>NC_090999.1:94653636-95299318 GCF_041146395.1 Eulemur rufifrons | reverse complement strand
TATTCCTACTGCTTCATAGAAAGGGGGTCTGATGTCATAGCATAACCAACAGGCTTTTGTAGCATTGGGATCGGAGCGATTTAATGCCTCATATGGTGCTGTCAGCATTTTCCATAAGGGATCTCCTGACTTCTTTGTCCTGGGGGTTATTTGCATTTCTATCTCTGCCATTGGGGTCTTTAAGAGTGAGGGTAGGGCGACAGTCGGGCGTGGGCTATTTTGTTTTTCCCCCAGCACCCCCAAAATGTCAGAACCGGTTCCCCCCAGCACTGGATTGGGCCCTACAGCGCCTGAGATGGGAGAAACCCTCAGTTTGAAATGTACTACAGTGCCCCGCCGCCCCCCAGCGGCGGTCATAGAGAGTTACTCTCCAATATAGTCCCGAGACCCACCGTCTGTCCTTTTTTTCCTTCATCTGTGAACCTTACACGTATCAGGTTACAGTCAGAGGTATACCTGGTTCGTGAGCATGGCCGGACATAAGACATCTCAATGAAAAGAGGTCGGACCTGTCACTTCCACTCTCCGTCATTGGTGGTCACACACCTCCAGGCTGCACAGTAGAGAGACTCGATCCCCCCACACGCGCGTCTCATTTCCCCTGTTCTAAATCCTGGACATGCATAAAATCCATTCCTATTTAACTCTATCCGGGCCTGGCGTTGGGTATATTGATATTCATAGCTCAATCCTTGCCACTTAGGGTCGTACTGCAGATTGTCCAAGCCTGGCAATTGTTCTAAGTTGAAGTACAGGTCAGGCCACCAAGTGTTTAGTGGGGCCGTTCTTGAAGTCCTACTATAAACTTCATGGGTTTCTAAGTTAGTGATTTCCCAGGTGAGGTTATAGGGCACGTGGGGATTTGGGTCAGTCATTGTTTTTCCCATAAGGGTTATGAATATAGCAGTCACCACAAGCATTTTTATTCTGTATACCTTTATTCTGGGTCCTGCGGCGGTCTGGTTGTTATGCGAGTCAGTCTGGTCTTTAGTGGATTCTCTGGATCCGCTGAGGCCCTCCACTGAACTTGCTGCTGCTCCCGCTCGTCCTCGTTGGCAGGTCTTACGTGGGAGTGGTGTACCCAAGTCGCCACTCCGTCAACCTTTAGGGCAGTGGGGGTAACAAGAATAGTCTGAAAAGGTCCCTTCCACCTGGGCTCCAGGGTCTTGCTATTATGCCGTTTCACCCATACCCAATCTCCCGGCTGGTAGGGGTGCCCGTTAACCTTTTTTTCTTCCGGTCGGGTGACTTGATAAATGGCTCGAAGGGCAGGCCAGATCTGGCTCTGAACCCTTTGCAGGGCCTGCACAGCCTGTAGTACTTCTATAGGGTGTTCAGGCAGGGTCTCAGGTTTCATTTTTGGAATTACCGGTGGAGGAGCACCGTATACTGTCTCAAAAGGGGTTAGGCCTAAATGGTAGGGGGTGTTCCGGGCTCGGAACAGGGCAAAGGGAAGGAGCGTCACCCAGTCCCCGCCAGTCTCTAGAACTAATTTCAAAGTCTCCTTTAGGGTTCTGCTCATTCTCTCTACCTGCCCTGAGCTCTGGGGATTATATGCACAATGTAGTTTCCAATCTGCCCCCAGAGCCCGGGCGAGTCCCTGACTAACTTGACTTGTGACGGCTGGGCCGTTGTCAGACCCTATGCTCTCCGGCAGCCCGTATCTGGGAACTATTTCTTCCAGCATTTTCTTGGCTACTATTAAAGCAGTTTCTCTTTTAGTAGGAAAAGCCTCTACCCACCCTGAGAAGGTGTCTACCATAACCAGCAAGTACTTGTACCCATATTTCCCTGGCCTTACCTCCGTGAAATCTATTTCCCAAAACAATCCTGGCTGCCTCCCCCGTTCCCTGGTACCTGCATGGGTCCCTCTGATCTTTCCCGGCTGCATGACCTGGCAGACACGACAGTCCTTGACAATGCTTTCTGCTGTCTTGCTTTGTGATTTGAACCTGAGTCGTGCAGTGTCTAGCAGCTGCAACATCTTTTTCTTGCCAAGATGCGTTGTCTGGTGCAAATGTCTCAGCAGATGGTTCCCCAAGGCTTCAGGAACTACTAGGCGATGCTCTCTGTCTTGGAACCAACCGTCCTTACCCTGCGTTGCCTGCAGTTTTTCTCTGGCCCAGTCCATGTCCATACTGGAATAGTCCGGTTGAGGGGGTATCTCTCCCATCCCTGGGGGTGGCAGGCTCAAGTGTAGGACACCTGTCGGCGTAGGTCCTTCTGCAGCCCTCTTGGCCTCGGTGTCCACAGCCCGGTTGCCCCTGGCCTCAAGGGAGTCCCCATTCTGGTGTCCCAAGGTATGGACTACAGCCACTGCCTTGGGTAACAGGATGGCTTCTAGTAGTTGGAGTATCTCTGGCTTGTGCTTAATCTCTTGCCTTCAGCTGTAAGGAAGCCCCTTTCTCTATAGAGGGCTCCGTGTATGTGCACTGTCCCGTAGGCAGAGCGGCTGTCAGTATACACCGTCAGCCTCTTCCCCTGGACCCGGCGAAGGGCTTCTGTCAATGCGACCAGTTCAGCCTTCTGGGCCGAGGTCCCCTGTGGAAGGCGCGTGGCCCAGATAAGCCTGCCTTGCTCATCTACTATACCCGCCCCTGCATACCTGTGTCCGTCCCGGATGAAGCTGCTCCCATCCGTGAACCAGGTCAGGTCGCTGTTCGCGAGGGGGCGGTCTTGCAGGTCATTCCGGGCCATCTGGGTCTCAGCCAAGATCTCAAGGCAGCTATGCTCAGGCATTGCTGGCACTGGATCCAAGTCGTCGTGAAGGGCCTCATTGAACAAGGTGGGTGAGTTCTTAAACCCTTGAGGCAGTCTTGTCCATGTCAGCTGCCCCTGGATTTCCCTCTCTTTATCTTGCCATTCAAAGGCAAATATTTCCTGGCTGTGCGGGGCTACTGCTAAACTGAAGAAAGCATCCTTTAAATCCAAAATGGTATACCAGGTTTTTGTCGGGGGAAGGGAGCTTAGCAGGGTATAAGGGTTGGGAACCGTAGGGTGGATGTCTAGGACCCGCGCGTTGACCTCCCTGAGGTCCTGCACAGGCCGATAATGTTTCCTACCCGGTTTTCTCACTGGCAACAAAGGAGTGTTCCAAGCTGACTGGCACTTTCGGAGGATTCCAGCATCTAGAAGCCTTCGAATGTGGGGCGTTATGCCCATTTTGGCCTCTTGGGCCATGGGATACTGCCTGACCCGGGCTGGTTCGGCTCCTGGTTTCAGTTCAATATAGAGAGGTGGCCGATGCTTTGCCCATCCTGCTCCCCCTGTCTCAGCCCAGGCTTCAGGAAACTTGTGAAGCCAGTAGCCCATTTCCCCTTCCTGATTGATCTTCATGGGCTGATACAGTCGGTACTCGTCTGCCTGAGCCAGGGTCAGGACTTGAGTAACCCGGGGGCTACTGATAAGGTTGCCTTTGTCATCAGTAATTATTATTCCTTCTTCTTCAAAGTAGATATGGGCCTTTAATTTTGTGAGTATGTCTCTTCCTAATAATGGAGTGGGGCATTCTGGAATGACCACGAAAGCATGACTCACTTGCCCTGAGCTTAAGTCTAACTTTCGTTGCGTGGTCCATTGGTAGGGCTTAGTTCCAGTCACCCCCTGCACCCAGCTAGTCTTATTGGATAGTTTTCCAGTAGTTTTGGTAATCACCAAGTATTCTGCCCCCATGTCCACCAGGAAGCTAACTGGGTTCCCCTCCACTTGCAAAGTTACCCTGGGCTCGGGGAGGGGCACCGAACCCCGTTTCCCCTATTTGTCTTTATCCTGCCCCAGCACCATAACCTTTCCAGAGGGTCCAACCCCATGTCCCCCTTTCTTTTGGGGGCAGTTCCTAGCCCAATGTCCATGCTCCTTGCAGTGGGCGCACTGATCCTTGCCTAGCCTCTCCCTCCGAGGTCGTTTTCGGCCATTTGCCTCTAACTGACCCCCTCCCGTGGCTGCAAGTAGGATCTTGGCCATCTCCTTATTTGCCTTACGTGCCTCGCCCGCCTGGAACTTCCTATCTTCCTGTCTCATTCTCTCTAACTTCTCTTCCAGCGTTTCCCTATTGTTGTAGACTTTTTCTGCCACTTCCAGCAGGTCCCTCAGAGTTTTCTCACTTAACTTCTCTATTTTCTGCACCTTACGCCTAATGTCTGGGGCTGCCCGGTTAACAAAAAGCCATCATTACTGCCGCCTTGCTCTCTTCTGCCGTAGGATCTATGGGAGTGTACTGTCTGAAAGCCTCCATAATCCTCTCTAGATAAGCCGCTGGACTTTGCTCGGGCCCCTGCCGAACATCCCCTACCTTAGCCAAATTGGTCGGCTTCCGTGCCGCCGCCCGGAGACCGGCCATTAGAGTCTGGCGGTAGACCCGGAGACGCTCCCTACCTTCAGCCTCATTGTAATCCCAGGGCGGCCGTTCAAGGGGAAAAAGGTCTGGTCGATGACTCGAGGGTTGATGGTGGGTCTGCCGTCCTATCCAGGGACTAACTTTCGTGCCTCTCCCTGGATTCGCTCCCTCTCCTCTGTGGTAAAAAGAACCTTAAGCAACTGTTGGCAGTCATCCCATGTGGGCTGATGAGTGAAAAGGACCGAATCTAAAAGGTTAATTAGATCTCTTGGATTTTCAGAAAAATTCGCATTTTGAGATTTCCAATTATAAAGATCACTGGTGGAGAAGGGCCAGTACTGATATGCCTGCTCCCCATCCACTCCCGGGGGTCCCACGGCCCTCAAGGGAAGCGCCCTCACGGGTTCCAGATCTGGACTTTGTCGAATCCATTGTCTAGTGCCGTAAGCCGGCCTCCCTGTCCGAGGTCCCGTCCTCCCCCGGGCCGCGGGAGCCGCGGGAGCCGCCTGGGCCGCTTGTGCCACTCTAGGATTATAAGGTGGGGGTGTATGCCACTCTAGGTCTATTAAAGCTGGATATAGATTAGAGTCTGACAGCACAGGTGATCCCGTGGGCTGTGGGTCCTGCACCCCACTTTTCTTTACCTCTTTGGTAACTAGGGCTTGTGTCTTCTTCCTCGATGCTGGCAGGAGGGTCTTTAGCCAAGGTGGTGGATCCTGGACCAAGTCCTGCCAGACTATAATATAGGGGGCTTGGTCCGGATGGCCATGATGACCAAAGACTACTCCTTTTATCTTTTCAATAAGCTCAGCATCAAATGCCCCTTCCCGTGGCCATCCCACCCCAAAGGTCGGCCACTCTGCCTTGCAAAGGGTGATGAATTTCTTTTTCTTTACTTTTAGGGAAAGGCAGTGTGCCCTTTCCCTAACATTCTTAAAATGGTCCACAAAAATGGACAGGGGAGTCGATGGTGTCTGTCCCATACCCGCGCAGCACTCCTACAAGGAAACAGACACCGTTAGTTGGTCTGATTTGGTGCCACCAGCTGATCTGGCGTCACCGGCGAGTTCCTGCTGCCCGCTCTTGCTGCCCACTGGTTTTTCTGGTTCCTTGCACAAAATGGGCAGCAGGTCTTGGCCTTGGTCAGACCCTGTTTCAGTCTTATTTATTTCCACAGTGGGGCCTCAGAGGACGCCCCGTCCTCCTGAGTCATGTGAAGAGAAAAAGGGTTATTAATCAAAAGAGGGCAATAAAGACGTTCAAAAGACACCGAACGACATAAAGCCACTAGAAAGGGGAGCAGTTCACAGCCACACAAGGAGTCCCACCAAGAGCCAGTAGAGAAGTGTGAAGGCAGCCTTTTTTAGAGGTTCCCAAGATTGAGGGATCACAACGTACAAGCCAGTACCAAGCAGTAGCGCCAACAGGGAAGGAAGCCCCCAAAGGACAACCTGTAACCAGGAGATTGTAAATCCAGAGATTGAGAGGGCCATAGAAAAAGGGGAAGCTGTTGGGCTGTTCCACTCAGCAGCACCTCGGCTCAGCAGACTCACCCACAAATCTCATTCACCATTAGTTGCACTTACAGACACTCCACACAGTAAACATTAATTCCAATCACACACCTGACCTAAGAGTCCGGACTCGTTTCTTGGTCTTTCTCCAAAAAAAAAAAAAAAAAAAAAATTGGCCAATATCACTCGAAAGAAATCCATAAAGGCACAAACAGACAATACTAGACCAGTCCTGTGTTAACCATCTAAAACTCAGACAAATAGAACCAGAATTTCCACTGAGTGGCCCCGGACTTACCCTTCTCAGGTGCCTCCTACTCTTTGGAAAAAAACAGAGAATCAAAGGAACAACAGAAATCAACAGAAATTTTAGCCAGCTACTCCACTTGGACTTCCACTTCAAACCGATCCACTTGGTTTCCCTTTCCCAAATAGAATTTCCACTGAGTGGCCCCGGACTTACCCCTCTTGGGTGCCTCCCACTCTTCAGAAACCAAAAGAGAAATAGCAACCGACCAGGGGCGAGGGACATCTCCCTTCACTCCCAACCGGCGACCCACCAGCGCGTCCACCTAGGCCTTCTGCCGGTCACATCCCAGGGCCCAGTTACCTTCACTGTACGGATTCTCAGAACTCCAACTCCTCCTCGGGTCCGGATTCTGTTCTGGGGGTTTTAGGATCCCGGAGGAGCCCCTAAATGTTAGAACTGGTTTCTCTCAGCCCCAGGAACAGATAGGCAGAGTCACCAAGGCTGCGACAGGCAAAGGAGTTTATTGTCTAGCTCGAGCTAGGGTCCCAGTCCCACAGCGCCAACGCAGTGGCCTCTCCACGAACCAGGACCCCGCCCTAGGGTGGGAACTAAGCTCTTATACTCATCAGTAGGTTACATGTACCGGGCACACCATCCCCCCCGCCTTAGTTCATTTGTTCTTTCAAAAGTGGCTGATAGTGTTGGCTCCTGATTGGCCAGTTTCCAAGCCGTGGGACTTTCAGTTGTTACCAGCGGCATTCCTTAGAGGGGGAGGGCCCACATCCGGGAAACCGAAACTTAAGCCTATCCTAGGAGGTCCAGTCTGTCATGGAGTTACTCCTGTTTTCCTTCCTGCTCTGCACCAATAGCTGTGATACATTTAAATTCATAACTTATTTAATTATCATGACATCTGAAATAAATACACTTGTTATTTACACTTACAAACGAGAAATCTGAAGTTAAAGAGAGACAGTATCTTGCCCAAAGTTACACAGCCAAAAATTGACGTGTGCTTCAGATTCTATTTATCTGATTCTATAACCCTGGTGTTAAATGTTGCATGATACAGCCAACAATCAAATATAGATGAAGTCATCTGCTTCATAGCAAGAGAGGAGTTAAATGAGACAATCAGTTGAGAGGGCAGGTATATGCTAAAATGTGTAGTTTAAGGTTCCGTAAGTGTAAACTCAAGTAGTATAATATATATGGTATACACCTAGTAAACATGTACTGAGGTATCATGTGTTTTTTTCTTTATTATATTATGGTAAAAAAACACATAACATAAAATTTACCATCTTAACCATTTTTAACTGTCCAGTTAAATATTAAGTATATTCATATTGTGAAACCCCCAGAATATTTTCACATTGTAAATCTAAAATTCTACACTCATTATGTGGACAATTTCCCTTTTTCCACTCCCTGTAGAGCTGCTAGTCACCACATTCTACCAATAATGTGTTTTTAAGACATTGTGATTTGGGGATTTAAGAGCCACGTAATGATGAATAGGGTAGGAACAATCTCTTCTTGGATACGGAAACCAGCTCTTTGATCACGTGTTTTCCAGTTTCATTAAAAGCTGTTGCATATGAAAAAATACTAGCATATATTTGGGGTAACAAAATATGATATAAAGATGGACAATACAACCTTTTGAAAGATGAGTATTCTCTTGGATAGAACTGTAATTATTGACTTGCCAGAATTATGTTGGGATAGGAGGACAGTATGTTTTTGACAGATTGCTGGCAGCCTGATGACAGGTAATTTCACTTAATGGTTAACTGTGTCGATTTTAGAGTTAGTGAGACCTGAGTTCCAATCCAATTTATACCATATTAAAACTACTCATTTTCAAGCAAGTTACTTTACCTCTCTGAGACTCAGTGTCCTTGTTTCTAAAATGGCATCAGTAGCAGTACCTATCTCATAGAGGTGTGAAGATAATCCACACAATTACTCTCAACCAAGTGTCCGTTCATTGCTTTCAGGAGCTGGTTAGCTAGAGATCCTAGCTGTCAGGGGCAGGAGTGAAGGAAGGCCTAGAGACATGGCACAGAGAAGAAAACAAAGTAAGGAAGAAAAATATCAGGTACTCTGAAAGTTGTAACTCACCTTAAACTTGCTTACATTAAGATCTTTTCTCCTAAAATGCTCACATAAATAATGTCATTGTGCGAACTGGGAATACCTTTGTCTCCCCATCAAATTCTTCCAAGGAATATCTACCTCCCCTCTATGCAAGCCTATCTTGTAGGAGTGGATGCTGAAATAGAGTAGTGTAAGGTAAAAAGAACAATACAAATCACTGTAATTTTAAGATTCACCGTCCCTCATTGCAGACAAGGCTGTCCAGGATAATTAAGAAATACCTAGTCACAAAGTTTCCAGCGTTTCCTGTTTTTGTATTAAAATATAAATTTTAATTTTCTATTAAAATACTATATGATGTTATTTTCTAATTCTCCAACCAAAAGATCAAAATGGTTTTTCTTCAAAGGCTTTATTGCAAATTTAAGTCAAAATACTGACTACATTTTTCAAAAAACGGAATTTCAATCTTGCTTCTAAATATGGTCATTACTTAACCGTGGAATAAGAAGGCAGGGAAGATGCATATCTATTCTAAAGGACGAATTTTAAATACATTCCATAAACTTTAAAAGTAAAATCAGACATATAAAGTACTATATCCAATATACATGCAATTATGTAATTATGTAAAATATGCCATACATTATATAATATGCATGTAAATTACGTTTATGTGAAAAACAGGCTATTTGATTATAGGACATGTAATTGTGTGGTGTTATAATTATATGAACGTGCCTAAATAAATAATGTATCGCTTCTCTGGCCTAAGGATTAGTGAATTGATGAGCAATGCGTATGTGCCGGTTTCCCTTGCTGTCTGCAGCCGCAGCGCTCCCGGGCGGCCCTGGGGAGCGGCGGAGCCGAGGCTCAGCGCGGAGGCGGCGGCGAGGACCGAGGCGCAGGGCAGGGGGAGGCGGCGGCGAGGACCGAGGCGCACGGCAGGGGGAGGCGGCGGCGAGGACCCAGGCGCACGGCAGGGGGAGGCGGCGGCGAGGACCCAGGCGCACGGCAGGGGGAGGCGGCGGCGAGGACCGAGGCGCACGGCAGGGGGAGGCGGCGGGGAGGGCCGAGGCGCACGGCAGGGGAGGCGGCGGCGAGGACCGAGGCGCACGGCAGGGGGAGGCGGCGGGGAGGGCCGAGGCTCAGCGCGGAGGCGGCGGCGAGGACAAGGCGCACGGCAGGGGAAGGAGGCGGCGAGGACCTAGGCTCAGCGCGGAGGCGGCGGCGAGGACAAGGCGCAGGGCAGGGGGAGGCGGCGGCGAGGACCGAGGCGCACGGCAGGGGAGGCGGCGGCGAGGACCCAGGCGCACGGCAGGGGGAGGCGGCGGCGAGGACCGAGGCGCACGGCAGGGGGAGGCGGCGGCGAGGACCCAGGCGCACGGCAGGGGGAGGCGGCGGCGAGGACCGAGGCGCACGGCAGGGGAGGCGCAGACGGGAAGGGCGCTCAGGGCGCAGATGGCGGGAAGCTCTGGCGGCCTGCGGGGCTGGGAGGAGCGGAAGGCGGGGGAGGAGCCAGGGGCCAAGATGCCGGCCACCCACGCGCTGGACCCGACAGAGGGCGCCGAGGTCAGCGACGACGGGCGCCCGCCTGCCTGCCGAGCGCCTCCCTCCAGCACGAGGCCGGCGGGCAGGCCCGGCTCCCCCCACGGCACCTGCAGCGCCTTCCCCACCCGGGGCTGCCGGCACCTTCCCGCCAGGATTCAGGTATCCCTCCCGCTCCCAGTGGTCGCCAGAGGCCGGCTGGTCCCCGGATCCCTCTGGCCTGATGGCGCCTTCACGGGAGGTGGGCACGGCGGAGAGGAGCGAGCTTACCTCGGCGTTGTCGGAGGGCGCAGATCACGCAGGCGAAAGAGAAGTTGTTCCCGCGTCATCCCTGAAGACCGGGCTCGGGTCCTGCAGAGCCCAGGGGAAGGGTGGTCCAGATCTGGGCTCCAGTTCTCTCTGCGAGGCCGGAGGGCTGCCCAGGAGTTTGCAGGGTCTGGGAGAAAGGAACGGTGTGGAGAGGGTTTGGGGTGGGGCAGCTCAGCGGCCCCTTCCTCTCCTGCCTGGGTTCAGGGGGCCGCAGGACAGGTTGAGAATGGCCTCAGCTGGCTGTCCGCCTCCGTGCAAAACTCACCCGGAAGGGAGAAAACCCAGTGGTGGGTGGGCTGGGGTAACTTGGGGAAGCTGGAGCCGTCAGGGCATGCTAGCACGCTGGGACCAGGACACCGGCCTCCTTCTCCTGCGCTGTCTTGGCTCCTTCCCGTTGTGGTCTCCTCCTTTTCTGTTCCTCAGTAGCCCTGAGGATGCTGCTGCACCTAACGCGTACTGGTGTAGTCTTCAGGAATGTGCTTCTGGAATTTCCTACTTCAACATAGGTATACATATATTTTTACATAGTTAACATTTGATATACTAAACAAAATCTAATAATTCATGTATTTTATTTTCATTATGGTTCTCTCATTCCATAACTATTAATATTTCTTTGGTTCCTCTTATGTGCTAGGAAATATTTTATTTCCTGAATATACAATGATGAACAAAATAGACATGCCCATATCCATCTGAAAATTACCACCCCTTAGTGGGCTTACTAGACAATGGATAAGCAAAGCTATAAATTGATATGTTAGTAAATATGTTCTCATATCCCATCCAGCATTGCTTCAGAGCATAGATTTTCTGATATTAATGCAAAAATGTTATTTTTCAAACTGAAAATTAGATAATTAATTGATTCCGCACTCTCACTCCTTGTCAGAAATAGCCAAGCACAAATAATAGTCCTCTGTCCTACAAACAGAGTTGACACCCGGATGAAAGATATCATGGGATGAGTTTGAACGCTGTCCTGCAGGCTGTTGGCTGTGCTATTAGTTCACTAGATAGATGCTGTTTTAATTACAGCCAGTGCTCCTAAACTCAGAGAACCAGAGGCAAAAGTTGCACACTATTTCCACCTAATAAAACTAAAATATTTGCTTCCTTTCCGTGTGACTTTGTCCTCTGCATTTTATAAGCCTTACTATCCAAAGAAGAAAAGTTTCTATTATGTGAGTTTGCATTAAACTGAAATTTGCGTTGCCTTCCAGCCATTTGGGATTTCTTATGTGACAGACTGACAATCCAAAATAGACGAATCCCTAGCCTTATATAGCTATTCTGAGCTGGGCTCATAAAGTACACTATGGCTATTAGAACTGAGACTTTATTTTTTTTATGTTTTAGTATGTGCCAAATTATTATATACTTGTTAACTGTATTCCAACTCCACCGAGTAAAAGTCCAGGAAATGTTTATATTTTAAATATAAATAGAGAGATCTATTACAAATTACTCAATTTAGTAGAAAGAAAAGTATATTATACTCAAAGTCTGGAATGACTGAATGAAACTCTAACGGTGGGGGAGTAAGAGGATGTCTTCAGAGTCTTAGTTAGGAATATTTTAAGAATCACAGAAAGCTTCACATTCTGCAAATTGAGAGAGAATAACTTTCTAATTGGTATGTGTGAGTGTATGTGTGTGTGTGTTGTGTGTTATAGCACATAGAATGAAAATTCTGGGATCAAAATTACTGAGACCATAGAGAGTGTACCGGGTCGTGGCAACATCCTTGGATTCTGGGGTCGGGAATTATGGATAAATCAAATATAATTCCCCAAGCTGAATGAGATGAGCTTCAAGAATTTATTAAATGTATATTTAAGTAATATCAGTACATGTTTTCCAAACTGGCTTTCATTTCTCAATATTTCCTCACAGACTGCTCAACTCGATAACAAAGCTCATGGACCCCTGACTTCTTAGGAAGTATTTTACTGATGATACCAATGGATGCAGTTGCAGCCTCTATCTCACCTTCTGAGTATTTGTGCCAATCTGTGATTTACTAAACTTTAAATTGCTGTGGTATGTCTAGGTTTTTGCTTTTTATTTTATATATGTATATTTATGTATATTTATGTATGTGTTTAGTGTCTATCTTGCCTAATTTTATTTAAAGTATTTTATCCTACATATGTATAAAACTATTCCTTGTTCTGTGAATATGTTATTTTTCTGCTTTTATTACTTTATTTTTGTGTCAGGTTTCAAAATAGTAATTCATCACCCTGATATGCACACGTGTGTGCACTCGTACACACATACACAGGAATAGCAAACACAGGTGTCTTTGAGTAAGGGCCCCTTAAAATACATTCATTCAAAATTTAGCAAAAGAGCTTCTACTTTGATAAGCACAGGTGCGCGTGCTTGATTCTCACCCAGAATGATTACTCTATCTCCTTTCCCATAGTAAACTTTTCCTGAATATTTTGCATTGATTAGTCTGTATTCTGAGAAAAATCCATAACTATTTTTAATTTCCATTTGTTAAGATATTTCATTGCAGTGTTACCTGCACTGAAGTATATAATTTGTCATTTTTGTTTCATAACAAGTTCCCCTTGCAATAATAAAACTAGGTTCATTTTCAATAATTTCATCAGCATTGTTATCTTTGCCACAGGATATCACACTCGCACTATTCCTTACAAAATTTCTTATAGCAGAGAGTGAACTTATCAATGTTTTAAAAGTATTTTTTTCTCATATCCTTTTTGGATACTCATTGAAGGAGTCATGGGAAAACCTTGGTTTATTTAGTTTGTGGGTATTCCTTTACACATAAGTCTTTTTTTTTTTTTTTTTTTGACAGAGTCTCATTCTGTTGCCCGGACTAGAGTGCCGTGGCATCAGCCTAGCTCACAGCAACCTCAAACTCCTGGGCTCAAGCGATCCTCCTGCCTCAGCTTCCTGAGTAGCTGGGACTACAGGCATGCACCACAATGTCCGGCTAATTTTTTCTATATATTTTTAGTTGTCCAGCTAATTTCCTTCTATTTCTAGTAGAAACAGGGGTCTCGCTCTTGCTCAGGTTGGTCTCGAACTCCTGACCTCAAATGATCCACCCGCCTCGGCCTCCCAGAGTGCTAGGATTACAGGCTTTAGCCACCGCACCCGGCCTACACATAAGTCTTATCAAGGCTGTACCGCTCACTATTCTTTGAGACACTTGCTGTTAAACTAAGTATCTACTAAAATCACATTTAATTGTAAGAGGTTGTCAGAAATGACAATATACTTTTAGGTAGGTATACTTTGAAGTTTGTTTTGTCATTTAGGTCATGAATACTATTTTGCAGTTCTACTATCAATTTGCAAAAACATGCATCTTTTTTAGTCTATTTTTTGTTAGCAGTATGTTTAATCCCTTTTTATTTTAAATAAAAAAATGAAAAACTAAGTAGCATTTCTGAAGGATTATGATGGGAACTCTAGGTTAGGTACTCTGAAGTGGATAAGAGAAAGTCATGGATCCATATCTATCAAATGATGCTAAAACACTTACATACTTGGGATTAAACATGATATTTAGGTTAAATAATATTCCTAACAATTCCTACGCTAAGAAGTGACTGATATTAAGACACACACCTATGATTATTTCCAGAAGTTTATAAGTTTATTTTTAACAAATAGACTACTCAGAAGAACTTTGGGAGGCTTAGCTTCCACATAGAGTCCATTATTTTCTAGAATAGGTGCCAAGATCTTTGAAATGCTGTTCAAGGCCCCTTCATCATTCATTCCCATTTACCTTTCTATCCAGTCACCCTCTGCTTTTGCCCGGTTGATCCACAACTAAAGCGAACTACTTAAAATTCCCATGTTTCTGTTTCTCACAGTCATTACCTTGGTTTATGGTTCATTCTCTCCCCTCTCTCTCTTGCTCTTGCTCTTTCTCTCACACACACTTTCACTCTTGCTCTCATACATATGCTGTGTTTTTTAGTTTTTCTTCATTTATAAGTCCTAATTCACTAATCACTTTATTTTATTTACAGTATTTTCAGTTTTATTATAAAAATGCACACACAACACAGATTGTCCTGTCATTCTTGGCTCTGCTTGCATTCAGCACTTGCTCTTGAGCAGCTTTCTTTGCCGTTACCGTCTCACCAGGTTCCTTACGTCATTTCGTGCAGTCCTGCTTTGCCCTGCCAGGCACCGCTTCTGCTATTTTCTCCCCATCTTTCAGGTGTATTTCCTGGGTATATTTTCAAAGCTTGTTCCAAAAGCTCTGTTCCTCTGTTGTCCATGGGGTGAGATCTGTGTGTGGACCTTCACATCGTTCTGAAGGTATTGCATTGTCTGTGTGAGCTGCCGCCCCATGTTCTTTTTCAAATTTATCAAATGCCTTTTTATTTATATCATCTCTTTGAGGAGGGTCAAGGTTTTGGAGACTCTTTGCTTTGCCAGTAACATCTCTGGTGCTTCTTTTGACTCCAGAAGAAGAATGTGTGCTCATGTAATTAGCAATAAATCCCATCTTAAATTTATTCCAGCAGGGAAAAGATTCACAGCTTTAATTAGTAATTGCAGATCACCTTCTGACCAATTTTAACTGCCATTTCCACCGTTGCCAGTTGATTTTTAGCTTCCTCTTTCTCTTTTCTAATTGGCTCGTTTATTTCTTCGGTCTGTTTTTCCAGAGCAGCGTTTCCGACTTCTTTTGCAGATGCTGTGTTTCCCTCAAGCACTGCAAACTTGGGAGTTCAAGTCGATCACAAAGTTTTCCACTTCTTCCATCATTTTAACCACTCGGCCTCCTTGTCAGAAAGGTGATTCCCGCTCTTGCCTGAGTTTCGGAGTTTTTGCCTTTCCTTTTTGATGGCATTTTTGTGGATATCTTTTGCCTTCTTTGCCAATAATCTTTCTGTCTAACTTCCTCTTCTCCTCTCTCCTTAGCTAACCAAGCAGGTTCTGATTCAGCTTGTCTTTGTTTTTCTTTAGCTTCTTGCTCCTTCCATTTGGCTTCTGCTTTTGCTTTCTTTTCTGCTTCTTTCTTGGCTTTTTCTTCTTCCTTCATTTTTTTATCCTTGGATCACATCTATATGCATTGTAAACCCATGTTCTTATTCTGTTCATTTCTTCTTTTATTCCCTGTTCCCTTGTTGCTCTGTTCTATTTTTCAAGCCATCTCCTCTCATCACGATATTCTTTTTCTTTTCCTTCTTCATCTAAATAAGAAAATTCTCTCCAAGAATAAAAAAAAAAAAGATACGTTTGAGACAGAGTCTTGCCAAGGCTACAGTCCTGTGTTGTCAGCCTAGCTCACAACAATCTCAAACTCCTGGCTGGGCGCAAGCGATCCTCCTGCCTCAGCCTCCCAAGTAGCTGTGACTATAGGCATGTGCCACTATGTCCAGCTAATTTTTTCTATTTTTAGTAGAGGCAAAGTCTTGCTTTTGCTCAGGGTGGTCTTGAACTCCTGAGCTCAAGCGATCCTCCCACCTCGGCCTCCCAGACTGCTGGGATTAGAGGTGTGAGCCATCATGCCCGGCCCACTATTTTACTTTTTGTTTCTATGAATTTGACTCCTCTATATACCTTATATAATATAGGTTATTTTTTAAAAATTCAAAAGTAAGCATGCAAACAGACTCTACACCCTGTGCTCTTCCCTACCAGACATCATTCATTGATTCATTCATTCAGGACACAATGTGTTCCTGAATGTGTTTAGGTCTGGGAGACACGGTGTGAACATGTTAGTTGTGTGAACATTTCTGCATTTTTCTAACCCAACAAACTATTTCATAATTTCTTGCTTTTTAGATCATGCTCCTTGGCTCGGAAGGATCCCTCCTTCCCCCTTTACCCATCTGTCTGAAGAACATATACCCAATCTTTATAATTAGCTCACATGTAATCTTCTTTCAAAATCTGTCCAGACTCTATAATCCACAGTTTTATTTTTCTTTAGCTATGCTCTACCCCAAATCTATAGTGACTTTACTAAATGTAATTGTTCATATCCAACTTACTTGAGAACAAGAAATATATCTGATCCATATCCGCATTACCAGTTCCTGGCACAATATAGACAGATGTATGTTTGGTAAATGTTTGCTGGCTACCTGCGTGTCTGACCAGTAGGCACTGTGATTTTTTTCTTCTGCTTCCATCATTCCATAAACCCTTACATCATTCAGAAACACAAACAGATTTCATCACATGCTGGCCAAGCTAGATCCAGATTGATTCATTCACTCTGGAACTGGTGAAGGTTGCGTGGATGACGGGTACCAGGTGCTCCTTGTCCTTCTTGTCCCTCTGGCTCCAAACGGAGCCCAGGCATTCACAGCTCAGGGTCCACAGTCACCCACAGTCCCAGGCAGGTGACAGTGGTCTGAGGTGGAGTTTAAAAAATCTTTAGAATTGAATCCAAGCTTGTGGGTGTCCCTGGGTTTTATTCTCTGTTCACTGAGGGTGCCAAACGCATAAAGGCCCAGACAATGGTGGGAAAGAGAGAGGGGCACTTTCACCCAGGCCTTTCTCACGAACTCCAAGCACCAGAAGGGCCTCAGACCTGCTCATCCCTGAGGCTGCATCTTCTGCCCATTCTGATTGGCCCTCTCTTCCTTCTCCGCATTCAGGACTGTGGCCCCAATCATACTTTGCCATCCAGGATTTACCATCTCTGGTTCCAATCAGCATGTACACAAATTGATGCAAGTCAGATGACCCTAGGTCATATGTACCCAAAATAATTCTAAAATATTCAGTGCATATCTGATGTTCTTGTTTGAATTTAGGGAAATTGTTAATTATAGCATTTAATTAAACTAATATCTTAGGTTTAAATTCTAAAGTTGCTTACATACTTGACTATGGGAGAGGTAGATCTTTAGATGTGACTGGCATTTTGGGGATTTAGGACAGTCATTTGGAAAATGGAGAGGTCAGGACAAAGAGGATAGGAAGGAGGAGTCAATGGTGGGTCAGAAGAAGACAGATCAGAATCCCGAGAGGGAGATGGGAGAGCTGGATACAAGGAGGTGACTGGAAGAGAAAAGAAGGGAGAGGATTTACTAAAAAAATGAGTCCAGTTTTTTTGCTTATGAATTTTTATCACCTTTGGCCACTGAATAATTTAGTGAAGCAATTATTATTATTATTTTTTAAAATTTTGTTTCAGAATATTATGGAGGTACAAATGTTTTGGTTACATAAAAATTGCTTTTGCACAGTTTGAGTCAAAGTTATAAGTGTGCCCATCCCCCCTACGGTGTGCATTGTACCCCTTAGGTGTGAATTTATCCACCCCCTCCCTTCTGCTCGATTTCTGCTGAATGTTATTTCCGTATGCGCACATAAGTGTTGATCAGTTGGCTCCAATTTAATGGTTAGTGCATGTGGTGTTTGTTTTCCCATTCTTGTGATACTAGTGAAGCAATTTTTAATTCAGAATGTTATGTGGAGTTTTCTGCCTCCCAATTTTATTTTTTAAAAGTGCCTCCCAAGTGAACAATGTTGTTCTAGTCAATATTCATCAAATTAAAGGTCCACATAATCCTTGGCAAGGTTATGCTATTTAGAGAGATAGGCACAAGAATTTCAGTAAAAGTGTGCATAAATACAAGGAGTGTTTACTAAAAGGGAAGCAGATAAAAGGAAACAGGGAATACCTGGCTTCCAGGGGGACAGATTAGAAAATTGACTGAGGTCCCTCTGTGACAGGTTGTGCAGGTGGAGTCTGAGGGAGGGATCCAGGAGCCCAGGGGTGGAGGGATCTGCAGGGTGGGGGAGGGGCTGTGGTTCAGCCTCCTCCTCTCCCTGCCCCCCCCACCCCCAAGCAGCAGCCCTTTGTGACAGGGAGGCCAGAGCTCTGTGATGCAGGGCTGGGCCCTGGTCAATAGGCCCCACAGGAGACTCCCAGCCTCAGGGGCTTGAGGGCAAGAGTGTGATTCAGAAGATGGAGCATCATCTCTCTCCTCTGAAAAGCCTTAGTGACACAGGGCTGAGCCCCAGCTCCGCTGCCTGGGTGGCAGATCTCATGCTGGGCTTCCCCTGTGGGCTGGGGCTCTTCCTCCTGTGACTCCCCTGCCTGGGGGTGACCGATCCTCATCAGCCCAAGGGCAGAAAGGAAGCATCAGTAAGGTAAGGACCCTTGGCCCAGACCCAACAGAGAATGACTCTCTCTTTCCTTTTTATTATTATTGCTACTTTTCCAAACTGACTAGAGACCCCTGAGATGGGAAATGCCCTTGTCCTCCCAGGCCCAGGTGGGGCGGGGAGGTGACAGTGGTGTGGGATCTCTATCCCAAGCTCTCAGACCACACGTGCAGGTGTGCAGGCGGCATCAGGACAAATCAAACGCCAGGACTCGGACCAGGACGAGGCCATGACAGAGCTGAGGTCCCTGTGGGAGGAAGGCCCTGGGCCCCGGTGCCTCAGTCATCAGTCCCCTTCCCGTGGCTGGGGCCTCAGCCCGGCCTTTCCTCTGTGTCGGGTGACCTGAGGGCTGTGCTGAGCCCCCCAGAGCCTCCCATCCGAGGCTGCAGTGGCCTCTGGGCTCCTGGGGAAGCAGGTCCCCGCCTGACAGCTCAGCCCATAGGCCCGAGTCAGTCAGTTTCTCCAGCAGGGGAATGGGGACAATGACGCCCGTGGTGGATCTCACATAGAAAATCCCTCCGTGCATGTTTCAAAGAAGGATAACAGGAAACACTTTAATCCACTTTAAAAATGAGTACAGGGAAGGAAAAGCAGACAGAGCTCCATCAGGTGGATGCAGAAGGTCACGTCCTCCACAGACACTGAATGTCTGCAGCTCCTCTCGGGGGAGGCAGGGGAGGAGCGGTCCCAGCCCCTCCATGTTTCTTGTGTCTCAGCGTCCAGTGGCGATGCTGGGGCTGCCCAGGAGCGGGAAGCAGAGCTGTGGTCTGAGAGGTAAGGGTGTGGCCCGGAGCCCCAGGGGGACTTAGCCTCGCTGTTCCTGAGGGACGAGTCTCCCAGGAGGTCAGCTGCAGAGGCCTGGGGGGGCTCCTGGGGAGGAAATCAGACCCGGATTCTTCTCAGATCCCGGGCTGGGCATGACGCCAGGTGGGCCGGGCATGGCTGCGGCCCACAGCGGGAAGGTGGGGGTGACCCATGACCACCTGCGTGTGCAGGTAGGGCCTCCAGGCCCAACTGTGGACAGCGGCTCCGCCTGCCTGAGGCTGGTCCCTCTAGGAGGTGACGCCTGTCTCCTCTCCCACAAGGGCGGGTGAGGCCCCTGGGGATGGATGTGGAGCACTGAGTACATGATGAAGCGCTGCCTACTGCGCTTCTTTCTGTCACTGCCAGGTCGTGTGGCCTGGACACTGACGCTTGGGCTGCAGGGTCTAACCTCACACGGTCTGTCCTAGGGGCACACTCAGCCACCTGCAGGATACCCAGGTCCCTCTCTTCCCCCCAACCAGGCTCCTGATTTCCAGCTTGCAGAGATGGCCTAAGGGAACTGGAGGGGTCTATGGACCTGACTTCACTTCTGCAGAGGTGAGGGACTGTCCCCTTGTCCCCCTGTCCTCCTCCAGACCAGGGCCTGGGTTGGGACCCCTGGCCTGGGGCTGACCTGGGAGGGGGAGATCATGGAGGGGAAAAGGGATGTGACTGGAGCCCTGGGGCCTGGGAAGGGCAGAGCCCTGTGAAGTCAGCAGGGGACACTGGAGGGGCCAGGGCAGTGCACCCTGCCTGCACCCCTGCCCCACCCACCCCTGCTGCAGCTTGTGCCTCCTGTCCCCTGCAGCCTCCTGGGGATGCTCCCTGACAAGGGGACTTTCATCGGCTCTCGTGTCCAGGCTCCCCCAGGGAGGGGTGCAAGCAGCACCTGCCGGAGCCCAGGGCCGCGTGGGGAGCGTGTGGAAGATGCTTCCCCCCCCACCGCATCCCCATGGGCTTCCCCGGCTCCCCTGGCCGAGCACCTTCCTCCTCTGGGCTCCACCCTGTCAGCAGAACCTCACGGAGACCAGTGTGACTTGAAGACAGTCCCCTGGGCACTGTGTGGTGCAGCTCACCTCCAGGTTCCTCAGGTTTGTGGCCTCCCTTCTCGACCCTCTCAGGCCTTGAACGCATCATTTTGTTCCTCTCCAGGTGGTGGGCGGCGGCCAAGGCCGTGTTATTCCTCACCTCGCGCCACAGCCAGTCCCAGCGAGAGCCTCTTCTCCACCATCCCCCAGAGGCTTCATTCTGGGGAGACCCCACGCACAGACAGATAAAGGGTGGTGACCCCACTTTCACCAGCCCCGATGTCCGGAAGCTCCTGGAGACGCTCCTGACCAAGAGAGCAGAACTGAAGCTGTGAAGGGGGAAGGAAAGGAGGGGTCGTTTCTGCAACACATGAGCCCAGACCGCCCCCGGGGTTCTCTGGGGAATATGTTCAAGTCAGCGGGCTGGGAGCCGGACACCGCGACCCCACACCCCTTCTGGAACGTGAGAGACAAACCAGAGCAGCTGCCCAGTCCTCAGCAGCTCCCCCATCCCCCATCGCTCCGTTTCATCCCGTGAAGTCCCTGAGGCTTCTCCACTGCAGACCTGGGCTGAAGCACCTTCGCGGCCTCCCCAGGCCCAGCCCTGACCCCAGCACATGGCCCAGCCCCAGCCTTTGACTCAAACCTCCTCCCAGCCCCAGCAGGGTGGATTCCCAGGGAGGGGTCAGAGTCTGGCTGAAGACAAGCGGGGGTCCTCCCTGTCCTCCCAGCCGCCTGGGTGTGCAGGTGAAAACAGCAAGGACATAACCACAGGTGGGGCCCAGGAGCTCAGAGCCCACGGTTGTGCCCAGACTGGGGCCCCCTCACATCCCTCTGGACATCGTGTCCCGCAGGTGAGGGGGCAGAGAGAAAACCAGTCAGGGTGAGGACTGACTTGTCTGGTGTCACCTTCTCTCCTGGACCTCCCTAAGGACGTTCTCTCAGGAAACTGTCAACCTCACCTATAGATGCGTCCCCAAACTCACTGATGGCCCAGGAGGGAAAAGCAGAGTGTGGAAGGGGCCAGGGTGAGCCTTGAGATCTACGGGCTCCAGGGACTGGAGGTTTGAGCCTGGCCTGTGCGTCACCCGGAACCTTCCAGTGTGAGCGTCGAGCATCTGCTGGGTGCATGGATGGAGGAAAAAAAGCTCCTGGGAGGTGTTCATACAGCATCTTACCTCTCCAGGATGGTAGATTTGTGGGTTTTGTGCGGGTGTCAGACTTGGGCACAGCAGGGCTGGCAGGAAGCCAGGACCCACGCACAGGCACAGGGACCATGCCCGCAGCAATGGTGCTCTGTCCAAATGAGGTTTAAGGGTCTCTTTGACATGCTGCTTCTCTGGGCCCCTCACTAAGCAATTTCCTCATTTATAGCCCTGGGGCCTGATCCGCTCACTCTCTCCTCCTCCTCATCCTCTGGAACCTTCAGGGAGGTATTTCTGATCCTGTGCTTGCATCTGCTGGGCCCCTCTCCAGATCTTGCCTTAGGTCCCTGCTGGGTCCTTGTTTCCTTTCACCCTCATGGAGTCCTTCCCAGAGATTCTTTCCCACAAAAAATCCACAAATCTGCCACTCTGGAGGGGTCGGAAATGCCGCGTGAACACCTCCCAGGAGCTTTTCTTCCTCGATCCGTGCACTCAGCAGATGCTCGAAACACACACTGGAAGGTTCCAGGTGAGGCCCAGGTGGGGCTCAAACCTCCAGTCCCTGGAGCGCATAGATCTGAAGACTCAGCGCAGGCCCCTTCCACACTCTGATTTTCCCTCCTGGGCCTTTAGTGAGTCTGGGGACGACTCTATAGGTGAGGTTGACAATTTCCTGGGAGAACGTCCTTGGAGAGGTCCAGGAGAGAAGGTGACAACAGACAAGTCAGTCCTCACCCTGGCTGGTTTTCTCTCTGCCCCCTCACCTGTGGCAGAGGACGTCCAGAGACGGCCCCAGTCTGGGGACAACCATGGGCACTCGGAGGCTCCTCACACTGGACAGGAGGGCAGGTGACTTTCTCAGCTCCTCACATGCAGCCTCAGGAACAGAATCTGGCAGAGTAGGACTGTCCTGGGGACCAGGAGAGGCAGTGCAGAGCCAAGTCCAAGTTCAGCAATGGCCAGGAATGTGCTAGGGGAGGAGAAGGAGACTGTGGTCTCAGGAGACCCCTACAGTAGCCCAGCAGTGCTGAAGCTCAGTGGAGGGTCCCTGAGCTTGAAGGCCAGAGGAGACCGTGGAGGCTGAGGAGGAGAAGCCCCTGTTTGGGAAGTCACCTTGGGAGCAAGTATGATCACAAACTACCAAGCCTTCAAAGTGAGCTCAGCCTCTCTGGGGACCAGTAAGAGCTCCCCACTGTCTAGAATTTCTCCCAGCCAGGATCCAGCAGAGCTATGCCTGAAAGCAAAGGTTGTAAGTTTGAGTTCAAAGTGGAGGTAGAGTCAGAGAACCGGCTGCAAGGTCCTGCCTCTGGTGTCCTCCTCCAAGACTGTGCCGCTGGCCTGCACTTTCGAGGCCGTCACACTGACTGCTCCCCCCACAGACATGTTGCCTTCTCAGGCCCCTCTGTCCTATTCCGTGAGTGCACCCAGTAGGGAAATGTCATCTTCCCAGGGGCTATGTGACCCCGCATGGAAGGGAGGGAGCAGCCAGGGGCAGAGGGAACAGCCAGGGGCAGCAGGAGCCCAGCAGCCCAAAATCCAAGGTGCCTTGGAAGAGTCAGAGCGAGAAGTTTGGCCCTACTGAGAAGACAGAGCGCTGGGGGAGGCCTAAACTAGCAGAGCAGGAACAAAGGTTTGCAGGACCAAGGACCTCCCAAGACAGTACGATGAGCCACGCTGCCCGGGTCAGGGAATACTATCATTTTCTGGCAAAATCTTACAGAAGAAAGCCGCTTCAGTAAAGGGAACACTTTCTGCGTGCCTGCAGCCCAATAAAAAAGGCAAAAGGCAGGAAGATCCCTGCAGAAGGGCAAGCCTGGGTCGGCCCCAGCCCAGAGCCCAGGGCCAGCCCCAAGAAGAGTGTCTGTGCACAGCAGGGCTGTTCAAGTCCAGGCACGCGTTACACTAGCTGGACAGATCCTAGTGGAGAAATTGGGCTTTGGCAAGGCCTTAGTCCCCTGGAGTTCAGTTGTCACAAGGAGCAACTCCAGGCCCAGTGTATGGGTGTTCCTGCTACCCCAGGGATCCCTGCCACCCAGAACAAAAGGTGGTGATGCAAGATGTGACCTGCAGTCACTACACCACCACCATGGGCCACAGCCGTCCTAGGAAGAACAGGCAGGTCCAAAGCAGGGACAGCAGTTGGGGCTCCCCACTCAGGGAGCCTGTTTCCCCAGCCAGGTCCTGCCAGCATGAACAAAGGTGGCAAGAGCCTCGGGCCACCTTCACTATCACCTAACATGGTTGTCTGGTCAACCAGACCACGCTGCTTGTGCCTTTCCTGGTGGGACGTTTTCTCCAAGGGAAGGAATGTTGTGTTCATTCAGAGAAAAGCTGTTTTGTCTCATGGTATCGTGTCCCCTATATGCTAACGCCTTCCTCCTACCAAGACATGTATTGCTTCCCAATATTCCTAATAGATGTGTTTTTTTTCTCATTAGTGCTGGTGGCTTTTGTCTATGGGATGCGGGGTTACAGGTAAGGGGCCAGTGTTGCTCTCCCCGCATGTGGCTCCTAGAAGGGCCAGGCGTGCAGGAGCCTGATGGGCTTGCAGACCCACCCTCACCCCAGGGTCCCTCCCTGCACCTTGTTTTCATGACCCGATCATTACAGAGACTCTTCAGGACTGTCAGACCCGAAGGAGACCCCACCCTGGGGTCCGGCTCCCCTCTCTTTCCTGGGCTTTCCCTCTGCCGTGAATTTGTGCAGTGTAGGGCATGGGTTTACAGAGGCTTCTTAGGGCAGAAATTGCCCTGGGGCTCCAGGAATGTGGGAGCCAAACAGCCTTACATGCTCGAGTGGGCCGGGAAGTTCTGGGGGTGGGGCGCTGGCCCTGGGTTCAGAGTCAGGAGAGATCTGCCCCCCTGGATCACGTGGTGGGGAACAGACGACCCTGCCCACTGAAGATTGGGACAGAGCCGGGCCCTACTGACCCCTCTGGGCTCAGCCTGGATGCGGGGAGCACCCTCCCTCCCCCATCCATGCCCACCTGCCTTCCCCTCTGCCGTGACCTCGTGCACAGGAGCCCTGGTATAAACCCTCACATGGGATTGTCTCCTGGAGTTGCCACCGTTACATGCACAAGACCCACTAGAAGAAGCAGAAATGTGACACTGAGAGTGTAGAGAGAGTCTTACTTGAAGCACAAGCTACTGAAAAGAAGGCAAAACCTCACATGTCTGTGCAGCTGTCGCTGATGAGAACAAACGTCCTCCAGAGTCAAGGCACTGAGAGCGGGAGCTGCTCTTCCAGGGTTACGTGCTGCCTCTTGGCCCCGAGAGAGCTCAATGTGAGAAATCGTGGATTTTTAAATAATTTGTGTTTTTGTTTTGTTTTGGTTTACCGCACAAAATAATAGTCACGTGTGACATAAACTAGCGCTGGAAATTCTATCATGACAATTTGAAACTAAAGTGTGGTCACTGCCCCCACCGAGGGAGGAAGGCACAGGAATAGTGTAAGTTCTGATACGACACGCGGGAGGACTCTCCCTCTCCATTTCATGTTTCTGAAAGCAGCAAGAAGGCCAGTCTGTGGCTTCCTTCCTGTAATGTCACAGGGTCCTCAGCGGCCGGCAATGCCCAGGGAGGAGGCCGCAGGTGCGCACAGTCTGATAAAGACTCCCTGAAGGCCTCAGTGTGGCAAATCCTCTGCATCCTTCTCCATCAAGACTTTCATCAAATCAATGTAAAAATTTTCATTTGATTTTAAAAAGCCTTTGAAGTCTATAAATATTAGTTTCAAAATTCTAGTTGGTAAAATGCAAGTACATCAAGTTTCCAAGGTGCAGGGACGTCCCAGGGAAATGTGAGGGCAGGAGCGCCCCTAAAGCAGGTTCCCGCACCGCTGCCCCGTCCTTGGGACGGGACTGAGTTTCTAACCACTCAGAGGGGAGTGACATTCACAAGTGCCCCATCGCTCTGCTCCTGCCGTCTCTGGCAGCTCCTGTCGACGGAGGAACTTAGTGATCCTGGAAGGAAATGACACGAAGCCCCGGGCAGAACAAGGCACAGATGTGCCTTGTTTTCAGTATCGCACATTTCCCACACAGGGGACCTGAGGGGCATGGCTGCTGCCCACGGAGCCCAATCACGTTTTTAGCCACGGTCTTTCCCTCCTTCTCAGGAAGCACCGTCACTGGCCCTCACAGTCAGCTGGAGCGACCATCCCCAGAGCCCTCACCTTTGTCAGCTCAGGAATTCCCCACCCCAAGCATAGCTGTCCCTTCCAGAATGAGGAGGGGTCTGCAGATGGCAGAGCTGGGGCACAAACCCAGCCGGGCTCCAGCACCCAGGACCAAGGTGATGTGGCAGACCCCGACCATCTGCCCCATGTCCTCCCTGAGAGCCCAGGACTTGATGTAGACACCGTGCGAGTCCTGGCCGGTGGGAGGAGGTAGGCAGGGTGGGTGGCACAGACCCACAGAATGGCCCACCGTGCACTGACCGTGACCACCCAGCCCAGGACCACCCATGGGTCCCAGCTGTGCAGGGCTCCTTAGCCTCTTCTGAGCCATAGGGCGGCCTCCAGGAGGACGAGTGCAGCCCCCAGCCTGGGCCCCTCCTGCAGGCACGACAGTCCAGTGGCCGGGCCCTGACACTCTTAAATGATCAGCGGAAGAAAGTGGGGCATAAAATTAGCGGGTTAGGGATGGGAGGTGTGGGCTTCCCATTCTGTGTCGTCCAGCAATAACCAGCTCTGGCAGCCCTGATGCCCTCGTTGGAGTCCATCCTCTCTACTAAGAAGGAAATAATATTTTAAGGTTTGCTAAAGGTGCTAAAAAGTATGCAGGGTACTCATTTTCAATTTCTCTAAACAGAGGTGCTCCTAGAATGTCAGGAAGGTTATCAGATGGGAAAAGACAGGAGAAAAGGAGTGCGGAGTACTGTATTCAGCTGCGTGCATTCTAAAATGTCATCAAAATGTGTGAATAACTGCCTAACTTATACCCCCTGCCTTTGGGGCCGTGTCTGCTAACAGCGTCCACAGGCAGAGCAAGGATGGCTTTTTCCTGATGCTTTTTCAGTGACCAGATGCACTTCAAAGATACAAAGAGTGAGCTTCCTCCAAGGGTCAAGAAAACTGCTGGGGGAAGACCTGTGATGTGGTTCTGACCTCATCACTTCTCTCATGCACAGTGTTCTTGACCTTAAGGAAGTTCATTACCTCCTCTGGGCCTGTACTTGGCAGAAGGCACAAGGTAATCTTTAAGGTTCTCCCACCACTAATGTTCTCTGATTCTGCTAGTACGGATGGACAGAAAGACTATCTCTTTGTCCTGAGTTACCACATCTTCCACCATCCCTCCTCCTGCCTGCTAGCACTGACCACCACAGCAAAACAGAGCTTACCGTTTACCTCCAAAGGCCCCCCCGCCTCTGGCATTTTTCCATCTGGTTAGTCATCTCAAGCCTCAGGAATGGTTTTGTCTTGGCATCATCGTGGGGTAGAATGGAGCAACTGGGTTCAGTATCATAGAGAATGACCAAGGACACTGATTCTCAGCTCTCTGTTCACCCTCCAGGACCACAGGGTTTCTTTAACAATGTGGGAGATTCCTTCTCTTTTGGGATTTGTCTTCTTTTTTTTTAATTCCAAACTGGAAATCTCTTCACTACTTAAAAATTCCACAATACATGTAATATATCATGTTATGAAAGTCCAAACAATACAGAACATCATCATCACCCTTCTACACCATCCCCACAATACCACAATTTAAAAATAATTATTGTTGGCCGGGCGCGGTGGCTCACGCCTGTAATCCTAGCACTCTGGGAGGCCGAGGTGGGCGGATCGTTTGAGCTCAGGAGTTCGAGACCAGCCTGAGCAAGAGCGAGACCCCACCTCTACTAAAAATAGAAAGAAATTATATGGACAGCTAAAAATATATATAGAAAAAAAAAAATTAGCCGGGCATGGTGGCGCATGCCTGTAGTCCCAGCTACTCGGGAGGCTGAGACAGGAGGATCGCTTGAGCTCAGGAGTTTGAGGTTGCTGTGAGCTAGGCTGATGCCACGGCACTCACTCTAGCCTGGGCAACAGAGTGAGACTGTCTCAAAAAAAAAAAAAAAAAATTATTGTTAATCGTTTGGTGTTCAGCTTTCCAGACATGTGAACAAAAACACACACACTCATACATTCAGAAACCATACTGTTTTGTAATTTACTTTTTTCCTGTCCACATTACATAGTATAACTCTTACATGTCAGCCAACAAGTATGACTTATCCTTTTCAAAGTTTGCACAGTACTCCATTCTATGTATAAATTATAATATATTTAACCAAATCCCTATGGATATAATTTATTTTCTATTTTTACAACTTCTAATAATACTGAGATTAATATTTATATATCTTTCCATACATCTGAAATTAATCCCACTGGCTAAATTCATGGAAGTAATTTGTGTGCGTGTGTGTATATGTAGGTATGTGCATGTGCACTAAAGGAATTACAGATGCAAAGTTAAAATTTAGTAAGTATTCTGCCTTTCTGTTTGCTAAAAAATGTGCATCATTTTACATCCTGATTGGCAGTGTATGAGAATGACTGCTATTTCATATCTTTGAATTCACTGGGTGTTATAAATATATCTTTGTATCTTTGAAAATGAGATAAAATATTGAATTATCTTTTCATTTTAATTTCTTTATTTATGGTTGACTAGGTTTTTACATACAGTCGTGTGTCACTTACTGATGGGGATACATTCTGAAAAATGTTTTGTTAGGTGATTGTTATTTGTATTTCTTTTTTTTAATGTTTGTACAATATTTTCAAAAATGTATTATGCTGAGAAAAGAAAATCTCAATAAGTTCCTCCCAAGTAGAAAGGGAATGGGCCATATCATCTGAACTCAATGTCATAAAACTAAAAATTAAATACAAAACATTAAACAAATGATTAAAATTGTCCTGGCAGTTAAACACCATATATCTGGAATACTACTGCACCACAGAAAAGGATGAATTAAAGCCTTCTGCGAGAATTTGGATGAAACTGGAGACCATGATCCTAAGTGAAATATCTAAAGAATGGAAAAACAAATACCACATGTACTCGCTGTTAAACTGGAACTAACTGATGAGCACACACATGCACAGAGGGAAGTTAAACTCAGTGCTATTTGTATTTCTTCTTTGCAAATTGCCAGTTTGTATTTTTCTGCCCTTTTGGTGGTAGTTTGTCTTTTATTAATGATTGGTAGAAACACTTCATGTTTTAAAATGGTAAAATTGGGAGGCCGAGGCGGGTGGATCGCTCGAGGTCAGGAGTTCGAGACCAGCCGGAGCAAGAGTGAGACCCCGTCTCTACTAAAAATAGAAAGAATTATATGGACAACTAAAATATATATATTCAAAAAATTAGCCGGGCATGGTGGCGCATGCCTGTAGTCCCAGCTACTCGGGAGGCTGAGGCAGGAGGATCGCTTAAGCCCAGGAGTTTGAGGTTGCTGTGAGCTAGACTGATGCCACGGCACTCACTCTAGCCTGGGCAACAGAGTGAGACTCTGTCTCAAAAAAAAAAAAAAAAAAAAAGGTAAAATTGTTTGGCATATATGTTGCAAACATATTTCCCAATTTCCCGTTCATCTTTGACTTTGTTTAGAATGTTTACTGCCCAAATTAGGTTTTACATTTTTATGAACTTTATTTTCTTTGTTTTATCTCATGCTTAGAAAAAATAACCTTTCCATCTTAATGCATATGTCTGATGTTTTTCTAGTACTTTTACATTTCTTAAGTCAAATATTTAATTTATCGAGAGCTTATATTTGTACATGTTCTAACTTTCCCCAGCTGATAATAATTATCCCAACACAATAAAATGTAATCTTGATTACATATATAGTGTATTGATATTATATATAATAGCATAACATAAGCTCAGTGAAAGAAAAGAATATTTGAACTGAGACAAGAGCTGCCACCCAAGAAGAAAGTTTCCAGTTCAAGTGTCGCCAAGATAATTACCTGCTAAAACATAGGCAAAAACACTCAATAAATAACCAAATCTAGACTCTCCAGAGCTTAACATTCATAATGTCCAGGATATAATCCAAAATTACCCAACAGATGAAGAATCAAAAAAATGCAACACATCCTCTAGAAAAAGAAAATCTACTGAGCCCAACTCTGAAATGAACTTGATGCTGAAACTGATAGACAAACATTTAAAATGGCCATTATGACTATTCTAAATTCAGTAAAAAAGGAAATAAAAAGGCAACATGTTTTCAATGAATGAAAATCTCAGCAGAGAAATAGACATAATAAAATGGAAATTCTAAAAATGAAAAATATAATATGCAAAATAAAAAATTCTCAGGGTGTATTTGGCAGGCAAATGGATACCCCAGAGTAGAGTAAGTAAACTTGAAGGTCAAGAAAAATTATCTAATGTGAAAAACAGAGAGAAATAAACTCAGAAACTGTTAGATGATATTTTAAAAGCTCGGTATATGGGGAACTGGAATGCCAGAAGAGGAGAGAGAAAAATGGGACAGAAAAAATATTTGAAGATATAATGACCATTTTTTTTTCAAATTTTGTAAAAGATATTTGCAGTATGAAAAGCTAAACAAACACCAAACACAATAAACACAAAGAAGCCCACACCAAGTCATATTATTGAAATCCAAAGATAAAAAGAAAATATTGAAAGCAGTGAGAAACAAAGACAAATCACCTGCCAGGGAGCAATTATCTGACTAACAGCTCGCTGACTTCTCTGGAGAAATTATGGGACCCAGAGGAGAGGGGCAGAACATATTTTGTATGGTTAAAAGAAACCCTGCCAAATAGAATTCTACTTCCAGTGGAAACATCCTTCAAGATTGGAGACATAACAGAAGCATTTCCAGATAAAGGAAAACTAAGAGAATTTGTCATATGTCACTAGCAAGGATGCATTGCCAAAGTCCTCATCACTAGCAGATATTCTTATGTCACTACAAGAAATTCTGAAGGAATTCTTCATCTGAATAATCCCAGATGGAAACTTTGATCCCCTTACAGTTCTAAGATGACAAAAAATCTGGAAAAAATGTGCAAAAGATTTTAAAAGACACTTTACAAAAGAAGATGTAGAAATTGCCTGTAAGTACATGAAAGATGCTCAAGCTCACTAGTCATCAGAGAGATGCAAATTAAAGCCATAGGCCGGCTGACACTGAGTTTCTCAGAGATCACCAGTGCACTTGTTTCCGTATTAAAGAGAGCGGCCTCTGGACCTTCCCAGGGAATGAATCGAGCAGTGGTTCCTCCGATCCCATGTAAGGTTTCTACTCCCCCGAGCCCCTGACCTCTTCCTCGATATTCTTTGAAGTCAATGCTGGCATCGCCAACATCACCTTGCCTGAGCTTCAAGGAGACATGTCAGCAGTTTATGAGGACCAGCTCCAGAAGGCCTTGCCAGGATGTTAAATCCCGAGGCCTGAAAAAGTGCTCCCATGTCAGTTAACTCTGCCCATCTACCCATCCTTACATTCTACCCCACTCCCCTGGTCCTCAGCATCCGCTCCCACGTTTGCTCCTCCATGAGCTAGAGGGACTTCTAGTTCCTGCCAGAATGTGTTAGCCAATGAATTAGTTCCCCGCTGTTGCTGTAACAAATGACAGTGACAAGCCTGATGGCTTAAAACAACACAAATTTATTCTTTCATGGCTTGGCAGGGGTGCAAAAGTCTGCAATGAGTCCTATGGAGCTAACTTCAAAGTGTCAGCAGGGCTGGTTCTCTCTGGAAGCTCCAACGGAGAATGCATTCCTTGTCTCCTCCAGCTTCTAGTAGCTGTCGGCATTCTGTGGCTGTGGCTACCACACTCCAATCTCCACTTCCATCATCACATCGCCTTCTCCTCTGTTGTCCAATATCCCTTGGCTGCTCTCTTATAAGGACAGTTATGACTATATGTAGGCCCTCCCAGCTGATCCAGGATAATATTCCCAGCTTAACATCTTGTTAGAACCGGTTCCCCTCGGCCCCAGGAACAGAGAGGCAGAGTCACTGAGGCTGCAAAAGGCAAAGGAGTTTATCGGCTAGCTCGAGCTAGGGTCCAAGTCTCAGAGCACCAACGCAGTGGCCTCTCTACGAACCAGGACCCTGCCCTGCGGTAAGAGTCAAGCTTTTATACTTTTCAGTAGGTTACATACGCTGGGCACACCATCTCCCCTCCCCTTAGTTCATTTGCTCCTTCAAGAGTGGCTGATCGTGTTGGCTCCTGATTGGTCAGTTCCAAGTCTCGGGACCTTTTAGTTGTTATCAGTGCCATTTTGGGGAAGGGGAGGACCTGCGTCGGGGAAACCAAAACTTAGGCCTATTCCAGGAGGTTCAGCCTGTCATGGAGTCACTTCTGCTCTCCTTCCTGTTTTACAATCTCTAACTTTAAAGTCCCCTTGACCATAGAAAGTGGATTTCAGGAGTTAGATTGGATGTCCTTGGGGGCCATTACTCCACCTCCCACTGCCAGGTAGAGGAATTCTTTGCAGTGAGTAAATTATTTCCTCTTGACTGACAGATGGATTCCTCCCTCAGACGATGCTGAGGACTGCTGATCTCAATTATTTTGGAGGTTCTGAGGGACGTGGAAGATGTTCTTGAGAAGGACAAGAATCACCTTGTTAGACTTCTGCTTTATATGAGATGTTCTTGTGGCCTTTGGGCAAAAGGAGGTTTCTCTCCTCTAGCAAGGGGCAGGGATGCTTCTGCCCTGGCAAGTGGAGTCAGGGGAGTCTGGGGATTCAAAGTTCTCACGCTCATCCACTCAGACATCCCCATGCCAGGACTCAGGGTCTCACTCCTGTCCTACCAGGGCTCAGAGTTTAACAGAGGAGAGCCGCCCAAAGTACATGTCCAGCCCTCATGGTAGTTTCTCCACTCTTACAATTAAGCCCGAGGCCTAATTTTTAACACTGTGCATCTACAGCTACAGAAGGTTAATATCTCGTTAAATGTCACCATGGGAGATTTCCAGATTTCACAACACACCCTAAGCTGCTGGCTCTTGGATAACATGGAGCTATTATCCAGTTTCTTCCAGGCTTTCAAGGAACTTGACAAAAGCCATCCCTATTCTTAAAACTCCACAATACTTATAATTACTATAGTTCTAGAGCTACCACATAACCCAGTGTTTCGCTTTCCACTGTACCTCATCCCAATCTATCCCAAGCAAGTCTGAGCAATGATGATGCCATCACGTGCTAGGGGTTACCACCAACCCCACTTACCCCAAGAGGATGAGTGGTCCAGTCCCAGTATTCTTTCTGGAGGATATACCTCCCAGAGCCACCCCCAGAATCAACTGTCTTAGCTGGGTTCCCATGAAGGCAGAGTCTAAGACAAGAAGTGAGTGTGGTTTCACTGGGAAATCTCATGGAGCAACAGTGAGGTTATTTACTTGGGAGGTGATCCCAGGGAGCAGGACTGATTTAAGAAGAGAGTGAGACAGAGAAGGAAGAATTGTCCCCTACTGAGGGGTGCATTACCAAAGTCCCTGCTGTGGACAGCAGAGACTTGACTGTGCAGGAGCACACAGAATGTCCCCAGAATTGTGTGGAGATGAGGTAGGGCCTCTGCCCACCGTCTCCATTCCCCATTGTCAAGCTGCCCTCTGCACTTCTGAGCCCCACACGTGCTCAGACAGAGGGAGCTACCCCAGCGTTAACGCCATCAGGGATCCCAGGGAAGGGGCTACACTGTCAGCTTGCAGTGAGCATAAGCCTGCAGGGAACTCACTGTCCACCCAGCCATGGCTGAAATCCAAAGACAGGCTAAGCATGTGTGAGTCAGAACGTCCGACATGTCTGCTACAATTTACTTCCTAGAATTGTTGTGAGGAACTATAGGGCCTTCAGGCTTGTAAAGTTCTCAGTGCATCACCATGTACATACCACACACTCATACATGTTAGCAATTCATATGTAGATGAACTGTTGCACCTCTGCTAGCAGCTTAAAGAATCTTACTTCATTTAATGTTCACAGCAATGCTCTGTGATGGAGGATGTCCTCATTTCTTAGATGAGGAAACTGAGGCCCAAAAGTGTTCAGCAGCTTTACAAAGTCAAACCACTAATGACCAGAAGAGCAGGTCTGGTCTGTCTGTGATGATTTTCCTACTGCACTGACTTCCCTGGTGGGAGGAGAGAGAGTACTCTGGCTTAGGGGAGGGGGCAACCCACCCTGCCTTGGGGGAGGGGGCGACCCACCCTGCCTTGGGGGAGCAATTATTAGTGGGAATAGGAGTTGGAGGAACACAGCCCTCAACCTTCCCACACCCTCTGCTCATTAATCTGTGACCTCCACCAGGGCTCTCACTTTCTAAGGGCCTGACTTAGGAAATCGTGTTGGTAGGCAGCTTCCCAGGAGTCCTTCCAGCGTGACATAGCTCTTCTACCACCACTTCCAGAATCATTACAGGATCTCGAAGACACAGTCCCAATGGCCCCACTAACAAGCTCCCAGAGAGAAAGCACCCCATTCTTGAGGGCTCATGAGCACGCTGGCTTTGAAGAAGGCTTCTCCCTCTCTTCTGGGGCCTCGTCCTCATCCCAGGTCCAAGGCAAGTTCAGAAATTGGCTTGTCTCTGCTCAGACTCCTGGGTTGACATCTGGGAAAGAAAATCCCTGCTTTAGGAAACCCATATCTCGTCCCCACCTGTACCTCTCCCCTCCCTGGGACTTTGAGGATAAGTGCAAGTCCTGGAGACCTCAGTCACCCACCAGGAAGTGGAGCTGCCTCACCTGCCCTGACCAGCTGCCCAGAAAGCCAGCACCAGAGGTGAAGCCTTCTGTGAGGTCTAAATACCAGAAAACCTGAGACGTGGCCGCCATCTGCGTGAAGGGCTTGAGAGGCTTCACTTTCCGTGTCTCTCTCCCCACACTACTCCACTCTCCTGGGAGGGCTGATTTCTGAGCCCCCAGAGGATAACGCTGCAGGAAGAAGAGCCCATGACAGAGAGGGTATCAGCTTGTTCCCCTCTCATTTCTAACATAGAGCTAGCTACCTGCTTGCTTTCTGGGCGGGGAACTGGGTCCGCACAGTTCCTCACCTTCTTTCCTGAAGAAACCCCTCTGGCTTCCATGCCCCTTCCAGGGTGAGTATTCCCGGGAGTCCTTCCTCTGCTCTCACAAACAGAGAAGGGGCTTCTGTTCCCAACGGCTTAATGAGCCTGACGTTATACACAGCGCCTCGGATGCCCCTGAAAGGGAAAAACCATTTAGGGGAAGGGCTGGGACTATAATCAAGAGGTTCTGGTTCCTTTTGTGGTCCCCACTGCCCATGTCTCCCTCTCGGGCGAAGCCTGCTCTCTGTCACCGAGTGTGAGGGGACTTGCGGAGTCCAGCTCACTGCCCACACCCGCTGCATCAGGCAGCCTAGGACCTCCTCTCCAGCAAAACCCTTGCTGAGCATTTTCATCACTGGGAACCTGAGGGATGGGTTGGAGTTCCAGTACAGGGAGCTGTCACAGCTCAGCAAGGACAGCCTGGCGAGTAGTGATGCAGGAGGGCCTCATGGCGACCCTGCCAGCCACTCTGGATGGGATGTCTCAGGTGACCTGAGGTCATCCCAGAATCCCAGATTTTAAGTGAGCTGCACCTCGAGCCTTCTGAGGGTTGGCAGCAGCTGTTTCGTGACTCTTCTGTCCTTGGCCGTAATGTGCTTGTCTGTAAGCGTCTTGTTATTTAGGGAGATTTAAGTGAAAAACATGTCAGCATATGGATTGTTCCATGACCCTACTTGTCTCGAAGCACAAAGGGTTCCTGCCACAACCCTGCACTGAACCCCACAGCTCCTCTAACTCACACCAATCCATGAAATCTAGGTCAGATCCCAGTGTGCCTATAAAGTCTTCCGTGACAACTCCAGCTCATACTGATGCTCCCTTTCTCTGAAATCACAAAAATATTAGAACCATCCGTTTATTTATTTACGAAATATCAGGTAACTAAGATGTGTGTAGTATTACGATGAGTATTGCTATCGAAAAAATGAATCAAACATATACTCTGTCCTCAAGTCCCTTATAAAGAAGTAGGAGAGACAAGCTCTATAGAGAAATGATGGAGCTAGAAGGTAAACAGTCGTAAGTTCTAAAAAATAGTTTGTAGTGGTAGACAGGAGAGAGAGTGTGAGAGAAAGAGAGAGATGGGAAATTTTCAAGGAAGAATAAATTCAGCAACTAACATTTGAATCAAGCCTTGAAATACTCGGTCATGTGGAGGTGGAGGAAAGCATTGCAGGAAGCAAACACAGCATAAGCAAAGGGGTGGAAAATCCTAGAGTAACAGTCTAATGCTTGAGTCGAAATGTGGGGAAATGGGAGTAGTGAACCGGTTTCTATTTCTTGACCCCATCACACTGATTGGAAACATGCTCGTCATGTTGGCCATTCACTCTGACATTCACCTTCACAACTCAATGTATTTTTTTCCTTGCCAACCTCTCTTTGGTTGACATCTTCTCCTCATCTGTAAGCATCCCTAAGATGATAGCCAGCCATCTCTTGAGCAGCAAAATCATCTCCTTTGGAGGATGCCTAACATCGACATATTTCATGCTTGCCATGGCTAACACAGACAGCCGTATCTTGGCTGTGATGGCATATGATCGAGCTGTGGCCATCAGCCGCACACTTCACTACACAACAATTCTGAGTCTGAAATCTTGTGTCCTGCTACTTGTTGGGTCTTGGATGGTTGGAAACGCCAATTCCCTCTCCCACACTCTGCTCACAGCTAGTCTGTCCTTCTGTGGCAACCACGAAGTGGCCAACTTCTACTGTGACATTGCCTCTTTGCTCAAGTGTCCTGTTCTGACATCCACTTTAGTGTGAAGATGATGTGCCTGGGGGTTGGCGTTTTCTCTGTGCCACTGTTGTGCATTGTTATCTCTTACATTTGGTTTTTTTTCCACAGTCTTACGGCTTCCATCCACCAAGGGTGTGCTCAAAGCCTTCTCCACTTGTGGCTCTCACCTCACAGTTGTTTCTTCGTATTATGGGACAGTCATGGGCATGTATTTATGTCCTCTGACTAGGCACAGTCTAAAGGATGCAGTGATAACTGTGACGTACATGGCAGTGACCCCAAAGTTAAATCGTTTCATCTATAGTCTGAGAAATCGGGACACGAAGGCTGCCCAGCGGAAACTCTTCGGCAAGAGGATCTCCTCACGCCGTGTGAGGGCACGTGGAGACTGCGACACGCACTTGAAAGCCCGCCCTCAACGTAATTCCCTCCCGGAAGCTACCTCTGACCTGTCCAGTCAGAAAATTCTTCTCAGAAATCTTGGAACAAATTGATGAGATATTTCATTGAGATTACCGCTTTTAACACATTTTTGCTCCTTTTGGCAGAGTGGCAGCATAAGAATATTGGGCACGTGTGCCAGCTCTTCTACTGACTAACAGAACAAAGTTGGGAAAGTCTGAAGCTCATGTACATATTAGAATAACAACACCTGCCCTGTCTCTATCCGTGGGTTTGAGGATCACAATAGCTCATGCTTTAAATGCCATAAATCACCATACAAAGGTCAATTTTTATTGGACTATTATGTTTAAGCACCTCTACTTTGTGTCAAATTATGAAGGCAAAAGCTGTCTTAATACACCACACTGTGTATCTCACAGTCTTGATCACATAAGATGCATACAATAATTATTGGTGAAGTGGAATAAATGTATGAAAATATTCATATCTGAAATGGAATCTGTTAGTAATTAGACATAAACAGACTGGACATTATTTTCCCATACAGGTCAGTTAGAATCCATTCTGTAAACAGAAATCACCCAGTATTTTTAAACAAAAAGATTTGAAACAGAGAATTAGATACTTAGTTGTATTCTGAAAGAGACTAAAGGTGAAAAACGTTCTACTGTAACTCAAAAGTTATTAACTGTAGAAATATGTTACTTCTACTAGGACTAGGGGTAGAAAAAGGGAAGAGTGGTGTTATCAGAACCTAGGAGTTCAGAGGAGGGATGACCACATACCTGATCCTCAAATCTCTGAGGGGAGCTGCTACACAGCTGCCATTTGGTCATTATTTAGTGAGGCGACCCAAACTTTTATTTTTGAGGGGTCTGAAACCTGCCATAGTACTACTTTTTTTATTTTTGTTACTGCAAGTTTTATAAATCTCTGCTATTGGACATGGAAATATTAAGAAGCACCCCAGACATGGTTGTGATCCTTGCCCCTCATTGTGTAGCAGCAACACAGTGTCCTGGGTAATTGGGATCAGTCACTCAAACCAGTGGAGAAATATCTTTTTTTTTCCCTGAATGATCCATAGAGAAATGCCACAATTTGGCTGATCTTAGCAGCATAATTTTAAGTTTAAAAAATGTATATCCAAAGATTATTACTGATAAATTCTTATAAGGTTATAAATAACTAACACATTTTTTTAAAAAACCACTTTCTAGGATAGATACCATAAAAGTGCATTAAAAACAAAAGCGAGGGGAAGATGAATACAGGTTCAAGATAAGAGGATTCATAAGAGTAGACACAAGGGAATGAAAGTGGGGCTACAATTAGTTGATATAGGCTATTACTAAATTCTAATTTTCAGGTCGGATGGTGGATCAATGAGTGTTACCAACGTATCCTTATGAATAGATCAACAGATTGATGATGGATAGATAGACACCGGAAATAAATAAAAGCTCTACATGAAACAATGAGAAGAATTAGTCTTGAGCCAAGGATTAGATATCTAGAAAATGGTAAGGGAAGAGTGTGGAGTAATGAGACCAAGAGTTTAATTAGGCATTTCATAGAGCAGTCTGGAGAAGAGAAAGTGACAATAAAGAAAATATAGATGAAAGGGTGATGTGGAAATAGAAACAATATAATATAGGAATATACAGGAATAGCAATTGTCTGCTCGTGTCTACCTTGGTGCTGCCCCGCTCATGTCTGTGGGCAGCAGTGTTCACTGGCCCACGGTGGCTTAAGCACTGCCCAACCCAAGATCATCAGTGGCACCAGGGACCAGCACATGGCGGCCCAATCTTTCACACTACCCAAGTCCCCCACCAGTGGTGGGGGCACACGGCACCTGCCCATGGGCCATGCAAGAGCACCCAGCCCCTCTGCTCCCTCCCTGGCCTGCCAGGGGTACTGGGGAGGCAGTAGCAATGGTTGATCTGACCCCTAATAGACACAGTGCTCTGGGGCTGTGATCTCAAAATGCTACCAGCCATGCCACCCAGGGTTCCTGCTAGTAGGGCCCTGACAAGACTTCTCACCAAAGCTACACCGCGGCACAGTCTCCAGTCCACTCTCTGTCAGTCCGGCAGCCTGCTACAGTGGAGGGTGCCTTACACAGCTCAGACTGCAAAGTGCACAGGAGAAGGGTTAAGCCGAGGGTCATCTCCTCTGTCCCTTCTCCACACGCAGACACCTTCCCTATGTGCCCCTGATCCCACAGGGTGGGTTGCATCTCTTCCCTCCCCTTCACTTTGGGAGCCTCCTGTCACCTTCATATTGATTCCCAGTGTTCTCATTAGATCACCAATCTGCAAGTGAATATCCACTGAGCACTTTCGATCTCCATGAAAGCAGCGTGTGCAGTCTGCTTCTGGCCCTCCACCTGGGCCCCTCCTCCCAGGAAACACACTTTCTGATTTTAGTATTAATATTTAAAAATGTTTAAATGTCTCTTTGTTGTGAGTCTTTTTCTATAACTTAAGCTTAGGCCAGTCATCCTCACACATCCCCAACTCTCTCAGGGAGGCTAGGATTGGCATCCAGCCTCCTGCATCTAGAAGAGCAAAGAAACGAAGAACTCCTGTCTGTTCTGCCATTATTGAAAATTTAAGTATACTTAGAATTTATCATGCTGCTCAAAAATGATTCTCTTTAATAACTAGGCTAGCTCTAGTCTAAACCAATAAGAAATCACATCACAAAAGTCCTAAATATACCCATTTTGGGCTAACCTAGAGTTCTACTGGGTCTTTGCTAGACTTAATTGCTGAAAATACAATATTCTCTAAGGCATTTTACAACCCAGGGAAACTACTAATATCTGAAGATGGGAAAAGGAGAAAAATATAAACATTTCCTTCAGCTTCTAAGTAATTTCAATAAACATTTGTTCAATGATAACTCCACATTAAATTCTGTGGTAGGCTGTAGAGAAATAGAACTGAAAGACATCTTTTGTCCCAGACCAATTTACAATGCAGTGGGGAAGACAGACGGCTGGACCAAAAATTCAAAAGGATGGGTAAGCACTGAGATAGAGGGGCAGGTAAGAAGAACATTAGTTCTGGGGGAATGAAACATGAACTGCGCCTTCAAGGAGAAGGGGACAGTCACAAGGGGAGAAGGACTATTTCCTGTCAAATCAGTAGCTTTCAAAAGGTTAGGGAAGGAAGACCAGCCAGTGGGACGCCAGAAAGGCGGCCTGACGTGGAGGAAGAGTGAAACCAAAACCGGGAGCTGTGCCTGTACCGTATGCCAAGGGAGGGCTGAGTGGGGACAAACTTACCTGCCTTGACGAGGCACTGGGGCATCGGTCCATTTTCCTGGAAGTGTGACATCGTAAGCAAAAAGGGGACAAGATCATATGTAGATTTTACAACCATTCCTGTGAGTGAGAAGGAAAAATCAAATGGTGTCAGAGCACAGGCAAGGAGACACACTGTGAAAGGAATCTTTTGAGCAAAGGGCTAAAACCAATTTTGTAATATTTTAATTATGCCCAATATTGTTTAAACAGATCTTTTTAAAATTAAAAAATGTATAAAAACATTTTTACTCATCTCTGATTCTTGATTCTGAAACTTCTACATGTCGTATGTCTGCAACAAATCATCGGCCCCATGAATGAGAAATATATTCCAATGAAATAAGCCAAAGAAACAGGATAAATACTAGATAAAGTCACCTGCAGGATATTCTAATGTTTCTTGTCATCCAGAAGCTTCCAGTTTCTAGGACAATGATTCACGTTTCCTTTATTCTGACACCCAAAATTATGTCTCCTCTCTTGGGCATAAGAATATCTAGAGTTACATTTAGGTGACAGTAATGTGTGGTGAAGAGCGGACCCTGCTGGCATGATCACAATGACCCTGTTTGCATCCAATACAGTGCTCCACTATTAACCTGTAAATAAATATATTTGCTTTCTAGACAAATTCCAGGAGGCCACAGAAACTGGCTTCTTAGCCATATGGAATAATCCACAGGTGAATTTCTTTCAGGATAGACCAAAACTGACGTAGACAATAATCCTTACATATTGTGATCCTTCAAGCCAGACCAAAAAGAAAATCTGGCAAGCAAGGCTTCATCGGAAGAGAAATGTGGGCTGATGCCATGCTGACAGTTGGTGGACCTGTTCTACATCTTCTGGGGAGACTGGAGCCCAGTGTGGGCCATGGTCAACTCCAGTTGAAGTAAAGACCTCCTCCTCGGTGTGCATGTGCTTGGTACAGCTATGCCATGGTGATGAGTACCCTAAAAACGACAGGGGAAAAAAAGGTAATAATGCATGAAGTGTGCGTGCCCAGGAGTCCCCGCTCTAGAACCACGCAGGCTGGGTTCAAAGCCCGGCTGGGCCACTCCCACCTGTGTGACCTCAGGAATGCTCTAGGGCTTAACTATCGTTTTACTCAATTTGTGAAAAGAAGTGAGCAGAACCTGCCTGCCAGGAAGGGATGTCATAGGGTGCAGCATCCAACCTGGTCTGGGCCCCGTGTTCCCTTCTCAGAAACCCTCGCAGCTGGGCTGGCGATCCCTGTGGCAGCGCAGAGGCAGTGGAGAGGTCCCCGGAGGAGCCTGGCAGGATCGGGGTTGTCCCCGGGCTCGGCCTCCAGCAGGCTCTGCCACCGCCTGTGACCTGGGGAGAAGGCGGCCACACAGCCACAGACAGCCCATGCCGGGCCCTGGCGCCTGCAGAGCCAGCGCCCAGGTGGGAAGGGATCTGGCCCATGGAGCCCCACAGTTCCCAAAAGTCACACACAGTGGCCCATCTCCTGCCAAACACCTGCCGCCAGGAGCAGGAGTTGCCCTTTGCCCTTTGGCGCCTTTTCTCTGCACCCTTGGCTGGGCCCCCACGCTCGCGCCGCCCCCGCCCCCGCCCCCCGCGTCTTACGTGGCCTGCCCTTTCTCTGTCACCAGCTCCATTGGGATGTCACAAGCGCCCTGCTAACCAGTGCATGCTAGGTCTCCAGGAGAGCTGGATGCTCGGAGAGGTCTCTCCAACTCTTCTGCTCTCCAGAGCCACATCGTGCACACTTGGCCCTAAATGGGCAACTGGCTTAGCAAGCTGAATCTCCCCATCCTCCGCCGCCCCCGCCGGGCCGGCATCCCCCCTTCCCTGTCGCCCGCGATATTACTGCGCCAGTCCGCGCCCACCCCGGCTCCTGCGCCCGCCTCCCGGCCTGTCCCCAGGCCGTCCGCCCCCAGTGTGGGTCGCTGGCCTCTATCGGGGGGGCTTCTTCATAGCCCCTAGGAGGAATGCTCCTCTCCGGAGGGCATGCTACCCCCTGGGGATCCTCCCCAGCACACCTTGGCGGGAGGCCCGAAAGAAGCCTGTGCTGTCTCCTGCCACCTCCATGATGGCCAGATGCTCCGGAGCTGTCAGGATCCCTCCTCTCCAGCGACACAAGGTGACCTTCCTGCCTTCACCACTGGGGCCGGAGGTCAGGGCTACAAGGCCTCTAACCTCCAGCCACCTCCTCATGTCTTGCCAGGAGCAGAAGCAGGAGAGGGCCCAGGAGACAGCAGAGGAGGAGGAGGAGCCAGAGCAGGAGGAAGAGCCCGAGGAAGAGCAGGAGCCGGCGCGGGCGGAGGCGGCGGATCTCGTGGAGACCAACCGGCAGGACAGGAAGACGCGCCCTCCTGGCGGTGGCGAACCACCAGCACCACCAGGGGCCCGCTCTGCACGCTCGCTCCAGGCACCCGTGTCTGGGTCACAGGCCGAAAAGAGTGGGAGCTCTTCGGCCACCAGGAATAGGCCCCTCAAGAGAACGATGCCCATGCCACGGCTGCTGCCACTGCCACCACCTGTGCTGCTGCCACTCTCATGGGACAGAGGCGAGCTGCCCCCACCTGCGAAGCTGCCTGCCATCGCCGCGGAGGAAGACCGAGGCACCTTGGGGGAGAGCATCGGCGATCAAAGAAACACCAAGGTCGTGCGGGACAAAGCAGAGGCCCTGGAGGATAAGACACAGGCCCTGGGAAGCTGCGGGGCCACCCAGCCTGCCCCTGCTCTCCCCCCTGCTGCTCAGATGGCCCCCTCCCAGCCCCCGGCCCCTCCTTACCCTGACCCCGTTCCTCCCACCCCTGACTTGGCTGCTGCACCTGTGGTCCTTCCTGTCCCTCCACCTTCCTCCGCAACCCTCACAGCCCCTAGCTGCCCTCCGCCTGTTCCTGCTGCCCTTCCTCCTCCCCGTAGGGCCAGTGCTGCTGCGGGGACCCCGCCTGAGGGGAAGGGAAGCCCTGCCCTCTCGGGCCTCCCCGCAGCGCCTCCCGCCTCTCACCTGCCCGCACCTCCTGGCCCCCTACCCTTCTCCTTGATGCTGCCCCACTGCAGAACCGAGTCCCCCACACCCATGATTGTGGACTCCCCTCCTCCCCCTTCCATCCAGAACTCTCCTCCTCCTTTCCTCCTCTCCCTTCCTTCCCCCTCCTTCTACAATCTTCCTCCCCACCTGCCCTCCTTGATGCTGCCCCACTGCAGAACCCAGTCCCCCACACCCATGATTGTGGATTCCCCTCCTCCCCCTCCCCTGCCCAACCCTCCTCCTCCTCCTCTGCCCAAACCTCCCCTGCCCAACCCTCCCCCTCCTCCCCTCCCCAACCCTCCTCCTCCTCCCCTGCCCAATCCTCCTCCTCCTCCCCTCCCCAACCCTCCTCCTCCTCCCCTGCCCAATCCTCCTCCTCCTCCCCTCCCCAACCCTCCTCCTCCTCCCTTGCCCAACCCTCTCCCTCCTCCCCTTCCCAACCCTCCTCCTCCTCCTCTGCCCAAACCTCCCCTGCCCAACCCTCCCCCTCCTCCCCTCCCCAACCCTCCTCCTCCTCCTCTGCCCAAACCTCCCCTGCCCAACCCTCCCCCTCCTCCCCTCCCCAACCCCCCTCCTCCTCCCCTGCCCAATCCTCCCCCTCCTTCCCGCCCCAACCCTCCTCCTCCCCTGCCCAATCCTCCCCCTCCTTCCCTCCCCAACCCTCCTCCTCCCCTGCCCAATCCTCCCCTCCTCCCCTGCCCAACCCTCCTCCTCCTCCCCTGCCCAACCCTCCCCCTCCTTCCCTCCCCAACCCTCCTCCTCCCCTGCCCAATCCTCCCCCTCCTCCCCTCCCCAACCCTCCTCCTCCTCTGCCCAAACCTCCCCTGCCCAACCCTCCTCCTCCTCCCCTGCCCAACCCTCCCCCTCCTTCCCTCCCCAACCCTCCTCCTTCTTCCCTCCCTAACCCTCCTCCTCCTTCTGTCCCCTCTCCTCCTCCTTCCTTCCATGCCCCTTCTTCCCTTTCCTTACCTTCCGCTCCTCCCATTTCCCTCCCCATCTCTTCTCTTCCATCCCCTACCCACTCTACTCTTTCCTTCCCCACTGGTCCTCTAGTCCCTTCCCCCAGGAACCCTGCTTTGCTCACGGGCACAGTCATCTCTTCCCCAGCAGCCAAGTCAACCGTCCAAGGCAGCCCATCTGCCCGTGTGACCCAGCGACCTCATGTAGACGCTGAGGTCACCGATATGGATACAACTCCCCCTTCTGCAGCTCATGTTTTCACCTCTCCCCCAACCCCTAATGTGGTCTATCCCCACATCCCTGCAAACATCAGAGTCCCCGTCAACCCCCCTCCACCCACGGTCCGCGGCCCCACCCGCCAGCCCACATTCGGGAGCCCTGCTGGCAGCAGGAGAGAGCCCCTGTTCCCAGGGCCCCTGTCGTCACGAGCCTCCCCACCACGGCGCCTCCAGTCGCCCCCACTGCAGCGGGCAGGGCCTCTGCTGTACCATCGTCCACGCCGGCCTTTGACCCCGATGCCATGGACACCACCCCTCCTCCCTAGGCTGTCATCTTCCGGCCTCGGTCTCCTCCCGCCCCTGGAGGAATTCCACCACTTTCCGGAGGGGGCATGCTGGGAGCAGAGCACCGAGTGGCAGCAGTGTGGCAGCGCAGGTCACCAGTGGCATGGGCAGGCCTGGACGGCCCTTCACGGGACGCAAACCATGGCCAGGAGCCGCCCCTAAACGCATGTCTTGGCTCCCTCGTGGACGGTAACTGTACTACTGCCCGGGGGACATGCAGGAGTTCAAGGGGAAGCCGCAGGCCCGGCCCAGCCTCCAGCCCAGCCGCCCGGGCAGCCCGCAGCCCTGGCGAGTGGCGCGCTGTGAACCGTCTGGCCAAGAGACGCCGCTCCTGGAACTTTATCCTGCTAAAATAAAAGCCCCAGTGTACCTGAAAACACATGTGCTATTGTTTGTAGCGGTAAAAAAGTAGATATAAAGCGAATGCCCTCAGCAGGAAAATGACTAAATAAATAATAGTACCCTTTCATAGTGAATGTTACACAGTTACTAACATTTCATAATGACTGTTATAAAAAACTATACTTGGTAACTCAAAAGAATTTATACAAGGTATTGCTGAGTCAAAATCAAGATGCAGAAAGCTCATATATACACACCCATTTTTGTAAACAATGCCAAATTTGGATAAATATATATGTGAACGTAAGTCTACAGGTCTACATAGGACTGGATTACAATGGACCCAACAAAGAAAGGGCAGTGTTTGCCTAGAAACCTGGTGACTTGGTGGGAGGGAATTCAGTGATGCAGGGACAAGGAGAAAGAAGGGAAAGAAAACCAATCAAAAAGAAACGCTTGTAGGTGACAGCAGAAAAATGGCAGCATAGGAAGTCCTGGCCTCTCCCTCGCGCAGGCACTCAGACTCAGCAATGACACACACAGCAGTTCCCTTGGGAGGAGTCTGGAACCAGCTTAGGCTCCTACACACAGGCAAGCATGAAACCAGCCGTACTGAAGCCCACAGGAAAGGCCAAGAAGCCCTCAAAGCACAATCCCTCCCCTCCGCACGTGCCCCATGATCAGCGGCAAACCCCCAGCTCCCAGCTCCTCCCTGGGAAGGGAAGGCAAGGACTGAACCGCACGTCCAAGGTTCTGATTTTTCTGAGCGCTGCCCAGGCGACTGGTTTATGTCCTGCCTGGATCTGAGCACTGACAGGAGAGGACCCCAGTTTGGGAGCCACCGAAAGCAAAGATGGCAGTTTGGACCAGCACACAAGCACTCCCTGCAGCCCTGTCCCTGGCTCAGCGCAGAGTGAGTGGGTGAAGAACCCTAAATCTGAGCTTGTTCCTGGGGTGGGAAAGAGATGGACCGTCTGTCCAACACTCCATCTTTCCCACAGGCTGCATGAGGGTCTGGCCTCTGCCACGCCTGTCTTCAAGCACAGATGGGAGCCACCAAACTACAGACACCTAGGAGCCCTGGGAGCACAGACAGCAGTTTGGACTGATGAGAAATGGCTTGCCGTGGACCTTCCTCTCAGCTCAGCGAGAAAGCAAGCGCTCCAGCTTCTCCACGGGCTGCCCCAGGGACTCGCTTCGGTCTTGCCTCAGAACCCTGGTGGGACCTGGCACAGTGGGGGAGGGGCTGCCACTCCTGTTCAGCCCCAGCACCTGAATGACCTGCACCTGGTTGCTATGGCACCTGGGGGCTGCACTCTCCCTCACCATAGAATCTCCCCTAGGCAAACAGGGAGGTTTTCCTGCGGGGGGCGGGCGGGAGCGCGGGCACCCTCCCAGCGCATAGCATCTCAGAAGCCCACAGCATTCTGCTGTCAGATCCCTCCACGCTGGCCTCCTCGCCACCCAGATCAAACTCACAGACCTCCCTGCTGTGTCTCCAGCAATCCGCTTGAGGCCAGAGGGCACAAGGTCCATACATCTTTTTATTATAATTGTTTTATATTGAAACAGTTTAAAAGTCACAGCAGTTACAAAATAGCACAGAGAGTTCCTGTGAAACCTTTACTCAACTTTATACAACCATAACTACATTGTCAAAGTCAGGGCAGTGCCATTGGTACAATGCTATTAACTGTTAAACCACAGACCACACTTGATTTTCACCACTTTTTACATGCACCTTTTCTTGGTGGGTATTCACTGAAATTTTATTCTATGTGTAGATTTGTGTTATTAATATCACTACAACCAGGATACAAAACTGTTCCATCAACACGAAGAGACTCCCTCATCTCACCCCTCCCCTTAACCATAGCCCCAGCATGCACTATCTGTTTTTTTGTTTTTTTTTTTTGAGACAGTGTCGCGTTGTTGCCCTGGCTAGAATGAGTGCCGTCAGCCCCACACCAACCTCAAACTCCTGGGTTTAAGCGATCCTACTGCCTCAGCCTCCCGAGTAGCTGGGACTACAGGCACGAGCCACCATACCCGACTAATTTTTTCTATATATATTTTAGTTGGCCAGATAATTTCTTTCTATTTTTAGTAGAGACGGGGTCTTGCTCTTGCTCAGGCTGGTCTCAAACTCCTAACCTCGAGCGATCCACCCGCCTCGGCCTCCCAGAGTGCTAGGATTACAGGCGTGAGCCACTGCACCCGGCCTTGCACTCATCTGTTATCCATCACTACATTTGTGTCACTTTGAGGATATTATATAAATGGAATTGGATGAAAGGTAGCCTTTTGAGAGTGCGTCTTTTTTGCTCAGTGTAATATCCTTGAGATCCATTCAAGTTGCTATGTTAGTAACGTGGACCCTTTAAATGCTAACTAATACTCCACAGTGTATTTGTACCTCAGTTTGGTCACTCATCCATAGAAGGTCATTTGGGTTGTTTCCAGTTTTTGGCTATTACAGATAAAGATTTTACGAACATCTATGTACAGGTTTTAGTAAGAACGTACATTCTCATTTTTGTAGTATAAATACCCAGTAGTGGGATTGCCAGATTATATGGCAGGCATATATTTAAATATTTGAAAGAAAAACCTACCCATACTCTTTTCCAGAGTGGCTGTATCGTTTCACATTCTCACCAGCAATAATTCAGTTTCTAAAAATCTTATCATACAATTGTGCTTGTCATACAATTTTATGTCACATTTTCAAAATTCCTTAAATGTCTTTTGAAAACATGCTTTTATTGTCTGCAAACTATTCTATCATCTGGATATACCATAATACATTTTATCAAATTACTTATTACTAGATATCTAATTTTCAAATTTGTGGTAGGAAGATTCTCATTATGATCAATATCTGTAGTAGTCAGAGACTGGCCAGGAAATGAGACACTGCTCCAGCTATTTCAGAGGGAGTTTAACACAGGGAGTTTGCTATTCAGTTGGTGGAAGCACTGAGAAGCCAAAGTCAGTGAGCAACTCAGTATCTAGGGAGAGCAGGAAAGCCTTAGAGGTGAAGGGACGATGTGAGGAGCTGTGAGATAGAACTACCCAGCAGGAATGAGCACTCTGGCAGGCACTGCTGGGAAAGTGCTGGAAACACAAGGAAGAGCTTCCTGTCTGCTGGTAGCTGAGACATGGAAAAGACAGAGCTGCTTCTGGTGAGGCCACAAAAAGCAGAGAGACAGTTGAGATGCACCTTCGGTTCTCCCAGCCTCTAATCTCCTGATTTTCTGCCAGTGCCTCCCATGGTGACAACTATCCAGAAACCTAAGGACAACAGAGCCTGGGAAATGTGTGTTTCCTTTTTTGAACTTGAAACAGGAAAATAAAGGTGGGCATGAATCTGATAGGAAACAGGCCACACATTGAAAAGCACATCATCCTCACACGCAAGTGTTTGTGCACATCTTTGGTGATTTCCTTAGGATGCATTCTTGAAACGGACCCATAGAGTTACCGGATCAATGGATAAACCATTTTAAGGGCTTTGTTATGTACTTGATGTCACTAAAGGTGTCCCCTAGAAAACAGTTCCACCGTTTACACACACAACTCCCAGTCCCTGGCACTCAAATTACCACTTGAAAACAATCTCCCAGTTCCCCACTTTGATAGAAAGAAAATTATATATCATTATTTTAGTTTGCATCTTTTATTTTGCTAGTTAAAAAATATTTCAGTTTTTTAAATTTTTTCCCAAGATTATATCCCTTCTCATGAGAATTGACTGTTGATATATTCTCTCTTTTTTTCTCTTTATGTGCTCACACATTTTAAAAGCAGGTTTATTGAGGCATAATTTACATACAACAAACTGCTCATATTTAAAGTGAAAACTGTGATATATTTTGGTGAGTGTATACACCTATGGAGCCATAAACATCAAGAAAATTAACATGTCCATCACCTCCCCAAGTTTCTTCTCGTCCCTTTGTAATCCTTCCTCCCACTTCTGCCCACTCATCCACTCTCTGTCACTATAAATTGGTTTGCATTTTCTGGAACTTTGTATCAAATTAAGTCATATAGTCTGTTTCCTCTCTCTCTCTTTTTCTTTTTGTTCTAGCTTATTTTACTCAACATAATTATTTTGAGATTCATCCAGCTTTGGTTTTTGTTCACTCATTGTTATTGCTGAGTACTATTCCATCGTACAGATACACCACAATTGGCTTGTTCATTGACCTTTTGATGGACACTTGGGCTGGTTCCAGTTTTTGACTAGCACAAACGGAATTGCTGTGAACATTTGTGTTCAAGTGTTCGTGTGAACAAATGCTTTTTATTTCTCTTGGATCAGTAACTAGTGTGGGATGATAAATGTCTATTTAACGTTTAAGAAACTGCCAACTGGCTGTTCCAAAGTGGCTGCAGCACTTTACATTCCCTGCAGTACTGAGAGTTCAGTCTATCCCCATCCTTACCAACGTTTGGTGTGGTCGGTCTTTTTAATTTTAGCCATTCTAATAGGTTTCCAGTGTAATTCTTGTATGTATATATTTAAACAGTTTTCGTCATATACATTACAAATTTTTCATTGTTTTGTTTTGAAAGAACTGTTTTTGTGGCTCCCATTTGATTATTCCAATCTCAGTGTGGCTAAATATTTTGCCGTATTTTCTAGGTTGACACCTGGCCTGAGTTCACCTCCGTTCTAACCAAAAAAAAATCCCTCAGTTCCGTTAGGGATCCCATAACACTTTGTGTTCTTCCACAACAGAGATCATTCCCATTGTCTTCATGGCTCCTGAAGACAATCACGGATTTTTTTGTTTGAGCTGGAAAGCAAGCTAGTGCAACATCACAATGTGGCATTCCTTCAGTTTCTTCTATGCTTTTTTATGCTGTCCCCAGCTTTTGCTCTGAGACAGGGTCCAGAGCCTCTAAGGTGGCCCTCATAGGCAGTTGTACAAACTTTATTTTTCATGACAGCAATACCCAAATGCAGAATTTAAAGCACCTGGTGACAGCACCAAATTCCTGATGTATTCCCCATTTCACAAAGGCACATTTGCAAATCAAGTTTCACAGCTGGCCACAGGGAACTCCTCATTGGTCTCCAATAGAAATGGAAAAATGCATCTCTCTGAACAACCATAGCCGTTGATTTGTGCTGTGTGTGTGGAAAGCAAAGCATCCAGGCACTGGCCCAAATGGAGAGTGGAAATAAGCAGTACAAGGCAGATGCTCACTGGCCCTAGACAGACGGACCGAAGGGCTCTGTAGATACTCCAGCTGCTGATTTGCTCTAATCTCAGAGAGAAGAGAATCTCTTACAATAAAATCCCTTTTGTTTTGCAGAAACACAGTTGTGAGTGAAAAGGACATTGCCCTTTAGAAACATAATCTGATGAAGATTTGTTTGGAAACGCATTGAGTCCAAGGTCCTTCTCTACTCTCCAAAGGAACAGAATAGCATTTCCTAAATGAGTGAATGGTTATAGGAATGTATGATATGTATAAATAAATTCATTCAGCAGAAATTTATTTATAGTGTATGTCTAGCACTTTCCTAGACATAGTCCTTGGGCTCATGTAGCTTGCAGTCTAGAGGAAGAAGATGGACATTATTCAAACAACATACAAGCACATATATAATTAAAATGGAGATGAATGTTTTCATGGGAGAGTACAAGGTACTATGTGAGGGTGTATACCTGGGACCTGCACTAGTCCGGGAGTCAGAGAAGTTTTCTCTGAGAAATGACACTTAATTTGAAACCTGAATGATAATTAACTGAATGAAGAGATGAAAGAAGTGCGTTCCAGACAGAGGAAACAGCATATGCAAAGGCCCAGTGGCAGGAGGGAACGGGACCCTTTCAGTGTAGACAGGGTGGGGGGGGAAGGGGGAATGAAAGGGAAGGTGATAGGAAGGTAGACACAGGACAGACAATGAGGACTTTGTAGGACATGTTAAGTTATTTTGGCTTTGTCCCAAAAGAACTAGGAAAGTCACCAAAGAGCTTGAAGTGGCCGTTTATCTGATTTGTGTTGCCAAAAGATTGCTCTGGCTGCACCATGGAGAAGCACTGAGCGCGGTACCTGATTGAAAGTAAGAAGACCTGAAAGCAGGTTAGAGCAGGACACCCCGCGGGAGGTGATGCTAAGGGGGCGCAGGGGCCATGTGTCGGGGGAGGCTCACTGAGTATGTCAGGGAGCATTCAGGATGACGTGGGTTTCTATCTGGAGCACCTGTGTGCTGGCGACGGCCTCCGTGGAGACCGGGAAGATGGGGTTGTCTTCTTCAGGGAAGAGCAGGTTTGGGAGTTCAGTTCAGTGTCAGACACGTTGTGTGGGGGGCGACCTCCAGGCGTTCTGAGGGAAGACAAGTGGGCAGAGGTCTGTGTGGGTCCGGAGCTCAGAGGAAAGACCTGCTTTGGAATGACGAATGTGAGGGTCGCTCTCATACAGATGGTGGCTGAAGCTGTGGGTGCACATGCCTTTGTCTTTATCACATTGAGAGTAGGTGTCAAACCAAACCAGGAGGGCTGTCAGTGTTAAATGTCTATGTACTTAAGGTTAAGTCAGCCAGAAGGAGAAGGAGATGGAGAGTGTCAGGAGAACGTGGTGTTGTGCAAGTCCAGGGGGAAAGGTGCCTTAACAAGGGCGTGGTTAGTAACATTCACAATTTCTGAGAGGCCAAGAACTACGAGGACTAAAAAATAATGTGTTAACTTTAAAATAGTTTATAGATTCTTATTAGACAGGTTTGTCTCACCTCTACAACCTTGTTTTATGCCATATCCTTGTTATTTCCTTTAAGGTATGTGTTTGTCTATTCAGATTTTCTGTTGTGATCTTTGTTTGAGTGTTCTGGAAAGGTGCTCTGGAAACATATATATGTTGTATATAATGGTACAAATTTAAAAATAATCTATGTTTAATTTATATTTTCCTGTTAGAATTATTCAATGATAATTTCAAGTTCCCTTATAAAAGATGAAAAAGTAAGCAATTTATATGGTTTCTTTTTGCTTTCTATATCTATTATGCTAAAAAAAAAGCTTATATCATCTGGGATTATTAGTACCTTTCACATCTTCTGGTTTTAAGAATGATTTTTTACATTTACATTCATTTTTGCACATTTACAACAAATAAGCCCTCCTTTGGCACACCTTTTATACCTTAGGTGCCTCATTCTTAGCCCCTACATTTCCCCTTTTTTTTTTTTTTTGGAGACAGAGTCTTACTCTGTCACCCCAGTAGAGTGCTGTGGCATCACCCTAGCTCACAGCAACCTCAAACCCCTGGACTCAACCAATCGTCCTGCCTGAGCCTCCCAAGTAGTTGGGACTACAGGTGTGCACCACCACGCCAGGCTAATTTTTTCTGTTTTTAGCAGAGATGGGGTCTCACTCTTGCTCAGGCTGGTCTCGAACTCCTGAGCTCAAGTAGTCCTTCCCCCTGGGCCTCCCAGAGTGCTGGGATTATAGGCATGAGCTACCACATCCAGCCTCCTTCATTTTTGATTAAAGTGTATTTTTAGTTATATATGTGGTTATACACACAGACACACACACATATATATATATATATATATATGTTAGAGAGAGGGTCTTGCTCTGTGGCTAAGTTGGAGTGCAGTTGTGAGAGAGATCATAGCTCACTGCAGCCTCAAACTCCTGGGCTCAAGCAGTCCTCCTGCCTCAGCCTCCTGAGTAGCTTCCTGGGAACACAGGCATGTGCCACCATGCTGGGTTAATTTTTTAATTTTTTGTAGAGATGGGGTCTTGCTATGTTGCCAAGGCTGGTCATGAACTCCTGGCCTCAAACAATCCTGCCACCTCAGCCTCTCAAAATACTGGGATTCTAGGTGTGACCCACCACGCCTGGCCTTTAGTTATATTTAAATAGAAATATTTTTAATTTTGGATTATAATGTCATTGTCAAAATAAAATCTAAATAATATAGATGATGGAAAATGAAAGATCGTCACACTCCTACCCCCAGGAAGAACCTCAACTGAAAACAAAATTCTTTGGTTTCCCTTTCCTTTAAAAGCATACAAGGGTATTTGAGAAGATTTCAGCCTACTTGGCAATCTGTAGCCCTTTGTAATGTAAAAATTCCTGTCTCTCTAGACTTGTAACCCTTTGGTCCTGGAAAATTCTACATTGATCATTTTGTGACCATCCTCTCTGTTCTCTTTGGAACCCCCATAGCCAGTGGTAGGATCGACTTCAGTGGTCAGCACAGCTCAGGTAACACAGTTCAACACCACTTTCCTCGGTTTCCCACCTAGTTGTTGCAAGTTGCCATCCTGGAGCGGGTGCAGGAGGTGGGACCCGATGGGCACGGTGATGGTGAGAGGTGATACAGCTTCCTCAAAAAGTCACCCCCCCATGAGAGAGGGTTGCCACCTGGTCTTCTGATTGGTGTAGCCCTGGACTTCCGAGTTGCTTGCAGAAAATTAGAAATGAAGAATCTTCTAGTCTGTTTGCAGGACGTTTCTGTTTCGGAAGAGAAAACAGACAGATGTGGTTCTCAATCCAGTTCTAACAGCCTCATAGTTAGGGAGACTCCTCCAAGTTTCAGGCATTATATTGTTTATCGTTTTTAGTACGGTTACAAATTTTTATATTTCTGAACTCTTAATTATTTTAGTGGTCTGCCTTAGGCATGGTATTTTAAATTGGAAAACTCAAGAAATGTTTATTGAGTACGGACAATAAAAGTGACACATTATAAACCTCTTTTATCTAAAATGTAAATGTGAAAAGGAGGATAAACAAAAGGTACAAAGCTCCTGGTTTTATATCAGAATAATATTTTTAGTATTATGGTTACTTTTCCCTTTGTCTTAAAGTTACTAATAAAGGCAGGGGAGGGGGACTAAATTCCTCTAAAATATCTGTTGCTTTGATTTTTTAAGTGGCAGTGAACTGGCCTACAGATTTATTCTACCAGCACCCAGAGCTTTTTGCTCTCACAACTGTCCTGCTGGAATCAATGAACTGTTGATTAAAAACCTTGTTACTTAATACATTTCGTAAGTTTAAACTGTTTTTTAGAAGCCTAATCACTTTCATGTCACTAGCTGCAGGAATAGAGAAAAAAGCTGTGGCTAATTATTAAACACTTTACAAAGCTGATATTGAATTTCTAATGTATCCCAAATGCCCCCTTTCTCCGATTAGTTCCTGTGTTCTACTAGCTAGCACATTGCTAGCTTGGAGGATGGCTTCATGCTGAAGATCCTAAGGTTTCAGAAACCTTGAAACAGTCACAGATTGTCTGGTCATTTTGAACCAGTCCTGGGCCGATGCAAGGTCTGGAGACCCGAGGGAGTAATCGCCTGCTACAGAGGGCCAGCAGCGTCCTTGCAGTGCCACCTGCTTCGAGATGGCTGTCTCCCAGAGAACTGCCTTGGAAAACAGGCCAACCTGGTTTAGACGTATTCCAACTCTCACATCGCTTTCTCCTCCCCCGAATTCTCTCCTGAGACCCAGAACTGCATTTCCAACTGCCAAATATACGAATATTCTCCAAGTTGCAGAGGACCACGGCTAACTGTCTGAAAGACCATATTGAAAGCTGGAGAGTAGACCCAGATTTTGAACTGAAATCCAGTCCTCTAACTGTCCCTGGGGTTATGTCCTGGGAGCGAAGGTGACATAATTAAGGCATCCAATTAAGCTGGTGTTTATTGGCAAATGCTCTAACTTCTGCGTAACTCACCCGTATGTCCTGTAATCTCACACTCAGGATGGGCATGCTGGAATCATTACACTTCAGACACGAGTCCCACTGGTAGAACAAGGTCAAAGGGCAGCACAAAAAGATCATTTTCCCCTGAAATCTGCCTATCTCATTAGCCTTTTCGCGGGTGATATAACTTCTCCTTCTCTCCAAATATGCCAGGGTCCCAAGGCTATCAATACTAAGCATGTCATTTCCATTATTGTTATGAATTATGTGCCAAGCCCCTGGAGGCCCTTGTCCAAAGGCACAGATACTTACTGAAGATGAACTATTATATGACAGCGTAAGGAAAAACGAACTTTAGGAAGTCAAGCTAACAGACTTTTTTTGATAAACCATTAATCCATCCAGCATGTGTAATATGGGTAATTCCCATAAAGTGGAGTAGGTAGTTCACAAGATTATTCCTGAACCTACACCACACACACACACACACTCTCTCTCTCTCTCTCTTCAAAAAACAAGACTGTCAGTTTAATATTCTAATTTTTATTAATGATCCTTTTTAAATTTTTCCCACCTTTTCTAATTTTTCCAATTGGTTAATATGAGTTAACACTCTCCCCTTTATTTTTGGTTTTCTAGCCTTTAAGATCTCAAAAGCAAACAGAGCTAAAAGTTGGCCCTGCTGGTTGTATAACAAAGTGTGGAATTATAGTGTTATATTACTTATAGTGTATCTGTTGATGTACTTGGTTAAAATTTGATTAAGTTGTCACCCAGTGAGATTGTTACTCCTGCCAAGGTCCTGAACATTACATGTTTTGGTCAAATAACCAAATCAACTCCACACTTTTACACAAAACATCTATTTCAAAATATTTATTTAAACAATTAATCTTGTTTCTTTACCCTCTATCACCAATCACTGCCTTGAAAGTATTATATATAAATAGTTAGAAATGAAATTAATATGTAGATAAGGTCGATTTCCTTCCTAACTAAAAGCTGACCTTTATGGAGATTAGTTTTCTTCATGAAATTTTAAGAAGCAAAGCAAAGTCTCTTCCTCAATGACAAGGACGGAAAGAATCTGTTGCTTGCTGACCTGCCTTACAAGCAACACTAAAGCAAGTCTCTTCAGCTGAAAAAAAGCAAGCCCAGGTGGCAACTGAGATCAGTACAAAGAAAGAAATGACGAGAACTGTGAATGGTAAAGGAGCAGATTAACATACAAGATCGCATAGGTTTACATTTTATTCTTTTCTTCCCTTCTTTAAAGATTTATGTGAGATTGCATAAAACAATAATTATAACATTGCACTGAGTTTATAACACATATAGATGTGATATATCTGACAAGGATAGTATGAAAGGAGAAGGAAATGGAGCTACATTAGGGCAAAGTTTCTGTATTTTATATGAATTAAGTTGGTATTAACTTGAAGTAGATTGTGATAAATTATGATGTAAATTATAATTCCAAGAGGAATTACTAAAAAATAACTAAAATATGTATAGTTAAAAAGATAAAATTGATAGACTATAAATTGTTATTTAACAAAGAGAAGGCAGTAAAAGGGAAAAAGGAAAATAGTATAAGAGACATACAGCAAACAAAATAGGAAAATGGCAGGTTTCAATCTACTTACATCAGTAATTCTATTAAAATGTGAAAGAACTAAACAATCCAATCAAAAGGCAGAGGTTGTCAGACTTGACTAAAAGAAAAGCAAACAAGATCCAAATATATGTGTAAGGCTGGTGGCCGGCACCCCTCCCCTCCCTAATGGAAAAAGCAGCAGCTCAGGAGACCTGCCAAGGACAATGTCTGCAGGGCCCAGCTGAGTTAAAGGACGACCACACCTGGATGGTTACCCTGGTAAGAGTCTCCGTTCCTAGAGTCCACACATACCACCGGCCCCTCCTATTTCTCAATACCCGCCCTAAAAGTGCAAGGGACAATTCCTTGCTCTCCCCACCATAAATTTTCCTGCCAAAGAAACCTCTACCCCCTGCCCTAAAAACATATAAACCCACTCAGACTTCTGGGCAATGTGACTTCTCCGGTCTCTCTCTCTCTTCTGGGATCCAAGAATATCGCCTGGGGCCCCCTCTCTTGGGACCCGTTACCCTCACCCAGGAACACCCCAATAAAGCCTCTTTACTTATCCCTTTCAACTCTGCTTGTCTGTCTTTCTCTGGCGCTGGCCAATCCAGAAAACCTTACAATATGCTTTCTATAAGAGACACACTATAGATTTAAAGAAGTTGAAAGCAAATATTAACAGTAAGAGATGTGAAATAGTTATAGGAATAGCAGACAAAATAGACTTGAAAACTACAAATAGGACTAGAGTCACCAGGGCAATATCACATGAATAAAGGGTCAATTTGTCAGAAAGATATAACAATTGTGCGTGCATACACAACTAAAACAGAGCCCCAAAATACATTAAGCAAACATTGACAGAACTGAAAGGAACGATAGACAATTGAACAATAACAGACTTTAATATCTCACTCTCAATAGTTAATAGAACAGTTACAAAATCAGCAAGGATATAAAAGAGTTGAACAATACTATCAACTGCTTTGACCTAAAAGACATCTATAGAACATTCCACAAATGACAGCATAATATGCATTCTTCTCAAGTGCAAAATGGAACATTCTCTAGGATAGATCATGTATACTAGGCCATAAAACCATTAATTAATTTAAAAGGATTCAAATAATAAAAAATATGTTCTCAACCACAGCGAAATTTTAAACGGCAATGGAAAACAACAGTGGAAAGAAGACTGGGAAATTGTCAAAGGCTTTTAAATACCCAATGGGTAAAGAAGAAATCACAATGGAAACTAGAAAATATTCTGAAATGAATGAAAATGAAAACACATATATCAAAATTTGTGGGATGCAGCTAACCTTAGGGGAAAATTTGGAGCTTTAAATACCTGTACTAGGATAGATGACAGGTTTGAAATCAATAACTTGAGCTTCTACTTTAAGAAACTAGAAGAAGAAAAAGCAAACTAAACCAAACACAAGCTGAAAGAAGGAAATACTAAAGATTAGAGCAGAAATAAATGACACCAATAACAACCTAACAGAAATTAAAAGACTCACAACAGAATGCCATGACCAAATTTATGCCAACAAAGGAGATAATTTAGATGAAATGGAAAAAAATTCTTAGAGTCAAATTACTGAAATGAATCCAAGAAGAAACAGAAAATCTGAATGAACCTGTATCAAAGAAACTGACTTAGTAACTGAACTCTCATAAAGTCAGGCCTAGCTGGCTTCACTGATGAATTCTATTAGATATTTAAAGAAGAAATAATGTCAATTTTTCACAAACTCTTTCATGATTTAGAAGAGGAGGGAAAACTTCTCATTTTTCCTGAAGTTAGTATTAACTTGATATGAAAAGTAAAAAAAAAAAAACATCACAAGAACCAAAAACCTACAGGCTAATATCCTTCATGAATATAGACACAAAAATCCTGAAGGAAACATTAGCAAATTAAATCCAGTAATATATAGAAAGGATTATACACCTTGACCAAACGTGGTTTATCCCAGGAATGCAAAATTGCTTTCACATTTGAAAATGTCAATGTAGTATACCAATTCTGAGCAGAATAAAGGACAAAAACCACGTAATCATCCAAATAGACTCAGAAAAGGTATGTGACAAAATCCAACACCTATTTGTGATAAAAATTCTCAACAAAGTAGGAATAGAAAGGAGATTGAAGGCATCTAGATTAGAAAGGAAGAAATAAAATCATCTTATTCTTAGATAATTTGACTTAAATATAGAAAATTCAAGAAATCACAAAAATATATTAGAAATAATAAATGAGTTCAGCAAAGTTATAGGAAACAAGATCAAAACATAAATATCAATTGTATTTCTTTATGCTTATAATAAGCAATTTGAAGATAAAGTTCAGAAAATAATTCAGGCTGGGCATGGTGGTTCAAACCTGTAATCTCAGTGCTTTGGGAGGCCAAGGTGGAGGATCACTTGAGTCCAGGAGTTTGAGACCAGTCTGGGCAAAATTGAGAGACTCCAGCTCTTAAAACATTTTTTTTGTTGTTAAATTAGCTTAGAACGGTGGTGCATGCCTGTAGTCCCACCTACTTGGGATGCTGAGGCAGGAGGAGTACTTGAGTCCAGGAATTGGAGGTCATAGTAAGCTACGATTGCACTACTGCACTCCAGCCTGGGCAATAGAGTGATATCCTATCTCTAAAAATATAAATTAGAAAACAAAAGGCCAGGCGCGGTGGCTCACGCCTGTAATCCTAGCACTCTGGGAGGCCGAGGTGGGAGGATGGCTTGAGATCAGGAGTTCGAGACCAGCCTGAGCAAGAGCGAGTCCCCGTCTCTACTAAAAATAGAAAGACATTATCTAAACTAAAATATATAGAAATCTATATATACATATCTAACTAAAATATATAGAAAAAATTAGCCGGGCATTGTGACACATGGCTGTAGTCCCAGCTACACAGGAGGCTGAGGCAGGAGGATTGCTTGAGTCCAGGAATTTGAGGTTGCTGTGAGTAAGGCTGACGCCACGGCACTCTAGCCCGGGCAACAGAGTGAGACTCTGTCTCCAAAAAAAAAAAGAAAGAAAGAAAGAAAATAATTCAATTCATAATAGCATTAAAAAAAAAAAAAAAAAAACCTCAGGAACAAATTTAACAAAAGAAATACAAGGCTTTTACACTGAAAACTACAAATCTTTGTTGACAGAAGTTAAAGATCTAACTGGGAAGACACACTGTGTTTGTGACTAGGAAGACTCAATATTGTAAATAGAGTGATTCCCTGAAATTGACCCATAGATTCAACACAATCCCCATGAAAATCTCATATAAAACACAATCTCCTATCAGCACAATCCCAACAGGCTTTGTGTAGACCTAACAAGGGATCCTAAAATATATATGGAAATGCAAAGGACTAAGAACAACCAAAACAATTTTGAAATCAACAGAATTAGAGGACATATACTATCCTAGGCAAAACTGACTGTACATCTATAGGAATTGAGATGGCACGCTCCTGGCATAAAAGGTATTATAGATCAACGGCACAGAACTGAGAGTCCAGAAATAAACACTTACATTTAGTTCAACGTATTTTTGACAAGGTGCTAAGGCAATTCAGTGAGCAAGGACAGTCTTTGTAACAAGTAGTGCTGGCACAATTGGAGATCCCCAGGCAAACCTATGAATTCAAACCCTTACCTCACACCAGAAACAAAGATTTCTCATAATGGATTGTCTATCTGAGTGTAGGAGCTAAAACTACAAAACTTCTAGAACAAAACTTGTGACCTTACGTTAGATAGCTCATTCTCTGATATGACATCAAAAGCAGGGAGGTGAAGAAAAATGATTATTTGAGCTTCATTAAAATTAAAAATGTTAACGCTTCCAAAGACAACATTAAGAAAGTGAAAATACAACCCACAGACTGGAAAAAAATAGTTACAATCATGTATCTAATAAAAGATTTTATATCCATCATATATAAAGAATACTTACAACCCAATATGAAGACAAACAATCCAATTAAAAGAATAGAGATTTCACCAAGAATATATATGAATGGCTAATAAGCACATGGAAAGATACTCAGTATCCTTAGTCATTAGGAAAATAGAAATTAGAATCATAAAGATACCGCTGCACATCCACAAATGCTTATAATAAAAAAGAAATAAAATAAGTGTTGGCGAGGATGCTGAGAAACAGATACGTTGCTGGTGGGAATATAAAATGGCGCAGCCCCTTCGGAAAACGGTGTGATAACTTTCCAAAATAGTGAAACGTAAACTTACCGTAAAATCCTGCAAGTCCTTCGGTAGATATTTACTCAAGAGAAATGAAAATATGTGCTTGCCAGAAAGACTTGTACATTATGGTACCTTACAGCCAAAAACTGAAAATCCCATGTCTGTGGATTGGTGAATAGATTAAAAAATGTAGCATTTCCATACAATGGAATACTACTGGCAATAAAAATCAGCAAACTACATGCTACAACATGGATACACTTCCAAAACAGCATGTTAAATGAAAGAAGTGTACGATCCCATTTATATGAAATGTCCAGAAAAGGCAAAACTCAAAAGTAACTTAACTGCCTACCAGGGGAATCCAACTCTATAGGAATACAATAAAAGGCCGCACTAAAAAAGGGTAAACTTCAATGTTCATATTCCAATCAAGAATGAAAAAAAAATCTAACATCTGCTATAAAAGTGTCACTGGATGAAATTAACAGAAGGTTGGAAACTATAAAAGAAAAGATCATTGACCATGAAACCATAGCAAAATGAAGCTAAGGGATTTTGGGGGGAAAAAAAAAAAAACCACAGGAAAGAAAAAAGCATAGAGGACCACTGACCTGTGGGATAAGATGAAATATGAGTAACTGGAAACTAGGGGGAGAAGAGACAGAAAAAAATATTTAAAGAAATTATGGCCCCAAACTGCCCAAATTTTATGAAAATTATGAATCCACAGAATCAAGAAACTTGGTGAATGCGAAACACAATAACATATTCACTCAAAAAGCACAACAAAGGCACATAATAATCAAATTTTGAAAAAAGCCATGACAAAGGAAAAAAATCTTAAAAGTGACAAGAGAGGAGAAAATACACTTCATATATAAATGAATAAAGATAACAATGACCACAAGCTTCTAGTCAGAAACCATACAAGCCAGAATACAATGAAATGATATCTTTTAAAGTGCTGAAAAAAACTATCAATTTAGAATTCTATATCGACTGAAAATAGTCTTCAAAAATAAAGTTGAAATAAAAACTTTTCCAGGCAAACAAAAGCTGAGAGAATTGATTGCCAAGAGTCCTGTACTAAGAGAAATAACGTTCTTCAGGTGAAAATACAAGGACAGCAGAAGGAAACTTGAACATATTTAAAGGAACGAAGGACGTAAGAAATGGTATACATACATACATAAATATATATATATAGGCAATTATAGAAAAAAGAAAATAAAGAGCAAAAATCAGAGAAATACAAAAAAAAGTTAAAATCATTGAAACCGAAGCTAGTTCTTCCAAGAAAACAATCTACTATATTGATAAACCTCTAGGTAGATTGATTAAAAAGGAATAAAACACTTATTATCAACATGAGGAACAACCTCAGAACACAACTCAAAGACATGAAAATGATAAGAGAATACTGTGACAATTTACATCAATAAATACACCTTACACAATACAACTGACCCAAACTGACTCAAGCAAAAATAGAGAATCTGAATATAAATATTAAAGAACCTGAAAGGCAGGCGCTATGGCGCACGCCTGTAACCCCGGCACTTTCGGAGGCCAAAGTGGGAGGACTGCTTGAGAGCAGGAGTTTGAGACCAGCGTGGGCAACGTGGTGAGACCCCACCTATACAAAAAATAAAAAAATTAGCCAGTTATGGTGGCGTGTGCCTATAGGCCCAGCTACTCAGGAGGCTGAGGATCACTTTAGCTGAGGAGTTCCAGGTTACAGTGAGCTATGATGATGCCACTGCACTCCACCCTGGGCAACAAAGACAGACATTATGTCAAAAAAAAAAAAAAAATTGAGTTCATATTTTAAATTCTCTCCACATAAAAAAATTCTAGGCCCAAAGACATCATTGCTAAATTCTATCAAGGATCTAAAGAAGAAAAAAATACCAATCCTACAAACTCTTTAAGAAAATATAGGAGGAAGAAATATTTCCCAAACTAACACCATTCTTAATGGCGAAAGACTGAACCTCAACTCTTAGCTCACACCACATACAAAATTTAATTCAAAATGGATCATAGACCTACATGTAAAACCTAAAATTATAAAACTTAGAGGAGAAATCATAGCTGAAAATCTTAGTGACCTTGAGTTTAGCAAAAACTTCTTAGTAAGGACACAAAAAGCACAAAATACAAAAATTATAAATTGAACTTGATAAAAAGTAAACACACATGCTCTCCAAAGGACACTGTTACGAAAATAAGGCAATACTTCTTTCAATAATCTACAAACAACATATAAATATATGTTCTTGGAATTACTTTATTTATAATAACCAAAACTGAAATAGATGACTAGACAAACAAATTGTGGTCTATCCATACCCAGCAACAGAAAGGAATGAACTACTTCTTTATCTATGCCAGGCATAGATAAATCTCAAAAATGTTATGGGAAGCAAAAGAGGCCATAGACAGAAGAGTCATCTGAAACTCAAACAAGTACAATCTATTATGACAGAAAGTAGATCAGTAGTTTCCTGGGAGCTGCGGTCAGTAGGAAGTGGGGGAAGAAGACTGACCTGGATGGGGTACCGTGATCTATCTGGGGTGCTATCACTGTTCTTTATCTTCATTTTGGTGATGGTTTTATGGGTACATAAAGTTTGTCAAAAGTTGTTACAATGTACACATATTATGAGTACATTTTATTATACATATAAACTAAACTACAAAGTTGATTTGTAAAAAAAAAAAAGCAGCAGCAACAATGATCTAGAAAGTCAGTAATCAGACGAACAGTACTGGTGTAGGAGGACCCAGAAGCAAAATTCAACACTCAATCATAATAAAAATTCTCAAACTAGGAACAGAAAGCAACTTCTTCAACCAAAAAAGGATATCGACAAAAACGTGCAACTAATATCATACTTACTGGTGAAAGAGAAAATGTTGCCCTACACAGGACCAGTGTAAGGATGTCCATTGTCACTCTGTAACCAGGACCACACTTGAAAGGAATCGTCAGTAGTATCCAGTAGTACTCAACTATATTTTGCTCAGAAATCTGCTTGCTTATTCTCTGAGATGACCACTTTTCATTCCTTCCTTTCCTATTTTCTTAAAACTTCTTACACCCCTATCTCTGGTCCACTCTCAGCTAACCATTTCACCTCATTTTATTTTTCACAAGGCAAACCAATCATGCAAACTCTTCACACAATACAAATCCTCCTACCTGCAAATCTCAAGACGGCAGAAGCTTTTATCCTGGCCACGATTCGAGAGAGACCAAGTTATCTGGCCAGCTTAAAACTCAACTGGAACTTGGATTATAAACATAGGTCTTAGCCAGAAACTCTAGGCAACTGATACTTTTCTATCAACAACTCCTACAATCAAAAGCAAAGACATGTTCAATCCCTGAAATCTAGCATAAAACCATAGTAAGAAGACAGGGATAATTAATTCCCAAATTTTGGTTCCCCATCTTTGAGAATGGTTCTTGTCATTTAAAAAAAAAAAAAAAAAAAAGTATATTTGGTTTCTCACCAACAAATGAATTAAATAGGAAAAGTAAAGAAAAATATATCCACATTTGCAAAGCTTACCTGCTGGTGGTGGGTGCTGGGATAGGCATACTGGACAGAGTTGGGAGGATAACCTGAACTTGAAATCAGCAGTAGAGAAGTCCTCACCAGGCTGCGAGATCAAGTCCAACAATCATGCTTCCAGGAAACCACCTAAACAGGATGAAAAAACACAGAATTGATAAGAACTAAACCACCAGGTGTACTTCCAATAAATTATAACCATAGCTACATGAATAAAACCACAATTATCAATAACAGCTTTTTCTCATGTATTTACTTAATATAATGGAAGTTCCTGAGGTTTGAAACACATTAATGAGTGATTTCCTTCATATTTAAAAAAGAAGGCCGGGCATGGGGGGCTCACGCCTGTAATCCTAGCACTCTGGGAGGCCGAGGCGGGTGGATCACTCAAGGTCAGGAGTTCGAGACCAGCCTGAGCAAGAGTGAGATCCCGTCTCTACTACAAAAACAGAAAGAAATTATCTGGCCAACTAAAAATATATATAGAAAAAATTAGCCGGGCATAGCGGAGCATGCCTGTAGTCCCAGCTACTCGGGAGGCTGAGGCAGTAGGATCGCTTGAGCCCAGGAGTTTGAGGTTGCTGTGAGCTAGGCTGACGCCACGGCACTCTAGTCTGGGCAACAGAGCGAGACTCTGTCTCAAAAAAAAAAAAAAAAAAAAAAAGGTTTTCTAATATATGAAAAATAATATAATTACCTACATAAAGTAAAAATATGTATCTAAAATCTTACTATAGGACCTGGCACATGGCAGCTTTTAGTAAATGTCATTTTATAAATATCTAACAAACAAATACATCATAAAAACAAAAACACAAGGTTCTAAATTTTAGAGTTGTGAAAAAGTCAATTGTAGACCCAGCACAGCAGCTTATGCCTGAATCCCAGCACTTAGGGAGGCCTAGGCAAGAGGCTCACTTACGCCCAGGAGGTCTCAGATGAGACTGGGCAACACAGCAAGACCCCATCACTACAAAAAAATCAATCATAAAAAGAATCCAAGAGTATTTATAAGGTGAGCATTTGTGCAGAGGAAATATTGTGTTCAACCCTTAACAACTCTAAAGTCAATATGCATCCTACAATCAATGACATTTTATGGTTTAATTAGTAGCACTTTATCTTAGAGGTAAATTAACATCTTTTTGCTGAAATATAGTATCAGAGAGTCACTGCATCAGTATTTGGTTTCTGTCCTAAATCTTCCCCCTGGAAAGCTCTCCAGTAATTGCAGAAGTTACCATTTGCTTTTATTTTCTTTTTTCCCTTTTAATTTCTTCCTTGACTCTTATGATAAAGCAAGGAAATTAAGGACACTAATATTCTCAAGTGATTTCCAGTCTGTAGTCCTTTAAAAGATCAGGTAATATTTGCAGTACTTTCAAAAATCCTGACATACATATGTAAATTAGGAATAGAGAAACACATCCTAAACACGACCTCAAAAACACAAGTAAGATTGATATCTTTAATTTATAAAATATATTTTTTATCTTTCTTTACAGCAAAGACACCTTAAAAAGGCAAACCACTGTCCATCCAAAGATGACTATGTAAAGAAATTGTGGTACATATATGCAACGGAATATTATATAGCCATGAAAAAGAAGGAAATCCTGCCATTTGCAACAACATGGGTGGAAATGGAGAGCACTATGTTAAGTGAAACAAGCCCAGCACAGAAAGACAAATCTTGCAGGTTCTCTTAACATATGTGGGAGATAAATAGCAAAACAATTGACTTAATGGAGACAGAAAAGAAAATGCTGGCTACCAGAGGGTGGAAAGGGTAGCGGGAGGCGGGCAATAAAGTGGGGATGGTTAATGGGTGCACCAGTATAGCTGGAGAGCTAGACGGAATGAACCATAGTTGACAGCACAACAAAGTGACTACAAAGAAATGCTTGAGGTGATGGATACCACAATTACCCTGATTTGATTAATACACATGGTATGCCTGTATCCAAACATCACACATACCCTATAATATATACAACTATTATGTTCCCATAATAAGTTAAAATTTAAAATTGGAAAAAGGCAAACCACAAACTAGAACAGTGCAATGGCAAAATTTTGATCCATCTAATATATACATATTTCTTACAAATGGCAAAATTTTGATCTATTCAATATAAATATATATCTTACTAATCAATAACCGAAAGAATGATCCCAAGAGAAAAATAAGGCAAGACAGGACATGGGATTAACAAAGGAAATCAAAGACATGAAGTAAGACAATTTCATCAATAATCACAAAAAAGCAAAACAAAATCATTGTTTGCAAACTGGCAAAGTACTAAAAAATAATAATGCCTAGTGTTGATGAGTGTTTGCAGAAACAGGCATTCGACACACTACCAGTCTGTATGTAAACGGTACAAACTGTTTTCTGAAGAATGGCCATACACACCTAAGCCTTACAACCATGCACACCCTCTACCACAGCAGTTCCAGCACTAGGAGTTCATCTGGTTATTCAACACAGAGATACTCAATGATAGAAAGTTAAGAATGTTTCTTAAGGAATTGTTGTAAATATCCAACACATAAACTTAAGAAAATTATGGTTTTTTTTTAAAGTTTAGCTAATGCGAAAGTCCACATAAATGAGAAAATTTTAGTTTTATAAAGTACAATTTGTGTATACCGTTATTACTCCATTTTTCCTGTGTCTCTGTCATATATTCACAGTACGGTTTTAAGACCAACAGTAGAAATGTTATATAGTCAACAAATATTGAGTAGTACACTACTATGTACCAACACTGTTCTAAACATTGGCATAGAAGGGTGACCAAAATATACTTACTGTGAAGAGACACAGACTGTAAATAATTGTGAAATAATACGATAAAGTGCTATAAATAAAACAAGGTAATAGGTCAACAGGACTGGCCAAGAGGGGACAAGAATGAGGGGGTCGGGCGATTAGAGAAATCACAGCTAGGATGACCATACATTGTGATTTCCTGAAACAGTCCCAGTTTATACCCTTGTCCCAGTGCAATTATTAATTATGCTCCATTTCATTCTAAAAATTGTCCCCCTTTCGGTAACAAATTATATTCTAAGGTAACTTTTGTGCTGAAGCTTGAGAGATGAGAAGGGAAGAGTTACATGTTTCAAAACAAATCCGCCTCTTCTCTCCTAGGACAGACAAGAACATTCCAGGAGGAGGCACTACAGAGGCTGGAGGCAAAAGCAAACTTGGCCAAGTCAAGGAGGCTGAAGGAGGGAGGGAGAGAGGGACAGAGGAGGTGAGCCCTACAACAGGTAGGGCAGAGCACATGGGGCTTTGAGATATCGCTCAAATCTCTCTCTCTCCTTCTGTGTATATTCTGAATAGTCATCCCTTTTCTGCCGTGTTATACATATTTGTCCCAGAATCCACAACTTCTTTCATCTTTTCAAAGACCTTCTCCACTCTCAAATTACAAAAATATTCTTCTACATATTCCTCATACTTTTTAAAGTTTTAATTTTTTTATATTTAGCTCCTTAATCACCTAATTTTTTTTTCTAAAAAGGGATCCAGCTGTATTTTCTTTCCTAATCGATAGTCAATTATCCCAACAAAACACTTAAGGAACATGACTGTCTTCCTGCCCAGATCCGAAATGCAACCCAACAATTTCACTCACAGGTATACAGCCTAGAGAAACTCACATGCTTTCTTACAAAAGGTATTTACTGCAGCACTGCAATAGGAAAATCTGAGAAACACCTAAATTCCTATCAATAAAATAGATAAACTGTGGTATATTCATATGATAAAATACTATATGGCAGTTACAGTGAATTAACTAGAGCTTACTGTTTCAAAACAGATAAACCTCAAAAAAGCAGAGAATTTATAAAATGATATTCACATGTAAGCAACACAGAAAACAATACTACTAATTACAATCCACATATAATAAAAGCATAAACACATGTGAGATATACATCCACTTTAGGATACTAGTTACAGCTAAGGAAGGAAGGAGAAAGATGGAGGAAGAGGTACAATCTGTAACACTTTATTTCTTAAAATAAAAACTGCTGTCTCCCTGCACTCTGGGAGATCGAGGCTGGAGGAGGCACTGAGGCCAGGACCTGGAGACCAGCCTGAGTGAACGTGGTGAGAGCCCGTCTCCAGAAAAAAACATTAAAAATTAGCAGGGCGTGGTGGCCTGCAGCTATAATCCAGCTACCTGGGAGGCTGAGGCAGGAGCTGGAGGCTGCAGTGAGGTATGTGATCACACCACTACACTGCATGCAGCCTGGGCAACAGAGTGGCACCCTGTCTCAAAAAACAAACAAACAAATGACACCAAAACTGAAGTATGATAAAATATTATGTTTTCTGGATCACCAATAGTGGTAGATGAACATTTGTTAAATCACTCTTTGCACATTTCTGTGGCCTGAAAGAGTAAATAAGGAAAAAAAGCACATCTTTATTATCAAGTATATTCCCAGTTATACAGGACACTAGGCTCACCATTAATAATTTGTCTTTTCTTGTGTCAACGCCACACTTTTCAAATAATGACAGCATTAGGAGATTTTTATATCCCGTAGGCCAAGTTTCCCCTCCCTGGGCTTTGCTGTTGCTGCTCCTTTGAAAACTTTCAGAGCTATTCTAGCACATTTCCTCGTGAACAAGAGTATCCAAGTCAGCTTCAAAATAGGGAGCATTTAGATGTAGTAGAGTTTGGAAGAGTAAGGCAGGAAAAGAGGATTCCAGAAAGGAGTACAGCATGAGCAAAAACAACGCTTCTTAATGTAACACAAAATAAGCATAATATTTAGTAGCCCAAAGAGAATAAAGAAGTATATCATGCTTCTGTATTTATGTGAAGATTGTCAGTTTAAAGAGAATACGCTTTTTTCTTTAAACTAAATTATATGGCATGGGTACCTATAGAAAACTGATATCACAAATGAAATTTTCAATATAACATTAAGTACACAGTTCCTATCCATGCTATTTATCTAAGCTTTTATGTAACAATTGAAGCACCTCATACTTTAAAAAAAATTCCACAAGTCTGAGAGTAGGTGAAACAAGAAACTGCTAATTTATAAAATAATTTAACCTATTTGTTTTGCTCTCGAGGTACCTAACCACTGGCATAATAAACTCCCATCACTGTAATACTTAAATTACATGGATTATCACTAGGTCCAGATAACCTCGAAGACATTTTTGTTAAGAAGATATTCATCAAAGCAGATTTAAAATTGAGCAAACTAAATAATTCCCAGTGATTACCATATCACTGATATAGATCAATACCAGTATTTTCAAACTATATTTTCATTGCAGAAATTTAATGTTAAGAAGTATCTTAAATTCAATACCTAAGCTGAATATCCAAAGTGATCTCTCATTCCCCATTCACTACAATTTTTGTTTTCAGTGTCAACTATCACACTGAATCACCCCGGCATGACACGGTGTGATGGAATGAACACTACACTGGATGGGAGAAGACTTGGATTCTGCTAGTGCCCAATGGCAACAACTTAGGCAGATCACTTCTGTGACCCTCAATTCATTCAAAGGTAAAAACAAGTAAGACTAGATCATCTAAATGACCCTACATTCTATAAATTACTAGCACTTTATTTTAACCAACTGAGATCACTGCAAAATAAAAGTAACAGCACCACACATGGAAGAAGCATTTTGAAGAACTCCACAGGAACATTCTCAGACGTTCAGATGTAAAGAGAAAAAAAAAAAAATGGATTATATATGAAGACTATGCAAGTAATATCTTGACCACTTAAGCTCCTGTGGTAGGAAAAAATGGTAGCACAGTATAACTGTTCAAGGAAAAATACCACAAGAATACCGAAATAAAAAACAGATGCTCCACATATAGTTACTGCTACATTACAGAAGCTTTTCCTAGGTTTTCTTTTCTTTTCTTTTTTTTTTTGAGACAGAGTCTCGCTCTGTCACTCTGGCTAGAGTGCAGTGGCGTCAGCCAGGAACCTCAAACTCCTGGGCTCAAGCAATCCTTCTACTTCAGCCTCCCGAGTAGCTGGGGCTACAGGCTTACGCCACCATGCCCGGCTAATTTTTTCTATGTATTTTTAGTTGTCCAGCTAATTTCTTTCTATTTTTTTAGTAGAGACGGGATCTCACTCTTGCTCAAGCTGGTCTGGAACTCCTGAGCTCAAAGGATTCTCCTGCCTCGGCCTCCCACAGTGCTAGGATTACAGGCCTCAGCCATCACACCTGGCCTTCCTAGGTTTTCCATACTCCTAAGAAGTCCTGATAGAAAAAGAAACGTTTCCTTAACCATCTAAATGTACTTTCTGCATCATCAAACATGAAAAGGACAAAATATGAGACAATCTAGAGAGTTAGTTATTTGTGCATTTAATTGATCTGCTGAAGTATGCTTTATACCTGTTTAGCACTTAGTAATGTGCCCTGAACATAAAAGGTACTTCACACTGGTTGAACAAGTTAGTGAACGAAAATACATGAATCTTTAGTCTACAAATGAGGCTGTACATTATAAATTCTAACCAACCTTTACTACTTGCCTTATACCATATTCTAGTAAAATCCAATATTTGAAGTAAAAGAACAGATGGAAGGAACTAAATGTGCACAAGCTCTATCATCCTCAGACATCAATAAAAATTTGAAATTACAACTAAGACAGATCACATAATACAATTTAAACTGAATAACAAAAACAAACACACAAAAAGTTTGAGTAACAAATAGCCTACCATTCACCTCTATCAACCCCTGGTCTGTCCAAAGGCCTTTTGCTTTCTACGGCAAATAGCAATGGCAAGAAAATCTCACCATTTCAGAAAATTTTTAAAAAATGTTTTCAACAATTTGAATAACATAAACTTGCCTGGCCTTGGGACAAACTTTTACTTAACTAAATTTTTAAAAAGTTAATTTCCAACATTTCATGCTTTTCTAAAAAGTTAAAAGGACAGGCCAAACACTTAAGTTTTACTGTATTTTTTAAATTCACCAAGACATCCAATTAAAATCTATATTCCTCTAGAGGCCATAGAGAGAATCACAGCTATCGATGTGTCATGGCAGACTGCAGGTGTGTTCTTGATAAACTGTAATGTGAATACATTTTTCTGATTTGAATCCTCTTTATTCAAAAAAAATCTGCAGTGTCAATATCCAACACAAACACACACTCCTACCCCACGCCTTAAACATAAAGATAAAATCAGAGAAGGGCCTCCCTTGCTCTCAAGAGGAGATAAAATAACAGCTACAACACAAGGTAGAAAGAGTAAGCACCGTGAGAGATGTGCAGACGTTCCTACCTCACAGAAACATAACCCTTTCATCTGCTGAAAGCGATTTCATAACAAGTAACTCCCTCTAGGCTCACAACAGCCAACTCTGTTGTTGGAGTGCAAATGTTTTCCTAATATTACAAATGAGGAAACTGAAGCAGAAAGGTTGATCGGTTCCAAACTGTCGCAGAGTTAGTTACAAAAATAGAGACTGTTTCTGTTATATTTTCTCTGGGGGAGCAGATCAACATACGGCAAGCCTTTTATAAAAAGAAAGAGTATTTTGGTACTGTAAGCAATCACTTCCTAGTCTATTTTATATACATACATAGATATCTATATAAAAACCTTGATTGCCATTAACAGGTGTGCCTAAAGTAAGGCAAAGCAACTAGGTATTATAAATATTAAAATAAATAAACCTCCATTATGTTTCAACAGAATGAGAAAATAAGATGTAAGATTTCTCCCTCCAGTAACTTGGTTATGGTCATGGTCATTTCTTTTGCAATTTTTACTCGTTTAAGTAAGATCCTAAAATTGGTCTGCTCCGGAGCCCAGGCAAGTATAAGTTGGTTGATCCAACAAACACCACTAAGAAAGGGTATATGAAAACTTTTTTCAAAAAGCCACTGAAAATTAAATAATGCCATCAACTCTTCAGTTATCCATAGGACCATGATGTGACCTGGCCTCAACAGCCTATGGAGCAAGTATGTTGAACGAATGAAAGAATCTCCGTAGCATTTTAAAATCCCAGGCCTGTTGCTCTTTGCACACTGCCACGTTCCGCCTCCCATCACTGCCTCACCAGGGTGCACACAAGGAATGTAAACTTCAACACAGTTAGGATATAATTAGCGAAGCAAATCTGATGCAGGTGAATAGACTAATCCCAAAGATTAGAATTACCCATACCACTACTCTCCAAGGTTAACTGCTCTCTTCAAGAGCCACCAAGGCATGCAGCTATCATGGAAAGAAAAGTGACACATTTTGAGAAAATGCTTTTCATACACAGCACTTATTCCCATCCAATACACGCCTACTCCGATCCAGGGTATTCGAAGAACTCCATCTCTTCTCCATTAGGGCCGATTTCTCAACTACAGCTTCTCAACTCCCCCCTGAGCCAAAAAGAAGTGCGCTCACCGACTCCACACGGAAAACCCCAGTAAGAAACGGCAGAAGGGACAGGGTTCGGATCTGTGGCATCTCCACCACGACCCACCCTTCCCCCTTACAAGTGGTCTGGTTAGAAGGGCGAACTTATTTGCTCTTCACGCACTTGTCCCCCGCTGTCACCCCCCCTGGCCCCTTCCAAGCTCCCCAGTGGGCCACCAACCCCGCCTCAGGGTGAGCCCAGGCCCGCCCCCTGCGCCAGCCCCAGCCCCGACCCGCGTCGGCCGCCCCGCAGGCTCCGCACAGGACAGCTCCGGGCCGGCCAAGCAGCCCATTCCTCCTCCGAACTCCACGAGCTTCCACTCGCCCGGCCCAGCTCCCCGCCGCGCCCGACTCGCCCTGGGCGGCCGAGGGAAGAGGCCGGGCGGCTGGGACCGGTCCCGACCCGGCCGGGCCTGCGGCGCCCCTCGCCGGCCGAGAAAGCGACCCCGCGGCGCGAGTCCTGGGCGCCCTCGGACGAGCAGGCGCGCGGAGGCCGGAGCTGCCGGCGCCGGGGCCTACTCACCGGGAGCTGGCGGAGCGCAGGAGTCGACGCGCCCCGGGCCTGAGGGGCTGGACGCGGCCCCGTCGCGCGGCCCCACGCCGGGACCTCGCTCCGCGCGGCGAACCCGGCGCTCCTTCTAGTCGCAACCGCCGCCGCCGCCGCCGCCGCCATCTTAACTTAGCCCCGCCCCTCCGCCCCGCCCCGGCGGCCGGCGCCGGCCCCGCCTCCTTCCGAGCGCTGGGAGACCGGCTCCCTCTGCTGGCCGAGCCCCGCTCCTACCGCGGCCGGTTTCCTGGCTGGCGCCGCGCCTGCTCGCCTGGAGTCTCCCCTAGGGCAGGCGGCGGGAGTCACCTCTGATGCGTTGTCAAATTGAAGTGAACTTAGAAGATTAGAAAGTAATTTTGTAGGTATTTTAGAGTTCAACTCCACTCAACTTTCTGTGAAAGTTTCAAAGCATAGGTTCTCTTTGCAATACAGAAGAGGTCAAGTGATAAAACGAATATTGACCATGATCTTGGATTATGGGATAATTGCACAGGCGTATTAGGTTATTAAGTATGAAATGTCCGATTTCCTTAAGTACTAGCTTTGACAGTTGATATCTCTGACATTTCACTGTGACATTTTATTTTTATTGTGAAGGTACATCCTCAGTCTTGCAAATACGTTTTAGCTTGTGGTTATCTTTTAAATTAGTCAAAATTTCGTGTAATTTTCGAATCTGAGTTACATCATGGAAGCAGTGCAGCACGGACAACTCCAAATACCGAGGAAGTGTTTGGGAAGGACGTGGCTAATGAGCGCACGGTTGTCTATGGTCTGAGAAGCTCCCTTCTGGTGATTTTAATCTTGAAAATGAGCTACGTGGGCGACCTGAGACCAAGGTGGATGATAATGATGAGCCGAAAGCTGTAGTGGAAGCAAATCCATCTAAACCTACACGTGAATTAGCAGCAAGGTTTAACGTTATTTTCCAACATTTTTGGACCATTTGAAACAAATGCTCGAGGTAAAGAAGCTGGATACGTGCGTTCTGCAAGAATTAAATGAGCATGAGAAGAAAAATCATCTCGAAGCTTGCCTTTCTTTGCTGTCACGACATTAAGGTGAACCATTTTGACACCATACTGTTATGTGTGATGAAAATGGATTCTTTTTGACAATTGCAAGCGTTTGGCACAAACGTTGGTAAAGATGAAGTGCCGAAACACGTCCAAAACCGAATGTTCATCAAAAAAAGCTAATGGTGTCTGTTTGGTGTCCCGGCGCTGGTGTTATGTTATCCACTACAGCTTCATGAAACCTGGTCAGTTGATTACAGTAGATGTCTACTGCAACCAACTGGACAAAATGATGAGGATGCTTGCCATTGAGCACCTGAGATTGGTCAATAGAGACAGGCCAATCCTCTTGCAAGACAACGCTTGACCATGTGTCCCACAAATGGCACTGCTCAAACTACAAAAACTGGACTTGGAAACTCCTTGTCATCCACTGTATTCAGTAGACTGTGCACCAACTATCACTTCTTCCAGGCTTTGGACCACTTCTTGCAAGGAAAAATATTAAACTCTCAACAAGCTGTGGAAAATGCCTTTTGTGATTTCATTGCCACTCGCTCTCCAGGCTTCTTCGCTGCTGGCATAAACAAGCTGCCATGGCAAAACTGTGTCGATGGTTTAGGCCCATACTTTGATGCATTGTACTGCTTCTTGTCTGAGATATAATAAACTACAGTTTTGATTCAAAATCGGACATTTCATATTTAATGACCCAATATAAATGAAGTCATTGAACTGTACACATACAGTCGGTGAGTTTATGGTATGTCAAGTTATACCTCAATAAAGTTGTTTTTTAAAATTGCCCATGACTTCTTTTCCCATTTGGTTGTGTGTGGTTCCAATTCTTTTCCTATATAGCTTTGTTACAGAAATCACATTTTGTAAAATTTTATATTCTTTTCACTTAACATTACTTTTTCATTTATTTAGCTAATATTTATTAAACATTTATGTGCTAGGCCTTATTCTGTGCCCTACGGATACAACAGTAAAAACAAGCTAGATAGGCTGTGTCCTCATGAAACTTGAAATTAAAACATTTATTCATGTTAATAAGAGCTAAATATACAGCCTTTTAAATGATTTCATCAAGATAAACCTTAATTTAGTCTTTCTTTATTGTGTGTCTACTTAGGGGTTTTTAAACACTTTTTCTCTATTACAAATGACAACATCTTTATTTCAAATTATTTCATTAGGATTAATTTCTAAAATTGGCTGTTTTAAGGCTTTGCATGCAAATCACATTCCCAAAAACTTTAAACCAATTTATATTCTTACTGGCAGTAATGACAGTATCTGGCTTAATATGTTACCCTCTCTAAAGTATTGGCTGGCATTTTTTCTAGATTTCTTGACTAATATTTTTTCTCAAAAAAATCTTTTCTTTCCAGTAGGAGGAAACCATCTTCCATATTTATTGAGAATTTGGGTCTAAGCACTTCTCACTCTGTGCTGTGTTAAGGATTGCTCCTAATTGCAAATCGGCCAGGCCAGTGGCTCCCACCTGTAATCCTAGCACTCTGGGAGGCCGAGGATGGAGGAATGCTTGAGGTCAGGAGTTCCGAGACCAGCCTGAACAAGGGCAAGACCCAGTCTCTACTAAAAATAGGAAAAAAATTAGCCAGTTGTGGTAGTGCACACCTATAGTCCCAGCCACTCGGGTGGCTGAGGCAGGAGGATCACTTGAGCACAGGAGTTTGAAGTTGCTGTGAGCTAGGCTGATGCCACTGCACTCCAGCGAGAGTGACAGAGACTCTGTCTCAAAAAAAAAAAAAAGTGTTTTTTTGTTTTTGTTTTTGTTTTTTTGAGACAGAGTCTCGCTTTGTTGCCCAGGCTATAATGAGTGCCGTGGCGTCAGCCTAGCTCACAGCAACCTCAAACTCCTGGGCTTAAGCGATCCTCCTGCCTCAGCCTCCCAAGTAGCTGGGACTATAGGCACGTGCCACCATGTCCGGCTAATTTTTTCTACATATATTTTTAGTTGGCCAGATAATTTCTTTCTATTTTTAGTAGAGATGGGATCTCACTCTTGCTCAGGCTGGAAAAATGTTTTTTTTTAAATACCATACCCCAAGCCTTTTTTCCTACTATTTCCTGTTTATATAAATATACTTTACTGACTTGCCTCTTCAATTTAAAACAAAAGTCAGACAACTGGGTTTGTGAGTTTCATGACCTTTGGGCTTAAACATCTCCTCCTTACCAGCAACATATCTTTGGGGGTTTACTATAAATGACTTTGTACTTCCATCCTTTTTTGGAGATGTCCTCTTCCATTATTAGGTAATATACAAGGTGATAATAAAACTTAAAAGTGATAAAGAGACAAATTTCCTTTAATATGAGCAAAGAAAGAAAAACACCACTCTATATGTACAAAAATGGCCAGAGTAGTAGTTTTGCTACTTTTCAAATCATTCCTAAAACACAAAATTTGCGGTCAGGCCCCATGGCTCAGGCCTGCAATCCCTGCAAATTGGGAGGCCAAGGAGGGATGACCGCTTGACCCCCAGAGTTCAAGACAAGTCTGGGCAACATAGCAAGACCCCATCTCTACAAAAATAAAAAACAATATTAGCTGGGTGTGGTGGTACCTCAGCTACTGGGCAGGCCGAGCAGGAGGATTAACCGAGCCTGGGAGTTCGAGGTTGCCGTGAGCTGCAATTGCATCACTGCACTCCAGCCCGGGCCACAGAGCCAGACTTTGTCTCAAAAACCAAAACCAAGACAGACAAACAGAAAAATTTGCTCTGCTATTCTTACAGGACAGAAATACTCCAAAAAGACATTGTATCTTCACTATAACTTCTGTCTAGTTATGTCAGAACTTGCAGACACTGTCCAGGAGCTAACCCCAGTTTGGATAGAGTTGCTACCTACAAGTAGGTAGACAATAATCAATTTCTAAGATAAACTGATAACTTTACTTAAACAGTTAAACTCATGCTCTGGGACATACAAGAGAAGCCTATGAAGAAGACACAGCCCACGTGTCTAGAAAGTGGTTTCCATTATCTAGATTCTAGACACTCAGCTCAGGACCAGGGAGGAGCTGCCAAATAAGAGGCTGCCAAGTCCATACATAAAGAAGGTCCCCACCACCCTCAGTCACTGTTTGTTTATTTTTATTTCCTGCATCATTGCAACAAACTCGGTCCCAATTGGTTTTGGTTTGGTTGGGGGGGTTGTTTGTTTTTGTGCCCTTAGAAGATGAGAACCAGTGTGTTATTAGAAGCGGGGAGGGGGCTCCTGCCACAGGCACACGTGGATGAGTAGTAAATTACAAATGGGCGCTGAATCTGCTAGGATCCGTTTAGGTGGCTTCAGCAGTAAAATTTGTCCTCTCACATATGAAGCCATCCAGAAGCAAGAGGGTTCCAGGGTGGCTCAACAATGTCCCAAGTCCTCCCATCTTTCTATGTGGCCGTTTGCATCGTATCAACATCCTCCCCTCACGGTCACAAGTGATTGCAGCAGGTCCAGATGTCACACACAGACACGACCGTGTACTGCCAAGAAGGGGGTTATTTTCCTCCTGCACATTGCTGTGTATTCTGGAGAAAAACAGAAGTCCCCAGCAGACTTGCTCAGGTCTCGTGCCCTGCATGGCTTACCACCACCGCCTGCACTGCCTTCCGAACCGCTGAAGCTGCTAGATACCGGGAAAACCACTACCTAATATTTTCAGCTTTTGCAGTGGCAGGTGATATTTGCCGGCAGGGTCAGCAATGCTACAGGTAGGAAAAAATGCTTATTTTATTTTGTTGTCTTGCAAAGCCCGTATGCTTTATACGCGACATGGACTTATATTTTTCTTCAATTACGTTAGTGAAGTAAGCTTAGGGGGGTGGCCTAGCCTGGGTCCTAGGTGTAGGACTGCTGGGGATACAGAGCAAGGAGAAGCATTTCAAGTCAAATCCATAGCAAAGCTTAACACGACGTAGGTTAAGCAGAAGTAAACCAGGAAAGCAGGTGAGAAAGACAGAATAAGCTCTGCTCTGTGGGAGCACCTGGAAAACTGCCTCGCACCTGCAGAGGATCCACAGCAGAGCCTGGGGATGGGGAGAGGCTATCAGTGGCTCTAAGCTGGTGAAGACCACTTTGGTGAGAAGAATCCCTGTTAGGTTGCTAGTGTTAGATTGGCTCCATGCCTTGTCCACGAGCTCACTCATTCTCCCTGAGTTTCCTTTTTCATTTCAACATCTGCTTTAGTTAGCTGCTTTTTTCCCCCAGTGGAAAAGGCAGTGAGTGGAGTTTAGGTGAGCCGTGAGAGAATTAGCATCGTCAGCGTGTGCATCTCTTCCTGTCTGAACCTTCATGACGTCACACAGCAGCTTAAACTGTGAATGGTAGAGAGAGCTGACTTTAGAAGGCATCAGATGGCACAAAAACAATTTAGTAACCAAAACGTTCGTACCCACGTAACATTCTGAAAGAAATATATATATATATAATCAATAAATCTGCTATATGTTTGCAATAAATCCTTATAAAATATGTCAAAAAATATTATTCACAGTAACAAAAATAAAATGAATCAAAATAAACTTTGCAAGAACTATTTAGTACCCAGATGAAGAAAACTGCAAGAAGTCCCATACTTTGACCTTGGGGCCAGGTGGAGGCCAGGCAGCTGCCCTGGGCCTGGCCAGCACCTGGGCATGGTGGCTGGAGTTGAAAGAGACGGGACATGCGGGGATCTCCCAGGTGTCGGCCATTTGGTTGCCTTCTTGGAGGGAAGAGTGTGCCCAGCCTTACCATAGAATAACCGGAGTCCTCCTGGCCACCCTCGGGGCTGCCTTCTGGACCCGGCACTCCCACTGAAGGTTTAGGTTTCACCCGGTGGGAGGCTGCAGAGGGAGTGGTAGTTAGAAGAAGGTGAGAGGAAGTGAAGTTTGCAAGGCTCGTGCTCCTGTGATTGGCGCAGTGACCAGGACCTGGAGCCACAGGAGGGTTCCATGGCTGTGGCAGGGGTCAGGAAGCCTGCTTCGAATAAGAGACCTCTTGGGGACGTCCAGGGGAACAGTAGAAAAATGAACAATGGACACTAACAAAGGAAGCAAAAAGGAATGTAAAACGAATACAAAATACTCTGTGGTAGGCAGAATAATTCACCCACCTCCCCCAAGATGTCTATGTGAAGACCGCAGATTAATTTATGGTTCTATTCAGCTGAACTTGAGGGAGGGACATCATCCTTGATAATCTGGTGAGTCCACTGTACTCACAAGGTCCTTAGAAATTAAAGGACACAGGAGAGAGAGCCAGCCTGGTGTGATGTTAGAAATACAGGACTTGGAGTTGATTGCTGGCTTTAAAGGTGGAAGGGGACCAGGGGACAAAGAATGTCATCAGCCCCTCTACAGGCTAGAAAAGGCAAGGAGAAGAATTCTCTCCTAGAACTTCCAAGAGGAGCACAGCACAAAGGGCACACTGATTTTTGGCCCAGTGATCCTCATTTCAGATATCTGACCTCTAAGTCTGTGAGATAGTAAATGGATTTTTTTTTTTGAGACAGAGTCTCACTCTGTCATCTCAGCTAGAATGCAGTGGTGTCATCATAGCTCACTGCAACCTCAGACTCCTGAGCTCAAGCATCCTCCTGCCTCAGCCTCCCAAGTAGCTGTGACTACAGGGACATGCCACCATGTCCGGCTAATTTTTTCTATCTTTTTGGTAGAGATGGGATCTTACTCTTGTTCAGGCTGGTCTCAAACTGCCAACCTCATAGATCCTCCCACCTCAGCCTCCCAAAGTGCTAGGATCACAGGTGTGAGCCATCGTGCCTGGCCCAATTGATGTTGTTTTCAGCCTCTAAGTTTGTGATCATTTGTCATAGCAGCTACAGGAAACTAATACAGACACCAACATATGTAGAAAGATGTTCACCCTCATTTACTACGAACAACCTGGAAACCTGAACAAAGACATCATTTTTTTTCTTTTTAACCTATTAGATTAGCATCAATTAATGATATTAAGAAATGTGTTAATATACTTGAGCCCCTGAGAGGAAGAAAACAAGACTGTGGTTCCTTATTAGCAAAAGAAAAAAATTAGCTCAAACATTTAAGAGGGTGCTTTGGGAATATACACAACGATTTGACATGTAGATATCCTCTGATATAGATTAACGGCTAAGAATCCACTGTCCTGTATCTCCCCAAACCTGCCAAGGGTTTTGTTTTTAAAGCAACTTTATTGAGGTTATAATCAGAATACAAAAAACACATTTATTCAATGTGCAAAATTAGATAAAGCCGAATGAATACCTCTTGAGACCATCACCAGAATCAAGAGCGTGAACTCGCTCATGACCCCACAGGTGTCTTCAAGCTCCAGAACATGAATGTCTGTCTTCATTTGAATCTGTTAGTGGTGGCCTTCCCAGCAGGGCCACCAGGTCCAGCCGGCGGCAGCAGGGCGGGAGGAGCCGGGCCTGGGTTCCAGATGGTGGCAGGGACTGGGCTGGATGCGACCCCCTCAAAGGTGAGGTCTGGATGGGGATCCTGGGGGACCCTAGGACCTCAGTGGGCAGGGGGCGTGGCTCGTCCTGGGCTCTGGCACGTGGGGATGGAGGGTCCCCAAGTGAGAGCTCCTGGGAAGCCCTGGCCCTGGTGACAGTGTCTTGGCCACAGCACTTTGGGAGGCAGGAGGTGCCCTTTGGTGCAGCCCCGGATATACTGCGGTTCCCACAGGTCAGTTAAGGTGCGGGTCTGGGCGCCATCGGCATCCGTGTATTGTACAGACGACTCTAATTTGTCACTTAAAGTCACTTCTTTGCTCCTTTGCTTTCAAAGGGAACACCCCCGCTCCCTACCCAGTCTCTGTCTGTCTTACTCAGGGGCGCCCTCCTGAGCTGGAAGAGTTTGCAGCCTTTTGAACCCGACCTTCCTAGATGCCCTGGACTCAACATCTAGAACCGAAAACAGAGCCTACAGACCGTCTTTCCACCCGAAGGAGTGGGATCCACGGTCCCCACACCTGCGTGTTGGGAAGGTCAGCCCCACTGGACCAGGGAGCTTAGAAGTACTGTCCCATCCCAACCACAGGGCACCAGCCCAGGAACACGTGTTAGGAGTGCTCCTGCCCACACATTTCCGTGGGACGTCCCCTACTCTTTGGACACTTCATGTACTTGTATTTTACCAACTAGAATTTTGAAACTCATGTTTATAGTTGAAAGGGTTTTATAAAAAATAAAATAAAAATTTTTAAATTGATTTGATAAGTCAAATGGAGAAGGATGCAGAGGATTTGCCACACTGAGGCCTTCAGGGAGTCTTTACCAGACTGTGCGCACCTGTGGCCTCCTCCCTGGGCATCGCCGGCCGCTCAGGACCCTGTGACATTACAGGAAGGAAGCCACAGACTGGCTTTCTTGCTGCTTTCAGAAACATGAAATGGAGAGGGAGAGTCCTCCTGCATGTCGTATCAGAACTTACACTATTCCTGTGCCTTCCTCCCTCGGTGGGGGCAGTGACCACACTTTAGTTTCAAATTGTCATGATAGAATTTCCAGCGCTAGTTTATGTCACACGTGACTATTATTTTGTGCGGTAAACCAAAACAAAACAAAAACACAAATTATTTAAAAACCCACAATTTCTCACAATGAGCTCTCTCGGGGCCAAGAGGCAGCACGTAGCCCTGGAAGAGCAGCTCCCGCTCTCAGTGCCTTGACTCTGGAGGACGTTTGTTCTCATCAGCGACAGCTGCACAGACATGTGACGTTTTGCCTTCTTTTCAGTAGCTTGTGCTTCAAGTAAGACTCTCTCTACACTCTCAGTGTCACATTTCTGCTTCTTCTAGTGGGTCTTGTGCATGTAACTGTGGCAACTCCAGGAGACAATCCCATGTGAGTGTTTATACCAGGGCTCCTCTGCACGAGGTCACGGCAGAGGGGAAGGAAGGTGGGCATGGATGGGGGAGGGAGGGGGCTCCCCGCATCGAGGCTGAGCCCAGAGGGGTCAGCAGGGCCCGGCTCTGTCCCAATCTTCAGTGGGCAGGGTCGTCTGTTCCCCACCACGTGATCCAGGGGGGCAGATCTCTCCTGACTCTGAACCCAGGGCCAGCGCCCACCCCCAGAACTTCCCGGCCCACTCGAGCGTGTAAGGCTGTTTGGCTCCCACATTCCTGGAGCCCCAGGGCAATTTCAGCCCTAAGAAGCCTCTGTAAACCCATCCCCTACACTGCACAAATTCACGGCAGAGGGAAAGCCCAGGAAAGAGAGGGGAGCCGGACCCCAGGGTGGGGTCGTCATCGGGTCTGACAGTCCCGAAGAGTCTCTGTAATGATCGGGTCATGAAAACAAGGTACAGGGAGGGACCCTGGGGTGAGGGTGGGTCTGCAAGCCCATCAGGCTCCTGCACGCCTGGCCCTTCTGGGAGCCACATGCGGGGAGAGCAACACTGGCCCCTTATCTGTAACCCCGCATCCCATAGACAAAAGCCACCAGCACTAATGAGAAAAAAAACACATTTTTTTAGGAATATTAGGAAGCAATACATGTCTTGGTAGGAGGAAGGCGTTAGCATATAGGGGACACGATACCATGAGACAAAACAGCTTTTCTCTGAATGAACACAACATTCCTTCCCTTGGAGAAAACGTCCCACCAGGAAAGGCACAAGCAGCGTGGTCTGGTTGACCAGACAACCATGTTAGGTGATAGTGAAGGTGGCCCGAGGCTCTTGCCACCTTTGTTCATGCTGGCAGGACCTGGCTGGGGAAACAGGCTCCTGAGTGGGGAGCCCCAACTGCTGTCCCTGCTTTGGACCTGCCTGTTCTTCCTAGGACAGCTGTGGCCCATGGTGGTGGTGTAGTGACTGCAGGTCACATCTTGCATCACCACCTTTTGTTCTGAGTGGCAGGGATCCCTGGGGTAGCAGGAACACCCATACACTGGGCCTGGAGTTGCTCCTTGTGACAACTGAACTCCAGGGGACTAAGGCCTTGCCAAACCCCAATTTCTCCACTAGGATCTGTCCAGCTAGTGTAACGCGTGCCCGGACTTGAGCAGCCCTGCTGTGCACAGACACTCTTCTTGGGGCTGGCCCTGGGCTCTGGGCTGGGGCCGACCCAGGCTTGCCCTTCTGCAGGATCTTCCTGCCTTTTGCCTTTTTTATTGGGCTGCAGGCACTGCAGAAAGTGTTCTGTTTACTGAAGCGGCTTTCTTCTGTAAGATTTTGCCAGAAAATGATAGTATTCCCTGACCTGGGCAGCGTGGCTCATCGTACTGTCTTGGGAGGTCCTTGGTCCTGCAAACCTTTGTTCCTGCTCTGCTAGTTTGGGCCTCTCCCGGCACTCTGTCTTCTCAGTAGGGCCAAACTTCTCGCTCTGACTCTTCCAGGGCACCTTGGATTTTGGGCTGCTGGGCTCCTGCTGCCCCTGGCTGTTCCCTCTGCCCCTGGCTGCTCCCTCCCTTCCATGCGGGGTCACATAGCCCCTGGCAAGATGACATTTCCATACTGGACGCACTCACGGAATAGGACAGAGGGCCTGAGAAGGCAACATGTCTGTGGGGGGAGCAGTCAGTGTGACGGCCTCGAAAGTGCAGGCCAGCGGCACAGTCTTGGAGGAGGACACCAGAGGCAGGACCTTGAAGCCGGTTCTCTGACTCTACCTCCACTTTGAACTCAAACTTACAACCTTTGCTTTCAGGCATAGCTCTGCCGGATCCTGGCTGGGAGAAATTCTAGACAGTGGGGAGCTCTTACTGGTCCCCAGAGAGGCTGAGCTCACTTTGAAGGCTTGGTAGTTTGTGATCATACTTGCTCCCAAGGTGACTTCCCAAACAGGGGCTTCTCCTCCTCAGCCTCCACGGGCTCCTCCGGCCTTCAAGCTCAGGGACCCTCCACTGAGCTTCAGCACTGCTGGGCTACTGTAGGGGTCTCCTGAGACCACAGTCTCCTTCTCCTCCCCTAGCACATTCCTGGCCATTGCTGAACTTGGACTTGGCTCTGCACTGCCTCTCCTGGTCCCCAGGACAGTCCTACTCTGCCAGATTCTGTTCCTGAGGCTGCATGTGAGGAGCTGAGAAGGTCACCTGCCCTCCTGTCCAGTGTGAGGGGCCTCTGAGTGCCCATGGTTGTCCCCAGACTGGGGCCGTCTCTGGACGTCCTCTGCCGCAGGTGAGGGGGCAGAGAGAAAACCAGTCAGGGTGAGGACTGACTTGTCTGTTGTCACCTTCTCTCCTGGACCTCTCCAAGGACGTTCTCCCAGGAAATTGTCAACCTCACCTATAGAGTCGTCCCCAAACGCACTAAAGGCCCAGTAGGGAAAAGCAGAGTGTGGAAGGGGCCGGCGCTGAGTCTTCAGATCTATGGGCTCCAGGGACTGGAGGTTTGAGCCCCACCTGGGCCTCACCTGGAACCTTCCAGTGTGTTTCGAGTATCTGCTGAGTGCACGGATCGAGGAAGAAAAGCTCCTGGGAGGTGTTCACGCGGCATTTCCGACCCCTCCAGAGTGGCAGATTTGTGGATTTTTTGTGGGAAAGAATCTCTGGGAAGGACTCCATGAGGGTGAAAGGAAACAAGGACCCAGCAGGGACCTAACGCAAGATCTGGAGAGGGGCCCAGCAGATGCAAGCACAGGATCAGAAATACCTCCCTGAAGGTTCCAGAGGATGAGGAGAAGGAGACAGACAGTGAGTGGATCAGGCCCCAGGGCTATAAATGAGGAAATTGCTTACTGAGGGGCCCAGAGACACAGCATGTCAAAGAGACCCTTAAACCTCATTTGGGCAGAGCACCATTGCTGCGGGCGTGGTCCCTGTGCCTGTGCGTGGGTCCTGGCTTCCTGCCAGCCCTGCTGTGCCCAAGTCTGACGCCCGCACAAAACCCACAAATCTACCATTCTGGAGGGGTAAGATGCTGCATGAACACCTCCCAGGAGCTTTTTTTCCTCCATCCGTGCACCCAGCAGATGCTCGACGCTCACACTGGAAGGTTCCGGGTGACGCACAGGCCAGGCTCAAACCTCCAGTCCCTGGAGCCCGTAGATCTCAAGGCTCACCCTGGCCCCTTCCACACTCTGCTTTTCCCTCCTGGGCCATCAGTGAGTTTGGGGACGCATCTATAGGTGAGGTTGACAGTTTCCTGGGAGAATGTCCTTAGGGAGGTCCAGGAGAGAAGGTGACACCAGACAAGTCAGTCCTCACCCTGACTGGTTTTCTCTCTGCCCCCTCACCTGCGGGATACGACATCCAGAGGGATGTGAGGGGGCCCCAGGCTGGGCACAACCGTGGGCTCTGAGCTCCTGGGCCCACCTGTGGTTATGTCCTTGCTGTTTTCACCTGCACACCCAGGCGGCTGGGAGGACAGGGAGGACCCCGCTTGTCTTCAGCCAGACTCTGACCCCTCCCTGGGAATCCACCCTGCTGGGGCTGGGAGGAGGTTTGAGTCAAAGGCTGGGGCTGGGCCATGTGCTGGGGTCAGGGCTGGGCCTGGGGAGGCCGCGAAGGTGCTTCAGCCCAGGTCTGCAGTGGAGAAGCCTCAGGGACTTCACTGGATGAAACGGAGCGATGGGGGATGGGGGAGCTGCTGAGGACCGGGCAGCTGCTCTGGTTTGTCTCTCACGTTCCAGAAGGGGTGTGGGGTCGCGGTGTCCGGCTCCCAGCCCGCTGACTTGAACATATTCCCCAGAGAACCCCGGGGGCGGTCTGGGCTCATGTGTTGCAGAAACGACCCCTCCTTTCCTTCCCCCTTCACAGCTTCAGTTCTGCTCTCTTGGTGAGGAGCGTCTCCAGGAGCTTCCGGACATCGGGGCTGGTGAAAGTGGGGTCACCACCCTTTATCTGTCTGTGCGTGGGGTCTCCCCAGAATGAAGCCTCTGGGGGATGGTGGAGAAGAGGCTCTCGCTGGGACTGGCTGTGGCGCGAGGTGGGGAATAACAGGGCCTTGGCCGCCGCCCACCACCTGGAGAGGAACAAAATGATGCATTCAAGGCCTGAGAGGGTTGAGAAGGGAGGCCACAAACCTGAGGAACCTGGAGGTGAGCTGCACCGCACAGTGCCCAGGGGACTGTCTTCAAGTCACACTGGTCTCCGTGAGGTTCTGCTGACAGGGTGGAGCCCAGAGGAGGAAGGTGCTCGGCCAGGGGAGCCGGGGAAGCCCATGGGGATGCGGTGGGGGGGGAAGCATCTTCCACACGCTCCCCACGCGGCCCTGGGCTCCGGCAGGTGCCGCTTGCACCCCTCCCTGGGGGAGTCTGGACACGAGAGCCAACGAAAGATGGGCTTGTCAGGGAGCGTCCCCAGGCGGCTACAGGAGAGGGAGGCACAAGCTGCAGCAGCTTCACAGAGCTCTGCCCTTCCCAGGCCCCAGGGCTCCAGTCACATCCCTTTTCCCCTCCATGATCTCCCCCTCCCAGGTCAGCCCCAGGCCCGGGGTCCCAACCCAGGCCCTGGTCTGGAGGAGGACAGGGGGACAAGGGGACAGTCCCTCACCTCTGCAGAAGTGAAGTCAGGTCCATAGACCCCTCCAGTTCCCTCAGGCCATCTCTGCAAGCTGGAAATCAGGAGCCTGGTTGGGGGAAACAGAGGGACCTGGGTATCCTGCAGGTGGCTGAGTGTGCCCCTAGGACAGACCGTGTGAGGTTAGACCCTGCAGCCCAAGCGTCAGTGTCCAGGCCACAAGACCCTGGCAGTGACAGAAAGAAGCGCAGTAGGCAGCGCTTCATCATGTACTCAGTGCTCCACATCCATCCCCAGGGGCCTCACCCGCCCTTGGGGGAGAGGAGACAGGCGTCACCTCCTAGAGGGACCAGCCTCAGGCAGGCGGAGCCGCTGTCCACCTGGAGGCCCCACCTGCACACGCAGGTGGTCATGGGTCACCCCCACCTTCCCGCTGTGGGCCGCAGCCATGCCCCGCCCACCTGGCGTCATGCCCGGCACAGGATCTGAGAAGAATCCGGGTCTGATTTCCTCCCCAGGAGCCCCCCCAGGCCTCTGCAGCTGACCTCCTGGGAGACTCGTCCCTCAGGAACAGCGAGGCTAAGTCCCCCTGGGGCTCCGGGCCACACCCTTACCTCTCAGACCACAGCTCTGCTTCCCGCTCCTGGGCCGCCCCAGCATCGCCACTGGACGCTGAGACACAAGAAACATCGAGGAGCTGGGACCGCTCCTCCCCTGCCTCCCCCGAGAGGAGCTGCAGACATTCAGTGTCTGTGGAGGACGTGACCTTCTGCATCCACCTGATGGAGCTCTGTCTGCTTTTCCTTCCCTGTACTCATTTTTAAAGTGGATTAAAGTGTTTCCTGTTATCCTTCTTTGAAACATGCACGGAGGGATTTTCTATGTGAGATCCACCACGGGCGTCATCGTCCCCATTCCCCTGCTGGAGAAACTCACTGACTCGGGCCTATGGGCTGAGCTGTCAGGCGGGGACCTGCTTCCCCAGGAGCCCAGAGGCCACTGCAGCCTCGGATGGGAGGCTCTGGGGGGCTCAGCACAGCCCTCAGGTCACCCGACACAGAGGAAAGGCCGGGCTGAGGCCCCAGCCACGGGAAGGGGACTGATGACTGAGGCCCCGGGGCCCAGGGCCTTCCTCCCACAGGGACCTCAGCTCTGTCATGGCCTCGTCCTGGTCCCTGAGTCCTGGCGTTTGATTTGTCCTGATGCCGCCTGCACACCTGGACGTGTGGTCTGAGAGCTTGGGATAGAGATCCCACACCACTGTCACCTCTCCGCCCCACCTGGGCCTGGGAGGACAAGGGCATTTCCCATCTCAGGGGTCTCTAGTCAGTTTGGAAAAGTAGCAATAATAATAAAAAGGAAAGAGAGAGTCATTCTCTGTTGGGTCTGGGCCAAGGGTCCTTACCTTACTGATGCTTCCTTTCTGCCCTTGGGCTGATGAGGATCAGGAACCCCCAGGCAGGGGAGTCACAGGAGGAAGAGCCCCAGCCCACAGGGGAAGCCCAGCATGAGATCTGCCACCCAGGCAGCGGAGCTGGGGCTCAGCCCTGTGTCACTAAGGCTTTTCAGAGGAGAGAGATGATGCTCCATCTTCTGAATCACACTCTTGCCCTCAAGCCCCTGAGGCTGGGAGTCTCCTGTGGGGCCTATTGACCAGGGCCCAGCCCTGCATCACAGAGCTCTGGCCTCCCTGTCACAAAGGGCTGATGCTTGGGGGTGGGGGGGGCAGGGAGAGGAGGAGGCTGAACCACAGCCCCTCCCCCACCGTGCAGATCCCTCCACCCCTGGGCTCCTGGATCCCTCCCTCAGACTCCACCTGCACAACCTGTCACAGAGGGACCTCAGTCAATTTTCTAATCTGTCCCCCTGGAAGCCAGGTATTCCCTGTTTCCTTTTATCTGCTTCCCTTTTAGTAAACACTCCTTGTATTTATGCACACTTTTACTGAAATTCTTGTGCCTATCTCTCTAAATAGCATAACCTTGCCAAGGATTATGTGGACCTTTAATTTGATGAATATTGACTAGAACAACATTGTTCACTTGGGAGGCACTTTTAAAAAATAAAATTGGGAGGCAGAAAACTCCACATAAAATTCTGAATTAAAAATTGCTTCACTGGATCACAAGAATGGGAAAACAAACACCACATGCACTAACCATTAAATTGGAGCCAACTGATCAACACTTATGTGCACATATGGAAATAACATTCAGCAGAAATTGAGCAGAAGGGAGGGGGTGGATAAATTCACACCTAAGGGGTACAATGCACACCGTAGGGGGGATGGGCACACTTATAACTTTGACTCAAACTGTGCAAAAGCAATTTTTATGTAACCAAAACATTTGTATCCCGATAATATTCCGAAACAAAATTTTAAAAAATAATAATAAAAATTGCTTCACTAAATTAGTGGCCAAAGGTGATAGAAATTCATAAGCAAAAAAACTGGACTCATTTTTTTAGTAAATCCTCTCCCTTCTTTTCTCTCCCAGTCACCTCCTTGTATCCAGTTCTCCCATCTCCCTCTCGGGATTCTGATCTGTCTTCTTCTGACCCCCCATTGACTCCTCCTTCCTATCCTCTTTGTCCTGACCTCCCCATTTTCCAAATGACTTTCCTAAATCCCCAAAATGCCAGTTACATCTAAAGATCTACCTCTCCCATAGTCAAGTATGTAAGCAACTTTAGAATTTAAACCTAAGATATTAGTTTAATTAAACGCTATAATTAACAATTTCCCTAAATTCAAACAAGAACATCAGATATGCACTGAATATTTTAGAATTATTTTGGGTACATATGACCTAGGGTCATCTGACTTGCATCAATTTGTGTGCATGCTGATTGGAACCAGAGATGGTAAATCCTGATGGCAAAGTATGATTGGGGCCACAGTCCTGAATGAGGAGAAGGAAGAGAGGGCCAATCAGAATGGGCAGAAGATGCAGCCTCAGGGATGAGCAGGTCTGAGGCCCTTCTGGTGCTTGGAGTTCGTGAGAAAGGCCTGGGAGAAAGTGCCCCCCTCTCTTCCCCACCATTGTCTGGGCCTTTATGCGTTTGGCACCCTCAGTGAACAGAGAATAAAACCCAGGGACACCCACAAGCTTGGATTCAATTCTAAAGATTTTTTAAACTCCACCTCAGACCACTGTCACCTGCCTGGGACTGTGGGTGACTGTGGACCCTGAGCTGTGAATGCCTGGGCTCCATTTGGAGCCAGAGGGACAAGAAGGACAAGGAGCACCTGGTACCCATCATCCACGCAACCTTCACCAGTTCCAGAGTGAATGAATCAATCTTGATCTAGCTTGGCCAGCATGTGATGAAATCTGTTTGTGTTTCTGAATGATGTAAGGGTTTATGGAATGATGGAAGCAGAAGAAAAAAATCACAGTGCCTACTGGTCAGACACCCAGGTAGCCAGCAAACATTTACCAAACATACATCTGTCTATATTGTGCCAGGAACTGGTAATGCGGGAATGGATCAGATATATTTCTTGCTCTCAAGTAAGTTGGATATGAACAATTACATTTAGTAAAGTCACTATAGATTTGGGGTAGAGCATAGCTAAAGGAAAATAAAACTGTGGGTTATAGAGTCTGGACAGATTTTGAAAGAAGATTACATGTGAGCTAATTATAAAGATTGGGTATATGTTCTTCAGACAGATGGGTAAAGGGGAAAGGAGGGATCCTTCCAAGCCAAGGAGCATGATCTAAAAAGCAAGAAATTATGAAATAGCTTGTTGGGTTAGAAAAATGCAGAAATGTTCACACAACTAACATGTTCACACTGTGTCTCCCAGACCTAAACACATTCAGGAACACATTGTGTCCTGAATGAATGAATCAATGAATGATGTCTGGTAGGGAAGAGCACAGGGTGTAGAGTCTGTTTGCATGCTTACTTTTGAATTTTTAAAAAAATAACCTATATTATATAAGGTATATAGAGGAGTCAAATTCATAGAAACAAAAAGTAAAGTAGTGGGCCCGGCATGATGGCTCACACCTCTAATCCCAGCACTCTGGGAGGCCGAGCCGGGAGGATCGCTTGAGCTCAGGAGTTCAAGACCACCCTGAGAAAAAGCAAGACTTTGCCTCTACTAAAAATAGAAAAAATTAGCTGGACATAGTGGCACATGCCTGTAATCCCAGCTACTTGGGAGGCTGAGGCAGGAGGATCGCTTGAGCCCAGGAGTTTGAGGTTGCTGTGAGCTAGGCTGACACCACAGCACTGTAGCCTAGGCAACAGAGCAAGACTCTGTCTCAAACGTTTTTTTTTTTTTTTTTTTATTCTTGGAGAGAATTTTCTTACTTAGATGAAGAAGGAAAAGAAAAAGAAAAAGAATATCGTGATGAGAGGAGATGGCTTGAAAAATAGAACAGAGCAACAAGGGAACAGGGAATAAAAGAAGAAATGAACAGAATAAGAACATGGGTTTACAATGCATATAGATGTGATCCAAGGATAAAAAAAATGAAGGAAGCAGAAAAAGCCAAGAAAGAAGCAGAAAAGAAAGCAAAAGCAGAAGCCAAATGGAAGGAGCAAGAAGCTAAAGAAAAACAAAGACAAGCTGAATCAGAACCTGCTTGGTTAGCTAAGGAGAGAGAAGAAGAGGGAGTTAGACAGAAAGCATTATTGGCAAAGAAGGCAAAAGATATCCACAAAAATGCCATCAAAAAGGAAAGGCAAAACTCCGAAACTCAGGCAAGAGCTGGAATCACCTTTCTGACAAGGAGGCCGAGTGGTTAAAATGATGGAAGAAGTGGAAAACTTTGTGATCGACTTGAACTCCCAAGTTTGCAGTGCTTGAGGGAAACACAGCATCTGCAAAAGAAGTCAGAAACGCTGCTCTGGAAAAACAGACCGAAGAAATAAATGAGCCAATTAGAAAAGAGAAAGAGGAAGCTAAAAATCAACTGGCAACGGTGGAAATGGCAGTTAAAATTGGTCAGAAGGTGATCTGCAATTACTAATTAAAGCTGTGAATCTTTTCCCTGCTGGAATAAATTTAAGATGGGATTTATTGCTAATTACATGAGCATACATTCTTCTTCTAGAGTCAAAAGAAGCACCAAAGATGTTACTGGCAAAGCAAAGAGTCTCCAAAACCTTGACCCTCCTCAAAGAGATGATATAAATAAAAAGGCATTTGATAAATTTGAAAAAGAACATGGAGCAGCGGCTCACACAGACAATGTAATACCTTCAGAACGATGTGAAGGTCCACACACAGATCTCACCCCATGGACAACAGAGGAACAGAGCTTTTGGAACAAGCTTTGAAAATATACCCAGTAAATACACCTGAAAGATGGGGAGAAAATAGCAGAAGCGGTGCCTGGCAGGGCAAAGCAGGACTGCACGAAATGACGTAAGGAACCTGGTGAGACGGTAACGGCAAAGAAAGCTGCTCAAGAGCAAGTGCTGAATGCAAGCAGAGCCAAGAATGACAGGACAATCTGTGTTGTGTGTGCATTTTTATAATAAAACTGAAAATACTGTAAATAAAATAAAGTGATTAGTGAATTAGGACTTATAAATGAAGAAAAACTAAGAAACACAGCACATGTATGAGAGCAAGAGTAAAAGCGCGTGTGAGAGAAAGAGCAAGAGCAACAGAGAGAGGGGAGAGAATGAACCATAAACCAAGATAATGACTGTGAGAAACAGAAACGTGGGAACTGTAAGTAGTTCGCTTTAGTTGTGGATCAGCCAGGCAAAAGCAGAGGGTGACTGGATAGAAAGGTAAATGGGAATGAATGATGAAGGGGCCTTGAACAGCATTTCAAAGATCTTGGCACCTATTCTAGAAAATAATGGACTCTATGTGGAAGCTAAGCCTCCCAAAGTTCTTCTGAGTAGTCTGTTTGTTAAAAATAAACTTATAAATTTCTGGAAATAATCATAGGTGTGTGTCTTAATATCAGTCACTTCTTAGCGTAGGAATTGTTAGGAATGTTATTTAACCTAAATATCATGTTTAATCCCAAGTATGTAAGTGTTTTAGCATCATTTGATAGATATGGATCCATGACTTTCTTTTATCCACTTCACAGTACGTAACACTAGAGTTCCTATCATAATCCTTCAGAAATGCTACTTAGTTTTTCATTTTTTTATTTAAAATAAAAAGGGATTAAACATACTTCTAAGAAAAATAGACTAAAATGATGCATGTTTTTGCAAAATGATATTAGAACTGCAAAATAGTATTCATGACCTAAATGACAAAACAAACTTAAAAATATACCTACATAAAAGTATATTGTCATTTTTGACAACCTCTTACAATTAAATGTGATTTTAGTAGGTACTTAGTTTAGCAGCAAGTGTCTCAAAGAACAGTGAGCTGTACAACCTTGATAAGATTTATGTGTAGGCCAGGTGTGGTGGCTAAAGCCTGTAATCCTAGCACTCTGGGAGGCCGAGGTGGGTGGATCACTTGAGGTCAGGAGTTCGAGACCAACCTGAGCAAGAGCGAGACCCCTGTTTCTGCTAGAAATACAAGGAAATTAGCTGGACAACTGAAAATATATAGAAAAAATTAGCCAGACATGGTGGTGCATGCCTGTGGTCCCAGCTACTCGGGAGGCTGAGGCAGGAGGATTGCTTGAGCCCAGGACTTTGAGGTTGTTGTGAGCTAGGCTGATGCCACGGCACTCTAGCCCAGGCAACAGAGTGAGACTCTGTCTAAAAAAAAAAAAAAAAAGACTTATGTGTAAAGGAATAAGCATAAACTAAATAAACAAAGGTTCTCCCATGACTCCTTCAGTGACTATCCAGAAAGGATATGAGAAAAAAATACTTTGAAAACATTGATAAGTTCACTCTCTGCTATAAGAAATTTTGTAAGGAATAGTGCGAGTGTGATATCCTGTGGCAAAGATAACAATGCTGATGAAATTATTGAAAATGAACCTAGTTTTATTATTGCAAGGGGAACTTGTTATGAAACAAAAATGACAAATTATACTTCAGTGCAGGTAACACTGCAATGAAATACCTTAACAAAAGGAAATTAAAAATAATTATGGATTTTTCTCAGAATACAGACTAATCAATGCAAAATATTCAGGAAAAGTTTACTATGGGAAAAGGAGATAGAGTAATCATTCTGGGTGAGAATCAAGCACGCGCACCTGTGCTTATCAAAGTAGAAGCTCTTTTGCTAAATTTTGAATGAATGTATTTTAAGGGGCCCTTACTCAAAGACACCTGTGTTTGCTATTCCTGTGTATGTGTGTACGAGTGCACACACGTGTGCATATCAGGGTGATGAATTACTATTTTGAAACCTGACACAAAAAATAAAGTAATAAAAGCAGAAAAATAACATATTCACAGAACAAGGAATAGTTTTATATATATGTAGGATAAAGTACTTTAAATAAAATTAGGCAAGATAGACACTAAACACATACATACATATATATATATAGATATATAAAATAAAAAGCAAAAAGCTAGACATACCACAGCAATTTAAAATTTAGTAAATCACAGATTGGCACAAATACTCAGAAGGTGAGATAGAGGCTGCAACTGCATCCATTGGTATCATCAGTAAAATACTTCCTAAGAAGTCAGGGGTCCATGAGCTTTGTTATCGAGTTGAGCAGTACGTGAGGAAATATTGAGAAATGAAAGCCAGTTTGGAAAACATGTACTGATATTACTTAAATATACATTTAATAAATTCTTGAAGCTCATCTCATTCAGCTTGGGGAATTATATTTGATTTATCCATAATTCCTGACCCCAGAATCCAAGGATGTTGCCACGACCCGGTACACTCTCTATGGTCTCAGTAATTTTGAACCCAGAATTTTCATTCTATGTGCTTTAACACACAATACACACACACAAACACTCACACATACCAATCAGAAAGTTATTCTCTCTCAATTTGCAGAATGTGAAGCTTTCTGTGATTCTTAAAATATTCCTAACTAAGACTCTGAAGACATCCTCTTATTCCCCCACCGTTAGAGTTTCATTCAGTCATTCCAGACTTTGAGTATAATATACTTTTCTTTCTACTAAATTGAGTAATTTGTAATATATATCTCTATTTATATTTAAAATATAAACATTCCCTGGACTTTTACTCGGTGGAGTTGGAATACAGTTAACAAGTATATAATAATTTGGCACATATTAAAGCATAAAAAATATAAAGTCTCAGTTCTAACAGCCATAGTGTACTTTATGAGCCCAGCTCAGAATAGCTATATAAGGCTAGCGATTCGTCTATTCTGGATTGTCAGTCTGTCACATAAGAAATCCCAAATGGCTGGAAGGCAACGCAAATTTCAGTTTAATGCAAACTCACATAATAGAAACTTTTCTTCTTTGGATAGTAAGGCTTATAAAATGCAGAGGACAAAGTCACATGGAAAGGAAGCAAATATTTTAGTTTTATTAGGTGGAAATAGTGTGCAACTTTTGCCTCTGGTTCTCTGAGTTTAGGAGCACTGGCTGTAATTAAAACAGCATCTATCTAGTGAACTAATAGCACAGCCAACAGCCTGCAGGACAGCGTTCAAACTCATCCCATGATATCTTTCATCCGGGTGTCAACTCAGTGTTTGTAGGACAGAGGACTATCATTTGTGCTTGGCTATTTCTGACAAGGAGTGAGAGTGCGGAATCAATTAATTATCTAATCTTCAGTTTGAAAAATAACATTTTTGCATTAATATCAGAAAATCTATGCTCTGAAGCAATGCTGGATGGGATATGAGAATATATTTACTAACATCAATTTATAGCTTTGCTTATCATTGTCTAGTAAGCCCACTAAGGGGTGGTAATTTTCAAATGGATATGGGCATGTCTATTTTGTTCATCATTGCATATCCAGGAAATAAAATATTTCCTAGCACATAAGAGGAACCAAAGAAATATTAATAGTTATGGAATGAGAGAACCATAATGAAAATAAAATACATGAATTATTAGATTTTGTTTAGTATATCAAAGGTTAACTACGTAAAAATACATATATACCTATGTTGAAGTAGGAAATTCCAGAAGCAAATCCCTGAAGACTACACCAGTACGCGTTACGTGCAGCAGCATCCTCAGGGCTACTGAGGAACAGAAAAGGAGGAGACCACAACGGGAAGGAGCCAAGACAGAGCAGGAGAAGGAGGCCAGAGTCCTGGTCCCAGCGTGCTAGCATGCCCTGACGGCTCCAGCTTCCCCAAGTTACCCCAGCCCACCCACCACTGGGTTTTCTCCCTTCCGGGTGAGTTTTGCACGGAGGCGGACAGCCAGCTGAGGCCTTTCTCAACCTGTCCTGCGGCCCCGTGAACCCAGGCAGGAGAGGAAGGGGCCGCTGTGCTGCCCCACCCCAAACCCTCTCCACACCGTTCCTTTCTCCCAGACCCTGGAAACTTCTGGGCAGCCCTCCGGCCTCGCAGAGAGAACTGGAGCCCAGATCTGGACCACCCTTCCCCTGGGCTCTGCAGGACCGAGCCCGGTCTTCAGGGATGACGCGGGAACAACTTCTCTTTCGCCTGCGTCATCTGCGCCCTCAGACAACGCCCAGGTAAGCTCGCTCCTCTCCGCCGTGCCCACCTCCCGTGAAGGCGCCATCAGGCCAGAGGGATCCGGGGACCAGCCGGCCTCTGGCGACCACTGGGAGCGGGAGGGATACCTGAATCCTGGCAGGAAGGTGCCGGCAGCCCCGGGTGGGGAAGGAGCTGCAGGGGCCGTGGGGGGAGCCGGGCCTGCCCGCCGGCCTCGTGCTGGAGGGAGCCGCTCGGCAGGCAGGCGGGCGCCCGTCGTCGCTGACCTCGGCGCCCTCTGTCGGGTCCAGCGCGTGGGTGGCCGGCATCTTGGCCCCTGGCTCCTCCCCCACCTTCCGCTCCTCCCAGCCCCGCAGGCCGCCACAGCTTCCCGCCATCTGCGCCCTGAGCGCCCTTCCCGTCTGCGCCTCCCCTGCCGTGCGCCTCGGTCCCCCTGCCATGCGCCTCGGTCCTCGCCGCCGCCTCCCCCTGCCATGCGCCTGGGTCCTCGCCGCCGCCTCCCCCTGCCGTGCGCCTGGGTCCTCGCCGCCGCCTCCCCCTGCCGTGCGCCTCGGTCCTCGCCGCCGCCTCCCCCTGCCGTGCGCCTGGGTCCTCGCCGCCGCCTCCCCCTGCCGTGCGCCTCGGTCCTCGCCGCCGCCTCCCCCTGCCGTGCGCCTGGGTCCTCGCCGCCGCCTCCCCCTGCCGTGCGCCTCGGTCCTCGCCGCCGCCTCCCCCTGCCCTGCGCCTCGGTCCTCGCCGCCGCCTCCGCGCTGAGCCTCGGCCCCGCCGCTCCCCAGGGCCGCCCGGGAGCGCTGCGGCTGCAGACAGCAAGGGAAACCGGCACATACGCATTGCTCATCAATTCACTAATCCTTAGGCCAGAGAAGCGATACATTTATTTATTTAGGCACGTTCATATAATTATAACACCACACAATTACATGTCCTATAATCAAATAGCCTGTTTTTCACATAAACGTAATTTATATGCATATTATATAATGTATGGCATATTTTACATAATTACATAATTGCATGTATATTGGATATAGTACTTTATATGTCTGATTTTACTTTTAAAGTTTATAGAATGTATTTAAAATTCGTCCTTTAGAATAGATATGTATCTTCCCTGCCTTCTTATTCCACGGTTAAGTAATGACCATATTTAGAAGCAAGATTGAAATTCTGTTTTTTGAAAAATGTAGTCAATGTTTTGACTTAAATTTGCAATAAAGCCTTTGAAGAAAAACCATTTTGACCTTTTGGTTAGAGAATTAGAAAAAAAAATCATATAGCATTTTAATAGAAAATTAAAATCTATATTTTAATACAAAAACAGGAAACGCTGGAATCTTTGTGACTAGGTATTTCTTTAATTATCCTGGACAGCCTTGTCTGCAATGAGGGATGGTGAATCTTAAAATTACAGTGATTTGTATTGTTCTTTTTACCTTACACTACTCCATTTCAGCATCCACTCCTACAAGATAGGCTTGCATAGAGGTGAGGTAGATATTTCTTGGAAGAATTTGATGGGGAGACAAAGGTATTCCCAGTTCGCACAATGACATTATTTATGTGAGCATATTAGGAGAAAAGATCTTAATGTAAGCAAGTGTAAGATGAGTTACAACTTTCAGAGTACCTGATATTTTTCTTCCTTCCTTTGTTTTCTTCTCTGTGCCATGTCTCTAGGCCTTCCTTCACTCCTGCCCCTGACAGCTAGGATCTCTAGCTAACCAGCCCCTGAAAGCAATGAACGGACACTTGGTTGAGAGTAATTGTGTGGATTATCTTAACACCTCTATGAGATAGGTACTGCTACTGATGCCATTTTAGAAATAAGGACACTGAGTCTCAGAGAGGTAAAGTAACTTGCTTGAAGATGAGTAGTTTTAATATGGTATAAATTGGATTGGAACTCAGGTCTCACTAACTCTAAAATCCACACAGTTAACCATTAAGTGAAATTACCTGTCATCAGGCTGCCAGCAATCTGTCAAAAACATACTGTCCTCCTATCCCAACATAATTCTGGCAAGTCAATAATTACAGTTCTAGCCAAGAGAATACTCATCTTTTAAAAGGTTGTATTGTCCATCTTTATATCATATTTTCTTACCCCAAATATATGCTAGTATTTTTTCATATGCAACAGCTTTTAATGAAGCTGGAGAACACATGGTCAAAGAGCTGGTTTCCGTATACAAGAAGAGATTGTTCCCACCCTATTGATCATTACGTGGCTCTTAAATCCCCAAATCACAATGTCTTAAAAACACAGTATTGGTAGAATGTGGTGACTAGCAGCTCTACAGGGAGTGGAAAAAGGGAAATTGTCCACATAATGAGTGTAGAATTTTAGATTTACAATGTGAAAATATTCTGGGGGTTTCACAATGTGAATATACTTAGTATTTAACTGGACAGTTAAAAATGGTTAAGATGGTAAATTTTATGTTATGTGTTTTTTTTTACCATAATATAATAAAGAAAAAAACACATGATACCTCAGTACATGTTTACTAGGTGTATGCCATATATATTATACTACTTGAGTTTACACTTACGGAACCTTAAACTACACATTTTAGCATATACCTGCCCTCTCAACTGATTGTCTCATTTAACTCCTCTCTTACTACGAAGCAGATGACTTCATCTATATTTGATTGTTGGCTGTATCATGCAACATTTAGCACCAGGGTTATAGAATCAGATAAATCGAATCTGAAGCACACGTCAATTTTTGGCTGTGTAACTTTGGGCAAGATACTGTCTCTCTTTAACTTCAGATTTCTCGTTTGTAGGTGTAAATAACAAATGTATTTATTTCAGATGTCATGATAATTAAATAAGTTATGAATTTAAATATATCACAGCTATTGGCACATAGGGACCACCGATTGACTAAAATATATGGTATAAATATTAATATTATTTCATAAGTTATATGATTCTGTCTTCATATTTTACTTCTCTTTGGCATGAAATCCATCTGTGTACTCCATGGAAAATATATAGTGTGGACAAATATGGGCAAATACAGGCAGATGTTTATGAAACTAATATTGTCATCTTCCTGGGCACTGTCTGGGGTAAATTTCTTTGCTTCTCATGCGATTACATTTGGCCATATGACCAAGTTCTAGTTCACTAGAAATTGAGGAGAATTGATGCAGTCCCCTTCCAGGGCCAGCCTCATAAATTTCTTCTATTCACAATCATCCATGCTATTGATATTATTGCAAGCTTGAGATGAACACAGCAAACATGGAAGTCACGACAAAGATGGTGAAAACATATGACAGAAGGGACCTATTTGGAACAGAGATGCCCACCAGATAGAGCATGTGATTTGAACTTTATCTAATCAAGCACTGACCTTCTTTGGTATTTAAATCTTTATATATTCTGAGGCTTGTTTGTTCTAGTTGATGAATAAAGAAATTGGTACCTTGAAGTAGCAGAGTAGAGGAATTTCACAACACCAGTCCAGCCTGATTTCATAGTCACTTTGAACAGTGATTGCCATGTGTCTTTAATGCTTCTGTTTTATGAGTAAGAGTCTTTGTTGTAATTATCCTTGACTCTTTTACCACTGTGAATTGGTCAAGAGGCAGTAGAAACCTTGTCCATGTACATCTAGCACAAGAGAAGCCAAGAGCAGATTTTATAGAGAGGACTACACATCACATGGAAATCTTGTACTTCAGCTGAATATAATGATTAGTTGGTGACCTAGATAGTATCTCTGGGGAAGAGATGAGCCTGTTGTATGTCTAGGAAGAATGGTAAAACAAAGATTTGGTATCAAGAAAAGAACACTATAAAATAAATTGGCTAGCTATTCACATAAATCATTCCTCTTCTTTCTAGACATAGCAATTAGTCTTCTTTCTAGTTTGCAATTGCTATGTGATTGTATTGCAGAAAGTACAAGGGTTTAATGGATAGCAAATGAGTATTTTTTTAAAAAAAGTTAGCTCAGGATGTCATGTATATAGGTTTAAAGTGGGACTGAACGAGACGGTTCTAAAATTCATATGAGAGAACTACATGCCAAAATTGGCCCAAAAAGACACTCCTGAAAGAGAACATTGAGAAATCAAGTTGATGGGGTATTAAGCAGAAAGACAAATCAATGGGATAGAGAGCCCAGAAAGAGATCTACACACACATAGGAACTACTCAGTAAAAACTGTTGGGATGTTTGTTACAGAGAAAAAGAAAACATGCAATCAAATCCCTATGTTGTACAAGATCTGAAAATGCATTACAGATGGATTAAAGAAAAGATTATAAAACTTTTAGAGAAAATATGAAAGAATATCCTTATGACCTTCAGATGGGCAATGATCTTCATGGCAAGATACAAAAATTGATAAGAATATAGAAAAACACTGATCCATTTTATCACATTAAAATTAAAATTTCTATAAATTAAAAGCCATCTTAATGATAGTGAAAATATATGCCACAAATGAAACTAATTATTGGTAACATATAAATTGACAAAGGGTTTGTATTTATAATCTATAAAGAACCTTAATTAGTCAATATGGAAAAACAAAACAAGTTATTTGGGAAATGGACAAATGACAGGAAATTAGAATCATCCGAAGTGGCCCATAACATTTGAAAGCATCCCCACCCTCATTAATAATTAAGATATGTGAATTAGAATGATCAAGACAGTCTACCCAATTAGCAACAATTCAAAATTTTCTCAATACAAAATATTGCCATGAGTGTGTATAAAAATGGACTCCCATTAAAAATGGTGGAAGTACAAAGCAAATAGTGGTTTAGAAAAAATATATGTTTCTAAAATGTACCTCTGTGGACCCTAAAATCCATCTGTTTACCTCTTATTAATAAATCCTAAAGAATTTATACTACAAATGCACCAGGATATATTTACAATAATGGTTAATAAGAGCATTAATACCAGCAAAATTTTTAGTATAATTCAAATGGCCACTAAATACAAAATAGAAAGTTTAAAATGTAATAAATTAATATGATTAAATGTTATATTTTAGTGAAAATTAAAATGACAAACTGCATACCTATACATGGAAAACTCTCAAATACATAATAATGAGTAAAAAGTGCAAATTGCAAAAATATATACAATTTTATGCCATTCTTATTACTTTGAAAAACAGGGAAACTAAACTTCTTGTTTGGGAATTCTTACAGAATTGGCAGAATATTAGTAATAATTATATTAGGTAGGTGAGGCCACGCTTCAGTTGCAAAAACAATTCAAAAAACTCAGTATCTTTGCAGAATCTAGGCTGGTTTTTTGGTACATGCAAAGTTCAGTGCAAATGAGGGCATCCTTTATAGGGAGACTTACAAATCCAGGCTGCTTTGATCTTGTGCCCTTTTTCCCCCTAGCAAAATGGCAAAGGTAATGTAGCACCACATCACATTTTACACTGCTTCACACAGAAGTAAATTATAATATCATATTTCATTGTTCAGTAATCTTGCATCCCTGTTGGGTTGAGGGAAGGATTGGAAAATTTTGTCTCCCATATGGCCAGGAAGGAAATATATACAAAGAATTGGTGAGCACTATTAACATCTATCACAGCAATTAACACAGAATCCAATGTACGTGTTTGCTGGGAGGAGTGGTAGAGAAGGAGGCAGGGGTATTTATTTGGAAAGAGGCAAACCAGAAGGAGGAGGCATCTAAGCTATGGGTAGTATTTGTTTATTTAAGTCTAGATAGTAAGTACATATGTTTTCATTTTATAATTATATAAACTGTATATATAGATTTATGTATATTCTGTATTGTATATTTTAAAATGTAATATGTATATGTTAATATTTAATGCATAATATAATGTATATTATAATATACATAAGTGTAATATAATTTATACATATGTTTATTAATATATGGCATATATCACAATATATCCTGTGGAAAGTAGATTAATGGTCCCCCAAAATATCTACATTCTAATGCATGAAACCTGTGAATATGTCACCTTTGTGACAAAAATTGAGCATGTGTGATTAAGGCTAAGGACATTGAAACGGGGAGGTGCTCCCTGCTGGTCTCGGGGAGTCGCTGCCCGGCAGCGGCCTCCACTGCAGGGGGGCTCCGCGATTCCCTCCCCCCGGCTCTGGGGGCGGCTGGCGGAGAGGGTTGAGGGGAGGTCCGTGGAGAGAGGAGAAGCCGAGGTCGTTCGGCCTTGTAGTTCCTGGGGACTAGGTGACAATTCGGGGCCTTCCATCAGTGTCTCAGTGCTCGTCCCGCGCGACCGCCTCGCCCCCGCCCGCCTCGTACCTTCCCAGTCTCCATCTTCCATCCCAGGGCAACTGCCGCGGTCGTTTTCAATCGATTTTCAAACCCCTTAGTGATGGCTCTTGGAACCTCTCAAATTGAATAGATAATCAAAGGACACGTTACAATTGGGGTTAGGGACTCCTTTGGCTGTGGAAGTTTTGGGGGCAATTTCATCTTAGGGTAATGATTTTAGGTTAGTTTCTTGGGTGAGTGGTTCCGCCCACTTGGATGCAGCCTTGGAGTATGACACTATCTGGTCCAAAATCTGATATGAGAAAGTGGAGAACGAAGGTAAGCGGTTACAGATGGGAGACGTTGTTGGGGAGATGGAATGCAATAGAAAATTGCTGGTTCTTTACCATTTTGTCAGGGCTAATAAAACAGTACCCCAAAATGAAGGCCTCAGAAGCAAAAGTTTTTCTCTGACCTTCTCTGTCCTGTGTCTCAGTCCCACTCTGCCCCGAGGCTGGCCGTAGAAACTAGAATCCCTCTTCCCCAAGGCAGATCATAGAAACCGGAACCTCCTTTCCGGAAAGCCAGCCATGAAACCTAAAACTATTTTGTGTAAAAACTGGCCATAAAGTAATTATCTGTACCTTTTTGACTGTAGGTCATAAGACCCGCATCCAGAAGGAAGGCCTGCAGCTCAGAGAGGCCAAGAGGAGTCCACACAGACAGGCCTGGCTGCGTTTCTCCTCAGTCTGTGGGCGTCAAATCCTGTTCGTCTATTCATGTTTCTACATGGCTGTCCATACTTTGTTGAACCTAAGCATAAAAATGGACAGTTTCCCCTCTATCTTTGGATGTTTATTCTGAAGGCTTCTGTGAATATACACTAAATAAACGTTTGTGCTTTTTCTCCTATTAATCTGCCTTGTGTCCATGACTTTCAGCAAACCTCTAGGAAGCTAAGGGCCTTGGCCTGGACAACTTCATTAAAAAAGTCATCTACTTACAACTCAGAAAGATAAAAATAAGTACAAAAATTATTACAGGATACAAATTCTTATCTTTATCTTGTATATATATCTATCTATTTGTCTTTGATAAATGTATGAGAGTTCGATTTTGGAAGTCCCATGAGGTATAATTTGTTTATCTTTACTGTTAATTAGTTTTTATTTTAATGCTAGAGCAAAGAAAATTAATAGCTATTTTACATTTTTGAAGATTCTCAAGAGACCTGTATCTACTAGGAATTATTTTTATTTGGGGGAGGGTTATATAAGAATATATACTCAAAATATATTATTTTTAATTCTTCCTAAAGAAGAACAGGAAAAAAGGTATCTGCTTAATGATCTTGAAACTTTTATTTGAATTGATAGCTCTTTACAAATTTGCTTTTAAAAAATGCAAGTAAATAGGTCTTTGCTTTGCTTTTCCCACCCTTTAGAGAAGGGGTCAAGTTGAATTGAAATTAGGAAATGAGGAGAGAGCTAACATACTTTTTTATTTGTTTATTTACCTCTTTATCTTTTTAATAATTTCTAATTGATACACAATAATCGTGTGTATTTATGAGGTACAATGTGGTGTTTTGAAAAATGTAAACATTGTGGCTAATCAGGTTAATTCTCATATCGGTCACCTAGAGCATTCATTATTTGTGTATTTAAAATTGCACATTATATAAAATTGTCCTTCACACATACAGGAATTAATTATAGATTTCATAAGCCATTACATATAAAGTAATCTTCGTAGACAATAGATAATATATAAAGAGAAAACTTAAAAAGAATTGCTTATCTGTTTTCAATTAACAGCTCAAAAATTTATTTATTTAGACTGAAACTGCAAACAAAAGGAAGATAGAGCAATCATTGTCAAAATGTTAGTTCTCTAGCATTTAGAAGAGTACTATAACAATAAAATACAGGGGTACTATTACTTTCTAAAGTTTTTTGGCTAAAGATATATAAAGGTTGTTCTCTGCTCACAATATTGCCTATTTTTCCCACTTCCCTTGTAACAATGCAAAAAGAGCTTCCTTCTTTCTCCATTGCTGCACTATAAGTAGCTAATTTATAGACTTCGATGATCTTTGTTTTCAAATGACCCTATTGACATGATTTCTTTTCCTGCCTTGTTTTTTACTCAGCTTGGTTTTCCTTATGATTCTCAACAGAGTTTTATTTTGTTCAATAAATAGGCATCGTCTTGGTCTAAGTTCTTAGAACTTCTGTCTTAACTGATTATGTCTTCTATTACAAAAATAGAGTTTATTTTAAAAATCTATTAAATGAGTGTGTGTATCTAGAAATACAAAAGAGACAGGAGCCTTTTTTTCTTTTTCTTTTTTATCTGCTCCTAAATAAAGTGGAGCCTGCAGGAAGTATGGTGCTAAATTATACTGAGATTTAATTAGTCTTTAAAAAAATGGAAATGAAGAGGGGACACTCTATTTGGAATTTAAGCCATTTTAGAATTCAGAAATAGCTTTGTCTTTCCTTCTTACAGCAATCTTTTCCTCCTAAGGCCATGTGCTTTGTCTTATATCTTTCTCCATGTTCCTTTATAAATATTTCAAAATTCAATGGTCTTGTTGCCAACTCTGCTTCTTTTATATTTTTTACTACAGAATAGCTTTAAAATTAGAATACAATTTTAGGCAAAAGAAACTGTCATAAGTAAGGAGTATTTTTAGTATCACTTCTTTGCCTATATGAACTTATGAAGGAAGCAAATGGGGATAATATTTCAGACTTTGCAATGAGTTAAGTTTGCTTGAAATTCCTGTTGCTTGTGTGTGTCAGTATATCACTGTAAAGTACACATTGAGAGATTTAACTTTACTTTCCAAAACGTTTGCGTACAAATGCATACTAAACAGTGGACACTAAAAACATGGTTCTGTCTTTTAAAAATGAAATTTATAATTATTTATATTTCTAGGTGAAATGACACAGAATATTATACTAGGATAAATATGCACTGATGCTTATATATACATACATGTTTTCATTGCTCTATTTAAAACTAGATATTTTAATTTTTTATTTTTTTATTTCAGCATATTACAGAGGTACGTGTATTGTTTTGGTTACGTATATTGCCTTTGCCCCACCCAAGTCAGAGCTTCAAGCATGCCCATCCTCCAGATGGTGTGCACCGCACCCATTAGGTATGTATATACCCATCCCCTTCTCCCCCCTCCCACCTGCCCAACACCCGATGAATGTTCCCATTGTATGTGCACATAAGTGTTAATCGGTTAACACCAATTTGATGGTGAGTACATGTGGTGCTTGTTTTTCCATGCTTCTGATACTTCCTTTGGTAGAATGGGTTCCAGCTCTATCCAGGATAATAAAAGAGATGCTACATCACCATTGTTTTTTGTGGATGAGAACTCCATGGTATACACATACCACGTTTTATTAATCCACTCATGTGTTGATGGGCACTTGGGTTGTTTCTACATCTTTGTAGTTGTGAATTGTGCTGCTATAAACATTTGAGTGCAGATGTCTTTTTTACAGAATGTCTTTTGTTCTTTTGGGTAGATGCCCAGTAATGGGATTGCTGGATCAAATGGTAGTTCTACTTGTAGCTCTTTGAGCTATCTCCATATTACTTTCCACAGAGGTTGCACTAGTTTGCAGTCCCACCAGCAGTGTATGAGTGTTCCTATCTCTCTGCATTGTTGCCAATATTTATTGTTTTGGGACTTTTTGATAAAGGCCATTCTCACTGGAAATAAGTGATATCTCATTGTAGCTTTGATTTGCATTTCCCTGATGATTAGAGATGTTGAACATTCTTTCATGTTTGTTGGCCATTTATCTATCTTTTGAAAAGTTTCTGTTCATGTCCTTTGCCCACTTTTTGGTAGGGTTGTTTGATTTTTTTTCTTGCTGATTTTCCTGAATTCTACATAGATTCTAGTTATCAGCCCTTTACCTGATGTGTAACATGTGAGTATCTTCTCCCATTCTGTAGGTTGTCTGTTTGTTCTCATGATAGTTTCCTTGGCTGTGCAGAAGCTTTTTAATTTGATCAGGTCCCATTTATTTATTTTTGTTGTTGCTCTGTTTGCCTTTGGGGTCTTCTTCATAAATTCTTTGCCTAGGCCAATGTCTATAAGAGTTTTTCCAACATTTCATCTAGAATTCTTATAGTTTCACACCTTAGGTTTAAGTCTATTTTCCACCATGAGTTGATTTTTGTGAGAGTTGAAAGGTGCAGATCCTGTTTCAGTCTTCTACATGTGCCTATCCAATTTTCCCAGCACAATTTATTGAATAAGGATTCTTTTCCCCAGTATATGTTGTTGTCAGCTTTGTCAAAGATTAGATGGCTACATGAGGATGGTTTCACGTCTGGGTTCTCAGTTCTGTTCCATTGGTCTATGTCTCGGTTCTTTTGCCAGTACCATGCTGTTTTAGTTACTATGGCCTTGTAGTATAGCTTGAAGTCTGGTAAATTGATGCCTCCCAATTTTCCCTTTTTGTTTAAGATTGCTTTTGCTATACAGGGTCTTCTCTGGTTCCGTGTGAAGTGTAGAATTATTTTTCCTAGATCTGTGAAAAATGATGTTGGTATTTTAATAGGGTTTGGATTGAATCTGTAGATCTCTTTGGGTAGTACAGACATTTTAACAATGTTTGATTCTGCTGACCCATGAGCACGGTATGGTTTTCCACCTGTTTATGTCCTCTGCTATTTCCTTCCTCAGTTAAAACTAGGTATTTTTAATAGAATGTTAAATAAATTTCTGCTAATCTGACAGCCATTGAAATGCTGAAAAGAATATTTGATTGAAATAAATCAACTATCTGAGCGAGAGTGGAATTTCTGAATAACGAAACAGGATCTTTCAGGATGTAAGTGATTAAAGACTTAACCTTGAAGTCAGTGCAGAAACAAAAATCCCTGCTACTGGGTGCGTAATTTATATAATATCTGAAACTGAACACTAGATGGCAATGTTTATCCACTTTTATTTTTGTTAAATTTTTTTTTTCTGTTGTTGTTGTTGTTGTTTGTTTTTTTGTTTGTTTTTTTCCACCCAGCAACTCAAAAGCTAAAGGAGAAACTGAGGTTTTTGGTCCTCAAAGTTATTTGTGGGTCCTAAGTCGCTGAGAAAATTCTTTCTTTAAAAAGTATAACGGTTTCTTCATTTCTGCATACAGAATAAAGTTCTGTAGGCTGTCCCTGAAATGCTGTTCTCAAACTATTAATTGAGTCTAGCAAGAGAGCACTGCTATAGAAAATTAGCAGTGGATCCAGAAGAGAGAAAGCAAATCCCTAAAAAACTAAAAAAAAATGCACATAATATATGTCAACATGAAAACACCTTGGAATATTTATTCTTGGGAATTAAATATTGAGGGGGTACAACAAATCATTTATTCCTGAATCAAAATTAATATGATGAGCTTCTCTTTCTGATTTTGATTGATATTCAGAACTATTATAGAGAAATTCGGATTAAAATTAAAAACACATTGATCAAAACAAATAAGGCCTTCAACTTTATTCTAACTAAACTTCCTTTATTAACTCTTACTTTCAGATCCACAACTAGTGCTGGGCAGAAGGATTGAGGGAAGTTAGAACTCAGCACCTTCCCTTCTTACTTTCCAGGGCTCACCTCGAACCTTGGACAGAGAGGAGTTAGAAAGGGCCTCAGTTGCCTTCCTAGAGACTACTGGGCAACTTCGGAGCTCAGTTATTTTGGTTTCCAGTGAACACTTCCTGCCATTGGCCTCAAAAGGATTAAGTGGCAATGATGCAGGAGTTCCTGGAAAGATCAGAAGGACTGATTAAATCTCTCCAGTGGGACTTTTAACTCCAAAATCGTTGTTCCATAAGAAATTTTAGGAACAACCTGCTTGTCACACATAGAATTTGTGTTTCATAATATTAGTTAGTTTAGGCAAAGTTAGTTTGAAAATTATATCTTTGTGCCTTAGGAATAGATTTTTTTTTTAGACTGGGTCTTGCTCTGTCTCCTGGGGTAGAGTGCAGTGGTGTCATCATAGCTCACTGCAACCTCGAACTCTTGGGCTCGAGAAATCCTCCTGCCTCAGCCTACCAAGTAGCTGGGATTACAAGCACGCACCACCACATCCAGCTAATTTTTCTATTTTCTGTAAAGACAGTGTCTCACTCTTGCTCAGGCTGGTCTCAAACTCCTTTCTTCCAGTGATCCTCCCATCTTGGCCTCCCAAAGTACTAGGATTACAGGCATGAGCCACCATGCCTGGCCAGGTATAGACTTTTAATAATTTATTTAGTTTCAGTGTGTGCTTTGTATTTATTTTTTATTATTGTTATATTTGTTATATTATTGTAGCTCTCTTTTACCTTGTGAAATACGGAGGGAAAAAAACAAGAAAAGAGAAGAAATTTCAAACCTCTTTATCAGAATTATAGCAAAATACTAATGAGAAAAAGTAGAGAAAAACATTTCTTCTTGGCTAATTTAAGGGAATTGATGGCTGCAATAAATACATACATGCTATAACTCATTGGAAATAAGACACAGGCAAACGTCCTACACTGAGTGACAATTGCTCTTTCATAAATGTAGCACATTACTGAAGAAAGGGAGGGAGGGATGCAGGGAGGGAGGAAAGAAACAGGAAGGCAGGTAGCGAGTTCAGCTGAGTCAGAGCTTAATGCTCTATAGCTAATATAGGTATGATTTTAAAAATAAAGATATAAATAGAAAGAAGTAGATGTACTTATTGAAATGGGTAACTTTTCTAGTTATAGCCTTTGGAAATATCATTAAATTTTTAAAAACCGTAATAATAGAATTAGAAAGAAATATAAGATTTTCACTTTCAGCTCTTTGGTGAAACCATCTCACCATATATGCGCAGACAATAGACAAAATATGTAAAACACCTTTTTAAAAAGCTGGACAAGAGGCAGTACAAACCTGTCCCCATGAGAAAGGAAACGAGAGATGAGTTGTATATTCACCTTGGCTTTCTTCAGGGAAGCAATTCCAAACAATGGACACAGAGAATTGGGGCACCCAAACAGAGTCTAGCAGCCTCACTGACTTGAAGAGGCAGAAATCAGAGTTTTTGGAGGCTGAAGTTACTCAAAGCTGTAAAACTGAGTTCTAGAAGAAAAAGGAAACTATGCAGAAAAGACTCCACAAACATGCATGTTCCCCTCTAAGCTGTCCTAGATGTTTGGACCCTTTTGTGTAAAGTAAAAATACACAAAACACTGAAGGAACAACCCGGAGTTGTAAGATGAACAATTCCCAGAGCTCATATAGGGTAAGGAAATTTTTGAGCTCTGAACAGCCAAGACAAAGACTTCTTTGTCCTTTGAATCCAGAACTTCGAATGGAGAAGCCAGAGTGGTGAACTATTCACAGATTAAAGGTCATCCTAGTTATATAAAAATTTTTAAAAAGGGCTAAGAAGGATCAAATTCTTCTGTAATTAGCTTAACTGTCTACAAAATACAAAATAAAACATTCTTAAAAGGAAGATAATAGAATCTATACACTTGACAATATAAATTAACAATATAGAATATTTGATTTTAAAAAATGAAAAGAAGAAAAAAGTACCCCATGGCAAAAAAATTGAATATACAGAAACTCTGAAAAGATAGAGATTATGAAATTATCAAAAACCTGTTTGAAGAACTGCTAAACCTATGTATAACAATTTAAAGAAAAACATAAACATGATAAGAGCAATGAAATATCTTAAACACTATGTGGAACTTTAGTGAAAAAAATAAAACTTTTCTAGATGTGATCAACATCAGATTAAACAGTGTAGAAGAAAATGTTGGTGATCAGGAAGATACAGCAATAGATTTGACTTACAATAAAGCAAAGATAGCCCAAAAGAGACTGGATACGGTTAACAGAGAAATAGTGAACTGTGAAATAATATCAAGTTTCTTACATATGAGTAACAGCAGTCTCAGAAGGAAAGGAGAGAGTAGTGAGGAAAATTATTTGAATTAACAAAGGCCAAAACATAGTCAAAACTTGACTAAAAGTATATACTGACATCCAAGAAGCTTCATGAACTCTCAGCAGCATAAAACAAAGAACATTACAACCAGGAATACTATAAGCATATTGTAGGAAACCAGTGATAACTGGTTCTAAAGTGTTTCTATAAATATAATAGCCAGGAAAAAATGAGCAAGTAATAGTTTAAAAAATGTTAATATATTAGGATGATCAATAAGTCTACTATTATTTTTCCTGTGTGTGTATATGTGCATGTGTGTGCATGTAAAACATTGGGGCTATAGAAAAGAGTGTACAGAAGGTATGTAATAATTTCAATAATAATTTCAATATCCATAAAGTCACTTCTTACCACAAGAACAAGAATCCTCCCTTAATATATGCATCTCATTTGTCCCTGGAATCGACCTTCTTTTAAATGTCGGGATATTATTCATTTGCCTTTATTAAATTTTTATTTCTTATGCATATACCATGTGTGGACAGTTACCATTAAATTACATAACAGAAACATGGAATCATTTATTCATCTATAGCCTATATTTACATTGTTTTTGAGTTTCATAAATATGCTGCTTTTAATTTTTCCCTATTATTTATAATCTATGACTAAGCTATATATCTTTTTGATGAATAGCAAAATATGAAGACAAAATAAAACCTACTTTTTGATTGACTGACTTCTCTCATATGGTATAACTAGTGTGTTTTGCAAGACTCGGTATTTTGTTCAGTGAAAGTGCAGTTACATATTTCACTGATTTTTTGAAGGAATATTTAGTTTTGAAGACCATTTATGAATTTAGGGTGCATCTCATTAGTATATATTGATAAACAAGGTAAAGTTCATATCCTACAGTATCCTTCATCTTGAGGGCACTCAACTGTATACCTATGTGTGTGTAGTGCATGTATGTGTATATATGTGTCTCTGGAGGTGCCCTTGAATGGGGAGAGACCATGAACATGCACATGAGATTCACGTCCTCAGACCACAGACATGTACTCTCAGCCTGATCCCGAACATTATTCCCTTTTCCTCTTTTCTGGTAGAATACAGGAAAGGATATATAATCATTGATAGAAGTGATAGATAGATAGAATTGATAGATGGTGACACAGAGAATCTGAATCTGTTTAAAATATAAAATAATCTGATCACTTAAGCAGCATTTCACCATCATTTAATTGATTTTTGGTAGCGTTAAATTCTAAAATCCCAGAGTCTCAAAGTATTCCTTGTCTATTAAACAATAAGGGTAAAGTTTTAATCCAGTTTTATTGAGCTAGAACTTTGAAAGGATGATCCTCCAATTTAAGTGTAAATTTGAGTGTTGACAAATGTATATACTATAATGTAACCACCAGAGAAGTCATAATACAGAATGTTTCTCTCATCCCATTGTCCCCTTGGCCACTGCAGCCCATCCCTCTTTCCCGCCTTGGCCTCTGATAACCACTGATCTGCTTTTTGTCTTCATAATTTTGCCCATTTAGAATTTTACGTAATTTAATCATAAAATATGCAGTTTTGTGTCTGGCATCTTTCACTTAACATAAGACATTTGAGATTCATCTACGTTATGATGTGAGATTCATTAGTAGTTCTCTTTTTTTAGCTCTGAGTACTATTTCATCGTATTATACAGCAAACTCTATATATCCATTCACCACTTGTTAAATATTTGGGTTATTTCTGTTTTTAGGCTATTATGAATATTATTTTAAGTATTCAAGTTCAAACCTTTTTATGGAAACTAGTCTTAATTTCTATTAAGTAAATACCTAGAAATGGGATTGTTTAATTATAAGTGTAGTGTTATCTATGTGAAAACAACAGCTAAACTCTCTTTCTTAAATGGCTATACATTTCATATTGTCTTCAGACAATTTTACATTGTTTCCATGTGGATCTATTTCTGGATTTTATATCCTGTTCCATTTACCAATTCTTTGCCATTATGGAAAAAAAACCACATTATCTTTATTTCATTAGTATTATAGAAAGTATTGGTATCAAGTAATGATAGTCATTCAACTTTGTTTTTCCTTTAAAAAATTATTTTGATTACTTAATGGTCTTTGAATTTCTGTTAAAAATTATCTTGTTGGTATCTGTAAAATACAATTGCCTGGATTTTAAATGAAATTGCAGGTTGACATCTTAGCCATATTGAGTTTTCCAATTCATAGACATGGCACCTCTCTTTATTTAGATGTCATCTTGACTATTTCTCTATAATGTTTTGTAGTGTCCTTTCTGCAAATTTGCACAGATTAAAAAAAATCCCTAAGCATTTTTGATGCATTTATAAGTGGTAACTTTAATTTCAATTTTTAATTGTTCATGATAGCACAAAAATGGTAATCTTGTGTCCTATGATCTTACTCACTTATTTGTTCTACTAGTTGTTTTGTAGATTTCTTATAATTTTCCCCATAAAAAATAATGTTGTTTGTGAATAATAACAGTTTTATTTCACTCTTTTCTATCTATGTGCCTTTTATTCCTTTTTGTTGCCTTATTGCACTGGCCAAGACCTCCATGGAAATGTTAAATAGAAGAGGTAAGAGTGGACATCCTGGCCTTGATATGCTTGACTTAATGTTCTCTGGAGATTTTTCAGAAATAACCTTTATCACATTAAGCAAGTTCCTTTCATCCCTGTTTTGCTGAGATTACTAATAGTAAGTGTGTGTTTAATTTGCTGAGTTTTTTTTTCCTGCAAATAGTAAGAGGACCACATGGTTTTTTTTTTTTTTTTTGGATTTGTTTTGTTTTGCTTTGTAGTCTATTATAGTTATTTGAATTGATAGATCTTCAAATATTACATAAACTTTACATTCCTGAGATAAAGCCCACTTGAACATGATGTGTGGTCCTTTAAATACATATTTATAAATTTACTAATATTTTAAAAGTTAATGACTTTTGCATTTATATTCAGTTTTCCTTTCTTGTAATACCTTTGTCTGGTTTTAATATCAGGGTAATTCTGGTACTATAAAATGAGACAAAAATGTAACCTAGCCAGGCACGGTGGCTCACGCCTGTAATCCTAGCACACTGGGAGGCCGAGGCGGCTGGATCGTTTGAGCTCAGGAGTTCGAGACTAGCCTGAGCAAGAGCGAGACCCCGTCTCTACTAAAAAATAGAAAGAAATTATATGGACAACTAAATATATATATGTGAGTGTGTGTGTGTGTATGTGTATATATATATAAATTAGCTGGGCATGGTGGTGCATGCCTGTAGTCCCAGCTACTTGGGAGGCTGAGGCAGAAGGATTGCTTAAGCCCAGGAGTTTGAGGTTGCTGTGAGCTGGGCTGACACCACGGCACTCTAGCCAGGGCAAAAGAGCGAGACTGTGTCTCAAAAAAAAAAAAAAAAAAAGAAAGAAAGTATCCTTCTCTGTATTTTGAAAGAGTTTTTATAGAATTCTTATGATTTGCTATCAATTAGTAAAATTCATCACTGAAGCCATCATGGCTTGGATTTTTTTTTTTTTAGTGGCAAGATTTTTAATGGCCAATTCAATTTATATACATCTATGTGATGCTTTTGTGAACTGTTTTTTTAGGTGAATTTTGACAGTTCATAGTTTTCAGGAAATTTGTTCATTCGATCTGGTTTACCAAATTTATTGCAGTAAAGTTATTTATGATATTTCTTATTATCCTTTTAACATTAGTAGGGTTTCTAGTTTATCCCTTCTTATAGCCCTGATATTGTTACTTTGTGTCTTCTCACCTTTTTTTAACAGGTTAATCTGGCAGAGCTTTGTCACTTTTTAAATAAATTATTGAAATAACCAGTAGATGAAAAGCTGGAAGCAGCTTAGATGACTGATTTCAGACGTCTATTCTTTTTTCTCTATGCACTAATTTAGCTTTATTCCACAGATTTTACTTTGTGAGTAACATGCACTGGAATATATGGAAACATTTATTTGTTTCCCCTTGTGATTGCTTCCCTGAATCGTGGGTTATTTAAAAGTATGTTGTTTATTTTTCAGATGTTTACACTTTTTTCAGATATGTGTCCATTGTTGATTTGTAATTGAATTTCTTTCTGGTCATAGAACATAGTTTGTATGATTCTTATTACCTTATATTTATTGAGATATATTTTATCACTGAGAATATAATCTATATTGGTGAATAGTCTATATACACTTGCAAATTATGTGTATTATGTTATTAATTACATGGAGAACTCATTCAGTAAGTAATTATGAAGAACAGTTTTTTATTGGTGGTGCTCCAGCTTTTCATAGTCTTAATTATATTTTCTCTACTTGTCAATTAATTATTAAGAGAGGCGTGTTGAAATATCCAAATGAAATTATGGATTTCTGTATTTCTCCTTTTGGTTCTTTTACTGTTTCTTGTATTCTAAATCTATGTTACTGGGTGCAAATACCCCTTTACAATTGTTATGACTTTCTGTTATTTTTATTCCTTTATTATGAAATATATCTCCTTATTCCTGGCAATACTCCTTGTTCTCAGGTCTGTTTTCTCTGACATTAGAATAACTGTTGCAGCTTTTTAATGCATATTTAATAGTACATGTTTTACCATCCGTTTACCATTAGCAAAATTTTTCTTTATATTTAAAATAATTTTATGTAGAACATATAGCCATTTATATGTTTTTTAAAAGTCCATTTTGGTAATTTCTGTATTTAAATTGTAAATAGACCATTTACATAAATTTAAATTACCAAATCTTTAATGTCTATTTAAATCTAGCATCTTAACATTTTTTAAATTTTCATACATCCTTTGTTTCTTTCTTGCTTTTTTCCAGTGTTTTTTTGTTCTTATTGAATATTTTTACTATTTAGTTTTACTTCTACCATTGAATTTTAGCTCTACTTCTTTATCTTATTTTAATTTATTTATGTCGTATATATTTAAGTTGTACAAAATGATGTCTTAATATACAAAAACATACAGAAATAATTTTTTAGTTGCTACTTAAGGATTTATCATATACATTTTTAGTGTGTTACACTAATAACTATACCACTTCACATATATTGTTAGATGTTACTATTATAAACTTCTGTTTCCCTTCCTATCCGTGTCGTTATGGTTATCACATATACTACTTCTATGTATATTATAAATCACATAATAAATCTGTAGTGTTATTTTTCTGTAAGTAATCTATTACCTATTAAATAAATTATGATATGAGAAAAATATCTGTTATCTGCTATCACTATGTTTACTCTCTCAGGTCTTTTTCATTCTTTGGTATATTCACATTTTCTTTTGGTATCATCTCTCTTCTGCAAAAAATATGTCATTACCATATACTTTTTTGTTTGTTTTTGCTAGTGCAAGATCTCGTGGAGATAAACTCTCATAGTTTTTGATTTTGAAACACATCTTACTGAATATAAAATCTAAGTTGACTTTCTTTTTCAGTACTTTAAATATGCCTCTCCAATGTCTTTTGAGCAACATATTTCTGGTTACAAAAGATTTTATTCTTTTATTCTTGTGTTTATTCCTTGTCATGTAATATATTTATCCCTCCTACATTGCACAGTGCTCCTAAAGTTTTCTCTTTGTCACTTGTTTTCAGAAATTTAATTATGGTGTGCCTGGTGGTTTATTTTCTATTTTATTCTTCAATAATCATCTTTGATTTGTGAGATTATGTTTTTCATTACATTTAGATAATTATCGGCCACTGTTTATTGACTGTATTTCTTCTTTTTCCATCTGTCTCTTTTACTCCTGGGACTACAATGGGACCTATATTAGATAACTTGACATTTTTTCCACAGGTTACAACGCTTTCCTCTTTTTTAGCAGATTTCTCTCCCTCCCTCCTTCCCTGCTTCCCTCCCTTCCTTCTTTCCTTTTGCTCTCTTTCTCTTTCTGTAATTTGTTTTGAATAGTTGCTGTTTGCTGTGTACTTATGTTTACTGAAGTTTTCTTCACCAGTGTCTCATCTGCTATGAATCTCACAGCATTTTTTATATTGATTTTTTATCTCTACTAGTTTTACTTGTGTCTTTTTAAATAACTTTTATATTTTCTTCATATGTCTTTTGTTTTCCTCTATTTTGTAAAGACATACAAAGCATTTGTATAATTTATATTTTAATATACTTGTGGTCAAAAATTGTGAAGAGAATGATATTTTATCCCACTTGCGAGTGAACACATATCTCTCACACAGTTTCATAGGTGATTGCCGAAGATGTGGTACTCGTGGGGCCTCGACAATGGCCGGTGTAGCACTCACAGAAATAGCAGCAGCCAGAATGCTGGCATTTTCTCCTTGGTTTTTCAATCCCCAGTGCCCATAGGTCAATGCAAAGGCAGTTGCATGATCCCTGTAGGAGGGGACCCCTGGTCTCTCACAGCGGACAGTGAGCAGTCCATCCTTTTGCCCCACATGGGGCCATTGTCTTTACTCTTCTAGGCATTAAGGCTGCCTGCATTTTGCTCTGGAGGAAGACACTACTTGTTTCGTTCTTAAAGTGATAAGCAGACCTACCATTTGATGTGAAGTGAGAAAATGTCTTTATCACCAAGGCTATTCTATATACAAACATTCTTAAAAACATAATCAGACAAAACATTGGTCAGTGCACCTTATTCATAAGATATACAAAAATGTTAGGGCCACATGGAGAAGAGAATTATACCCCAGTATTTCCTGCTAATTCCATTTTGTCTGTAATTTCTGGAACTTTTTATTTATTAACTTTTCTCTCTATGGGCCATATTTTTTTCTGACTTTTTAATGCCAGGCAATTTTTTTTTTTTTTTTTTTGAGACAGAGTCTCACTCTGTTGCCCAGGCTAGAGTGAGTGCCGTGGCGTCAGCCTAGCTCACAGCAACCTCAAACTCCTGAGCTCAAGCGATCCTACTGCCTCAGCCTCCCAAGTAGCTGGGACTACAGGCATGCACCACCATGCCCGACTAATTTTTTCTATATATATTTTTAGCTGTCCATATAATTTCTTTCTATTTTTAGTAGAGATGGGGTCTCGCTCTTGCTCAGGCTGGTCTCGAACTCCTGAGCTCAAACGATCCGCCCACCTCGGCCTCCCAGAGTGCTAGGATTACAGGCGTGAGCCACCGCGCCCGGCCTATGCCAGGCAATTTTTTATTAGATGCCATAGACCAGAAACAGATTGATCTTAAAGTCTAGGGACTTAGAGCAGATGTCCAAAAAAGAGAAGGATTGTCATAAAAGAAAGAAGTCATTTATAAACCCAATACTGTTTTGCATTAGAGAATGTGTTACTTTGTAGAAAATGAAGTTTGATTAAATCTGTCTTCATCTTTATAATAATATATGATAGTGTTTTATTACATTATTTTATTATTGTTATTTTAATATAGTTATTTGCATTCTGCCTGACATATACTTGACTATATATGTGTCACAAAATAACATCATATGCTTACTTTTATTATAGTAATAATCCAAAGTGTCATATTCTTCATCAATTTTACCACATTCTACGAAGAGCATTGTAAAATATATGATTGGTTATTAATAGCATAAAGTGATTATGAGAATTGCAGATGATGTGGCTGGTGGGGAGGACTGTTTTTTAGTTTGGTGACAATAGTTGGCAACCTGAGAAACATAGCTGGCAATATCAAGAATATATCTATCTGTCATCTATATAGCATCTGGCTAGCTAGAACAGTTTCTTGAAGATGTTTTGTGAAGTGTACAAGTGGCAAAAATTTTTTGACAAGTTTCAAATACAGTTGAAAAACTGAAATGCATCTACTATTCAGTAAGGTTAGTGCCTCCTAGTGTATATATTTTTAAAATAATGGAATACAGAGAGGATGGGTTAGGGACACTGTAGAAAACAGAAAGGAGTAAAATAATGTCAGAGATTGTGTATTTAACTTAGAATAGGGAGCAGCTGCAAGCACAATGCCTGCTAACCATGAGTATTCACACTCTCAAGACACTGTATTCCCAGTTTATATGAAAAACAATAGCCAAAACTGTTACGGCAGGGGTAGGAGACGACAAAACATGGGACAGAATTCATCACAAATTCTGAGCTACAAATTTTTGAAATCTTAAAATCCTGTCTGGCAGTGCATTTTTCTGACCACAGAACCAAAAAGATACAAGCAAAATAAACATTTTTTCCTAAAGTCTTTCAGTGTCTTTCACCATAATATCCTTGTGCATCACAAGAATGAGTAGATCATAGTCACGTGAAATGAGTCGAAGATTGTATTAGGAAGGAAATCGTGTGTCCTCTGTGCTCAGGAACTCTGGTCAGGATCAGTCAAAACCCTTCCTCTCAGTCATCCTTCCTTCTACACGTGAAATGCAGGGGCTTTAACAAGACGTATTTTAAGACAAACAAAATTTTCTAATGTTCAGGAACAGAAGTTTTTCATTGATCAGGTTTCTTGAGGGTTTGATGCCCTCCTGAACAACAAAGACACAATCTCTGTCATCATTTTACTCCCTTCTGTTTTCAACAGTGTCCTTAATCCATCCCCTCTGTACTTCATTAAAAAAAAAAAAAGATGGCCGGGCGCGGTGGCTCACGCCTGTAATCCTAGCACTCTGGGAGGCCGAGGCGGGTGGATTGCTCGAGGTCAGGAGTTCGAGACCAGCCTGAGCAAGAGCGAGACCCCGTCTCTACTAAAAATAGAAAGAAATTATCTGGCCAACTGAAAATAAAAAAAAAAAAAAAAAAAATTAGCCGGGCATGGTGGTGCATGCCTGTAGTCCCAGCTACTCAGGAGGCTGAGGCAGTAGGATCGCTTGAGCCCAGGAGTTTGAGGTTGCTGTGAGCGAGGCTGATGCCACGGCACTCACTCTAGCCAGGGCAACAAAGTGACACTCTGTCTCAAAAAAAAAAAAAAAAAAAGATATATATATATATATATATATATATATATGCACTAGAAGACACTAATCTTACTGAGTTCAGATAATGTTAACTTGTGAATTTTAGCAACTAAATTGAAATTTACTTGTTGCTATTTGTGAAAATGTTTTATTAAGCTAACTACAATTTGAAACTTTCAGAGTAAAAGTAGGGATAGTAAATGTAGAAGACATTTTCAATGATAAGGTAACACTGTAATTCAAGTTTTAAAAACGTTAGTTTATGACATTAGTCTTTAAGTATTAGTAAAATACTAAAATATCTCCAAACTTAACAAAAAAAGAGAAGTATAATTCAATCATTCTAAATTTGTTCAGATTTGTTGTGCCTTAAAAGGAAAAATTATCCATAAATGCATAAAACAATTTGATGTACTAATTTATTACAATGAGAAATGGTGAATAGTGGCATAAAATTCCAATTTACTTACATCACAAAATAACAAATTGCCTTTCAAAATTCTATAAATTTATATGGTCATAATGCTAGTGAAATTTATGTTATCTCAAAACATCACTGATTATAATTCAGTGAGATATAAGAACAACATATGAGAGAATTGCAGACGTTACTGAGGAAATCCCGCCTCCTCTCACCACCCACCTGATCCTTGAGAGCTCACTGTGACTGAAGCTGAGAAACACATTCAGACCAGCTGAGTCTTGGGGCCATTCTGTGGATGCGGATTATGGTCCCTAAGACATGTAAGAAGGGATGCTGTCAGTCATCTCCCTCCAGGGCCCTTAACTGTCATGTCACCTGTAGGTGCAGGGTGGCCCTGGCCCTGGCATTGTTGGAAAGGGGAACCTCATGAGGGAAAACTGAGTTTACCTAATCTCTGGGAAAAAACAGAGTAGCAACAGCTGGGTCCCAAATTTTATGCTGTGTGAGCTCATTTTCTTAGGTGATCTTTCCCAGGTGGGTTGTCTGGTCTCAGTCCTTGTCAACAAAACAGAAGTTTTAAAACAACTCTAATTTTCAACTTTTTTTTTCATTTCCATGTCATTTATTCAGTGTATGTTTGCTGACTGAGAGATTCCTGGTGGCCTTCATACATATTCCTCAGTGGTCCCTAGATTTCAAGGGCACAGGTCGCCTATATACCACTTTTTTGGAAATGAAGAAAATGCCCCCTGTGCCAGATCTCCATAGGTGAAGGCTCTGTCACCAGAGGTCGCAGCCTTGAGACAGGGCACCTGGCATAGAAAGCAGAATGCAAAGGTATCTTTTTACCCTTTTGCCCCACCCAGTTTGGGAAGGTGCATTTTGGAGGACAGAAAGGAAACCTCCGCTCAGGTAGCGTGGAGGGTTGGATCATGCGTTGTCCTCACCGAGATACCTCATTCCAATGTGGACATCCAGGCTCCCACGGCGGGGTGTTCCGCCAGCCTGTCCAGTCCCCTCTGTTGTTTCTACTTACAGGGATGTTTTACTCCACACGCTCAGCATTAGAGTGTGTGGAATAAAATGGTCAGAGTATCCTTAGCAACTGACACATTTTATTAATATTTGCTTCTGTGACACCCATCCACCACAAACTTTGACATTAACCTTAACCTTGATCACAACTGCCATGTTTGTGGTACACTTTCTTAATCAAATACTGTCTGACGCTAAAGTGGTAACTTTTCCCCACTCAGTCTATGGATTCTCCCCAAGGCGCCAGACCTAAGCATGCTTGGGTTGAGCCTGGCATACCCCGCATGTACCATCTTTCATGCTGTAACCAGGAACTTTGCATTTGGCTGCAGTGAGAACTACCTGGTCCCCAGACTCCCATGTCTTCCACTGCGGTTTTCCCTGCAGCCTCCAGCCCAGTCCGGTCTGTCACCAGCGGCCGTCACTCTGACTCTGTTGCTCTATCCAGTTAGCGTTCTTAGGTCTTCACTTCTTGCCCTCTTGGAAGATTTTCAAGTCCTTCTTCATAATTTGTTTTGTCTAATTCTCAAATAAAAACTGTCCCCCAAGAATTCTATACCCAGAAAAACTATATATTAAAAAGAGAAATAAAAACATTCCAGAAAAATAAAAACTAAGGCAATTTGTTGCAAGGAAACAGATTTTATAAGAAATACTAAAAGAAATTTTTCAGGCTGAAATAAATTGAGGCCAGACAATAATTTGAATGCATAAGAAAAACAAAGAATGTCATTAAAGGTAATCATATAATTATGAAACAATATAAATGAATTTTTTCTTACAGTACTGATTTTTAAAAGAAACTTTATAAAGATGTGTTTGTAATTTTATGGGGGCTATAGCATATAGAAATTTAATGTATTTGCCAATAGCAGCACAGAGGAGGTGAATGGGAATGAAGGCATGTTGTGCTGAGCAAATGCTTCCAGATAAAAACCTGAATCCACAAATGAGGAGAACCAAAAGTGGACAATAATTTTAACATCACAATTTTTTCGATATATCATTGCCCTCTTCCTTCAGCTTATTTAAACAGATAGATAACTATAAGAACACATTGATGCAGTTGTAACTATATAGGTACAATAAATATAACATTAGTATAACAAAAAGGGGGAAAAGGGGAATAAAGCTATATAGGAACCACATTTCTATGAAAGGACATAGGGGTACAATGGTGATATTTCAGTACGTGTAGACATTGTGCAATAATTTCATCATGATATTATAGTAGGTGCAATTATGTGTCGATCAAAATTAAAAGTAAAAAGACAAATTTAGGAGAAAATCATGATACAAGTTAAAATATCAGATGGTAAATATTCAAAGGGGGGGCAAATTACTTTAAAATTTGATTACAGATAATTATTATTATTAAAATTAGAGGCATTTTAAATTTGAGTGGTTATATACCAAACACCAGAAATTAATTTTGGTTAAAATGGAAATAAGAGTTATTTAGTAATTACAGTTTAGAAGGCAGAAATGAGCCATATTGACTCTGGACATTGTGTAGAACAGAGGCCACCAGTACCCAGCAACTGATGCTCCCTGAGCTGCTGTGGTCTTGCCCCAGGGACTAATTTTATTTAATGCAGGTACTTGAAGTTACAATCTTTTCCTGCTGGGATAAGCTATCTTATCCCTAGAGGGCCCCAACCTTGGACCTATCTGGGGGATGCTACAGCAAGTGAAACAATCTTCAGGGACCTGTTCCTATGGCAAAAGAGCTGTTCCTTACAGAACCCAGCAAAAGGAGAGAGAAACTTCCCAAATTTGGGTGCAGCTTGCCCTGGCACCCAAACCTGGGAGCATCAGATAACAGCTGCAGACAAGATAAGCTCTTCACAACCAGCTGGTGCTTGGGGAGTGTCTGCATAGATACCACACTCTTCTGGGAAGAAGTGTATCACCCTGATGACGTCTTGTAAGTGCCTGATACTTCCAAACCCAATTGTGTCATGCATTCTTTCTCTCCCAGTTAGAAATGACTTATTTTTCAAGACTTGCCTATTTACTGAAGATTTTCAATTAACCACAACCCATCTAATTAGAATCTTTGGTTACCTTGATAGTCCCCCCTTTGAATAAAGATTTTTAATAGTTATAATAGCAGATGTTTACATAGTACTTACCCTGTGCCAGGAACATGAGCAGATTCTATTGCCCCACTTTACAGATAGAAAAACTGAGGCACAGAAAAGTTAAGTAACTCATCTACAGATAGTAGCTAATGGAGGTTTCAGTCTCAGGCATCCTGAATCCAGAGCCTTGGATGAAATTAGGTGCTTAAGAAATGAATATAGATTTGATTAACTGAGAGACTACCATGCTTTGGTTAGTCACTCTTGTACCATAAGCTCAATGAGCTTAATGTTTGTTTCCCCAAAATTCATATGTTGAAACCCTAGCCCCCAATATGATGGTATTAGAAGATGGGGACATTGAGAGTTAATTAGGTCATGAAGGTGGCACCTTCATGAATGGGATTAGTGGCCTTATGAAAGTGGCCTCAGAGAGCTTTCCACCTCTTTTCTAGCAAGTGAGAATTCATTGAGAAGATGTCAGTCTGCAACCTGGAAGTGGGCCCTCACCAAAACCCTACCATGGTGGCACCCTGATCTTAGACTTTCAGCCTCCAAAGCAGTGAGAAATAAATTTCTGTTGTTTAAACGCCACCCAGTCTGTGGTTCTTTGTATCAGCAGCCCAAACGGGCTAAGACAGTAAGTACACTGGAAATGCAGAGTCCGTAAAAGAGAAACATTTGGCCAGTCCTCTGATAAGGCTGGAACGTCCAAGTACAAAAGCACGAGGCTAACCTCTTCTGGAAGTGGAGGAAGACGAGATGAAGGAGTGACTAAAAGCTGGGGGCAGAGCGCCGCCCCGTGGTAATGCCTGCTCCAAGTCTCAGCAGTCCCTCGGGCCCGCTGGCATCACACTTTGTCACAGACACAGATTCCAGGACTACCCCTGGTCTGAAAGTCATTACATTCTCGTGTGTGTGTCCTTTGAGGGCTGAGGATAGTGTACTCTCACCCCACTGCTTATATCCAAAGCCAGGATATTTGGGGATCAGAAAAAACCCTAATCCTTCCTCGTGTTTCTCCCTGCAGGTCCCAGGATACAAATGTGGAAAACACATCTCAGAAACAGTCTTGCTTCCTGAAGTTCTTAAGATTCAATAGACATGTTAAAAAATATCAGAGTTCTGGCTCATATTCATTGGAGACTGGAAATGCACAGAGCTGCCTTGAGATGTCCCCAGGTCACCCGATATCTTCCAAAATGCATATTCCTCTTATGTCGTGTTATGTGCCAACTCCTGGTGTTTCAGACCTCCCCACACGACCTTCTGATCCAAGTGCTTTGTGGATGACTCTGCAGGAAACCAGTGATGGCAACTCACCTGTGCTGCCGTCCCTTTTTACCTGCTTTCCTCCATTCCAATTTTTATCCTCAAGCTAAGCTTTCAGAGTTGACACTTCAGTTAAATGTCAATTTCCCAAATTGAAAGTCTGCACAAATGGTTAAAACCAAAAGACAATAAATACATTAAAGATGGGCATACTCTACCGAGATGGTTAATTCCATGGGGCATCCTTAGGAAAATGTTATTTCCAACACCTGTTGGACTAAAATTACAGGGAATATTTATCTTGGGTGACACCTTCCACTCAAAGATTTTTCTATAGAGATTCCTCAGACTCTGAAGCCCAAACAATGTACATCTCTGTCATTACTTTCTCTGTAGTCCATTTTCCCCATTTTGCCAATTCTCTGCCCTCTTCCTCCCCAAGCATACAGTTAATAACCAAGGATAAAGATACAAAGGTTCACAGGTGACCCTTGCATGATTCTAACTCAACTTGGGGAAAGCAAAGAATTGAGTTAGCTAGCCCTCTGATGTGCCCTCACACCATGGAATTACCAATTTGGTTGATGTTATTTACTAAATTAAATTCTTTTCACACTGAATCAAATAGCTACCAAGGCATGGACAGTATATTAGGAGTAGTTCTTATCAGGAACTAGGTCAGGTTCACTCTAAGTTCTCAGGCCTTAGAATGAAACAGTTCCAGCCATGAAATGTTTACCCACAACTACTCAAAACCATGACTCTCGGCCGGGCGTGGTGACCCACGCCTGTAATCCTTGCACTCTGGGAGGCCGAGGCAGGTGGATTATTTGAGCTCAGGAGTTCAAGACCAACCTGAGCAAGAGCAAGACCCCATCTTTACTAAAAATAGAAAGAAATTATATGGACAACTAAAAAATATATATAGAAAAATTAGCCAGGCATGGTGACATGTGCCTGTAGTCCCAGCTACTCAGGAGGCTGAGGCAGAAGGATTGCTTGAGCCCAGGAGTTTGAGGTTGCTGTGAGCTAGGCTGATACCAGGGCACTCTAGCCCGGGCAACAGAGTGAGACTCTGTCTCAAAAAAAAAAAAAAAAAAAAAAAAAGAGAGGAGGGGCTGTGATGGTGGAGTGGAGGTGACCTCCTGGATTCATGCTCCCGGAGAGGAAGGCATGGATCTCGACCTACCAGAATGCTAGAGAATCATGCCCCCACAAGAATAGCAGTGTGAATCCATGGAGAATCAACGTGGGACACAGAGAGCAAGAAAAGTCTGAGGTGAACGGGAAATAGGATCGCGAAATTCTGGAGAGTGCGGGATGGACAATAGACAGCAGAGTGTGGGACGGCTGCACCCTTCTCACCATCGAGTGGGGTGGGGGCAGCCTCATAGGAAAGCGGCTTGTTCTCCCCACTGACCTCCACACCCACTTAATTAGAGATCTGCCTGAAGCCGGTGCAGAATCACCGCAGGAGATGTGGGGCTCTGTGGACAGGAGACATTTTCGGGAAACAGCTTAGACTCTGGGGGATCTCGGCCGAGACCACACTTAGTGAGGAGGGATGGAGCTGCTCTAAGGTGAAAAGCAGCAAAGGGTCGCCGAACCACAGATTGTTTTGTATTTTTTTTGTTCTTTTTGGCAGTTCCCTAGCCGGGGAGCCCCTGTGGGTGTCTATACTCGCCAGGCCCCCGGCTCTGGTGCTTGCCAGACCCGGAACATTAACCCCCAGTGCCGGCGATCTGCGGGCATGCAGTTGCCATCATGAAGTCCACAGTGTAGCCGCTGCGGAGCCATAGGGTGCCGGATGACTCCCTGAGCGGCTCCCTCCCCTGGTCCGTGGACTCTTTATAGGGACCCCACCCTTGTGTAAACACTGAGTACTTCTCCAGACATGAGAGTGTGGAGCCTGGTCCCTGGGGACATTGGGCCAGGGCAGACTTTTGCCCATGGGAGCTGCAGCAGCTGGGGCACTGAGCAAGCGAGGGCACTGCCCACTCCCCGTAGCCAGTGTCTTTCCTGCGGAAAGAGACAGAAACCACCCCTATAGAGGAAGAACCAAAGGAAACAAACAAACAAACAAACAAACAGAAACAGAGAGAATTTCTGCCTGCAACTAGTGTGGATCCTGCCTGCTTACTGAAAGATCACAACACAGTGACTTAACTCGCCAAAGCAGTCTTAGGTCATTCCAATCCTCTAGGGCTGGACCCATCAGAAGCAGCCCCCCAACTGAGGTAGAAAAAACTCTAAACAATACACAACAGTCTCCCCCTCTTGACAAAGTAAGCAACATACCTAGATTGCTTCACATCCTAAGAACAGAGTACAAAGTGTGCTGTTAACCAGATTAAAATTGTAAGAAAATATCTAACAATAGATCTAGATGGGAAGGGACCAGCAAAAAAACACGGGGAGCACAAAGAATCAAACAGAAATCTCACCCCCAAAGAGAAATACCAGCTCTCAACCAATTGACACAAACCAGACTCAAAATACCAACATGGAACAGGAAGAATTTCAATTATGGATTATAAACAAGCTGAATAATAAACAAGAAATAATGGATAACCAACACAAAGAAACCACAAAAAAAAAAAAAAAATACAGGATTTGGAAGAAAAATTCACTAAAGAAATTGAAATATTGAAGAAAAACCAAACTGAACTCCTAGAAATGAAGAATTTATTCAGAGAGCTACAAAACACAGTGGAAAGTCTCAAGAGCAGGCTAGATCAAACAGAGGAAAGAATCTCAGAGATTGAAGATAACTCTTTCCAATTAAATAAGTCAGTCACAGAGATAGAACAAAGAAATAAGAGAAATGATCAGAGTCTTCAAGAAATGTGGGATTATGTGAAGAAACCTAACGTGAGAGTTATTGGCATTCCTGAGGGTGAAGAAGATAATAAGCAAGGGTTGGATAAGGTATTTGAAGACATAATTGAGGAAAATTTTCCAGGCCTTGCTAAAACTCTAGATATACAGATTCAAGAAGCTCAAAGGACCCCTGGGAGATTCATAGCAAATAGGAAAACACCATGCCATGTAGTCATCAGACTGACCAAAATATCCACTAAAGAGTCCCTTCTTTGAGCTGTAAGGAGAAAGAAACAAGTAACATACAAAGGAAAGCCCATTAGAATTACGCCATATTTCTCAACTGAAACCTTACAAGCAAGAAGAGGTTGGGGCCCCATTCTCACTCTTCTGAAACAGAATAATGCCCAGCCTAAAATCTTGTACCCAGCTAAGCTAAGTTTTCTATACAAAGGAGAAATCAAGACATTCTCAGATAAACAAGGACTGAGGGAATTCACCAAGACAAGACCAGCCCTCCAAGAAGTACTCAAAAGAGAGTTGCACACGGACCAGCACAAGAAAGACCCATGAATGTAAAACTACTCAAGAGCTAAAGATCAAATTCCAGATACCACAATGGCTCAAGAGAGAAAATATAGCAATGAAATTTTACCCAACAAGCTGAACAGAAATCTGTTCCACTTATCAGTTCTCTCAATAAATGTGAATGGCTTGAATTCCCCACTCAAGAGACACAGACTGATCCAATGGATAAAAAACCACAAACCAAGTATCTGCTGTCTTCAGGAAACTCACCTAACCCGCAAAGATGCATTTAGACTGAAAATAAAAGGATGGAAATCGATATTTCAAGCAAATGGTAGCCAAAAGAAAGCTGATGTGGCAGTCTTAATTTCCAATAACTTAGTTTTTAAACCAACAAAAGTAATAAAAGACAAAGATGGTTACTATATACTGGTGAAAGGCACAATTCAACAAGAAGACATGACTACACTTAATATATATGCACCCAAATTTGGTGCACCCAGATTCATAAAGCAAATCCTACTTGATCTGAACCAAATGATAGATAACAATACTGTAATAGCTGGAGACTTTAACACCCCACTGACAGTACAGGACAGATCCTCCAAACAGAAAATAAACAAAGAAATAATGGACTTAAATAGAATGCTAGAACAAATGGACCTGACTGACATCTACAGGACATTCTACCCAAAGTCCACAGAATATACATTCTTCTCATCAGCTCACGGGACATTCTCTAAGATTGACCATATCCTAGGCCATAAAGCATGTCTTAAAAAATTAAAAAAAAAATAGAAATTATACCATGCATCTTCTCAGATCACAGCGGAATAAAAGTAATAATGAACCCAAACAGAAACCCTCATTCCTACTCAAAGTCATGGAAGCTAAACAAGTTTCTCCTGAACAATTATTCTATAAAGGAAGAAACCAAGACAGAAATCACAAGTTTCTTTGAATTAAGTGACAATGGAGACACAACTTATCAAAATCTATGGGACACGGCTAAAGCAGTCCTGAGAGGAAAATTTATATCCATAAATGCCTATATCAAAAAGACAGAAAACTTGCAAATAGACAACCTAATGAATAGACTCAAAGAGCTGGAGAAAGAAGAACAGACCGACCCCAAACCCAGCAGAAGGCGAGAAATTACTAAGATCAAATCAGAATTAAATGAAAAGGACAACAAAGAAACCATAAAGGAAATTAATAAAACAAAAAGTTGGTTCTTTGAAAAGATAAACAAAATAGACACACCTCTGGCTAGACTAACCAAGAGCAGAAAAGAAAAATCTCTAATAACCTCCATTAGGAACATGAAAGGAGAAATCACAACCGATGCCACAGGGATACACGATATCATCTATGAATTCTACAAGAATCTTTATACACACAAACTGGAAAATGTGGAGGAAATGGACAAATTTTTAGAAACACGTAGCTTTCCCAGGCTCAACCAGGAAGAAATAGAGTTCCTGAATAGACCAATATCAAGAACTGAAAACGGAACAGCAATAAAAAAACCTTCCCAAAAAGAAAAACCCTGATCCAGATGGGTTCACACCCAAATTTTACCACAAATACAAAGAAGAACTGGTGCCCATCCTACATAAACTATTCTCCAATATCAGGAAGGATGGAATTCTCCCCAACACATTTTACCAAGCCAACATAACATTGATACCAAAACCAGGAAAGGATGCAACAAAAATAGAGAACTACAGACCAATTTCTCTTATGAATATAGATGCAAAAATTCTCAATAAAATCCTAGCAAATCGAATCCAAGTGCTTATCAAAAAAATAATCCATCATGACCAAGTGGGCTTCATCCCAGAGATGCAGGGGTGGTTCAACATACGTAAATCTATAAATGTAATTCACCATATAAATAGAAGCAAAAATAAAAACCATATGATCCTCTCAATAGATGCAGAAAAACATTTGACAAAATTCAAAACCCTTTTATGATAAGAACGCTTAACAAAATAGGCATAGATGGAACCTACCTAAAAATGATACAAGCCATATATGACAAACCTACAGACAACATCATACTGAATGGGGAAAAACTGAAAGCATTCCCATTTAGAACTGGAACCAGACAAGGCTGCCCACTGTCCCCATTACTTTTCAACATAGTATTGGAAGTCCTTGCGAGAGCTATCAGGCAAGAGAGCAAAATCAAGGGAGTCCAAATAGGGAAAGAAGAGATCAAACTCTCACTCTTTGCTGATGATATGATGTTATATCTGGAAAACCCTAAGGATTCAACCAAGAGACTCCTGGAATTGATTAACGAATACGGCAAAGTCTCAGGTTACAAAATCAATACACACAAATCAGAGGCATTCATATATGCCAATAATAGTCAATCAGAGAACAAAATTAAAGACTCAATACCCTTCAAAATAGCAACAAAGAAAATAAAATATCTAGGAATATATCTAACTAAAGAGGTAAAGGACCTCTATAGGGAAAACTATGACACACTGAGGAAGGAAATAGCAGAACTTGTAAATAGGTGGAAAACCATACCTTGCTTGTGGATCAGAAGAATCAACATTGTTAAAATGTCTATACTACCCAAAGTGATCTACAGATTCAATGCAATGCCTATTAAATTACCAACATCATTTTTCACAGATGTAGAGAAAATAATTATACACTTTGTATGGAATCAGAGAAGACCCCGTATAGCAAAAGCAATTTTAAGCAATAAAATTAAAATGAGAGGTATTAAATCGCCAGACTTCAAACTATACTATAAGGCTGTGGTTCTTAAAACTGCCTGGTATTGGCACAAGTGCAGGGACACAGACCAGTGGAACACAACAGAAAATCCAAATATGAAACCATCCTTATGTAGACACCTAATCTTTGACAAAGCAGGCAAAAACATACTCTGGGGACAAGAATCCCTATTCAATAAATGGTGCTGGGAAAATTGGATAGCCACATGTAGAAGACTGAAACAGGACCCACAGCTTTCACCTCTCACAAAAATCAAATCACGGTGGATAACAGACTTAAACCTTAGGTGTGATACAATCAGAATTCTAGAAGAAAATGTAGGAAAGACTCTTATAGACATTGGCCTAGGCAAAGAATTTATGAAGAAAAGACCCCTAAGGCAATCACAGCAGCAACAAAAATAAATGAATGGGACCTGATTAAATTAAAAAGCTTCTGCACACCCAAAGAAACAGTCACAAGAATAAACAGACCACCTACAGAATGGGAAAAAAATTTTGCATACTACACATCAGATAAAGGACTGATAACAAGAATCTATTTAGAACTCAGGAAAATCAGCAAGAAAAAATCAAACAACCCTATCAAAAAGTGGGCAAATGACATGAATAGAAATTTTTCAAAAGAAGATATAAGAATGGCTAACAAATATATGAAAAAATGCTCAACATCCCTAATCATCAGAGAAATGCAAATCAAAACCACACTGAGATATCACTTAACTCCAGTGAGAATGGCCTTTATCAAAAAACCCCAAAACAACACATGTTGGCGTGGATGCGGAGAGACAGGAACACTCATACACTGCTGATGGGACTGCAAACTAGTGCAACCCCTGTGGAAAGCATTATGGAGATATCTTAAACAGATTCAAGTAGACTTACCATTCGATCCAGCAATCCCATTATTGGGCATCTACCCAAAGGAACAAAGGTCATTCTATAGCAAAGACACATGTACCCGAATGTTTATAGCAGCACAATTCACAATTGCAAAGATGTGGAAACAAACCAAATGCCCATCAATGCATGAATGGATTAGTAAACTGCGGTATATGTATACCATGGAGTACTACTCAGCTATAAGAAATAACGGAGATACGACATCTCTATGGTTCTCCTGGAGAGAGTTGGAACCCATTATATTAAGTGAAGTATCCCAAGAATGGAAAATCAAGCATCACATGTACTCACCAGAAAATTGGTTTCCCTGATCATCACCTAAATTCATATCTGGGAATGATACCAATTGGATATCAGACTGAGGTGGGGGGTGGGGGGAGGGGATGGGTGTATGCCTACATGATGAGTGTGTTGCGCACCATCTGGGGAATGGTCAGGCTTGAAGGTGCTGACTCGGGGAGGGGGGGATGCGAGGAGGGGATGGGTATATACCTACATGATGAGTGCAGTGCGCACTGTCTGGGGAATGGGCACGCCTGGAGCTTTGACTTGAGTGGACAGGCGGTACATGGGAAACGTATGTAACCTGAACTTTTGTATCCCCCATAATAAGCTGAAATAAAAAAAAATATTTTTAATTGACAAATAAAAATTATATAGGTTTTTCATGTACACATGATGTTTTGAAATATCTATATATTGTAGAATGGCTAACTTGAGCAAATTAACATGCATTTCCTCACATACTTATAATTTTTTTGATGGTGGGAACATAAAATCTGCTCTCTTGGCAATTTTCAAGACTACAATGCATTGTTATTAACTACAGTCAACAACTTTTACAATAGATGTCTTGAACTTATTCTTTCCAACTGAAATTTTACATTTTTTTTTTTTTTACCAACCTCTCCCTACCCTGCTCTTTCCCCAGCCGTGGTAACCATCATTTTACTCTCTACTTTTATGAGTTCAACTTTTTTAGATTCCACATGTAAGTGAGATCATATGATATTGGCCTTTTTGAGCCTGTGTTATTTTACTTAGCATAATGTCCTCTCAGGTCTTCCATGTTGTCACAAATGAGAGGATTGCCTTCTTTTTAAAGGTTGAATAGTATTTCATTGTGTATATTTACCACATTTTCTTTATCCATTCATCTTTTATTTTTTATTTTTCTCCTTTTCTTTTTTATTTGCTTTTTGTTTTTTGCTGTATCACCTCATGCTCTATATCCATTCATCTTTTGATGGACATTAAGATTAATTCCATATTTTGGCTATTGTAAATAATGCTGCAATAAACATGGGAGTGCAGATATAGCTCTTTAATGTACTGATTTCATTTTCTTTGGATATATACCGAGAATGGGATTGCTGGATAGTTCTATTTTTACTTTTTAAATTTTTGAGAAACCCCAGTTCAGCGATATAATGCCATTTTTCTTCTACTCAGAAACATTAGAACTTCTCTGTTATCTAGAAGATTAAGCCCAAATTTTGCAGTCTGGTTTTAACATGCATATGCACTGCTGTCTCCATTACACTTTTATCAGGATCTTCTATAGCAGGTTTAGCAGTATATTCATGGTTTACTACTTTCCCATACTTTGTTTACCTGCTCTGATTTTTTCTTATATCCATGTGGTTATCACCTATTCAAGCTGAGCCCTGGTTATCATTTTTTTCTTGTCTGCTTCATTTGCAGTGATGTCTCCATTGGCTGAATCAACGGCAATGTCTATGCCCATATACAGCCTTGTTCAAGTGTGATATTTATAATTCTCCTTTAAATGGAGACTGCCCCTTATCCTCTATATCCCTTCCCTAATGCATATAAAACAGCTCTTAGTACATATTTGTTGACCAGCCAACTGAATGAATGATTTAGTAAATTAAGAATGAATTAAGAGCTGGGCCAAGCTGACTTGGATTCAAAGTTCCCTGTATGATTTTGATCACTTAAAACTTCAAGAATGGAATTATGTTCTTCTCAAATGCTTACACGAGACTGTAATCAAGTCATGAAGAAGAGATCATCTATCCCTCTGGAAGAAATTCTGGGCTTGGGAAGTCAGTCAGGAAATTTCTGCTGGAGGGCCAAAGGGCACATGTAGTCCTAGATCCTTATGAATCTCAAGTCTCTGAATATTTTGTGAAGAATGTGGGACATTTTCAGAGAGATAAAAGAGTTCAGGATTTGCCTTTGTTCGTTTGGAAGAAATGGAAAACCAAAGGTTAAAGTCCTCGATCTTCTTCCTAGACTTTTGGGAAATGCCTGTACCTTGGTGACACTAAGCAACACTTCACATTAGGTCAGGAGGCTTTGACAGATATCCACTGGCCTGCACCGGATGTGTGCCTTGCTGCTGTCAGCCACCATGTGGGATGCCATGTTCTTAGAGGTGTTTAATGACATGGCATTATTATAATTATTTTGGGTTTCAGAGCTAAGAGTTTATCTGCCCAGATTAACACACAAAGTCCACAGAATACTTAAAAGATCTATTGAATAAGTTCCTATGGGCAATGAGACTGAGAATAAAACTGATTAACTAACTCTATGTGCTCTATACTGTCAATATTATGCATCATTTAGGCTTGTGCATATATATACTATATATACACACACATATGTATGTATATGTATATACGTACACCCCCTCAATGTCTTCTGTTTTCTCCCACAGATCCACCTTGTACTCTGTCTTAGGATATTTATCCATAGTTTTGTTAGCAAAAGTTTGGTACTTGTCTCCAAGGCCATATTAGAACAAGGACAAGTGTTTTGAGGAGAAGGAAAGGGAGGTTTATTAATTTGATGGCAAATGAGGAGGTTGGAAGACTCCTGTCTTAAAGTACCAATATCCTCTCTATAAGCAGAAATACAGAGATTTTAAAGGGAGGGTTTTCAGTTTTAGGCTATTGTTGTTTAACTATAGTTGATGGTGCTGATCTATCTCATCTCTGGCAAAGATAATCTTGTGACCTTCACCTGAAAAATTCCATTGAGCTATCTCTTACGGTATATGAAAACAAAGAATACTCCTTGCACTTCCGATTACTGGCCTCTGGCAGGGATGTATGCTTTAATTCCCAAAAAGAGTGTGTGTGTGTGGGTGTTTTAAAGAGACAGCTTGTAAAACATTTTACCCTTTTTTCAAGTCTCTGTTATGGTGTGATTAATTAAACGGGGTTCCCAAACCCTCTGGCTTCCAGTAGGATTTGACCAACACCCAACTGGGGATAAGAGAAAAAGTGTGACATTAGGCTAATTATTCTCCTGGTCTCTTCTCTGCAAGGGTGTTTTCCTCAACTAATATCCTTGCTTATATGACTCTTTCTCTTTTTGGATTCTAGTACCGTTTCCCTCCCCTTGTCTATTTTAGCCAGGTTTGATAACAGCTCTGATACTTCTAACCTGGGTTCCTGCTGTTCTTATTTCCCTACACCTGTATGTTTGTTTGAAGATAAACCTTGAAGCTATAGATCACTGGGACTGGACAGATTCTTTCAGCTAAATCGCTCTCCAGGATTCCTTCTTTCAATTTGTGTAGAGTAAAACACCATGCATTGGTTACTAACCCCAGTGGAGGACACCAACTATGTGGAGGATAGCAAAGGTTATCACAATGCCAGCCACCAGGAATATAAGTCCAAACACTTCTGCCCACTGCAACTTGGTATTGGAGTTGCCAAGGACAACACAACACAGTCAAGCACTGGAAGGAGCAACACTTTTACTCACATAAAGAAGGGACAGAGCAAGACAGCTCCAATAGTGTGCGTTGCAATTCTCAATTGCAAAGATGTGGAAACAACCCAAATGCCCATAAATCCATGAATAGATTAATAAAATGTGGTATATGTATAACATGGAATATTACTCAGCCATAAAAAATGGTGAATTAATACCTTTTGTAACAACCTGGACGGAACTGGAGATCATCTTCCTAAGTGAAGTATCGCAAGAATGGAAAAACAAACACCACATGTACTCACTATTAAATTGTAACTAAATGATCAACACTCATGTGTACATATGGTAGTAAAATTCAATGGAAATTAAGCAGGTGGGGGGGGAGGAGGGGATGGGTAAATTCACACCTAACAGGTACAATACACACTATCTGGGTGATGGACACACATAATTTTGACGTAAACTGTACAAAAGTAATTCATGTAACCAAAATGTTTGTACCCCCATAGTATTCTGGAAAAAAAGTGTGCATTGGTTTCCATGGCTAGCAGGTTCCCCAGCAGCCAATTCAGGGCAATTGGCCTATATGTGCCCCTCTTGTGCTGCATTAGAAGGACCCCTCCTCTCCCCCATGGACTCTGAAACACTGAAAGCTGGAGGTATGCCTGAGGGCCATTGACATACATGCTTAAGCAGAACAAAGGAGCATACATTGAACTCGAGACAGGAGAAGATATTCCCACACAAAGCAACATGCCCGGCATAGGCTGTGTGGGCTCTATCTCTTGGTAAGGAAGTGTCCCAGCCCAGGCACATTCCTATGTGGATGAGTGGGGGTTGAGACTTCCTTTACCAATACTTTATTTTTGGCTTCGATAGATTCCTTACTTTATTGCCACCTCAGTAACTAATTTAACATGATGGTTGTTATGTATTATTTAGCTTTTATAGTCAGTTCAATAGGGAGAGTTCTTAGGATACTAATCAATAAGCTTCATCCTTATAACATACCCAGAACATCCTGCTCATGGGATGGGCACCTGACACAAACTGAGACTATGTTAGTATCTAAATCCCTCTGGACCCAGTGATTGGTCCAGACTGAGCATAAGTCCTGAGTGGGGGCAGTCAGAGTCTTTCCCCAGGATTCTTTTAACTGCAATCAACAGAGGAAGGGGATTTTTTCATCTCTTTGGTTTTGAGCTATGAGAATGTGATAACAGAATTTCTGGCATCCATTTTTTTCCTCCTGCTATGGGGCCAAATTCAGAGAGCAGTACGATGAGGTGCTGCAGGCCAAAGCTGTAAAGCAGGAAATAGTCTGCTGGGGTGCCAAAGAAACTCACTGCCAAGCTTCCTGTGGAGAGGGGCTACTATTGAATTTTCTGGGAAGTTGACTGGGAAGCCACTCACCTGGGGGAGCAGGGTGCTCTCTGGGAATCTGGCTGGAATGTTGACAGAAGTTATAGGAAAGTTCCTGTGCTGGATGCTGCTGACCTTGGTGGGAATTTGCCTGGGGGCACCCATGGAACTCTCTGAGAAGGTGCCTGCCTGGGTGTCCCTGAAACCTGCTGGAGTTCAGCTCTGCTGGTTGTCCTGCATGCTCGCTGAAAATCATGAAAATCATACCAGCAGCAGTAAAAGAGACCCATTTTTCCTGCAATATCTTTTCAGTGCCCTCCGTTGGCAAAGGTTAACATTATGCTAACTTGCAAAGGAAGAATGTATACGAGATTCAGCTCCAGTACCTTAAGGTTTGTACAGATTGGGTTTCTGTACAGGGCATAGAAGCCATTTCAGAGTCCATAAGTAAAGACAATATGTGGTTTTGGAACTGAGAATGGAATCTTTCTGGAAGATCTGGGCCAGTGTTCCCAGGAGCTCAGACACCATCACATGAGCTACGATCACCCCTTGTCCTGTCCTTCACTGATATCAAGTGAGATCTGAATGGGAGCCATGAAGGAAACATGAAGGGGAGAAAAGCCCCCAACAGGCAATAGCCAGAGTGGTGTGTGTGAAGGCAGAGAAGCCCAGCCTCCACGCCCCTGGCCTACAAGTGATGCTAGGTGGACAACATATTTCTGAGCCTGAGGTCTCCTGTAGCATCAGCTTGGCCACGTCTCTGCTTCCTTTTCCCTTCCCTGTGGCATTTCGGCTGCTTGTCTCCCTAGCCCAGTGAAAATCCTGAATGCAGGGAGTCCAGGTCCTTAGGGATTTGCTGATTTCTACCGATGATTTTAACTAGATATAATCATGTAAAATTAAATTCGCCATTCTGGTGGAAAGAAGGAAAACAAAAAATGCATTATAGCATGACTCAAATTCAGAAAAAGTATAATATTCAGATTTACATAGTATGGATTGTAGGTATTTGGGGAAAAAAAGGAATAGCTAAAAAGGTTACAAAAGGTTAGGGAGATCTAGAATTAAAAACATCTTTTTGCAATCTCAAGATCTATATACATGTATATGTGTTGTGAAAGTTGTTAGAATCAAAATGGAGTCACTTATGCCAAACCCTGACCAAATGATGTCAAGAGGCCATAAAAGAGAGGATTTCACACACACATGCCTATGATAAAAACTATTTCAAAGACTCTTTGTAAGTCACAACCTTGCACAAAAGCCACAGCAACTTTACACAAAGAATGCTTTTGCGAGGATGTCTGCTCAGCCACTTCATGTTCAACCTTGGACTGACGCCACACTTGTTATTGATTCTTGTAGCCAAACATGATTATTTAGTCAATGGAAAAGAACCCAATTCTGTGAAATGATTTCAAGAGATTTATTCTTAGCTGAATACGTGCAACCATGGCCTGGAGAGTCACACCCAAGAAGACTTGAGCAACTCACCATAGTTGGGTTACAGTTTGGTTTTACAAGGGCTGTCTGGAAAGTATCCAGCCATGTAACCGTTCTCATTATGTTAGCAATGGCTGGATGCTTTCTAGACAGCCCTCGTATACATTTCAGGGAGGCAGGGATTACATGTAAACTCATAAATCAATACTTGGAAGGCATACATTGGCTTGGCCAAAAAAGGCAGGACATCTTGAAGCAGGGAATTGCAGTTTATAGGTGAGTTTAAAGATTCTTTGATTTGTAATTGGTTAAAAAAATTAAGCTTTGTCTAAAGGATTGGAATGTTTTAAGATAAAGCAGTCTGTTAGTCAGAGACAAGCTATTGGACATACACCCAGAGTCAAGTGATCTGTTAAGTAAATTGATGACCTGCAGGTGTGGTTTAGGCTTTGTCTTGTATAGCCTTAAGCCTGTTGATGAGTCACAAAGGACATCTCCAGGAAGGGAAGGGGGCATGATAAGGCATGTCTTACCTCCCTTCTCATGGCCAGCATCTCAGCTTTAGGGTATTTCTGGGGTCCTCTTGGCCAAGAGGAGGTCCATTCAGTCAGCTGGGGGACTTAAGATTTTATTTTAGTTCACAATTTCAAAACAACTTATGTGACTAACCTTCTTCATTTTGCCTTTAACATCTCTTAGCTTCCTTTGCCTCCCTGGGTACACCTATGGTCCCCCATGGTTTGCCATGGCATGTGTGTTCCTGGATTGTAATCTATCATTGACTCCCAAATAAACTCATTTTTTAAAGAGCCATTCTGTGTTGCCATTTTAGATTGATAATATATTAACATATACATGTATGTCAGAGATGAAAAGGACACAGGTATTTACAAAAGCCCCAAACCAAAAGAAAACTGCAACATATTATATGTGTAATAGGCCTTTTACTGAAAAATTGTCTCTCAAGAAAATGTGAATGTTATTAAATTGAGAGGAACTGAGCAGCTCACAAAGTAAGTCAAACAAGGCAGTGTGGGCCAAGAAATAATTTGAGGTAAGATTTGCAAGAGGTGCCCAAGGATCATAAAAGCAGCACAGGGAGAAATGCTTACTTGATTTCGCTTGATGGGAAAGGTGGTCTTACACGGGAAAAGGAAAGAACCACTGAACAATGTGTGGGTGAAGCAATTTTACCATCTAGAAGGTGTTTCCCTGTGAAATTACCATTGGATCCACATCCAAATTGGGTTCTGCATTGGTCTAAGGAATCCATTTTTCATAAATATACTTTAACATTTAGACTACTTTACAAAAGGATGCACTTCCAATTATTCACATAGGAAAAAGAAGGGTAACAGTAGGATTGATGGTCCCAATTAAAACCCCTCAATTTGAGTTACTGTAGATCAGTGGCTCTGAACAGAGGGTGATTTTGCTCCTCAGAGGACCTCTGGCAATGGCTGGATGCATTTTTAGTTGTCACAATGTGGAAAGGAGTGTTGCTGGCTTCTAGTGGGTGGAGGCCAGGGATGCTGCCTCCACCTGCAGCCGTCCTGCAATGCACAGGACAGCCCCCCACAACAGGGCATTATTTGGCTCCAAATGTCAATAGCACCAAGGCTAAGAAACCCTGCTTTAGATAACCTGTTTGAGGATCTGATAGTTTATTTACTTACAACTTTGGCTAATTACATTGGGACCAAACTACTTGTGCTGGGGAAAGACAGGAATCATGCTATTTCATGTTGTCCTTCAAATCTGTGGGAGAGCAAGCTATCCCCTAATAGGATTTTACTGCATTGAGCCTTGTTACAATGCATAAAGGCTAACCAATTGATACCACATGTGTGTGAGTTTTGGGAGGGAGGTAGAGTAAGGCAGAAATACTGTATGCAGAAGCAATTTGGGGTTTCAAAATTTGTTTTGGAAAAGTCCTGGCTTGGATGATAAACTTACTGATAGCTTTGGTTTGATTGTCTTAACATTTCCTATGGCTCATAAGAGATTGGGATAAAATCACTATGGAATTCTGAAATTAATAAAATGTATTTATTGAATTATATGGTCTTTGGTTTTTTGTCTTTCTTCTTTTTTCTAAAAAGAAGGATATAATTTTTTGTAATGCATGCTTAACTCCATTTCTTTGATGGGTCATTTTCACCTCAAAAGCATCAAAGAGTTTTCCCACCCCATCTAAAACTAGAGAATTTGTACCATATGTTTTCAGAGGCTTTAAAATATAAACTCCATTCAGCTGTGGGAACAATGTGGCAATTGATTGATCAGCTTTCAAAAAATCAAGCCAGACTGACACAATCTCTAGCCAGGGAAATGTATTTGATTCAACTATTCCATTGGTATCATGAGCTTTCAAAAAATGAGTCTCCCTGTCTACAAGTATACCAATTCTCCACTTCCATTTCTGGAGGCTCCTCAGAAATGTAAATGCACAGAGGGGGAAAATATAATAAATGTACTACCCTGATGAGAATGAAGGAAAAGTTCAGCAGTAAATAACTCACTGCGTTCATTGTAAACTCTTAAACCCACTTTTCCATCATCATATTCTTTTAAATGAAAACTCAAAGGGAAAAAAAAAAGCTCATCTTAGGCTTGTCTTTTATGACAGCAGTGTGGGAAGATTAACAAATGTTATGAGATTTTCTGAAGAATAACAGCACTTTTTAGAATGAATAAAAGTAGTTTTAATAAATACAAATATCATTTTCCTCAACATCAGTTTTGAGTTTTCCCCAGGGTAAGTGGACAGATAAAGGAGACAGCCAGGGCAGCCAGTTAGTTGTTTTATTGTAGAACACCCCAACATGAATGGCTGTCCAAAGGCTCAGTTGTCAGCATTGACTAACATTGTACCTTCTCTCTATCTCTATGCTTCCTTTATATTTCTAGTATTTTCTGCTTTCTAACCAAGCTGATGCCTGAGAATTGAAGCTGGGAGAGCTTGCTCCAAACTACCACACATATTCTATATATAGAGTTTTGAGGTGCATACCACAGAGAAGTGTTATAAACCTCTGATCCACATAATAGTTATCTCTGCCTCCCGGGATCCTTGCATCACCATTCCTGCCTATTCTTTCTGAGGCTCTGCTGTCAGAATAAAGCCGACTAGTTGAGTCTCCTCCCCTTCCTCCTCCTCTGCCTTCTCCTCTTCCTCCCTACTGCCGTCTTCTTCATGCTTTGGTGTCACTAAAACCCAGCTGATATCTCCCTGGCTGCATAGGACATTCACTTGCTTACTTTGGGATGCAGGACAGCCGACGTGTAGTTGTCTCTGTTTCCTCCTTCAGTATATTTACTAACACACCCCATTCAAACTTCACTATATACCTTCCCAGGACATTGTCAAATGTGTACTTCATTTATTGGGGGAATTATTTCAGATTATGTAGAGCTCAATGAGGTGCTAGAGTGTGACTAAGGTTGGTCTCTGGACTGAAAGCCTCAGATAGCTAAAGCCTCCCTGAAGCTCCAAGGCACCCTATATTATTGCTTATCTTCCTCTTCTTTAATCTTTCTAGAAATTGATACTTCTGGCTTCATTAACCTTATTCTCACTCAGGAGAAAGTTGAAGTGAATGAAGCTAGGGAAGGCATAACTGAGTAATGTTTCTTGTGTATAAGTAAAGCAAGGTGGATAGATCCTATATAGTCAACTTAAACTTTTTTTTTTTGAAATGTAATTTATTTTAATGAGCTATAATTCACACACCATAACATTTACCCTTTTAAAGCATACAATCTGGTGGCTTTTTTTTTTAAAGCACATTCACAAGGTTGTACTACTCTTACTGCTATGTAATTTCAGAAAAATTTCATACTCATAGACTTATTTTTGACCTTAAAAAAGTACTTTTGCCTTTTTTGGAAGTTGGAAAAGGCAAGGAAACAGATTTCCCCTAGAGGTACCAGAAGGAATTCAGCCCTGCTGACACATTGATTTTAGCCCTGTAAGACCCATTTCAGACTTCTGACTTGTAAGACAATACACTTGTGTTGCTTTAAGCCACTGAGTTTGTGTAGCCACAGGAAATGAATACAGATTGAGAAAGATGGCAGGCAGGAGAGCAAGGGAAGGAGAAAGGGAGAGAGGTGGGGATCAAACATTAAGAACTGTTTGCATACCCAGCCTCATTTGAGGATGTCCCAGACTGAGAGCTGGCTTTCTCATTGCACTTGATCCTGCTGATCTTTGAAAGAATAGTTGAAGGTAGAGGCACGCGCTTTCCTTAAATTCTTGTAGATCGTTATCAAATGTTTTCCTGGTTAGCGGTCAGGAATCCCACAAATGGTGATGAAAATGGACTAGAACTTTGGTCTTGAGAGTTTACTGGGTCTCCCCAAAAGTTGTGGGGAAGTGGAGCCTGTTAGTCAGGGAGGACAAAGAGCTGTACACCTCCATCCCCACACACTGACTCCACTTCAGGGGAAGCTAATTGCATAAGAGAAACCCTTTGACATCAAGATGGAGTCAGGTAATTAACTTGATTATAGTGCTATGAGTCAGTTTTGCCTGTCAATGTTTAAAACATTAAAGTCTGACAAGCTTTAAAAGTAGAACGAACATGAATTGCAATGTAATGTGCTTTTCATTTCTTTTTGAGAAAAAATTAAAAAGGTTCTGTAAATTCAGGTGTTAGTTTTTTTCCCCCAAAAGCAGAAAGTAAAATTAATTCTGAGATTAATTCTTCATCTTTGCTTTCTAAAATACGCTAAGTATTCAGTCATGCCCCATGATATCTTACGTGCCAGAATTTTGGCAACACCTGGAAATGTAATAGAAAATATAAGAAAGTTGAGGCTTCAGGGAAGATGGTAGAGTAGGAAGCACCAGTATGTCTCTCTACCTAGACAACAATTGCACTGGCAGAGTCATCTGATGTAACTATTTGGGAACTCTGGGGTCTACTGAAGGCTTGCAACTTCCTGGGGAAGGCTGAGACAGTAAATTGCTGTTAATTTGGGTCAATTTTGGCTCTTAGCACAGTAGGCACGACTAATCCCCCACCCCTCAGCTACATGTGGCAGGCTGCCATACACTTATTCCCGAAGCAACCTGTGCACAACTTGCAGGAGTCAGAGTGGGCAAAAAGGACCCTGTGCTCCAAATTTTGGGAATCTTTTCTCTGATTGCTGATTGCTACTTCTTATTGCAGAGGTGCAAAGAGGAAGGCAGTCATTTTTGTTGCATCCTCCATTGTTGTAAGCCCCACTCCGTCTGTTTGAGGTGACTTCCAGAGAATTTAAACAGCTTGTGCCCCTTCCCCATGTTGATTTTTCTCTTTTCCTCCTTTTGGGAACCAGAAAAAGAGTAGGAACCTCAAAAACAATTGCATATACAATGGCTGCACATGCCCACAGAAAGGTTCAGGCTCAGAAAAGACTTGAGAAGACCTTAAGTTTTACACCCCAGTGAAGTTTATACCTCATGTGTTCCATCTTTGGCACATAGATAGCCTCCAGCAATTAAAAAGAAACCAATATAAACAATAACAAAAGCTAGAAATCCCTGGGGAAAGGGTACAATATGATTTCCAGAGTTACTACATTATTAGATTCAAATGTCCAGGTTTCAACAACAAAAAAAATCACATGGCATACAAAGAAACAAACCAAGTATGGCCCATTCAAAGGAAAAATAAATCAACAGAAACTGACCATGAAAAAAGACCAGATGGCAGATCTACTAGACAAAGACTTTAAAATATCTGTCATAAAGATGCTCAAAGAACTAAAAAGGAAGTTGTGGAGAAAGCCAATAAAATGATATATGAAAAAAATGGAAACAGAGAAAATCTAAAAAGAAACGAAAAAGAAATCTTGGAGCTTAAAATTACAATAACTAAAATGAAAAATTCGCTAGAGAACCACACAAAGACTCATAATCAAACTTTTAAAAGCCAAAGACATGGACAATTAGAAAAGCTAGTATTATTGTAACAATAGTTTGTAACTCCACCTTTTGTTTTCTACATGATTTAAGAGACTAATATATATTTTTAAAAAACAAATTAGTTTAAAAGCTGTTATTACTTTAACTTTGGTTTGTAACTTCACATTTTGTTTTCTACATAATTTAAGAGACTAATGCATTTAAAAAAATATGACTTTATGTTGGGGCACACAATGTATAAAGATACAATTTAGTGACATGAATAGCTGAAAGTGGTGGGGATAGAGCTATAAAGGAGCAGAATTTTTCTATGTTATTTAAGTTAAGGTATTATAAATTCAAATTAGAGTGTTATAACCCTAGAATGTTTAATGTAATCCCCATGGTAACTACAAAGAAAATAGCTACAGAATATACAAAAGAGAAAGGAATTTAAACATTTCATTACAAAAAACCAACTAAACACAGAAGAACATGGTAATGCAAAAAATGAGGGAGAAAAAGCTGCAAGGCATGTAGAAAAAAATATCAAAATGATAGAACTTAAATTCCTCCTTATTAGTAATTACTTAAACATAAGTGGTTCAAACTGTTCAGTCAAAAGACAGACGATTAGCAGAATGGATAAAAACACATGATTCAACTATATGCTGTCTATAAGAGACTCACTTTAGATCCAAAGACAAAAGTATATTGAATGTGAAAGTCAGAGAAAGATATTTCATGCAAATACTAACCCAAAGAGAGTGGCTATAATAATATCAGACAAAATCAAGGAAAGTTTACAAGAGACAAAGAAGGACATTATAGATTAATATAAGGTTTAATACAAGAGGATGTAACAATTATAAAATTACATACCTAATAACAAACCACCAAAATATATGAAGCAAAAACTTTCAAAATTGAGGAAAAAAATAGAAAATTCTACAATAACTATTGGAGACTTCAAAGTTCCACTCTCAGTAATATATAGAACAGCCAGGCAGAAATTAAGTATGGAAATAGAGGATGTAACACAATAAATTAACTAGATATGATAGCTATATACAGAACACTCTCCCCAATGACAACAGCATAGACCATATACATATTAGGCTACAAATTAAGAAAATTTTGGAAAAATTTTTGAAACCTTGCACACTGCTGGTCAAAATGTAAAATGATACAGCCACTGTAGAGACAGTTTGGTGGTTCCTCAAAAAATTAAAAATAAAATTGTGGCCAGGCACAGTGGCTTATGCCTGTAATCCCAGTTCTTCGGGAAGCCCGGGAGGCAGGACTGCATGAGGCCAGTAGTTAGAGACCAACCTAGGCAATATAGTGAGACCCTGACTCTATAAAAAGCAAAACAGTTAGTCAGACATTTGGTGGCATGCACCTGTGGTCATAGCTACTCAGGAGGCTGAGGTGTGAGGATTGGTTGAGCCCAGGAGTTTGAGGCTATTGCAGTTATTATCATGCCACTGCACTCCGTCCTGGGCAACAGAGTGAGACCTTGTCTCTAAAAAAAAAAATATGATCCAGCAATACCACTTCTGGGTATATATCCAAAAGAATTGAAAACAGACCCTCAAATAGATATTTATACACTCATATTTATAGCAACATTACTCACAATAGCTAAAAGGAGGAAGCAACCCAACTGTCCATTGATGGATAACAGATAAGCAAAATATGGTATATACACACTGTAGAATATTATTTAGCCTTAAAAAGGGAGGAAATTCTGACACATGCTACAACATGAATGAATCTTGAAGACATTATGCTGACTGAAATAATATGGTCATAAAAGGACAAATATTAGTATAATTCTACTTTAATGAAGTAATCAAAATAGAGCTATCCAATTTGTAGAAACAGATGTAGAATGATGGTTTTTAGGGGATAGGTGTGGGAAAGAGAATGTGAATTATTGTTTAATTGATACAAAGTTTCAGTTTGGGAAGATGAAAAAATGTTTTGGAGATGGATAGTGGTAATGGTTTCTCACACTAAACTGTGCACTTACAAGTGATTAAAATGGTAAAATTGATGTTATATATGTTTTACCACAACAAAAAAACAATCATATTCTTATACGCTAGCAATAAAGATATGGAACTTAATCCCCTGGTGGATATTCCAGCTTCCTATATCATATCCACTCCAGGATGCCCACTTTCCTAGTCCCAAAGGTGCTAAGAACACACAATGGGGAAAGGACAGTCTATTTATTAAATGGTGTTGAGAAAACTGGTTGTCCACATGCAGAAAAATGAAATTGGACTTATATCTCACACCATATGCAAAAATCAACTAAAAACAGATTATAGACTTAAATGTTAAGATGTGAAACTATGAAACTACTAGAAGAAAACATAGGGGAAAATTCCATGACATTGATCTGAGTAATAATTTTTTGATGCTATTGCAAAAGCACAGGCAACAAAAGCAAAAACAGGCAAATAAGTTTACATCAAACTAAAAGCTTCTAGACAGTAATGGAAAATCAGTAAAGAGACAACCTATAGAATGAGAGGAAATATTTGCAAATTATAAATATGATAAGGGGTTAACATTGAAAATATATAAAGAACTCAAACAACTCAATAGCAAGAAAACAAATAATTAAAAAGTGGGCAAAAGACCAGAATAGACATTTCTCCACAGAAGATATACAAATGGCCAATAGGTATATGAAAAAATGCTCAGCATCACTAATCATCAGGGAAATGCAAATAAAAACTACAATAAGATATCACCTCTGCTGTTAGAATGGTCAGTATCAAAAAGACAAAAAAAAAAAAATAAGTGTTGGCAAGGATGTGGAGGAATGGAAACACTTGCACACTGTTGGTGAGAATGTTAAATGATGAAAGAGCAATGGAAAACAGTATGGAGGTTACTCAAAATATTAAAAATAAAACTACCCTGTGAGCCAGAAATGTCACTACTGAGTATATATACAAATGAAATGAAATCAGAAGATTCTGGTTCCAAAATAGTGGCATTAAAAACAAGCTGGCTCCACTATCTCCCCCGCAACAGAAAACCAAAAACGACTATACAGCACTGAGATTATCACCAGCAATATCCTAGAACTCAAATATGAGGATAAGAAAGTCTCTGGGGCCATAGAGAAGTGAAAGAAAACCCTGAGAAGATGGTAAGAGCATTGGATTTCCATATTTGTGATGCCCTTCCCTAAATCTGGCATAAAATATGTGGAAAATTTCTCCCCCTGACTCAGGTTCTATACTGGAAAGAGTGAGATAGAGATGGACAACTGGCTTCCTCACCACCTTGAGTTCCCTGACTGGAGATGTGTCCCTGCCTCAACCCATGGGAAGCTTTGGGAGGGCCTGAGGGGGGAAATAAATATCCCTGAGGACAGGCAGAGACAAACGGGGAGGTGGTAAAAGGAGATGCCAAATTAAAGTGGCTATTCAGCAGCACCATGCTGTAAGAGGTTTGTTCCCCAGGTACCCCAGGCATTAACCCCTAGCTTGCCTTCCCACACACAGAGATATCACCATTGGGACCTCCCCCATTCACAATGGGTGGTGCTCTGATTGTTTGCTAGAGCTGAGGCAAACCAGAGCTTAAGGCCACCGTCTACCAGTGAAAAGGAGGCAGTGACCTAGTAGGAAAAAAGAAGAAGAAGAAAAAAAAAAAAAAAAAAAAAGGAAAGAAAATTAACAGATAAATTACAGAGAATCTCTAAGTAAACAAACATATCTCCCCAAACCCAAAACAAGCCAGACAGAGAAGACTGGAATACATAATTAATCCTTCAATGCAAAACATAGATGTACATCCACAAGAAACAATAGCAAACAGGAGACAATGACTTCCTCAAATGGACAAAGCAAGAAACCAGTGACTGACACTAATGAGATAGTGATATGAGAACTGTTTGACCAAGAATTCAAAACAGTAGTTTTAAGGAAGCTCAGTGATCTTCAAGGTAACAGAAAAGCAATTGAGAAATTTATCAGAGAAATTTAATGAAGAGATTGAAATAATAAAAATAAATCAAAAAGAAAACTTGAAGCCAAGAAATACATTTGCTCAACTGAAAAATCATTAGAGGCTCTTAACAGTAAAATGGATCAAGCAGAAGAAAGAATCAGTGAGTTGAGGATAAGCTATTTGAAAAAACACAGTCAGAGAAGGAAAAAAAAAGAATGAAGATTGCCTACAAGACATAGGTAATTACTAACCTCAAAAAACCAACTCTAAGAATTATTGGTGTTCAAGAGGGAGTTGAACAAGATCAAGGGGTAGAAAGTGTATTCAAGAAAGAATAACAAAGGAAATGAAATCAGTATGTTGAAGAGATATCTGCACTCCCATGTTCATTGCAGCACTATTCACAATAGTCTAGGTATGAAATCAACTTAAGTGTCTGCCAATGGATGGAGGAATAAAGAAAATGTGGTACATGCATGCAATGAAATACTATTCAGCTACAAGAAAGAAGAAAATCCTGTTATTTGTGATCACATGCATGAACCTGGAGGATATTTTATTAGGTGAAATAAGCCAGGAACAGAAAGAAATATCACCTGCTGTGACTCCCTTGTGGAATCTAAAAAGTTTAACTCATAGAAATAAAGAGCTGAATGGTGGTTACCAGAGGCTGGGGTACTTAGAGGGGAGAAGAGGATGGGGGAGATGTTGGTTAAGGGATATATAATTGCAGTTAAGAGGAATAAGTTCAAGAGATCTATTGTACAGCATGGTGACTATAGTTAATGATGACATATTGTACTAATATTACCCAAAATGCAAACATATGTTAAGTGTTCTCACCACAAAAATGCTAACTTTGTGTAGTAAAGCATTTGCTAATTAGTTATATCTAACTATTCCACAGTGTATATATGCTTTAAAAAAATCATGTTATACACAATAAATACATTGAAAAAAAGTGGAAAGGGCTGAATTGCAGAAAGGCTCAGGAGGCGGGGAGGATTGCTTGAGCTCAGGAGTTCGAGACTAGCCTGAGCAAGAGGGAGAACCCATCTCTACCAAAAAGAAAAAAAATCAGCCGGGCATTGTGGGGCGCACCTGTAGTCCCTGCTACTTGGGCAGCTGAGGGAGAAGGATCACTTAAAGTCCAGGAGTTTAAGGCTGCAGTGAGCTACAATGATGCCACTGCACTCTACCCAGAGTGAGAACTCTGTCTCAACAACAACAACAACAACAAACAAGGAAACTCAGAAAGGTTCAAGGATGGTAAAATGTGCCAAAGGGAGGAGGAAGGATTATCTCAGTTTCCTGGTACCATTAAATGCAGGTAGGACTAATGGTCAGAGTCCTGTTTTGGTAGTTTCAGCTTCCTATAGACGTAGATCTTTAGCTTCATCTTACCTTTCCTATGAGACCAGGTGAAATTTTTGGTATTTTACAGAGAGTGGTTATTTCTCCAAAGGAAGAACAAAATCTGAGGAAGAAGAAAATCTGGCTATATCCTGCCAGGCTTGTAAATGCTTTAGTTAAGACACATTAGGGCAATCAGATATGCATAGTTAGTCCCACGTACACTTAACAATGCTACTATCCATCCTTCTAGTAGCTTTGCTTCTTCCGAGGCTGGAAGTGTCCCAGGATATAGCCACCCAAATATGTGGTTTTCTAGAGAGAGGGTAAGAAAAAGAACCCTGGTGACTGAGCACTACTCCTGCTCATAATTAAACTCTGGCCTGCACCTCTTGAATTTCCTCTCAACCGTTTATCTTTGCCATGTCCTAGACACCATCTATATACATTTTTCTTGCAATCTGAGTAAACCCAAAGGCTCCAGGTTTCCCAGTCTCAGCATGCTGCCAGAGTCAAGGAAAGAGTTAATCAATCAAAAGTGAATGAATTAAAATTAATTCAAACCTGTACTTACGTCTTCAAAGAAAATTAAAGGAGATTAAACTCAAAATTCAGAGGACCACTTTCTAAACTAGTTACTTTCCCATTCGCCTCACTCTCTAGCTCTCTCACAGCCCCACAGATACTTGCATAGATTAGGAATACCTGTCAGATTCCTTAGTTTCCTGCTCTCATCGATTACTTATTTCTGCAAAATGATGTTGGAGTTGAGAGAAGGGACATGCTGCAAGTTCCTTAGTGGGCTGGGGTAGGAGAGTCTATTGGTTTTGGTTACAGTGTCCTTGAACTTTTAACACTTCATTGCAATTAATTACTTGTATGTTTGCCTCCATCATCTAGATCACCAGTCTCTCATAGAGGTATCCTAGTCCACTAATGTGTGGAAATCAGGCTGGAATTATACCATTGCTCAGCGGATTATGTATAATTTTTTCAGTGTTTGCCAAAGACTAGTACAAGTGACCATAAAAATCTGGAGGTATTGAGACAATAAAATCCTACACAGTAAAATCTGAAAGGTCAGCAACAGCCACTATACTCATTTCTATTCTTTAGCTGTACAAAGAATGAACATATGCACTTTCATCACTTAGATTGGGATTTATTCTGTTTTAAACTCCAGTAATTGTAATATAGGTCTTAATCACAAGTTAGTTGCTTCCAATTTGAAATTATCACAAATTTTATGATTCACATATTTCCAAAAGGAATGAGAGAGAGAAAGAGAGTAGGAATTAGGAAGAAAGAAGGCAAAGGCCAATTCTAAACTTAGCTGAAGAATACAGCTTTTAAGGACTTCTCATATTTTTTCCTCCAGAAAGAATAATGAATCTCACATTATCAGTCCAGATTTCATGATGCAGTATTTGCTTGAAACCCAGCATGATATTTGCTACTAGAGATTTCATATAAATCTATATTGATTCTGTACTAAAGGATATAGAAAATGTGTTTTAGGCAAATAGTGAATGTGTGCTGGATTGCTTTTCTTTTTTTTATTTTTTAACTTTGCCTTGTTATATATTACTGCCAAACCTCTTATGCTTATGTGCTTGTGGGACTGTGCTCTCCTGGGTAGCATTCCATCTGTTTGATTTACCAAAGCTGTGAAGCTATCCCTTTGGTTAGGGAAAAGTAGACATGGCTTGGATGCCAGAATATGAAAATTCAGTTTCTGCTGATGTATATATTAAGTCAGCAAGTCACCAGGAAGTCAGTTTCAGAGAATTAAAAGTCACACCCTTGGATAACAGGAACAGACATTGCAAATAAACTAAATAAATTTTATTAATTTTTCCTACTTATAATATCAGTACTTTTTTTTTTTTAAGTTAGATCAACAGGAAAAATTTGCCTTCATCATTCTTTTATGTGACAAAATTTTAGTGACTACTTTTTGTTGGATTACTTAAATGGAAAATGTATAAACTACTTTATATTGTAAAGACTGGTAAAGGAGCTGTAATCTTTGAAAAATGTCATAAGGATATTCAAACCCATTATGCTGAAGTGGCCTGAATTATTGTGACTCCACAAAACAATTATCATCTTTTCCTTTTTCTTAATTGCATTGGATTTACCATAAATTTGGTGATATATGTTTATGTTTAGTATGTTTGTTGTTTTTGTTCCAGCAACAAAAAAAATTTATATATTTTTAATGTTAAAAAAGTTTTCAAGTGAGTACAAACAGATACTATTTAAATACGGCAGTAATTTAGCTGATGGAGAACTGACTTATTTTACATGGTTTATTAAAGGCCTGCTTTTGTAAACAACATACAGTTGGGTCTTTTTTTCCCTTCATCCACTCTGACAGTCTCTCTTTTAATTGGTATATTTAGACAACTCAAATTTAAAGTGACTTTTGATATAATTGTATTAATATCTACCATATTTTAACAGCTTTCTATTTCTTGTCCTTGTTTTTTGTTTCTTTTTTGTCTTGCACTCTTTTCCTGACTTCTCTGGTTTTAACTGAGGATTTTACATGATTCTATTTTCTCTCTTGTCTTAGCATATCAATTATACTTCTTTAAAAAATATTTAGGGGTTCCCATAGAGTTTGTAGTACATATTTACAACTAATACAAGTTCAATTTTGAATAACACTATACTGGTTTATAAATTCTGCTTGGGTTTTTAATTTTTTAACTTTTTTTTGAGACAAAGTCTCACTCTGCTTGCCTGGGCTAGAGTGCAGTGGCATCATCATAGCTCACTGCAACTTCTAACTCCTGGTCTCAAGTGATAACTCTGCCTCAGCCTGCTGAGTAGCTGAGACTACAGTTGCATGCCACCACACCCACTGAATTATTCTATTTTTTGTAGAGACAGGGTCTTTACTCGACCCTACACAAAGTCTTGGAAATTAAACAGCCTAATGCTGGATGATTCAAGGAGGATATTAAGATTGAAATCACAAGATTCTTTGAACTAAATGACAAAGGAGAAAATCTGTGGGATTCAGCAAAAGCAGTCCTAAGAGGAAAATTCATGGCCACAAATGCCTACATTCAAAAGACAGAAAGATCACAAATCAATAGTCTAACGAATCATCTCAAGGAAATGGAAAAGCAAGAGGAAACCAATTCCAAACCCAGCATAAGAAAATAAATAACTATGGTCAGGGAGTAACTAAATGAAATAGATAACAAAAGAATTATACAGAAGATTAATGAAACAAAAAGTTGGTTCTTTGAAAAGATAAACAAAATTGACAGGCCTCTTGCTAGATTAAACAGAAATAGAAAAGAAAGGACTCTAATAAGCTCAATCAGAAATGAAGAAGGAGATATTACAACTGATGCCATAGAAATACGATATCATTTCTGAATGCTATAAAAATCTCTATGCACATAAACCTGAAAATGTTGAGGAAATGGACAAATTCTTGTAAACACACAACCTAAGTTAGGAAGAATTAGAACTCCTGAACAAACCAATGTCGAGCAACAAAATTGAAACAGCAATAAAAAGTCTTCCAACAAAAAAAGTCCTGGACCACATGGTTTCACAGCTGAATTTTACCAGACCTACAAGGAAGAACCAGCACCTATATTTCAGGAATTATTTCATAACATTGAGAAGGAAGGAATCCTCCCCAACTCATTCTATGAAGCCAATACCACCTAGATACCAAAGCCAGGAAAGGATACAACAAAAAAGAAAACTACAGACCAATATCCCTTATAAATATAGATGCAAAAATTCTCAATAAAATCCTAGCAAACTGAATTCAGTTGCACATCAAAAAAAAAAAAAAAAAAAAAAAAAAAAAAAAAGAAATCCACCTTGAGCAAGTGGATTTCATCCCAGAGAGACAAGGATGGTTCAGCATACACAAATCCATAAATGTGATTCACCACATAAATAGAAGCAAAAACAAAGACCACATGATCCTTTCAATAGATGCAGAAAAAGCATTTGAGAAATTTCAGCACTCTTTATGATAAGAACACTTAACAAAATAGGCATAGATGGAATATACCTCAATGTTATAAAAGCCATATGTGACAAACCCTCAGCCAGCATTATACTGAAGGGGGAAAAATTGAAAGCATTCCCACTTAGAACTGGAGCTAGACAAGTGTGCCCACTGTCACCATTCCTATTCAACTTAGTGCTGGAAGTCCTAGCTAGAGCAAGCAGGCAAGGTAAGGAAATCAAGGACATACAAATGGGGAAAGAAGAGGTCAAACTATTGCTGTTTGCTGATGATATGATCTTATATTTAGAAAACCCCAAATATTCTGCCAAGAGACTTCTGGAAATGATAAATAAATTCAGCAAAGTCTCAGGTTAAAAATCAATGTGCAAAAATCAGTAGCATTCTATATACCAACAATATTCAAGTTGAGAATCAAAGACTCAAATATCTTTCACAATAGCAACAAAGAAAATAAATGTATCTAGGAATGTATTTAACCAAGGAGGGAATTACAGACCTCTACAGAGAGAACTACAAAACACTCAAGTAGGAAATAGCAGAGACTGTAAACAAACGGAAAAACATTTCATGCTCATGGATCAGTAGAATCAACTTTGTTAAAATGTCTATACTATGCAAAATAATTTACTAATTCAATGCAATCCCCATTAAAATAGCTACATCATTTTTTCACAGATCTAGAAAAAATAATTCTATGCTTTATATGGAACCAGAAAAGACCCTGAATAGCCAAAGCAATGTTAAGCAAAAGAATCAATTGGGAGACATCACTTTACCAGACTTCAAGCTATACTACAATGCTATAGTAACCAAAACAGCATGGTACTGTTCACAAGAATAAAGACATAGAGCAATGGATCAGAGCAGAGAACTCAGATATAAAACCATCCCCATATTGCCCTCTGATCTTTGACAAAGCAGACAAAAACATACACTGAGGTAAAAAAAAAAAAAATCCCTATTTAATAAATGGTGCTGGGAAAATTGGATAGCCACATGTAGAAGACTGATACAGAATCTGCAACTCTCACCACTCACAAATTAATGCACGATAGATAATAGACTTAAACCTAAGGCATGAAACTGTAAGAATTCTAGAAGAAAATATTAGAAAAACTCTTGGCCTCGGCAAAGGATTTATGAAGAAGCCTCCAAGGGAATCACAGCAACAACAAAAATAAATAAATGGGACCTAATTGAATTTAAAAGCTTTTTGCACAGCCAAGGATACAATCAACAGAGCAAACAGACAACCTACAGAATGGGAGAAAATATTTGCATGCTATACATCTGGTAAAGGGCTAATAACCAGAATTTACAAAGAACTCAACCAAATCAGCAAGGAAAAAATCAAACCACCCCATTAAAAAGTGAACAAAAGACATGAGCAGAAACTTTTCAAATGATGATAGACTAATGGCCAATAAACATATGAAAAAATGCTCAATGTGTCTAATCATCAGGAAAATAAAAATCAAAACCACAGTGAGGTATCACCTTATGGCAGTGAGAATGGCTTTTATCAAAAGGTCCCAAAACAAGAGATGCTGACATGGATGTGGAGAGAAAGGAACACTTATACACTGTTGGAGAGACTGAAAACTAGTACAACCTCTATGGAAAGTAGTATGGAGATACCTCAAAGAACTAAAAGTGACCTACTGTTTGACCCAGCAATCCCAGCACTGGGTATTTACTGCAAGAAAAAAAAAGTCATTTTATAAAAAATGCCCACTTGTAGTAGAATGTTTATTGCAGCAGAATTCACAATTGCAAAGATGTGGAATCAAACCAAGTACCCATCAATGTGTGAGGGAATTAATAAAATGTGGTATATGTATACCATGGTGTACTAACCAGTCATAAAGAGAAATGTTGAATTAATACCTTTTGTAACAACCTGGATGGAATTGGAGACCATTCTTGTAAGTGAAGTGTCACAATAATGGGAAATCAAATACCACATGTACTCAGTATTAAATTAGAACTAATCAATCGACACTCATTTGCACATATGATAGTAAAACTCAATGGAAATTAAGCAGGTGGGAAGGGGGACAAAGGGATGGGTGAATACACTCCTAACAGGTATAATGCACACTATCTGGGGGATGGTTACATTTATAACTTTGACTGAAATTGTACAAAAGCAATTCATGTAAACAAAATGTTTGTACCCCCATAATATTCTGAAATTTAAAAAAAGCATAAAAGGGTATAAATGGCAAGGAGAGAGACAAGGGAAAAACCCTCAATCAAAGTAAGGAAAGAAGAAAAAGAAGCAAAGATAACAATGCTATATAGAAAATATAAAATAAGTTAGTAGGAATATTAATGGTAATATAAGCAGGTTGGATTTGTCAATTAAAGAACAAAAACTTATATTTGATTTAAAAATATCTAGCTATATGCCATTTACAAAAGATCCAACTATAATGGCAAAAAAAGTTTGAAAATCAAGGGATGAAAAAATTACACCGGAAAAAACAAACCATGAAAAGGGTGATAGAGCAATATTAATTTCTCAACAGACTTTAAGGCAAAATCTATGTCAGAAATTGTGAGATAGAATTAGTTTACAGCAGGACAGGAAAAACTCTGTTTATCTCTGGGGATTCTTAGATGTCTAGTTTTTGACTGTTGGCCTAGATGGGGCAGTGGAATTTGTGATGTGCTCTTTAAAGTCCCAAACTGCCCTAGTGATCCTCAGGGTCAGTTTCACTGATGGATTGCAACTGGTTTAACTAGTGTGACAAGTTGGTTTGATTGTGGCCAGGAGCTTTAAAGCTTCCCTACTGAAAACTTCTCTTTGATTTCTTCTGAAGCTGAAATTCTTCACATATATCCTGGTGGTTCAAGTTGAGCCCTGGGGAGTTTGCCTGCATTCTCTTTCTTTTGTCTCACTGTGTCCATCTTGAAATAAATGACTTACATGTATATACAAATGCTTCTTGACTTAGGATGGGGCTATGTCCCAAAAGACCCATCATAACTGAAAATATCATTAAGTCAAAAATGCATTTAATACACCTAACCTATTGAACATCATAGCTTAGCCTAGCCTACCTTGAATGTGCTCAGAACACTTACATTAGCCTATATTTGTGTAAAATAATCTAACATAAAGCCTATTTTATAATAAAGTATTGAATATATTAAGTAATTTATTAAATACTGTACTGAAAGAGAAAAACAATGGCTGTAATGGTACTCAGAGTACAGTTTCTACTGAATGGATATTGCTTTCACATTATCCATAAAGTCAAAATATCATAAGTTGAACCATTGTAAGTCAGATACAATCTGTACTCTGGGAAGTCTGGTGAGTCCTTTCAAATATTCAAACTGGGGCAAATTTTGCAGAGATAAAGAAGGTCAATATGAAAAAATAATATTTTACTCAGATGATGTAGCAATTCTCAATGTATACATGCTTAGAAACATAATCTCAAAATACACAAAGCAAAAATAGAGAATTACTCAGAGGACAAATACACAATCACTCCACTTAGAAACTGCTAGATCAAGTACGCTAACATTACTTAGCTATGGCAGAGTTGTGTTACCTGTTCACCAACAATCTTTGCTCTCTCTCTATAGTGTGGTCTGGAAACAATATTTAGTTTCTCTGCTCTCTTGATCGCTTCCTGTGACCACATCTACCTCCGGGACCAAGCCATCGAAAGATAGAAAAAAGGCAACAGGAATTTTCCCCAGGCTCCTGGGACCACAGTTTTGGCCAGAGAGAAAGAGTCTCCTCCCTCAGAGTCCTAGGTACCTGCACAGCTGCCACTGCCTTGCTGTCTGTTTCCCCAGGGGATTGCCTGGGAGCTGCAATGGGAAAGAACAGAAGAAACACCCTGACGGTTGTTCCTCTCTCAGATCCTTAGGGACTCTCTTTCCTGCTCTTTGGACTAGAATGAGAGAGCTTCTCTTGGAGCTCTTTTTATTTGTACCCAGTGCAGAGTTCGAGGTTTTGGGATGCTTTTGAATCTAAGGTCAGAAAATAGGAGGAAAAGAGCAGAAAACTCCCCAATGGATTGATCTTACTTTGAGTTCTGTTTTTCCTCCTAATCAGTCTATTATTTACTTTTTAGAGGCCCCAGATAACTGCTCGATGCATTCTGTGCAGGATTTTTAGTTGCATACAAGCAATGAGGCAGAGTGCAGTGTACTTACTTCATCTTAATTGGAACCACCTTCTGGAATCATTATCTTATAATTAAAAAATCAGTGGTTTGACATTTTGTTCTTTCAGAGCCCATTTTGTTCAGTTAACATAGAGCCCAAGGCAAGTCTTCTTCCCTTAGCTTTTTCAATCCACTATCAGGGACAAACATGGGATGAACCAAAAAAAAAAAAAAAAAATTTACTTACTACACACATACTTTCTCTCATCTATGGGCACAAGACATTAAAAGTGGAGGGAATTGCTACCTCAGTGAACGTGCATGGACCACATGACCCCTTTAGAGTTTCTTAGAAAAACTTTCTTCATTCATTGTGCATCTAGGCTTTCAAATGGAAGGAGAATAACCTTGGAGATGTTAGAGCAGCAGGTCTCTCATGTGAAACTTCATTTCCTGGCAGTCTCTTTCTGCAGTTTTGCTCTGAAAGCATGGGGCAGCCACCGTAGGCTGTCTACCCAGCCAAGTTCCTTTTCAAAGATTGACTGCAGTGCCAGGACAGTGCATAGTAGTTAATATCGCACAGATCACATGGCTGACCTTCATTTTGAAAATGTTTTTACAGTTTCAGAATACATTCAGAAAAAGAGTTTATAATATATTCTTCAGTTAAAAGCAATAAAACTTCCCTCTAATTTCCAAGAGAGCATTACTCCAGTGTATAAAATATTCAAAATTCAATAAACAATTAGCAGGATTTTTTTCCACGTGTACACAATCACAAAGAAAATACTGTTTTGAATTTGGCACAGCATAATTTCTTGAGAACACAGTCACCACTATCACCACTACCAACAATGAGAGAGATGGACATAGAGAGACAGTTATAGAAAGGGAAGGAGGGAGGGAGGGCGAGAGAAAGAGAGAGAGAGAGCGAATACATAATTTAGTTGATTGGGCCTTTTTAGGTTTGAGACATGATCATTCATTGCAGTTTGTTCTTAAAACAGCAGGTGGCTCCTTAGACCTAAAATACTTGAGAATGATATTTTGGTAAGGACAGTGTAGAAATATAATATAATTCAAGGAGGGAAATCTAGGAAAGCCATTTTACTAGGAAAGCCATTTATTGTTACATTTTGAAGTCAGGTAGTCAGAAATGTATTATCTGAACTTCCCAGAATTGAGATTGTTGTTGAGGGAGAGAATCAATGATAAGGAGTTATAAAATCGAATTTTGTTATCCTTTTGCTCTGGGATCTAGCATAGCATTGTTGGGATTCTTGCTGTGGGTGTAATTGTCTCCAGGGTCAGGAGATGTGTCAGTGAACACAGACTCAATAGCCGTAACATATGATGTAGGAAGAATTGACACTGAGTAAGATATTTTCAAAGAGTTGGAGTTATTTTTTGTTTTAGGAGTGGAAAAAGAGAATAGGGGATTTGGCAATATAAATAAGACAAAACCTCCCTGTGACACCATGGATTTATTTTAAATCAAAATAGAGAGCTTGGACAGAATATTTAGTTTTAATGCAAGTGTCAGAGAATTACTTTGTTAACAGAAGCTTAGGAGGCACCATTTTGATGAAGGGATCAATATAACTGGTGATGGAAGATTCTTGCACACCTAGAAATGAAGAACACTTGGGTCTCTGGAAGAGCAGGAACTCGAAGGTGGGTCTACTATCAAAGCAATAGGAATGTCCTATCCTTAACTTGACTCATTTAGCCTTTGTCTGTTTCTCTATGTCCTCATAACAAACCTCTCCTTGATCTTCTGCTCTATTTTTTTTTTTCTCTTCCTCCTAACTTCTGTTTTACTCATAGTACAGACAGTCCCTAGGTTACAGACAACCTGACTTATGGTGTTCTGTACTTACAAACAGGCTCCCCATAAGGATAATTTATAATTAAATAATTAAATTAACAATTCAGGAACTTGTTTATTCTGTGTATGTAAAAAAACCTACATAAGTGGTTCGTTGGCACAGCATGTTTACATTAGCAGCTAGTCTCATTGTTTATACAGTCACTTACACACAGCATCACTTTTGTATTAACTTTTTAATTCAATTTTGAGAGTCTGTGTTTACCCTTATGATTACACCTCCAAAGTGAAAGTCCACTGCAAGTCCAGGTGAGCCTGCAGCAAAGAGAAAGGCGATTACAATGGAAATGAAAGTAGAAATAATTAAGCATTCGGAGAAAAGCCAGACACCATCATTTATTGGGAAAACATTGGGCTTCAGTTGCTTGACTACTGGAAGAATTTTAAAGGATATAGTAAGAGTAATGAAAAATGTGAAAGGCAGTGCTCCAATGAAAGCATCAATTATTACTAAGTAGCATAGTGGATTAATTATTGAAATGGAAATGTAATTATTGATTTGGTTAGAAGACCAAAATATTAGCCTGGAATTTAAAAGAAAGAGCACAATAGTTTCTGTAACTTATTATTACAGTACAGGGGTACTATTATTATAGTATTATACTGTGTTATTATTACCACATATAAATCAGTATTGTTATTATTATCATTACCATATATGTGCTGTTCATCAGAGGTCTGAGTTACATACTAACCCAACCTAAAGATGTCCTCAGGAGCATATCTTTTCTGTAACCTGGGGACTGCCTTTATTGTTTCCCTCATAATTTCTGCTTGAACGTGGTCTTTCATGGCTTTCTTGTCCAATTTCTACATTAGACCATCTCATTTCTGCTTCATTTTTTTTTAAACTGTCCCTTTCTCTTATTTTTTTGTTGGTTAAAATTCCTGAGGAAGAGAAATTGATTAGCTGATCTTAATTCTTATCCCAGGCCACACTGTATTTTTTTTTTTGGAGTTTATGGGTTAATGTGCTCTTGGGTCAGGTGTCTTCCCATATACCTGTCAGGGTGGGAAAAAATATAAAGCATGGCTATGTAAGGACAGCTTCTTCTGCAGGGTGAGTGAGGAACAGGGTAGAGAACCTAGAACTAAAACTTAGTTTATTTAGAACTAGGGTGACCACATATCCCAGTTTTCCTGGGAACTCACAATTTAAATCTGTTATCTTGTGTCCAGTGAAGTTTAGCATTTGTCTCAGGATTTTCATTTTCTAATGCATTAAAAAAATTCATATGAAAAATTGAGGGGATGAGGCATAGATCATAACACTCAATTTCCTTTGAATGCCTGGAAAACCTTCTCAAGAAGGGCAGGTTCAGGCTGGGCACAATAGCCCATGACTGTAATCCTAGAACTTTGCAAGGCTGAGGTGGGAGGATTGCTTGAGGACAGGAGTTTGAGACCAGCCTGAGAACTGGAGCAATAGTGAGACACTGTCTCTACAGTAAAACAAACAAACAAAAAAATTAGCCAGGTGCAGTGGTTTGCCCCTGTAGTCCCAGGTACTTAGGAGGCTGAAGTGGGAGGATCACTTGAGCCCAGGAGTTCAAGGTTGCAGTGAGCTATGATCATGCTAGTGCACTCCATCTCTTAAGGAAAAAACAAACAAACAAAAAAAAAAAAAAACAAAAAACAAAAACAAAAACAAAAAAACAAACAGGTTCAAACAAGCCCAGATTGTACAGATTAGAATAAATACTTAACTTTTCAATGCCCAGACATCAATAAACATCCACAAGCATTGAGAACATACAGGAAAACATGACTTCACCAAATGAACTAAATAAGACACCAGTGACCAATCTCAGAGTGATGGAGATATGTGACCCTTCAAACAGAATTCCAAATAGCTTTTCTGAAGAAGCTTAATGAACATCAAGACAATACAGAGAAGGGATTCAGAAGTCTATCAGAAAAAATTAACAAAGGTATTGAAATAGTAATAAAAAAGAAGCAAAAATTCTGAAGCTGAAAAATTTTCACAAACTGAAAAATGCACTGGAGTGCAGAATTTACCAAGCAGAAGAATTAGTGAGCTTGAAGACAGGTTATTTGAAAATTCACAGTCAAAATAGGAAAAAGAAAAAGAATAAAAAAGAATGAAGCACACCTACAAAATCTAGAAAATAGCCTTAAAATGGCAAATCTAGGAGTTATTGGCCTTAAAGAGGAGGTACAGAGAAAGACTGAGGTAGAAGGTTTATTCAAAGAAATATTAATGGAGAACTTTCCAAACCTAGAGAAAGATATTGACATTCAGGTACAATAAAGTCATAGAACACTAAGCAGATTTAAACCGAAACAAGACTACTTTAAAGCTTTTAATAATCAAGCTCCCAAAAGTCACAGACAAGAAAGGGTCCTAAAGGAAGCAAGAACAAAATAACATATAAAGGAGCTCCAATACATCTGGCAGCAGAGTTCTTTGTGGGAAACTTTCAGGCCAGAAAATAGTAGCATGACATATTCAAAGTGCTGAAGGAAGAAAGCCTTAATCCTAGAATATTATATCCTGCAAAAATATCCTGCAAACATGAAGGAGAAATAAAGACGGTCTCAGACAAACAAAAGCTGAGGGATTTCATCAACACCAGACATACCCTACAAGATATGTTAAAGGGAGTTCTTCAATCTGAAAGAACATTAATGGACAATAAGAAATCATCTGAGGGTATAACACTCACTGATAGCAGTAAGTACACAAATACAGAATATTCTATTGCTGTAATTGCAGTGTATAAACCACTTATATCATGAGTAGAAAAAATAAAAGTCAAACCTATCAAAAATAATAACTACAACAACTTTTTTAAAAAATGGGTAGTATAAAGAGATATAAATGGAAACAACAAAAAGTAAAAAAGTGAGGGGGAGGAGATAAAGTGTAGAGTTTTTTTAGTTTTCTCTTTGCTTGTTTGTTTTAAGCAAAATTGTCATTTGTTTAAAAGAATTGGTTGTAAGATTTTTTGCAAGTCTCATGGTAACCTCAAGTCAAGAAACCTACAAAATATACAAAAAGAAAAAAATAATAAAATACACTACCAGAGAAAGTTACTTTTAGGAGGACAGGAAGAAATGAAGAAAGAATGGAGGACCACAAAACAATCAGAAATCAAATAACAACATGGCAATAGTATGCCTTTACCTATCAATAAAAACATTGGATGTAAATTTACTAAACTCTCCAATCAAAAGACATAGAGTGGATGACTGGATAAAAAGCAAAGACTCACCATATGTTGTCTATAAGAAATCCACTTCACCTATAAAGACACATATAGACTGAAAATGAAGGGATGAAAGAAGATATTATATGAAAATGGAAACCAAAAAAGAGAAGGAATAGCTATAATTCTATCAGATAAAATAGATTTCAAGACAAAATTATAATATATATGCACCCAATGCTGGGGCACCAAGATATATAGATCTAATATTATCAGAGCTGAAGATAGAGGTAGACTCCAATACAATAATAGCCAGAGACCTCAAAACCCTACTTTCAGGTGATTTACAGATCATCTAGATGGAAAATCAACAAGAAACATCAGACTTAATCTGCACTGTAGACCAAATGGATCTAACAGATATTTAGAGAACACTTCATCCAACAGCTGCAAAATACACATTCCTCTCCTTAGCATATGGATCATTCTCAAGGATAGATCATATATTAGGCTACAAAACAAGTTTCAAAAAATTCAAAAAAATAAAAATCATTTCAAGTATTTTCTCTGGCCACAATGGAATAAAGTTAGAAATCAATAACAGGAGGAACATTGGAAATTGTATAAATACATGGAAAGTAAATAATACGTTCCTGAATGACGAGTGAGTAATGAAGAGATTAAGAAGGAAATTAAAAAATTTCTTGAAACAAACAAAAATGAAAACACAACATACCAAAAGCTATGGAATACAGAAAAAGCAGTATAAAGAGGAAAGTTTATAGAAGTGAGTGTCTGCATCAACAAAAGTACAAAACTTCAAGTAAACAAACTAATGATGCATCTCAAAGAGCTAGAAAAACAAGAGAAAGTCAAACTCAAAATTAGTAAGAGAAAAGAAATAATAAAGATCAGAGCAAAAATAAATGAAATTTATTTGAGAAGACCCAAATAAATAAAATCAGAGATGAAAAAGGAGACATTACAATAAATACTGCAGAAATTCAGAGGATCATTAGCAACTACTATGAGAAACTATATGCTAATAAATTGCAAAACTTAAATGTAATGGATAAATTCTTAGATTCATACATCCTACCAAGATTGAACCAAGAAGAAATCCAAAACCTTGATAAAATAATAACAAATAATGAGATAGAAGCAGTAATAAAAAGTCTTCCATCAAAGAGAAACCCAGGACCTGGTGACTTCACTGTTGAATTCTCCCAAATATTCAAAGAACTAATACCAATCCTACTCAAACTATTCCAAAAATCTAGAAGGAGGGAATACTCCCATGCTAGGTGTGGGGAACATGCTGCATTAAGGCCACACGTGGCCTTTTAGGTCTTTAAGTGTTGACTTTGACTGAATCCAAATTTTACAAAACAAATCCTTATATATTTATTAATCCATTTTTGTTCATCTTTTATATTTCTATTTTATTTCTAAAATGAGTGTATTTAAAATACCAAAGAATAAAATAAGCTTCAGTGAAATAATCCTCCTGGGTTGATAAGCATAATTTAGCCATAAGGGCTAAATTTGCAGCTGCAGCACTCATGATTTAGTTCTAATTTGTCCCACCTGACTGGCACTACTACTGTACTAGGCTGGTTGGTGGGAGTTCATGGGGGTGGAGAATGTCAGTCTGTTATCAGCTTTTGACAATGGTGCACTGTGTTTCTGTTTGAAGTGGAATTTGTGAATAGTTGCACAGCTCAACAGTATTTTTAAGTTCTGTCTTCTGAACAGCTCATGATTTCAAAGAAGACAAAGAAAATGCTGAAGGAAGAAAACAGTTTTTTTAAAATGAGGATTGCGAATTGCAATATTATATTGTTTCTGCTAAAGATAAGATGATTTGCTTCTTTAGTGACCCTGCAATATCAACATTAAAGAAATTCAAATTCTCATCAGCATTATAACAGTCATAAGGACCACAAATATTTTAAATTAGAGAGAGAGGCACAAAAGGTTGTATTCCACAAATTAAAAGTTGAAAAACAAAAGAAAAGACAATTCTTTCAAGCAGAAAGAAGACCTGGTAATAATACCACTGAAGCAACTTATAAAGTAGCTAATATACTCTGGAAAACAGGGAAGCTCTTCAGTGATAAAAAATGCATTGTTGAAGTTGTAGGTTGCTTAGATCCTGATATTTCAAAATACAAACAACTGCCTCTTTCAAGGAGAACCATAAGTAATTGGCAACATGAATTAGCCTTGGACTTCACAGAACAACTTCATGCAATATTTCAAAAGGAAAATATATATTATTCAATCACTTTGGATAAATCAACTGATGCTACTGACTCGGCACAAGTTTTATACTTCATTCAGGTCATAACAGAAGATTTTCTTTGCTATGAAGAGTTACTCGCTTTTGGCACTCTTGCAAACAGAACACAGGAATAGATATCTTCAACAACTTTCAAGATTAATGTCATGAAGTTGGACTGAATTTGGTAAATTTAGTGAGTGTAGGTACAGATGGTGCACCTTCCATTACAGGAAAACATGAAGGGTTTATTGCACAGACAAAAAAAAAAAAAATGTATCAACAGATCCATATGCTCGTTTCTTTTCATTGTATCTTGCATCAGCAAAATCTCTGTGCTAAAGCTACTATTTTAAGTGACACTTTGTAACAAGTTATAGGTATTGTTAACTATATTCCTTCAAATGCAACGTGGCATCATCAGTTTTGTAACATGCTAAAGTTGAATGATGAGATATTCAGTGTGGATTTGCTGTATCATTCTAAAGTGTATTGGCTATCACAGGGACTGGTGTTAGCCAAAATTTTGTCTCTGCGAGAACAGATAAATTTTATGAGGAACAGAATCAGCAATGTGAATTTTTGAAGAAGATTTCTATAGGAATCCAGCATTTCTGTGTGATATCATGTCAAACCAAAATGACTTGAACATTTCTTTGCATGGTATAACTAAGTCAATATATGATATGTGGCAAAAAATCTAAGCATTTTGAAAAAAGCTATCTTTTTTAAAAACACTTCTTCTTGAATAGGAAATTTCAGATTAACATTTACCCCAGTTAGCAAAGATCATTGATGAGCAGGCTGATATATGCAAATCATTTGAAGAGTATGCAACTGTTATAGACCTATTAACTGGAGAGTACAATGAAAGGTTCCCTGAGTTTGAGAATCATGACATCACACTCAAATTAGCATTTCAACCTCAACTAGCTGATATCACCAAGGCACCTTATGTACTACAGATGGAACTGATTGAGCTCTCAGTAGATGACATTTTAAAGTCATTATTTGATGCTAAGAAAGATCCAATTGAAATATGAAAAAATGCAGCAGAATGCCCAATGCCTTCATCAACATCTTGCTGCAAATGTACATCCTCCTACCTAACCCAAATCAAGATGTCCTTGAGGTCACAGATGACTGATACCCACCTAGAGGATCAGCTGAAACTTTGGACTTCCATGCTGCAACCAAATATTCAAAATGTTTTCAAACAAAAAGTAGACACAACAAAGACATTAAAAGGTTAGTCAACTTTATAATTAACAAATAGTTCTCATTTTTTGAAATTATTAAATACATAGTAGCTATATTTTTACAGAATAATGTACATTTTAAGTATATTTAATTGAATTTTCCTGAATGCAGCCCAATTTGATTATAGCTAAATTAATGTGGCCTTCCAATATGAAAAGTTTCCCCATCCCTGTCCCAAACTTATTCCATGAGGCCAGTATCACCCTGATACCAAAACCAGACAAAGACACAACCAAAAAAGAAAACTATAGGCCAATATCTTTGATGAACATAGATGTAAAAATCCTCAAGGAAATACTAACAAACTGAATTTAACAACATGTTAAAAAGATTATTCATCATGATCGAGTGGGACTCATCCCAGGGATGCAGGGATAGTTCAACATATGTAAATAAATCAATGTGATACATCATATCAACAGAATGAAGGACAAAAGCCATATGATAATTTATTTTTTTAAATTATTTAAATTAAAAATTCCCTGAAGAGATCAACATATATATATAAAAAAATAGAACTTCTGTAAATGAAAAATTCATTTAAGGAAATGTACACTATCTGGGTGATAGACACACTTATAACTTTGACTCAAGCAATACAAAGCAGTCCATGTAACCAAAACTTTTGTACCCCTATAATATTCTGAAATTTAAAAAAGAAATCCAAAAACAAGCTATTTTTGGATTTTTTTTTTAAATTTCAGAATATTATAGGGGCACAAATGTTTTGGTTACATGGACTGCTTTGTATTGCTTGAGTCAAAGTTATAAGTGTGTCTATCACCCAGATAGTGTACATTTCCTTAAATGAATTTTTCATTTACAGAAGTTCTATTTTTTTTTTATATATGTTGATCTCTTCAGGGAATTTTTAATTTATTTCCTGAATTGCTTTTCTGGTTTCCTTGAGTTGGTTTTCCATTTTTTCTTGGATTTCATTGAGCTTCCTTAAAATCCATATTTGGATTTCTTTATCTGTCATTTCAATGTTTTCATTTTGGTTTTTATCCAACACTAGAGAGCTGGTATTCCCTTTTGGGGGGTGTCCTTTTTCTCCGATTTTTCTTACTTCTGGAGTTCTTTCACTGATTCTTTCTCATCAGGGGCAGTTGTCACTTCTTCTTCTTCTTCTTTTTTTTTTTTTTTTTTGTTGTTGTTTAGATAGTTTTTTTTCTTCCTCCTCACTCGTAAGGGAGTGTCTGTAGCATATGTTTGGCAAAAACCTTTCACTTTGCTTGTGGGTGCTTTGACGGTGATCTGGGTTCTGGATAGATGACTTACTTATAGACATCCTTAGTTTCTCAGTTGCTAGTTGTTTATAGACTGTAGCAGTGATGAGCTATGTGTGTGGGCAGGTTGGTTCCCTATCTCTCTTTGATTAAGGAGAATGGAGGTCTTTGGGATCCTTTTTCATTCCACAGCCCTGTGGTTTTCTTAACAGTGTAAATTGTATTGGCATGCCCCATCTAATCTCTGAGATAGTAGGTGGTGTTTGTGGGGAAGAATAAACCATGCCCTGTGTGACTGGGTCAGTAAATGCTGTAAAGAGCTGTGTGAATTGACCTCCATGTCAGTAGGTGCCACTTACTAGAAGGAATAAGCTGCAGTTTTGTTTTAGGAACCTATGGCCAGCTCTAGGCCCACACAAGCACTTGAAAGGCCCAGGTGGTGGGTGGGGCCCTGGAACTTCCAGGTGAGTCCTGTTTCCCCCACAGCAGAGGCAGTGGCTGTCTGAGATCCACAATCTGGCTGTTGGGAGCAGGTTTCACTTTTCTCCCTGCTCCTCTGATTTGGGATATTCCTCTGGCATCTGTCAGCAGGTAGGAGATCAAATTAGCTGAGGTCCCCAACGATGGCACTGCAGGCTGAGAGCTTCTCTGTCCATCATGCTACCCTGGGCTCAGAGTGTGGCTTTCCTGTGTGGGTAGGGGTGCTCCACGAGTGTGCTGTGGCTGGGACACACACTGCACTCTCTTTTCAGGTCTGTCTACAAGGGATCCCTCAACTCCCAAGGTTAGTTCACAAATCTCCCCTCCATGCCTCTGAATGACACAATTCAGTCCTGGGGATATGCAATTTGGTCTATGGGCCTGTCTCCAGGTCCCTAAAGATCAATCCCTGACAGGCAAAAGTGTGCTGGTCCAGAATTTCCTATAGGGTATTCAAGCAGGTTTGATATCCCTCTGCTTCATAGTGTGCCCTGCTCTGATGAAGCAGCCAAGTAAGCAGCACTGGGGAGGGTCAACGAGCAGGGAGCTCATAGTCTGAGTACCTTTTAATCCTCTTCAGGTCTTCAAGAGGAAAGGTTTGAGCCCCACTTTTTGTGGAAGCCCCAGCAGAGGGGAAGCAGCAACTCCTGAGAGCCCCAGCTCAAGTGTCTCTCTCGCCAGCTGTGGTCAGGGCAGGGTAAGGAGAAGAAAAGAGTCTGAATGGGGGAAAGCTAGTACTCTGGTTGTCTCTGTCCCTCTCTCTGGAAGGAAGCCCACCTGGAATGTCCAGGCTCTGGGGCCACAAATCTCCTGGGACCCACTGGCCCCCTGTGGCTCCTGTAGTCTGGTCTAGAAATGTTTGTGTGGGAATGAGAGCTATGAAAACTGAGTGGCTTGAAGCCCTATGGCAAGGAAAAAGGCTTATGGTGAGTGGAGAATCAATATAGTGCCCACCATTTTGGCTTGGGTTCCTGGTGATGGGAAGTACCCCAAGAGTGCTGGCAGCTTGGTGCTTTGTCCTCAAGAAATTCCCAGTTTACTGGTGGTTCAGCTTTTGGGCTTTTGAGGGTAGAAATGCTCTGCCTGCTGATTGCCTGAGATGTCAGAGAGTGAGAAACAAACTGCTCCACCTATCCTTTTGGCTAGACTCTGAGCCTCTCAGGGGTCAAGTTCACCTCTGCCAATATCTTGCTCCCTTTTGTTCTGCTCCACAATTTCTTCCTGTGTAATCTTTTTTAGGTTGTACACTTTTCCCTCAGAATTATACCTGATCTGTGATTGTTGGCCTTTCATCTATACCTTTTATGTCCCTGTTTGCATCTGATTATTTTTGTTACAGTATATATTTCTAGTTCTCTCTGTTCCTACTAGATTGTATTTTTTTTTAAATCTAAACAGTGCATAAGAATAGGAAATGAGCTCCCCAACCTGGACTGTTGGTCCCACTCTCCTTAGTCTTTTTTTTTTTTTAGACAGAGTCTCACTCTGTTGCCCAGGCTAGAGTGAGTGCCGTGGCATCAGCCTAGCTCACAGCAACCTCAAACTCCTGAGCTCAAGGGATCCTCCTGCCTCAGCCTCCCAAGTACCTGGGACTACAGGCATGCACCACCATGCCCGGCTAATTTTTTCTATATATATATTTTTAGCTGTCCATATAATTTATTTCTTTTTTTTAGTAGAGATGGGGTCTTACTCTTGCTCAGGCTGGTCTTGAACTCCTGAGCTCAAAGGATCTGCCCACCTCGGCCTCCCAGAGTGCTAGGATTACAGGCGTGAGCCACCGCGCCCGGCCCACTCTCCTTAGTCTTAAACTGTACTTATTACCTTGGATGTTCTATCAGAAGTTTACAGTGAATTGATGGATACATAAAATAGATATCCCTTTTAATTAAAAAACCTTTTAATGTATGAACATATACATAGTATTTCACTCCTTTGTATGAGTTTACCATAATTTATGTAACCAGAGGATTTTTAGATTGTTTTCATTTTTAGTAAAATGTTGCTATGATTGGCTTTATAAAGGTAGTTTATACATATGTATAGGACACATTTTTATAGGAAAAATTGCTGATTTAAGGAGCACATGTACAGTTGATCATGATTTGAAGATTCTGTGTTTGTGAATTCCCCTACTTGCTAAAATTTATTTGTAACTCCACAGTCAATACTTTCTGTGTTCTCACGATCGTTCATGCACATGTGGCAGAGCAGCAAAATATTTGAATTGCCTGATGTACTTGTTCCCAGCTGAGGTTGAACAAGGTGACGTTCTACCTTCTTGTTTTAGCTCTCATACCGGAAACAAGAGTCCTGTTCATGGTCTATTTAGTGCCTCATTTTTCTTATTTTTATACTTGCTGGAGATGATTTTACTGTTTAAAATGGCCCCCAAGCATAGTGGTGAAGTGCTGTCTCATGTTCTTAACCACAAGAAGGGTGTGATATGCCTTATGGAGAAAATGCATGTGTTAGATAAACTTAGTTTAGGCATGGGTTACAATCTTGTTGGCTATGAGTTCAATGCATAGAAAAGACAAGACTGAGGAAAAATACATAAACATGTTTATAGCAAATAAATGAAGTATAGCCTAAATAGTGAGCCTAACTGGGTTGGCCTACGTTGTTTTTGAAATGTTTCAACCTGTCATTCTGTGGCAGATTCTGAAGCCAATAGAAAATTAACATTGGATGATGCTTCAGTCCTTAGGGCTCTTGGCTGAAAGTACAACAGAATATCTTAAATTTGCTGATACCACTTTTGTGAATTCTCTGCATGCTGTCACTTCTAACAGGTCAGTGTGTAGTAAAATAGTTCAGCACAATGATACTAGTGTAACATTCAAGTCAGTTGTAATACATCCATATTCCTTAGTTAAATCTCACATTGTTTGGAAATGTTAGTTTATTACTCAAAAATCCATGTTAACCTACAAGGCAAATAATAGCCTACTAAATATAACAGACCCCACACATCCCTATAATTCTGTAACTTAATGGTTTCATATATAGAGAGAACCCCTACGATGGTCAAGAAATCCAAATTAGTTATTTCTGCCTGTCTTGCTAAAACTGCATACTTAAGGAGGTGACAGAGATTAATGATGTTGAGCACTAATAGTATCAATCCTATTGACAACTCTTCAATTTTTAAAAATAATTGGTTGCTTCTTATTTAGTTTTCTGTCTGGTATTAAAGGTTCACAGCTCCTTAAATAGTTATGTAACACCATTCTTGGGGGAATTGGAGGAATCTTTAAGAGTAACTCTCACTACTGTCCAAACCCCAGAACAAAACCACAAAGGAAACAAAACAGAAGTAAGATCTTATGGTTTTAAAAAAAGGCTTCCTTAGAATTGAGGTTAGGTAATATTCAATTCATTTTTTTTTGCTGAGCAGCTATACTTTCTGAGGTAACTCAAAATTTTCATTCACTTAGTGATCTCTGTTTTTACCAGCAAATTCAACAGAATCAAATATAGATCATCAGCCCATGTGGTCTGCTTGTTAACTCGTTGGTTAGAAGATAATTAATTGGATCTCCTTTCATACACAAAACAACTTCTATTTTGGGGAGGTGAATTTGTTCAGCAGATCCTCATTGCTTTCAGTACCAGGTCTGATGGAACTGAACTCTACTTACCAATATTTCTTAGTCAGAGATCTGGTGGTTCCTTATGATTTTGTCAAAGGCAGAATATTCAATTTCTTTACTGTCATAAATACTAAGAGGAAAGTACATACTGACTGTTTGTACCATCAAATTCATTTGAGTCTTCTGTGGGGCCAGCTGACAATATGTCAGTAACTGCTGGAAGCATGTGGTGGAGAGGGCATTCTCTGAATCCAGGTAATTGGATTATTGGATATTGGATTATTGGATATTGAGGTGCTATCTTTCAAATTCTCTAAATGTTAGATGGAGAAATGTCATGTTTTATACAAATCTTTATAAATATCTTTCCCCAAATTATATCTTTCATGGTTTTTGGTAAAGAATAATTAGATGGAGTTGAAGGCTGTGTACTCTCTTCCAAGGATGGGCTATACACAGTGTTTCAGGTATCTACTGCTGTGTAACAAAGCATCCCAAAATGTGGTGAATCAAAACAGTTAATTTCTATCTCATGGTTCTATACATTGATTGTGCTTATCTGCGCAATTTTCACTTTCTTTCATGCAGTTGAAAGCAGATGGTGAATGGGGCTGGAGTCATCTGGAGGTTCCCCTGGGCTGGACGTTCAAGATGACTTCTTCCCTCACATCTCTGGAGCCTCATTAGGCTTGACTGGAACAGCTGGTCTCCGGCCAGGTAAATCTCTGACTAGGCAAATTTATAAAATCAGGAGACATGGTTTAATACATCTTTAGGACATTTCTTCTTATCTGTCTATGATTTCAATCCTTCCTCCCTCCCAGTTTTGTGAACTTAAAAACCAAAGCCTACTTTTAAGATCCAGGATGCTTTCTAAATACATTGGAAGAAAGACACCCTATAAATGCAATATGCAAGATCTTTATTTGTTGTTTAGAATGGCATTGCACAAATTTTGACTAACACTGCAAACTCAAGCCTTTGGCAAATTATCTCAACTTTTGCTTGTAAGGAACCGTACACAGACAAATTACTTGTTTTCTCTAGATCTTGAAATCTAGATTATCTGTATTCCTTGAGACTCATTTAATTTGTTTTTGACACATTACTGAAAAGCACCCTATGGTTTTTCACTGTAATTATTTTTCTTCATGACACAAGACAAGTACACCTGGAGGAATTACAAAATAAGATATAAATATGCTGCATCATAATGTAGTATAGGTTTAGTGTCATGGCTGACTTTGAATCATTTGGCAGGAAGGATTTTCATAAGAATTAAGCTGCATATTTTACTTTTGGGCTGATCATGCCATATTTTCTGCCATTTGGCTTGATATGACATCCAGAATATCTAATTTCAACACCTGGAAGTTTAAGGTGCTTAACTAGAAAGAAAAACAATACTCCATCTGCATTTATAGGCTTTGTCAGATGGAGCAACACATGTGATAAGAAATGTTTACCAGAGAAAGAATGAAAAATTCCGAGGGCTTATTCCTAAATTAGACTCTAATGATCACTTTTCTTTTCTAGTTCATCTGTGAGATTTTTCCTAGATTTGAACAGTTTGGTTAAAAATAAAAATAAATAAATAAAAAAAACACCTGTGTGTTGTGCCAAAGACTTGCTAGCTGTTCTGTTCAGTGGCCCATATTTCCTGGGCCACTATGTCCATGCAAACATGACTTATCAGGTAGGTAAAAGAGTAATATTTACAAATCTTTCCCTTAATGATAAGACATTGATAGCACACCAACGGTTTTGAGCATGGGCTCTGGATAGAGCTGGATGCTAATTTTGTATTCTTCACTTCACCATCTGACCTTGAATTAGTTACTTAATCTCTACAGACCTCAATTTCCTCATCTGCAAAGTGTGAATAAGAGTTATTATGCAAATTAAGTAAGAGGTATATGTATGCTAGATATTTTCATTTGCCCCTTCAGATCCACTATCGACCCTTCTCCTCCCTGGCCTCCTTCCCAGGAAGCTGACGTGTGTGGGCCACTAGAGGATGCTTGTTCTTGGTCCCATTTGGTTTGACCAATAGAGCACCCAGACAGAGGATCAGAGGGAGGGCCGGGAGTGAGATTGGGGATTTATTCTGAACACTTGCCCTGCAGCATTGCATTAGTTTGTCACTATTTCTTCTCCAGAAGCTTTTGACAAGACTGTCTCCTTCTATGTTCTGGAAAACTGCTCCCTGTCCTCCCTCCTTTAGGCCTGAGGAGAGGAAACAGCTCTGCAATTGCTAGCCCCAGAGTACAGCACCATCCCAACATCCTGTCACTTCTTTGCTAATAATCTCTTTATTAAATTTCCCTAGGAAAATCCTAATTTGACTGTCTTCTGTTTTATTCTGAGATGCTGATTGATATGGTATGTGCTTACCATAGTGCCTTGCACAAAGGAAATGTCCAACACAGTGGTATTTATCATTAAGAAGACTTCAAGCATGTAGTGAATCTTATAATATATACGCAACTTGTACGTTGATGAAGGGTGGTGCCTGGATGTGACAAAAACGCAGCTTAAATAAAATAATTTACCACCTGTGTGTTCAAACTTCATTTAGTGTAGATAATTTCCTCAATCATTGGAGGAAAACTTCCAGAAGTCCCATGATTTCTCTGCTCACTCTTACGTGACAATTCTACAGCCACTTCAGGACACAAACACACTAACAATTCAGTAAAGAGAATGTCTGGACCATGGTCTAATAAATAACTGATCTTAATCACCTCTTCTCCTGTTTTCCAGATTATACCTGCTCCAGGCTGGTTGCCTGCTATGGGGACAGGATGAGTCCCTGGCTCTCTACCATCTCACCTCCTTCCTTGCTCACTAACTGCTGTTTTGGAATTGCCAGTCTTAAGGGTATAGGAGAGGAGAGGTTTAGGGGAGGCACTGCTTGGTTAGGCAGCTTCAACCTCTCTGGACATATGGATGGTTAAAGCGGGTGCCTCAGGGTGGGCGTGGAGACACCAAGGCCGACTCTTCTTTCTTGGGTTCTTCTTGAGCTCTTCAGAGGTTTCCTGAAGGACCTTCTTGCATGCAGTTCTCTTGACTCAGGTGGATTGCCTCCTGGCATCCCCCGCACACTTCCAGCCTCTTCCTGCCCTTCCCTCTGCCAGGTCGCCCTGTTGGCTGAGAAGCAGGATAGCGTCTCACCCACACTCTCTCCCTCCTGACACAGACCTGCTACGAAACACGGAGGCATCCATCCCTTGGCTCAGCCTCAACGTAGCAGTGCTCTCTCGACTTCTCCATTCCAGCAGCTGGTCAGCTCCCAGACTTACTGGTCCCAGCGCACTTGGGCTTTCTCAGGCAGAGTCAGGCACTAGTCTTCACGTCTCCAGTGGCAGGGAGCACATTGCCAAGCTGTTGCAGGGGTGCTCTGAAGTTCCCCAACCAGGCTTGGGGATAGAAGGCAGCATACCATAACCTGTTTTCAAAGTGTTGGAGGTGAGGAGAGGAGAGTCTTATCCAAAGGGACTTTGTCACTATATCCTCAGTCCCATCAGCTTTTTCAATCCCTTTCATATACTTGAGTGGACAAAAGGATCTAAGAGTCAGGAGCAGGTCGTGGTAGGGCTCTTCCTTGGTAAATATGCAAAAGATGGATATTCTGTGCGTTGTATTTATCACATCAGCCTCATTGTAGAAACACACATTTTAAGATACTAGCGAAAGTTGTTTAGTGTTTGTTATTTTTTAGAACAAAACCTTAATAATTGAGGCCTGGATAGAAGAGGAGAGTTTTCTGACTGGTAGATTGATGTTGATATTTATATTATTTTTCTTCTGCCCATGTTTAGATCTTTTTCCTACAAGTTCTGACTGAGGAGAGAGAGCTAGGACAAGGGCCACAGTGGGGGTGGCAGTGCTGCAAGCATCTAGGGTGACCAGTATTGACTCTGGAGCCAGGTGCTGCAGGGGAGTCAAAGCCAGGGGGAGGCATCCTGCACTCCGGAATTTATAATGCAAAGCGAGAGATGAGACCCTTACAAAGTGAGAAGGGAATCAGTGACATGACTGTGGTGACAGCTGCACAACTCTGCGAACATACTAAGAACCATTGGGTTATACAGTTTAAATGGGTGAATTGTATGGCATGTAAATTATATCTCAATAAAGCTGTTAAATAAAGGAAGGGAAGATAAAGTGAGAGCTAAGAGGGAAGGAAGGGTTCACTCAGTCCGGGGAGACTGGGGCCAGAGCACACTATGGTTATGTAAGTCTCTAGGTCACAGAAAGTAAAAGGACATTGGCAGGTTCTTGATGCAAAAGCTGGCTCTGTTTGAGGGATGAGTGTTTATCTCAGCTGATAAAAGAGCCTCCCCTCAATCCCCTTCAAGCCAGCAAGCACCATCTCTGCATTTCTGTCTCTAGCAGCTAAACAAGGATGGGCAAGGGCCCGCCTTTCCTGATAGCTGAATGTGGCCAACGTCCATTTCACCTAATAGCCTGCCGAAAAGTTGAGCTGAGACCACAGTCCTGATGATTGCTGAGTCTATTTGCCATCCTGGGCTGTCAGTCGAAGTAGCAGGTTTGTGGCAGGGAACGAGAGGATGAGACACAGGGAAAGCAGCTCAGAGCTCTTACCATTCTTTGAAGGTGATGTTCAAATGTTCCAGGAAAGTGAATGCTTTTAGAGAGAGACTGAAGGCTGCATCTACTAAGAATTAAAGTGAAGAAGTCTGATTCATCCCTGTCTTACAAGAAAAGGATGTCTTTAAAATGTTTTTCTTTACTGTGTAAATTTTTAAACATATACAAAACAGAGAGACTAGAATAATGAAACCCGATACAGCCATCACTGTCAGAAGAGGGCTTCATCACAGTTGAAATAAGTACACTTTGTCTTAACTTTTTACTCTGTAAAAATACATATTCTAAATGAAAGACTTAACGACACCAGAACAGAAACGTACTATTTAGTATTCTGGCATAGATGCCCATTTTAATTCCAAAGATTATAATATAATCACTCCTACAAAATTTCTTCTGTTATTCAATTTGAAGGCATAATGTCTTTGATAAATCTGATTGAATGGCTAACTTTATCCTTCCATTCATATGTTAAAAAGTTTTAAGCACATGGAATTAAATGTATAATTCTCGAATTTTACAATGCCTTTGTTGAGTTGGCATTAGACCACAAGTTTAATTGCATCAAAGGGCAAAGAAATGATGTGCTCAGACTTCCCGTTTTATCAGCACGTAAAATGTTTTCTAAATTATTTGGCAGTTGATTACCCAGATTTCTTCATTCTGTTTCCTCTGGCTTCCCTCTGAGCTTTTAATGTTAGTTATTCATTCATTGAGGAAGAACTTTGTCAAGATGAGGTATTAAAGCAAAACAATCCAGTTTGCCTCTCTTTCCCATCTCCTGGGAAAGTATCTGGAAGAACTAGAAATTAAATCTCCAAAAGACACTAATCTATGGAAAGTTTGCCTCTTGTCTAAAGTGGGAATTTGGAGTTGCCCATGTGAATTTGTCCCTGTTAACTGGGATGACAGATAGTTCAGTATTAGGGGCAACACCAGGAGTAGGGAGGGAAAAGGCAATGGGATTCCCAGGGTGTTTCCCATTTACAGCAGGACCCAATGGGCAGATGGAGAATGAGAATGGAGGAACAGCTTTTTCCTCCTCCCCAGGTAAGGAACCGGAGATGCAAGCAGGGAAGCCGAGGCTGCACGGTGGTCATATGGTCTGGGTCAACACTGCAGATGAGCGACCATGAGGGTGGGCTCAGGCCTTGAACTGGAAATCAGGGCTGCATCAGCAGATTGTTTCTGCCACGAGTTAGTGGGCTGCGGCTTTTCCGGCCTCCTTAGAAGGTGGGCAAGGCCAAGCCTGATTTTATGCTGCCTGGCAAATGGGGTCTAAGGAAAGCTGGTTTTTTTGAGTCTCTCGAAAGAATTTTAGGCAACATCAAATGTGATAGGACATATTTTGGGCAGCTTCAGAAACCTCATATAAGTTTCTTTGATCAGGTGAGAAACATCTCTACATTAATATGAACAAGCTGTAAATAAAATTTGCAGTTCACTTAACCACGACGCAGCCAACCTAAATCCTTGACGTTTGAAAAATCCTGCAGGTGTTTGAAAAGCAGTCTATTTAGTGGGGGTAGTTATTCAATTCCAGATTCCTTTAGTAATGAGAGTGTATTTGGATAGGGCTGCTTGTAGGGTAATGCCATTCAAATCTCATTGCAAAATATAAGCAACTGCAGGAGAAGCAGGAGCTGTCAGCAGCAATTATATGTTCCTAGGAGTGCCAAGTCTTTTAATTTTGTAATTCTTTTTACAGCTAGATAGAAAGAAAGAGAGGAGAGAGAGATACACACACACAAAGAGCAATCCCTTTTAACAGTAGCTCTACGAAATGTTGTCAGGGTCTTCTGAAAGCCCAAAGAAATCCTTGTTTTCACAGGGAGGTTAGTCATGGGATTCTGAACCATACAGCCACCACTGGGTGGCTCCCATAGACTAGCCACAGTCCCCTTAAGTAGGGATAAAACCTGGACAGAAGTTGGTGCCATCCGGGAGAAGCTTTCCTTCTTCTGGTTGCTGGAAATAAAAATAAGAATAATCTTGCAATTGCAGAATTGCTTGGCACGAGTCCACTGTTTTTCTAAGCATTTCTTTATTTGCGGATTTTCAGAACGGTACAATTTAGAGATTCAAATATGAAGACTCACTTCCTCTATTGAAGAAAGGAAAAGAGTCATGTGGCTGACTGTTGAAATGGCTAGATCCTGGCGGATATAATCCCTTTCAGAGGAAATTTCAGGTTTGGGGATAAGTCAGAATCTCTCCTTTCCAAGGTTTGATTGATAGAATACACAATATTTTTAGGGCCTGCAAAAGAAAAAAAAAAAAAAATGACAAGGTCCTCTCCTTTCTTTCCTGAAGCAGTTTTTGAAGTGGAAGACTTTGTTTTTTTTTTCTGTAGTATTTTATAAGTATGGCTGGGAGAGAGAAAAAGCAGGCACAGAAGGCAAAATCATATATAATTGTTCAGAATGTGTCATCTATCATTATTTTCAAATCCAGTTCCTGTCCTTGGAATCATTCTCTTATTTCACAAATCTCCTAGGAAAACATAGCAAAAGAAGGTGAGCCTGCTTGTGGAGTTTAAAGTGGAGTTTCTCATTTCCTTTTTCATGTCCTGTTGCAGACAACACCCAGCCTTTCTGGGACTAGAGGGTGGGATTTGAACAGACATCCTGGGTCCAGCATGTGTTCCATTGTCATTGTTGGAAAGACAGTGGGTCCCCTGTCTTCTACATCCAGGTGACACAAGGTAGATTCAATGCATCACACCAATCACCAAACAACCCACAGGACATTAGATCTCCTTTTCTATAATTATTCAGGGTTGGAGCAGGAAGAGATTTTGTTTTTTACATTTGAGAGAACTAACATCCAGAGAAGGGAAGTGATATGTTCAGAGGTTCATGGCTAGCTAACAGTATAGCCAGAACAGCTGCAACTACCACACAGATATCCTGACCCTCTGTTTAGAGCTGATTTCCCCATTGTGTATCCAGAAGTCTCTTTGGTTGGCAAACTTTTATCTGCTCTATGTATCTGAGACTCTGGGTTTCTATATTTAGGAGCTGATTCCTGCCTTTCTGGAAAGCCTGCCTTGACCTGCTCTCCTGTCAAAGCCTTCTGGTAATTTCCTTGTCTCTGGCTACATGCAATGATTTCTTTAAGCACCTTTCTGGCTTTCCAATCAACCTCTACCTATGGTGTTATGTGTGATCCCTCTTCAATCTGCCTAATTCCAAAATCACTGCTTTTCTTGACCTTTGACCTTGGGAATAGTGAGGAGGGGATACTTACCCTCTTCCTTATGCCACTAGGCATTTTCTCCTCAAGTGTTCCTTTCTCCCAGGAGTGGGAGTGTTGGAGGGACTTCTGCTCCTCTCTACCTCAGTGCTCCTTTCTCCCCAGGGAAGAGGAGTGGTGGAGCTAATTGATCAGGCAATTTTTTTTTTTTTTTTGAGAAAGAGTCTCACTCTGTTGCCCAGGCTAGAGTGCCGTGGTGTCAGCCTAGCTCACAGCAACCTCAAACTCCTGGGCTCAAGCCATCCTCCTGCCTCAGCCTCCCGAGTAGCTGGGACTACAGGCATGTGCCACCATGCCGGGCTAATTTTTTCTATATATTTTTAGTTGTCCAGATAATTTCTTTCTATTTTTAGTAGAGATGGGGTCTCACTCTTGCTCAGGCTGGTCTCAAACTCCTGACCTCGTGCGATCCTCCTGCTTAGGCCTCCCAGAGTGCTAGGATTACAGGCATGAGCCAACGCACCTGGTCGAGGCAATTTTATTAGTTCGTGTAATCAGTATGCCTCATGGTAGGGAAGCTGGTTCTGTTCTGTCTCTCTTTGTCCTAGCGTCCTGTGGCCTTGGGGCCACATGTGGCCTTCTGGATCCTTGAGTGCAGCCCTTTGACCGAATCCTGTAAAGGGATTTGTTCTGTGAAGTTTGGATTCGATCAATGGGCTGCACTTGGGGATCTAGAGGCCACAGGTGGCCTTGAGGGCACAGGTTCCCCATCCCTGGAAGGATTAGGAACAGCATTGTGTCCTCAGGCTTAAATTTTATTCTTCCCCACAGTTGACAGCTGAGCCCTGCATATTGGGAGTTGTCAGGTGCTGGCCCAGCCATTAATACAGTGAACACTGTGATTCCTGTCTGGCCGTCACTTCTTTGTAGGACATCCCCATTAGTTAGAACTTTTGTGGGGAGAGGAGTAAGCTTTAGAGTCCCAAAGGTCAAACCTCTGCAATGTGGGGTTCCTTGCTCCTGGTTTACCTGGGTTGTCAGAGGAGGAACTGCCTGTTTCCTAGACCCTTTTTGGTTTGTCTTTAGCTTTAGTTTCTCTATTCAATTCATACTACAATGAATTGAAATACCATTTTAAAGAATTGATTTAATAGGGGAAAGAAATGATATTTACTTAATACTTTTGTATATTCACTACCATGGTAGCTATTGTGTTCATATTATCTAGTTTATTACCCATAACAACATAGTGATTGGAATATTCATAACCCATTTCACAGATAACAAAACGTAGGCACAGAGAGGGAAACTCACAAAAGGTCATTCAGGGCCACTCAAGATTATTCCCATTTGTTCAGTACCTATTATGTGCCAAGCATGGACCTAAGTGTTTTACAGAGTATTTTATTTATTATTCACCAAGTCTTACCTGGGAGCTATTGTTATAGTCTCTGAGAAATTAATAACTTGTGAAGAAACACATATTAAAGGAGGGAGGGAGACAGAACTGGAATCCGTATCTTTCTGACTCTAAAACTGCAAGTTCTTCCTAATATTTCATGCTGTTTTCTCTTTACAAGTGCTCATTTTTCAACTAGGTTTTTGAACCGTTTGGTGGACAATTTTACTGTTTCAGGCCTGCACAAAATTGACAGCAGTGGTTAGAGTTCAACTTTCCTCTCTGCCTTCCATCAGCTTCTCTCTCATTTCTGGGAATGGTGATAGAGAATTTAGAATATTTATAGGTCCAAAATGTAATTTTTCTTTGGAAAATTCTTTAGAAGATTAACATCTCCTTAAAGAAAAAACCTGTGCCTCCACCTCTCAGATTTCTGCCTAATGACAAGATCTGCAGCTGTCTGTGTGCTCCTGCTCAGGGAGAGTGCCACCTCTCCGATTCCTGCCACCTGGCCCTGGCGTGGTACTTCTTGGTGTCTTGTCCCAATGATTGGCTCCCCTGCCACTTACAACCCCCTGGTAAAAGACCAGGTCACTGCCCAAGAAGCAAATTATCTGATTAAGAGAGAAGTTGATGGGAAGGCAGAGAGGAAAACTGAACTCTAACGCTACTGTCAATTTACATAAATATTTATGTAAAATTTGCCACACACATTTATACAAAGCTAATCACCAGCTGCACAAGTTTTGATCTTTCTTTTTGCATTCTGTAATTTGTCTGATTATCTGTCAAACTAGAAGGAGGTAAAATGGACAGTAGCAACATGTCCATTTGAAGAAAGGTTTCTGAGGAGGTGAATTTGAATGGCATGGTGTCACTGACATTGACTTACAGGAGGAAATGAATTTAAATGTGTGGCAATTTAGCGTATATTGGGGAGAGCAAAGGTAAGAGACTGAGGGATTTGGGTTATTCTTGAAGACAAAAGTTTGGAGCCTGAAGATAAATTTGAGCTCCCAGGAGAAGATCCTAGGGAGGCTAAAGTGAGGTGTGAGAAACATAATTTGAACTACAGCAGGTCCACAGTGAAGTGAAAAATAGATTTGGCTGGGAAAATTAAATAGCCATATTCAGAAGAACAAAACTGGATCCCTATCTCTCATCATATGCAAATATTAACTAGAAATGAATTAAAGACTAAATGTAAGACCTGAAACTATTAAAAATACGAGGAAAAAAAACTAGGAAAAACTTTTCTGGACATTGGCCTAAGCAAAGAATTTATGAATAAGACCCCAATAGCAAATACAACAAAACCCAAAATAAAGAAATGGGATTTAATTAAACAAAAGCTTCTACACACAAAAGAAATAATTGACAGAGAAAATAGGTTGTGTAGGTTTACAAAATGGGAGAAAATATTAATATTTGCAAACTATGCAAATCTGACAAAGGACCAATATTCAGAATCTATAAGGAACCCAAAGAAATCAGCAAGAAAAAAAAAAAAACCCACAAACAACATGAACAGACATTTTTCAAAAGAAGATACACAAATAGCCAACAAATGTATTAAAAAATGCTAAATATCAATAATCATTAGAGAAATACAAATTAAAACCACAATGAGATATCACCTTACCCCTGTCAGAATGGCAATTATTAAAAAGTCAAAAACCAATAGATATTGGCGCAGATTCTTATACACTATTAGTGGGAATGTAAATTTTCCTTTATGGAAAGCAGTATGGAGATTTCTCAAAGAACTAAAAGTAGATCTATCATTTGATCCAGCAATTCTGTTACTGGGTATCTGCATCAAAAAGATACCTGTACTTGTATGTTTATCACAGCACTATTCACAATAGCAAAGATACAGGAATCAACCTAAGTGTCCACCAACTCCTAAGTGGATAAAGAAAATGTGTGTGTGTGTGTGTGTGTGTGTGTGTGTATATATATATATATATATATATGAGATGGAGTACTATTTAGCCATAAAAAAGAGTAAAACAATGTTTTTTGTAGCAACTTGAATGGAACAGGAGGTCATTATCGTAAGTGAAATAACTCAGGAATAAAAAATCAAATATCAGCATGTTCTCCCTTACAAGTGGGAGCTAAATTATGGATATGCATGGACATATAGAGTGGAGTAATAGTGAAGACTCCAAAGGTGGGAGGGTGGGAGGTGATTGAGGGATGAAAAATTACCTATTGGGTACAATGTACACTGGGTGATGGGTACACCACTACATAATATATCCATGTGACAAAACTGCACTTGTACCCTCTAAATATACTGACATTAAGATAAAAGAAAAAATGGAGATAATGCCAGCATAGCTAGATTAGGGGCAATTTGTTTGCTTATTTGTTATATACTATCACAAGCCAGTTGCCAGTGGGATAAATACTGAAAAGGAGATATCCTGCTTGGTAAATCATGGGGTGATCATGCTAATAACCTAATTTTTCCTGGAATAAATGCCCATTTCTTTTTAGACTTGTAAAGTTGGTTTATTGAATAGTGTGAAGTAGATGTGCATGTGTCACTGGAGTAGTTTTACTTTTTCCCCCTTATTTCTGCCTTGATATATACTCCTTCTGGTCTCACTTTTCTGACTCTTTATAACGTCTTGGTCAGAATCACAGCATTGATTGCTTTCAGCGTTTGAAAAATCTAGTACGTGCCAATTTAATCCACATAAAAACTTTAATTTTATCCTAGGTGACACTCCTCCATGGCCCAAGCTTCCTGCACTGGAGACTGCAGTGTGGTCAGTCCTCCAAAGGAATCTTTTGTTCTTCTTCTTGGCTCCAGCTTCTTTGATGTGTGGGAGCCATGGAGGAGGGATGAGCTGGTCAATGGGGCCAAAAGTCTTTTCACTTAACTGGTGCTACTTGTACCTTTTGTGACTGGCTGGCAAGTAGTGATGTGCTGGTAGATGTTGAATAATCAGTGCTCTGAAGAACACTGTGTGTATATGTGTTATAGATTTTAGAAATAATATAATTATATTATATATAACACATTTTAATAAATTTTACTAATAAAAATATTTTACTAATATAAAGGATTTTTAATAAAATATACAATTACTTTTTATTGTAAGTTCCAAAGCCCTGATTTATAGTATATTCCAATTTCCATGGTGTAAATACTCCCATCATGTCTGACTTCAAGCTACCAATGTGAGGTCACTGAACACAGAGTTGGGAACAGATGGGCAGTAGCACACCATTACGTAGTCTTTCTACCCAACAGAATAGATGTAAATAACTTTAGAGAATAGATGACAATAAAATGTAGTAAAATAATTAGGTGATGAGTTTTTAGCATTTATAACCTTTGTTACTAATATATTTAATTGTAAGTTTTTATGATTTAATTTTTAATAATGCCTGTGTTTAACAACTGGCTTACAAAATTCTGGAAAATTTGACAGTCAAGATTTTGGGAGCTGGTGTGACTGGCTCTGTCGTACCACTAGTGGCAGATATCCAAAGGTTGCTGTCTCATGGAAAGAGAGGGTGGGATTTTCCTCGAGTCACAACAGAAGGCCTCCCCACTGCCCCATTTCTTGATATGGGAGAAGTGGCTTTGCATGACTTCTGTACCCTCTTATTTTGCATACCTTGTGGTACACCCCCCAGCCTCCTATGGCTCTGCAGAATGGCATTCTGGAAGAATAGCTAAAGCCTATCTTTTGAAGTGTCCACTTGTACCATGCTGCACCAAACTGTGAGGAGACAGGCTGACAGGCTGCTCCATACACGCCTGCTCTCGTTGTCCTGTGCTGCTCTGAATTCATTTCCCCCAACCAAATAAGAATAGAGCATGCCGATTGCAATGGCAAACATTTAACTAAGGAATGAATGATGGTCATCCTTTTCTGTAGGTAACTCAGATCTTTTGGAACCCTCTCAGTTGGATGGTGGGTTAGAAGGAAACAAAGTGGTTTCTATCCAATGGGTAGAGGAAGGGAAAACCCTTAACATTCTGCTTTTTGGCAAAAACTTCCTTCTTCTACCTACTACTTATCAAATATCTAATCTTCTACATATAAAGGTTGAGGTTGTAAGGAGTGATGGTAATAGGGCTGGTTCTTCTAACCCCTAACAAGATCTCTAAGGCTGGTGTGTCTGGAATGTGTCTGGCAGTGGCTGGTGGCCATGCTTGGGCCCTTAGTTCCAGTTATGAAGCAGTATAGTCTCACCAAACTTCATGTTGTCATTATATGATTATACATTTCCTTAGAGATCTAAAGCCTAGCCATATATTTAGAAGTGACTAAATTGTAAAATAAAAATTTTGTTTGAGCAAATTCACAAGAATTATTTTTTGGAGTGAGAAGAATGGGGCTATGAAATTTGCATTAACTCACACATGTTGGAAACTTCTATGAGCCTTATAGATGTTTGCCACATCTCACAAGTAGAACCAGGCTAGCATACAAACCAGACACCAAATCCAAAACCAAAACAAAGTCTTCCATAATAGAGCCTTTACTAATGAATCACTAGGGCCAACCATAATGTTTTCTTAAATGAGTTTTCACAACTGCTGTGAAACCTTTATAAAATGTAGAAACATGCCAGTCATTGATTTCCCATCTATACGCTGCCTTTAAGGATGTGTGTCACCAACAGTCCCCATGAGTCACATTCCTACTCACTACAGAGCCCTTCCCAGTGATGGCTGTTGGGAACAAGGCTGGAAATCTGACCAAAGCCTTAAAAAGGAATGGAATTCTGATACATGCTACAACATACATGGATGATTACCTCTAACATGATAAGACGTAAATAAAACTTGAGGACATTATGCTCAGTGAAATAAAGCAGTCACAAAAGGATAAATATTGTATATATTTCAAGGAATTTGAAAACTGGACAAGAGATTGTTAGTTAGGTAATGCTTGGTATAGGATTAGAACCAGGGAATCCATTTTCTGATATAAGTAAAGTGAAGCAGACCAGTCTGCAGAGTAAGTACAATTTGTTATTTATAAAGCTCCCCTTTCCACCCACCCCATTAAAAACTGCTTTTGTAGATAGAGAATATTTCTAAGGAAACATAAGAAATTTGTCACAGTGATTGCCTCTGTTGAGGGAAACTAGGAGACTAGAATTTATGTGTGGGAGCAGACTTAATTGTTATTGTATTTCATTGTTTGACTTTTGAATTTCATACCATATACACATATTATTTATTTATTTAGTTTTTTTGAGACAGAGTCTTGCTGTGTTGCCTGGGCTAGAGTGCAATGGCATCATTATAGCTCCCTGCAACCTGAAACTCCTAGGCTCAAGAGATCCTGCTGCCTCAGCCTCCTGAGTAGCTGGGACTACAGGCACATGCTACCATGCCTGGTTAATATTTTTATTTTTTGTAGAGACAGGGGTCTTGCTATGTTGTCCAGGCTGCTCTTGAACTCCTGGCTTCAAGTGATCCTCCCACCTCACCTCTCAAAGTGATGGGATTACAGGCATGTGCCACCACACCAGGCCCCTATTGCATATTTAAAAAATTAATGTAACCTTTTCTGTGGAAAATTAAAAAGAACATGCAAAAGCAAAAAGAAAATATAAGTTACCCAAGATACAACTACCCGGACATCTTATTGTTATCATTTTGTAATATAGTTCATTAACACCGAAGTCACTTTCTTAAAAGTTTTAAAACACATTGACCTAATAGATGAGAGTCCATTTTTAAGAAAAAGATATGATAATTAAGAGAAATACCTTTGCCAACTTTAGTCTCAGGATGAAGGAAATCGGCAATTGAACCATTTTCTTATTTCTCACTAAGGAAAATGAATAAACGTAAATAGAACTGTTTGGACTAAATTTATATATTGATTTTATAAATTAGTTTAGAAAAGATTTTGTGTTTATTGTGCTGATTACTTCTAAAATACATGTATCTGTGAATGTGCAGCAAAAACAAAGTTAATGCTTTTGTTTTTATATTTAATTTAAATAGAATTGAAATAACACTAGAATTTGTTCAAAGTCTGACTTATTAAAAATATTTTATTAGGCCAGGTGCGGTGGCTCACGCCTGTAATCCTAGCACTCTGAGAGGCTGAATCGGGAGGATCGCTTGAGGTCAGGAGTTCGAGACCAGCGTGAGCACGAGCGAGACCCCATCTCTACTAAAAATAGAAAGAAATTATCTGGACAACTAAAAATATATATATAAAAAAATTAGCTGGGCATGGTGGCACATGCCTGTAGTCCCAGCCACTCAGGAGGCTGAGGCAGGAGGATCGCTTGAGCCCAGGAGTTTGAGGTTGCTGTGAGCTAGGCTGACACCACGGCACTCTAGCCTGGACAACAGAGCGAGACTCCGTCTCAAAAAAAATTTTTTTATTTAGCGTATCTATTAATTGTATTTTAAATCCCACGAGAGGAGGGTTTGATTGAGTCCCTGTTGCAAGTCAGACTCTGTACTTAGTTCTAGGTTAAAAGTGGAATGACACACAGACTCCTTCACCATGGAACCTTAAGAAATGCGTGTTTACTGATTGAAGGAATAGAGGGCCAGTAAGATATTAAGAACGAATTAAAAGAAATTTAATAAATTTTGCTTTAAAATGCAAGCATGGAGAGTAACATTGTGGCTTAGGAACCCAAGTAAATATTTAAAAGTAATCATTAAGTGTATAAAATATGGCAAGTATTGTGCTAGGTGAAATGTTATCACTCTGGAGATGAGAATAAAACTGAAAGCATGAAAGAAGTAGGGATAGAAGAGTATGATGGACAAAATGAAAATATCAGGAATAGCAATAATTATATAAGTAGAGAGCAAAATGTTCTCATCCAGCCTGGAATTGTCATCTGCAATGCTTTTGCATAAGAGAAAATGAGACTGTATGAGTTAATTGTCCCCCTGCTTCCCTATTCGCTGCATCTTGGTCTTGGTGTGTACAACACTTCACTGAGGTTAAGTAAGACCATGTGAGCCAGGACTCATTTCAGTTTCCTGAAGCAACTCCGATAATGCATGTGGGTGAATGGCCAGGCTGGCCAAAGTGGGCACTCCAGAGAGGCAGGCAAGGACCATTTTCCAGAAACCTTGGCAGCTGTAATGCAGAATCTCACACTGTGCTAATCTACTTGTTATCACAATCAGGTTGGTAATATTTAAAGCTGAAGTATACATGCCACACAGATTTTTAATTTAGGTTATTTATTTTATTTCATTGGTTGAATTTATCTCTTCCTTGGGTATTTGCAATCACTATAAAAGAAACAAGGTTGAAAATACTCAAAAAGGCATTTCTTAAAACAATAATAGGATACCACTTATCCATTAGAATAGCTATTATCAAAAAAACAGAAAATAGCAAGTATTGGCTATGATGCGGAGAAATTGGAGTCCTCATGCATTGGATGGGAATGTAAAATGATACAGCCACTGTATAAAACAGTATGATGGTTCATCAAAAAATTAAACAGAATTACCATATGATACAGCAATTTCACTTCTGCATGCATACCCAAAAGTATTGAAAGCAAGGAGCTCTACTAGATATTTGCATACCAATGCTCATGGCAGCATATTCACAATAGCTAAAAGGTAGAAGCAATCCAAGTGTCTACTGATGGATGAACGGATAAACAAAATGTGGTATATACATATAATAGAATATTATTAACCTTTAAAAAGGAATGAAATTCTGATATAAGCCACGACATGCATGAACCTTGGGGACATTATAGTTAGTGAAATAAGGCAGTCACAACAGGAGAAATGTTGTGTGATCCCACTTATTTGAGGTATTTAAGCAGTCAAATTCATAGACACAAAGTAGAATGGTGGTTTCAGGCTGGGGAGAGGAGAAGGAGGAGTTTAATGGGTACAGAGTTTCAGTTTGGGATGATGAAAAAGTTCTGAAGATAGATAATGGTGATCATTGCACAAAGATGTCAATGTACATAATGGCACTGAAGTGAACACTTAAAAATGGTTAAAATGGTAAATTTTATGCTATATATATTTTACCACAATAAAAATTATGTAAAACAAGCATTTCTTTCCAAAAGTTATTCAATTCATAACATTGAATTTTGTGTCACAATCTGTAATTCTGGTTCATATCTGGCACATCTTAAAATGGTAGAAATATAGTGTGTGTTTTGTAATACAATCCAATAGTGGATACAAAGCTTACGCAAGCAGGGGGCGTCATATCAATGTCATATAAAAGATCTTTCTTTGTGTAAGTGGGTGGAACTTCTCTGAATAACCAGATCCAATTTTCAGGTTTTCAGCAGAGCTATAATAACCCTTACAGGGCATGTCTTTGAACCAGCAAAGAAAACAATTTGAAAGCAGAAGAATGGAAACAGCTATGTAGCCTGTAATAGGAATTACCAGATCTCGCCTCATTATTTTATATTTTTGATATTTTCCACATCTGAATATTCTACATGAGGTATATTAACAAATACATTCAATAAAATTATCTGTAAACTTTCCACTCCAAATTCTTTTATTTTGGAATTCAAAACTGATATAAATCATTTATGAAATTAAGTGAACAAAATACTTAATGGTTTTACAATACTTTATCAGTAAGTAGAGATATCCAGGGGTATTGCCAAACCTGACTTGGAAATTAGTGGAATATATAAATCAAAAGAATTAATTAGAAAATGATTTTCTTTAATGATTTACTATTTTCTGTGGGTAATAATAGTTAACACTTTTTGATCCTAGTGTACTCCAGGCAATATGACATATTCACATGGCATAACTTATTTAATCCCCGAAACTGCAACATGAGGTAAGCCATAGACAGTGTATCGTAGCTCAATTCTCATGATTCTCAGGTCTTTTTATTTATTTATTTTTATTTTATTTATTTATTTATTTTTTTATTTCAGCTCATTATGGGGATATTTCTGTTCTTTGTTCTTCCATGTGATTACAAATTTCCAGGACACTCTTCATGAAACAAGCCTAGACTTGTCCCCCACAGTCCACATATCACTGATTACAGACTCTCACCTCTGTGACGTTCAGACCACAGCACCACAGACCAGCAGGGCTGGGAGTTGCAAGTGTGAACTCTGGCCCAGGCTGAGTTCAAACCCTGGCTTGTCCACCCAGTGGCTCTGTTAACTTTGACAAGCTGCTTTTCTTTGTGTCAGTTTTCCCATATGTTAAATGGGGTAATAATAAATTCTTTGTTTATAGTATTATGGATCAAATAAATCAATTTATGTTAAATGTGAGACAAATCCCAGGTACATGGTAAATGCTCAGTAAATATTAGCTATCATTTCAATCTATGAAATTCAGGTGTGCTGGTGCCTCTTCAGCTGGTCACCCTCTGGCCTTGTCTACTCTACTTGTTTCTTAGTCACATCACGTTAGAGTTGAAATGTTTCAGTCACAGCCTGCCTTAAGTACAGCACATCATCTGCATGTGACTTAGAGAAACTGGATCGTTACCAGGGATGGACCTCTTGCCCCAAATACTACCAACACCACCGTCACCACCAAACACTGAACCACCCAAATCAAAACTTTGTCTTGAAAGTAACAGTGGGATGACTTCCTCTCTGCCATTTGGGCCTTTAGTTTTTGCTTTAAAGTTGTTTTTAATACTTATTGTAAACTGATTTGAAGGGTTTGTGTTGGTCAATAGAGTGTCATTCACCACTGAGCTCTTTTTTTAAGGGAATAACCCTGGTTGTGGCAGTAAGATTGGCTTCTTTAATTAATTACCTTGAAAATTTAAAAGCCCCCAATTTGCATTGACCTAGCCAGGGTTGCATTATTTAGAATCCAATGTTTACAATGTAATAAAAGTTCAAGAAAGTATGATAGCAAGTTCAGTTTGATACAGAGAACAAGTTATCTAGGTAATAATTTAGAACATAGGGAATCTAGAGAATAGGAACAAGTTTCCATACACGGATTTAATGTTTGCTTAAAAATAATTGCATTGAATTGATACCAGGAGAATTCAGGTTATTGTTTTAAATGTCTGAAAAACCTGATAAAATTATTTAAACTATTTCAATAAGATTAGTTTTTTCTGCACAAAATCATAACTTTAGTAAAAAACAGAATTAAAAATGTGTATGTATAACACTGTTATTGATTAGATATTGTAAAAGTAGTAGAAGATCTCATGGCTCTATCATAGAAATATGTATTAAATACAGAAATATGGAAAGAAACAACTTATAATAAATAAGAAATAGTGAATGTAGACTATTTTCATTCCATCTATGGATCCACTAGTCAATCATTTAAACAACCATTTATTGGGAGTCCACCGCATTTGAGATTACAACTAAGCAGAGTACACTAACTCTTAGATCCCGATAACAAAATATGCCCAATAAGGCCAATTTGTTTCATCAATTATATCCCTTTTCTGAACTTATTTCAGATTTTTCTTTGCAGTCAGTCTATTGCTTGGCCCAACTGTTGTACCTTGCTCCAGTCTATTGTGGTCAGTCCTTATACCTTCAATGCTTCTGGCAAATGTCACCTAGAAAGCCCCCCCAGCCCTGAGAACACTCTGAGATGAGCTAAGGAAAGGCAAGCCCTTGGGCCAGTTGCTTGGGGGTTACCAGACAGGACAAAATAAACAGCCGCATTTTTTTAAGAATAAGGTCTGAGTTTCTCCCTCTGGTACTAGCAGTCTGCATCAGGAGTGTGGGTGGGCTGCCATACTGATGAACATTGCCAACAGGAAGGTTGAAAAATGGCAAGTGAGCAATTTAGAATGCCACGACGCTCTCTTAGCACAAAGCAGCAGCTTCTTTTTTTTTGCCCAGTCTTCCCTTGGTTGTTGTAAGTTTTTGGTTGATTCCAGAATTCTGTAAAAGCCAATTCTTTCAGTTTTTGCCAGCTCATTCATTGCTTTTGTGAAGGGAATAAAGCTCTGGTGTTCTCTACTCCACTATGTTTAGTGATGTCACTCTCATGAGTTTTCTTTAGGCATATACGACATGGCAAAGGCAGTTAAAGGTCAGTCTTTCCTGTCTTTTGGCTTCACACTTAGAAGAAAGCAATACTCAATCTAATCCCAGGTCATCACATTTGTAGAAAGGTCTCATTGTATTAATAATTCTGACCCATACCTTCACTCATTCCTCTTCCTTTCTGCAAGGAGAAAAACTTTATCTAATTGGTACCATGGGTAAAAGGCTCCTGTCTGCATGCCCTAGGCTCCATTTTAATTTCCTCTTTTATTTTTAAATGACATGCAATAGTTGTACATATTTATGGGATACAGAGTGATATTTCTATACATGTATACAAAGTAAAGTAATCAAATCAGTGTAATTAGCATATGTAGCACCTTAAATATTTATTACTTCTTTGTGTTGTGAGCATTCAATATTTGATGAGATTAATTCTTAAATCAGGTAAAGATTACTACTAACAACTGGATGGTTCTTGACCACTATTATGGCTAAAAGAAACAGGATGTCAGAGGAATGGCAAATTCTTTTTTTTTTTTTTTTTTTTTTTGAGACAGAGTCTCACTCTGTTGCCCAGGCTAGAGTGAGTGCCATGGCGTTAGCCTAGCTCACAGCAACCTCAAACTCCTGAGCTCAAGCGATCCTCCTGTCTCAGCCTCCCGAGTAGCTGGGACTACAGGCATGCGCCACCATGCCCGGCTAATTTTTTCTATATATATTTTTAGCTGTCCATATAATTTCTTTCTATTTTTAGTAGAGGTGGGGTCTCGCTCTTGCTCAGGCTGGTCTCGAACTCCTGAGCTCAAACTATCCGCCCACCTCGGCCTCCCAGTGTGCTAGGATTACAGGCGTGAGCCACCGCGCCCGGCCGCAAATTCTTAATGTTGGCTGGGCAAGACCATGTGATTATATGCATATCCCTTCCATATGCAGTTGGAAGGGATATGCTGTATGGACAAAGAAGTCTATCATGCTTAAGGAAGCTACAAATAAAATGAAAGAAGAGTTTGTAAAAATTGATCATATAGCAACAAATGAAAATACAGTGACACTTCTGATCCAAGAGAATTCACCTTTTAGAAAATATATTTTTAATTACAATTTTTAATAACTTGCATTTATCTTCTTCATGTGAACATCTTTTAAGTGGATGTAAAACTTTAATCATTGCTTAATAAAACTATATACATATTTCTTTGCTAGGTTGAACTTTCCCTCTCCAGAATACCTCTATCTCCATCAGAATTAGTCAGATATTGCCTCTCTGCTGCATTTTAGTCAGTGACAGACAGGTGAGTGCTCCCCAGATCTCTGTGTGCTCCTCTGCATCCCAGCCCCATGCACCTGTGTGGGGTCCCATGATTTGAAAATGGGCAGAAATGATATGGCATTTTTGGTTTAAAACAGTTGGGGGCATTATAAACCTTCCTTTTGCTCTTTCAGGCACCTGGAAAAGAAAAAATCTAAGACAGCATAATTGCAAAATGGAAACATAACATGTCCCTGAGTCACTGATTAAGGACAGCAGCACAGGAGAATATATGTCTGTGATATGAGTGAGAAGGACACCTTTATTATGTTGAGTTGCTGAGATTTCAGGATTTATTTGTTATTGTAGCACAATTTGTTATTTGAATATACAGCTGCAGTCTCCAACCCTTGGGCCGTGGTCTGGTACTAGTCTGCGGCCTGTTAGGAACCAGGACTGCCTGAGCTTTGCACCCCCCATCTGTGGAAAAATTGTCTTCCATGAAACTTAGGAACTGGGCCACACAGCAGGAGGTGACTGGTGGGTGAGCCAACGGAAGCTCTGTCTGTATTTACAGCGCTGCCGTGGCTCCCTATCGCTCGCATCACCGCCTGAGTTCCCCACCCTGCCTCCCCCCACGAAACATTGTCTTCCAAGAAACCAGTCCCTGGTGCCAAAAAGGTTGGGGATTGCTGATATACAGGCACACTATTATGTTTCTAGGGGTAACATGGAATTACCTGTTTTGAAAGTAAGTTATCATTTGACACCTGGTTTTTTATGTTTTCATTTTTGTTGGCCTTGAAAATTTACACCTGGTACTGTAGTCCAAGAAGATATATGTAGTGACGAATGTACTACTTTTGCTCATCAAAACTAATTTGCTTTGAAAAAACCCATTACACATCTATGTCCCTATTTATATTTGCAAATATACATTACAAAAGTTGGGAAGAAGTATACCATATTATTCATTGTTGTTTTGTCACCAGAACAGAGATGGTAATAGAAATTATAGGAGATCTCTTTGCCTTGCACGAGTTCTATATTTTAAAAATTTCATTTAAAAACATTAGTTTTATAATTCGGAAATAAAATAATAAATGTCATAAAAGAAAAATTTAAAAAAGGTGAAATTTACTCCAAAGAGGATATATGAGGGGTCTTCAAAATGCTCATGGAACATGTGTATTATGAAAAAACTATGCATGGATTTCAAAATTTTTTGCACCAAAATAAACTCACACTAACCTGTAACATGGCTGAACAGGATCTAGTTTGAGGCACTAAGACATCAGTTTGAGAAGAGCCCCTATCAGAGCAACATGAATTCTGCTAAAATTGAAGCAAGGAGCAGACATCAAGTTTATGGTAAAGCTCAGGTGCAAAAATTGTGAAATCATTGATGCTTTACAGAGAGTTTATGGGAGACAGTGCTCCAAAGAAATCAGCAGTTTACAAACAGATAACTTGTTTTAAGGGATGAGACAATGTTCAAGATGAAGCCCACAGCAGCAGACCATCCACATCAATATGTAAGGAAAACGTTTACCCTGTTCATACCCTAATTGAAAAGGATGGAGGATTAACAGCACAAACAATAGCCAACACCATAAACATCTTAACTGGTTAAGCTTGCTTAATTTTTACTAAAACATTAAAAGCGAACAAACTTTCTACTCAATGGGTGCCAAAACTGTTGCATCCAGATCAGCTGCAGACAACAGTAGAAATTTCAATGGAAGTTTTTTTTCTCTCTTTTATTTTATTTTATTTTTTATTCTTATTTCAGCATATTGTGGGGGTACAAAAGTTTAGGTTACATGTATTGCCCTTGCCCCCCACCCCCGAGTCAGAGCTTCAAGCACGTCCATCCCCTAGACAGTGCGCATTGCACTCATTATGTATGTATACGCCCATCCCCCCCCACATCTGCCCTACACCCGATCAATGTCATTCCTAAATGTGCTCTTAGGTGATGATCAGTGAAACCAATTTGATGGTGAGTACATGTGGTGCTTATTTTTCCATTTTTAGGATACTTCACTTAGTAGAATGGGTTCCAACTCTATCCAGGAGAACATAAGAGATTCTATATCACTGTTGTTTCTTATAGCTGAGTAATACTCCATGGTGTACATATACCACATTTTACTAATCCACTCATGTATTGATGGGCCATTGGGTTGTTTCTACATCTTTACAATTGTGAATTGTGCTGCTATAAACATTCGGGTGCAGATGTCTTTATTATAGAATGTCTTTTGTTCTTTTGGGTAGATGCCCAATAATGGGATTGCTGGATCAAATGGTAGGTCTACTTGTATCTGTTTAAGGTATCTCCATATTGCTTTCCACAGGGGTTGCACTAGTTTGCAGTCTCACTAGCAGTGGAAGTTTTAAACAAGTGGGATCAAGATCCTGAAGCATTTCTTGAAATAATTGTAACAAGAGATGGAACGTGGCTTTACCAATATGATGTGGAAGACAAGGCACAAGCAAAACAAAGGCTACCAAGAGGTGGACGTGGTCCAGTCAAACCGAAAGCAGACTGATCAAGAGCAAATGTCATGCAGCAGTTTTTTGGGATGCTCAAAGCATTTTGTTTGTTGAATTTCTGGAGGGCTAAAGAATGATAACATCTACTCATTATGAGAGTGTTTTGAGAAAGTTAGCTAAAGCCTTAACAAAAACATCTGGGAAAATTTCACCAGAGTCCTTTTGCACCATGACAACACTCCTGCTCATTCCTCTCATCAAAGGCACTTTTGGGAGAGTTTCAGTGGGAAATCATTAGGAATCCACCTTACAGTCCTGATTTGGTTCTTTCTGACTTCTTTTTGTTTCCTAATCTTTAAAAATCTGTAAGGTCGTCATTTTTCTTCAGTTAATAATGTAGAAAAGACTGCATTGACACAATTGCATTCTCAGGATGCTCAGTTCTTTAGGAATGGACTAAATGGCTGGCGTCATCACTTACAAAAGTGTCTTGAACTTGATGGATATTATGTTGAGAAATAAAATTTATATTCTTTATTTTTATCTTTTAATTCCATTTCCATGAACTTTTTGAAGTCCCCTCATATATATGGCAAATAAGCTCATGAAAAGATGTTCAGTATCATTAGCCATTATGGAAATGCAAATTAAGATCATGACACAATACAACTACACACCTATTAAATGGCTAAAATTTAAAATATTCCAAGAATACTAAGTGCTGACTTTGTGGAATACTTAGAATGCTCATACTTTTTTGGTGGAAATGTAAAATGGTACAGGCACTCTGGAAAACAGTTTTGTGGTTTCTTATAAAGTTAAACAGTAACTTATCATTGACTCAGCAATCCCACTCTTTAAGTATTTATCTTAGAGGCATTAAAACAATACACAATACATACAGAGTGGAAATAGTATTTTACATAATAATAAATGCTAGTTCCATTCTTCCTAGAGAAAAAGACATGCCCGCTTGAGAGAGGTAAACAGCAATGCAAAGCAATTGCAGTATTGGTTAGTGCCTAGTGCACACAAAACCCACACACAAATGTTTATGGTGACTCATAATAGCCAAAACCTGAAAATGACCCCGTGAATTTCAATGGGTGAATGGATAAACAAATTGTGGTATATCAGTAGAATGCAATACTTTTCAGCAGTAAAAAGGGATGATATATTGGTACCTGCAACAACACAGGTGAATCAAAGGCATTATGTTAAGTGAAAGAAGCCAGTCTCAAATTGTTACCTACTGTATGATTCCATTTATATGACATACTTAAAAAGACAAAGCTATGGCAACAGAGAACATAGCAGTGGTTTCCAGGAGTTCGAGGTCAGGGGAGAGTGGGGCTACAAAGTGATGGCGTGCAGAGGTGTTTGGGTGGTGATGGAACTACTCGGTATCCTGATTGTGGCGGTGGTTATAAAAATCTATACCTGAGTTAAAACTCATAAAACTTTACAACAAAAAAAGTTAAATTTCAATGCATAATTAAAAGTAAAATGAAAATAAAACAAAATCAGAAACAAAACAAATAATGCCCATGAAAGCTCCAGTCTTTCCCACACCTACTTGTCAAGTCCATTCCAGTCCACGCTGAATTTCTCTTTTCCTCCTCTGAAAGGGTATTACTGAGTACACCATTTATCATTTGGTTCTTATCCACAATAGAACTCACTTCGATCAATAATCGTACTTAGAATAACAGTATTTGCCGCCTACATCATTTATCACTAGGCACTTATCAGTAATTGCTTTGCACTGTAGCTCTCTCAGGTGGGCATGTCTTGTTTCTCTAGGAAGAATGGAACTAGCATTCGTTGTTATATACAGTACTATTTTTGCTCTGTATACTATGTATTCTTAGGTACAATACTATTTCTGGTATGTATGTGTTTCAGGAGAATCCTGGGACAGTATAGAAAAACCAACCTCCAAACTGAAAGGGAGCTGAGAGACCAAAGAATGATCCCAACAAATCCAGTTTGACAGTTAGATGAGTTTATTAAAGGTTACCTTACTAGGGCGCTTGCTCCTGGGTGGCATAGGAATTTCTTTGTCTCTTTCATGCAAAATCGGCATCTGCCACCCTGTGCTGTTGCCTTAAATCTCTTCCCAATGAGTAATGCAAAGTTTTTACATTGTATCTTTGCTTGCTTACAGGGAAACATATCATGCGGGTGTATTAATGGTACCACCATCATGAACTGTCATGCAACCCATGTTATGTTAATGAATTACAATTTCCTACTAGGAAGGGATTTTAGTATTACAATTAGCTGAAGGGCACTATGGGACAATGGAAGCAGCTCTAAAGCAGTCAGGGCCAGTTAGAGGCAGCTGTTTCAGGGCAGGAAAGTGCTGAGACACCTAAGAAAGGGCTGGATACGCTCCCCCACCACCACAGTTATCTTGATATCTGTTTAATCTACTTTGTAACAATTTTGCTGAGCACTCCAGTCTAGTACAGTGTTTCTGTTATGTGATGGATGGGGAACCTGCATTTTCCCCTCAGTATGTAACGTACAACATTATGGCTGGTATGTATACATACTATCTCATTTTTTTATTCAAAACAAGCCAGTGAGATAGTATTAATATTTCCATTTTTTTTGATAAGGAATCTCGGACTTTTAAAATTATAGGAAGTATCCAGAGTCACCCAAAAAGAAGGAAGCAAAGCTGTGGATTAAGATTAGGTCTGGCTGACTCCAAAGCCCATGGTCTTTCCTCTATACCACTGTGCTGCTCCAGTCAGGTGGCATGCTACCAAAGGCAGAGACTGCCTTACACTTTAGAATCTCCGTCAGTCTCCAAAGATTTCTTGAGATGTGAACGAAAAAAATATTTATTTTATTTCTGCTCCATAAAATAGTTTTAAGGTACTTGTACACTCTAGTTTGGCTGCTCACTTGTCCCCCAGACCCCAACAAGGTTGTGGGGTAGGGGAGCTGGTGTGAACAGCTGGGAGAATGATGTACCGAGTGCAGGGGCTTGTCCTGGTAACCAGGAATCATACAGAAGAACAAAGAAGAGAAAAAAGACCTGATAACCCTAAGAATTACGCTCTGATGACCTATAACAGTTATATGTAATGAATTAAATTCTCTCCTATTCTTTTGGGATGTTACTAGTTAGTACCATCCTTGGGAGAACTGAGAACAGGGCCACTCAAATTATTTTCTGTGTTCAGTGTTCAAATGAGGATCCCCAGTTGAAAAAGGCTGGAGGTTGGGAGTGTGGGGTATTAGGAGAGAGGCTCCTGCTCTTCTCTACAGGGAAAGGGAGCTTTAGGCAGAGAGAAGGGGAAAGTTCTGTGAACGAGAGGGGAGGCAGGTGTTGGGGCGTGGAGGTCAGTAGAGCTTTTGTCTTGCTCTTCCTACTCTCACTATTAGGCAAGGAAAGCCCCAGTCAGATCGGCAAGGTACTCCTGGGTTCAGCATCAAGGCTTGAATTTTTTTTTTCCTATAAACTAAGTACTTAGGTCTCAAACGTGTCTGCTTTCTTTGCTGGGGTGTTCTCTAAGTTAAGGATAAAATAAAACTAAACCACCTAGAAAGTTGTGCTGTTAATAAACCTTCACTGAAGTATAAAGTCAGGATTTTCTCTGAAATCCCTCTTCTTCATTATTTTGCTACTGCTGCTTCTAGATGGTACTTTATGATTTGATATTTTACAGACATTAATTACACCACAGTTAGAGGCTTTTTTTTGCACTATTTTATTCACATTGAATAATAAGTGGCCAATTTATGACTACTTTGCCTCTTTCCCACAAGCGTTTGGTTCTAAGGTTTCTGGATTTTCTTTATGTAGAGTCTTTATGTTTCATATGATGTAGTAGCTTTGTACTCATCCCAAAGCCATTTTCTTTTTCTGCCAATATTTTTAACTTAGAACCTTTGTATTCTTTTTCTGTTCTCATGCCACTGATGACACATCTTAATTTTGTATCATTAGCACATGGCAATTAATTTGCTGCTTATATTTTTGGGTTCATTAACAGCAACAGTAAACAAATCTATCATGTTACAATTTAGTCTGTGGCTTTCAGTTTTTATTTTTTTCAACTCTTCTTGATATTTTCCCTAATTTAAACATTCACTCTTAAAGACTCTCATACTAGCTATAAGTATGTGGCTGGTTTTAAACGGGAGGTATATTCCTTTCTATGTTTTTCATCATGTATAGGGAGAAACCACTGGCCTCACAATAGCTGTTTCTTTAGTGTTACCTTTTCTTTAAAAAAAATTGCCTGGAATTCTATCACCTGGGGACCTAGATATATGTAGGAAATATACTATATATATAAAAACTCTTGGGAGCATTAAGCTGGTTAATAACCTTGATGCTTAACTAAGATGGACAACAATGTGGAGTTTCAAGAAGACCCGAGGAGAAGTAGAACTTTGATGAGAGAGGAAGATGTGACGATCACTCCTGGAACTTGGGTAGGGTCCTGCTATGAGGGGGAAGTAGCACAGGGACCCATGTGCATGGAGAGAGGAGAGAACAAAAGAGAGAAAGGAAAAAGAAAGGAAGATACCAGGAGATGGGAAGAAATGGAAGTAAGAGGGCATCAAAGATTGAATGTTCTGGTAATTTTTTTCTACAAGCATGGCTGGGGTAGAGGAAGAGAAAGGTTGTATTTTCTTGGCTCAAAGATCAAAGGGTTTCTGCCTTAGGCTATAAGATAAAAAATTAATGACAGGAACTTCCATTTCCAGCATTATTGTAGACTGGATAGTTCATAAATGCCAAAGAGGCTTTATAAACACACCCAGCACCTTATACATACATATCTCTTTATGTGCATAGCTGGGATGGCAAGGATGTAAAGGAAATTTTGAGTTCAAAATGATGAGTGTAAATTGTCACAGTCAGCCAGCACTGAAGCCAGCAGCTGTCCTGGGAAAATCTGCAGATTCCTGGGGGCCTGGAGCTTTAGTTTTTATTTATTTATTTGTTTGTTTACTTATTTCAGGATATTATGGGGGTTTAAACATTTTGGTTACATGTTATGACTTTTCCACACTCAAGCCATGATTTGGGGTGTGCCTTTCCCCCCTACAATGCTCACTGCGCCCATTAATTGTGAGTTTACCCACCCCGCCAACCTACTAATCCCTGGAGAATATTACTACTGTGTGAGCACCATGGTGTTGACCAGTTAGTGCCAATTTGATGGCGAGTACACGTGGAGCCTATTCTTCCGTTCTTGTAATACCTCACTGTGGAGGATGGTGGAGCTTTAGTTTTAATAGGTCAGGGACAGGGACACAGAGAGATGAGTGAATCTATCAGCGACACCAGGAAAAATCAGGATCTCTGAAAAGTGACATATTTAGCAAAAGGGAGAATTGGAAAAAAATTTTCACAAAGGGAGATGGTAAGGAATCTTACCTGTCTTGGCGTTGGCTGAAATATAAGCAAAACTTCTTTCATGAGAGTTTGTAACTAAGCTGACCCTCACACTTAACTTGGGAGACAGAATTCACTTTACCTATGTGGTGCAGAGAAACCCCAAGCCAAGTGGTTAGTTTAACCTGGTTATATAACACAAATCGTCTTTAGAGGATCACACCCTCAATTCAAGTTTCAAAGGTATCTAAGAGGATAAGTCTCAATAAGCATGAACTCTTTCTCTGTCTTTTAGACACACACACACACACACACACAGAGACACACACAGAGACACATACACACACACACACTCACACCAACCACCAGACACATGGAGGAACAAGCAACTGTGAGAATTAGCCAGAAACAACTAATTTCAGAATTAGAACCTTGAAAACCTCAGATATTGGAGTTGCTGGAAATAGAATATAAAATAAGTATGCATAATAAGTGTAAAGAAATAAAAGATGTTAATGGCAATCTCACCAAGTGTGATCCCTGATCCAGCAAATGTGAAAAAGAATAAAACTGATAGAATAAAAAATATAAGTAAGATTAGAAACTCAAGGATTTAGTTTGGTTGGATGTGAACAGAATACACCATGGACAGATAAATCAGTAATATGCAATTTACATATAGAAGGGAGAATAACAAACAACAGCGGTATTCACAAGAAGAGCCCTAAAAGACAAATTATGACTATTAAATAGAACAGCCTATCCCAGTCTTGCTTCATCAAAAAGACCACCTTAGCCATTGTTTAAAATACACATTCTTGGGCCTTACCACAGATTTCTTAACCAGAATTTCCAGTGAATTTCAGTATAGGAAATCATACCACACGATTGCTATGATCAGCCAAGTTTTGGAAACACATGCTAGAGCAGTGATTCTCAAAGTGTGATCCCTGAACTAGCAGTGTTAGTATCACCTGTGAATTGTTAAAATTGCAAATTTTCAGGCCCCACTTAAATAGTGAAAACTCTGGGAGGTGAGTCCAGAAATCTGTGGTCTAATAAGAACTATAGGTGACTCTGATGCACATAAAATTTGAGAACCATTGTACTAAATCACTCCCTGGCCCTAGAATGAATGAAAAGTTAGCTTTGATGGTTTATACATGGCAAATAGAAGAACTAAAATAAAGAAGAAATGAACATAACTTTCTTGATCTTTGCACTCAAAAAGTAATGTTAAGCCTCTGAAATCTCATGGAAATTTTTATATCCCTTTTATACCTTCTAGCTCTACTCTTCATATCTTCTTTTCCCACCAACTCCTACACATCCCTCAAATTTCAGTGTAAATTAGTGGTCCCTAAACTTTAAGGTAGTGATCACATTTTGAGAACTACTGGTTAAATTTTACCTCCCACAAGATATTATCTCCAATCTATATTGTAGACTACGCCCCTATTGCATCTCATGCCAGCATCCTGCTATTATTGTTCATACAATTAAGGCAAATGTAAATAAAATAATTATTTATAGTGATTTTTTATTATCTTATATCATTCCTGAACTATAAGCTCCATGAGGGCAAAGATCTCTTCTTTTGCTCACACTGGTTGTCCCTAAAGCCAAGCACAACATCTGTCATAAAGAAGATAGTTGTTGAATAAATATTTGTTGAATGAGTGAATGGATGTCTTTATTTGCTTGTCCTTTGCTTCCCACCAGAAGGTCTCAGCCAGCCCTTCTTCCTACCATATCTGGTGTCACTCAAAGAATCTCTCCAATCTACTCAGTGTTTAAGAGAGAGATAGTTGGAGACAGCACTTTAGTGATCATGTCTAGTTACTTTTGGAGAGATAATCATTTTCCCATTTATCCTTTTGTGTGTATGTTTGGTTTTTACTACTGGAGATTCTTTTTACTGTTTTATATGTTTTCCTTTAGGAATATTAATTATTTCTGTATCAGTTATTTACTATTCCATTATTTAAAAGCCATGAACAGGGAGGCAGTATGGTAGAAAGTATGTGTTCTAAGCAAGGGAGACTTTTGATAACTTCTCATCCTCCCTGTGTCTCTTCAGTGATTCTTTTTTGTAACCTTCATTAGATTTTCCACTCTGGAAACATCTAATTTTAAGATCCCCAAAGCCAACTCACCTAGGTAGATGGTAAAACCCTTTTGAAAAGCAACTTGTCAATTTGTATCAAATTCCATGAAAATATGTGAAAATAAATGAAATGCCTTCTGTAGACCATGGCTGATAAAACATGTACATTTACCTCTGTTTCCACCCTGTAATCCACTAAAATAATAGCAAAGAGATTAAAAAAGTAGGTCTGCAAAGACAAAGAAGAGAAGATTCCACTCTGTCTATCATAAGCCTTGGAGGGGATGTCTGGCCAAAATGATTTTAGGCTCTCTGTGTAATGTGGGAGAACTTACAGTTTCTATACCAAGTTTGGAGCTGATTCCTCAAATTAGGGGTAACAAGGTTATACTTAAGTTCCTGTTAGACATGTATTTGGAAGGGTCTATACCAAAATGGTTTTAATAGTTATCTATAGAGTTGGGAAGAACACATATAGTTTTAATTCTCATTTTTCCCTATACTTTCTAAAAGGAAAAAATGAACTCTATTTCTACTACCTTATAGCATCTACTTTAATTTCTCTGTGACCCTTACCAGTCTTCATCTACATTTGAATATTTATTAGCTAGTATCTCTTTGGCTGCAATTATCTGAAAACCTAATAAATGGTGAATTAACCACATTTATTATTTGCTTAACAAGTGCAGAGGTTGCCTTCCTAGGTTTGGTGTAGAGGTCCAATAATATATTCAACGACCCAGGCTCTTTCTCTCTTCTGTTCCATCATCGCCTTTGGCATGATATCTTTTGGCTCCTGTGCTTGTTGTCTAATTGTTGTATGATGGTTGCCACAGTTCCGAACATCACACCACAATACTAGAATTCCAATTAAGTAGGAAAGGGCATGGATAAAATAGAGATTTTCCTTTCATCGGGGAGGATAAACACTTTCTCAGAAGGATGCCCAGCCTTTAGAAGACTTCCCCTTACATATTGTTTTTCATTGAGTAAAATTGGGTCACACAGGTGGGGAAATAATAGTAGCAAAAGGCAAACGGCACAGCCATGGTTGCTCTGGACCAATCATACTTCATCCTAAGCAGCTGGACACAATGTCACCCTTCCCAGACTCAGATCCTGTTGGCAAGGAAGGTGGAGGGGAGGACTGCCATAGAGTGTGTTAAAAATTATTTGTTAATCTAGTATCTTAGTCTGTTTGTCTATAACAAAATACCTGAGACTGGGTAATTTATAAATAATTAAAATTTATTTCTCCCAGTTCTAGAGGCTGAGAGGTCTAAGACCAAGGCACTGGCATATTTAGTGTCCAGAAAGGGCCCTGGTCTCTGCTTCTAAGATGGTGCCTTGAACACTGTGTCCTCACGTGGCAGATGAGATGGAAGGGAAAGAGGGAAGGGAGGCAGCTCCCTTGGACCTCTTTTATAGGGTGTTATCCCATTCGTGAGGGCTTTATCCTCATGACCTGTTGACCCCCTAGAGGCCCCACCTCTTAATACTCTCACATTGGTGATTAAGTTTTGGCATATACATTTGGGGGGACATATTCAAACATAGAATCTAGTATATAATTATTTTGTTTTCTACAATTTAACCTTAGCATTATTTTATAAACATTTTTGCACAAAATTTCATTTTGTCTTTTTACATAACTGTCAATTTATTTTATTATAATCTACCAAGCCTATCATCTACTAGTGACCAGTTATCTATTAATTTCTTATCATCTAGCTATTACTATATTACATACTTTGGTGTCTGCACATATATATTTTTCTTCCTTTTACTATCTTAGGCTAAATTCCCAGATGTGAGATTAAACCCAAGGAGATGCTTTCTGAAATGTGTCAATTTTAATGTATGAGTGTGCCAGTAAAGCTTTGTTGTCATTTATAAAAAACATTTTTTGAACTTAGCATTAAGCGCCGACTTCAAGGGTGTGTGATGTTAAATATTTGCTAATATAGTCAAAACAATTTTCTGTGCCATTTCGGCATTCGATTACTGAAGAGAGAAAATCGTTTGTGTAAAAACAACAATGGATAAGTTTAATCAATGGCTGGAGAGTTTTTTCCCCCTCTTCCAGGTAAAACTTCACTATGGTAGATAATCAACTAATATTGTTGTTTGACTTTCATTTAGAAAATACCATTTTTTGTTTTAATAACTGATCTCATAGATTAAGAAACAGACTTAAAAGTATGACTTTTGGATTAGAACCATTCTACTAGTGAGAAAACTGGTAGAATGAATGCTTTCTGCCTTACTCTTTCATTTCCCTCTTAGTGAAAAAAAACTCCACTCTGGCAGCCATTTTCCTTTCTTTATTTAGAAAAAAATATTTCTCAATAGATTGGAACACAGTGAGAAACTTCATTAGTACCTAGCTATTTCCTGAATAGGATATGGAAACACATTTGCTTGCATAATGCTGTCATTGAGAATATCAGTTTCTCTTTTACTTCAGAATCCTAGGTTTTTGGGCTTCATAATTGCAGCTGAGATCCTAATGAAGAAATGCTGCTCTGTATTTCTCTATGGTCCCACATTTAAGTAATGAGAACCTTAATGAAGAGGATTATGCTGTATCTTCTCATCTTCTGGTATTTAAAAGGACAAGTAAGATTTGGCTGGAACTACAGAACTGAAAAATTGCTGACCTCTATTGTCTCTAAAAGAAAGACTAGCTGATAATTTACCACCTCCAATAACACTGCAAAATCAGCAGATGTTACACATAGACAAATCAATTTGCTTGTTGGATCACATAGACATTTGGAAGAAGAGCTCAGAATTTTATACATAGTTTCCTATTATCAAAGGTCTGGCCTAGCTCAAGGAAAGAATGAAAAATGAAAACTGGATGGATGAATTTGATCTTAATTTACCTTAAGTCATTGAGAACCACATTGCTTTAAATTATTTTTTTCTGAGAAGGCCTATAAAGAAGGTGGAAAGATATGTTGAAATAAAAATGGCCAGCTGTACATATTTTGATATAATTAGAAATGTTAAATTGAGTTCCTCTCCATCCCTTCTAAAAAATGGGATGTAGTTTGTATTTAGGTGAACTCAAACAAATGTGTCTTTGCTTTGTGAAAATCATTATGAAAAATTCCAAAGATATACGAAACATTTTTTCTGCCCTTAAGGAGTTTAAAATTTAGCAGAAATTTAGACAGATAAAAGGCACTCAAAGAAGAAATGGATGCAGTTTTTAACTTGTAAAACTCAGTGCCTTATTTAAATAAGACATTTATAAAAGATCAGGAAAGAAGACAGCATTTGAATCATCCATTTCTCTGAATTTCAGTTTTGCACCTCCACACTTGTATGCTCACCTCTCTACTTAACATCTCCACTTAAGTATTTCACAAGCTTCTTAATTTTTAACATGTTCACAATAAGAGTCTATACCCTACCTCCCCTAAACTGTCCTCTCCAAAATTTCCCAGTCTCAGTAAATGGCTTAACCAATCTTTCAGCTGCTCCTACCCACCCCCCCCAAAATAGGGAATATGCTTTTTAATTTCGCTCATTCCCTTATAACCTGTGTCCCATCAAGTCCTGTAGGTTCCATCTCCAGAATTTATTCTCACTGGTCTTTCATTCCATTGTAACGACTCTAGTCCAAGCCACCACCATTTCTTGCTTTGGCTAATACAGAGCCTCCATATGGCCTTATGCTTTCATTTTCCACTATACAATCTGTTCTTCACTCTGCAGCTGGAGTGATCTCTTAAAAATGTGAGTCATTACATCATTCATTGCTCAAAACATACTGTAATGGCTTTTCCCACTGAACTAAGACTAAAGTCTAAACTACTTACCGTGGTCCCCAAGGCCTCACCTGCACAGCCCCACCCACCTCTCTACCTCACCTTGAACCTTCATTCTTTCCTTTGCTCACTGTGTTCCTGCCACCTTAGCTCCTGTTGGTTTCTAGAAAATTCCAAGCCATTTTTATTCAGAACCTTTCCATTTATTCTGCATTGGGGATATTCCAGTTCTGCTTTCTTTCAGCCTCAGGCATGGGCATCTTATTGCTGAGGCTTTTGTCAGTAGCTGTATGATGTAAAAGAGGAGGTATTAGTTTTCTATTGCTGCAATAACAAATTACACACACTTTACTGGCTTGAAACAACACAAATTTATTATCTTACACTACTGGAGGTCAGAAGTCCAAGATGGGTTTAACAGGCTAAAATCAAGGTGTCAGCAGGACTCTGGTGCTTTCTAGAAACTTCAAGGAAACTGTTTCCTTGCCTTTTCCAGCTTCTACAGGCCTCCTGCATTCCTTGGCTCCTGGCACTTTCCCTCATCTCCAAGTGCATCACTCCAGCCTCTGTTTCTGTTGTCTCCACCCCTCTCTCCTCTGACCTCTCTTCCCCTCTTATTATATAAGGACCCTTGTGACTATCTGAGCCCACCCAGAAAATCCAGAATAAACACCCTGTCTCAAGATTTTTAACTTACACACACACACACACACACACACACACACACACAGTCCCTTTTGCCATGTAAGGTGACATATTTATAGGTTCTGGGGCTTAGGACACAATCGTCTTTGGGGAAGCCATTCACCAGCCTACCACAGAGGATTTGCTGAGTTCTCATCCCTCCAGCACAGCTCTGCCCACAGTCAAAGGAACAGACTTTGGTCCCGAAGAGTGAAAATCCAGTCTGGATTACTTAAACCCTGACACACTAGGCCTGATTAAGTCTGAATAATGAGATGGGTGAGAAATCCAGTCCCCATCAGTCAGCAGATACTTACTGAGTAGCTGTTGTATATGCACTGTCCCTGTATAGTGCTTTTCTTGATATACTTCACCCCTACTTCTAGACCCACTGTGAAATTCAGTTTCATTCAGATGGTTTTTCATCCTGTCTTATCTTCAGAGAAGTTATCAGGAATGCTGGCCCATTACATAGTTTATCATCTGACTGTGGCAAATATTTTAGGGCCCGTGCTTGCTCATTTCCTAGACATGACCGTTGCCCTGTGAGTGAACAGCTGCATAGGCATTAGTCAAGACACAAATAATCAAACCATAGGGACAAATCGAATTTACAGGGCCTGACATCTGTGGCACAAAAGACGGTGATAGTTCCTTTTTCAGTTTATGTCCAGGATAAAAATACAGCTCAACTAGAAAAATGATAAGACTGGATGTATTTCTGGAAAGTGGTTTTTGGCTTTCAGCAAAATCAAGTGCTGCATTTCCTCCAGTCTTTAAAACCCATTATTGCTTGATGGTTTGCCAGTTTGTCACAGCCAGAGGGGATGACACACTGCAAATCCATGGAGTTTGTTTCTTTATTAGAAGGTCCTTCTGCCAATATCACACCCTTTTCTTCATCATGCATCGATGCTTCATTATTTAGTGAAGAATGTAAATGCTGTAAAACAGCCCTCATCCAGGTTATCTACCTATTTTTTCCAGATCTTTTTGTCAGAAATATAAAGTCACAAGAGTTGAAAATGGCATTGGAGCATCCCTTCATCCCTTTCTGCCTTTTAATTTCTTAAAAATATGGGTTGAGCACACTTGTAGTTCCAACTTGAGCAGTGCAAAGGCAATATATGTAACCAAAGCATTTGTATTCCTGTAATATTCTGAAATAAAAAAAAGTGAAAAACAATCTCCCTTTGACTTTCACTCTCTTAGAGTTTTCCTTTGAATAATTTCTCATTAAAAACTTTTAAGGCAAAAATAATGCCCATACTTCAAAAGTGATTTATATTTCAGTGCATTCCTAGAAAGAGACATTTAATTTTTTCTTACTCTTTTGTCCAATCCCTGTTAACTTACATTAGATTAGGTGTCTTTATGATTGCCAGAGCAACCCTGAGAATTGGGTAGAACATTTAATATACTTAGGGGAGTAAGAGAGAGAGGAAAAAAATGCAAGGCACAAATATAAGGAATTTTTATTTGCTACTTTTATTCCTTGCTATTTCTTAGTATACAGTCCATGCAGCTTTATACAATATGGCCTCTGCTTGATAACATTAATTTCTTGTCAATGATATTTTTGTTAGCTATTGAATATATCCTGGAGTAGTTCTCCTTGTGCCCTATGTTATTGAGTATCCAGCTACTTGCATCTAAATAAATACACTTTGGTTTTTATGTCTTCCTGATTATGGACTTGCTATTCCCTGTTTTTGGAACATTCCTCTTCCCCATGGTCACTGAGAAAGTTCCTGTGCATTCTCCAAGACTTAGCACAAAAGTCATTTAAAAAATGAGCCTACATCTCCTTTCCAACTCCATGCAAGCAGGGTAGTAATTCTTTCTTCTGCTTTTATCTTCCTGCTTCTTCATTATCATCTTGTGGAGGTGACTATTTGTTTGCCCGTCTGTCCTCCCTTTGGACTGAGAGAGTATCTTTGAGGGAAAGGTTCTGTCCTATTTATAGCAGGTTCTTGACCAGAAAGAAGCAGGCTCAATAAATGACGGAGAAGAGAGAATGGGTAAGCAACTTCCTTTTCTATATTACATGGAGCCAGGATCTTTGGAAAAATATAAACATCATAAAAATCAAACAAAAAGATAGACTTGTGAAGAAAAGCAATTAGGAAATAATTAGACACATTTGAAAAAGATTGTCAATCATAGGAGTGAGGAGAAAAAATGATTTCCGGTATAATTCCAAATTAAACAAACCATAAAATAAATCAGATGGGGTACAGTACTTGCATTGTCATTAACTAGCTATGAGATTTTGACAAAATAAAAAATCAAGGAGTCAAATTACAGCCTGTGCTAGGTGAGAATCCTGTTAACCAGATCATTTCCTGAACTTCTGGTAAACTGAACTGTACCCTGATTGCTGTCCTAACAGATAGTAGATGAGAGCAGAGGTTTACAAGTGCACTTTGAATTCCCTAGTGTTCTGATGTGAGGAAGGGGAGGGCACACTGGATATTGCCAGGTTGAGTAAAACAAATACTTTATGTTACTATTAGATCTTAGTGGGGGAGAATGATCTCTGGAAGACCTTTAGGCTAGTCATATAAAATAGTGAGTTTACGAAATCAATCTATTGCCCTTTCTTCTTTCAGAAGCAACTCTTATGGAATGACAATGGAAGACAAGTTAACTTATTGTGGGTAAAACCCAAAAGCCAGCATGGATGGATTTAGTAACAATTGAGGCCACAGTGGCAGACATGGAAAGACACCTGGCCAGAGATTTATTGACATCCGCATGTTACATGGAAGCAGATGGTGGTAATGAAATCTTGAAAAATGAGAATTTTCCTTAAGCATGAAGATAACAAAAGGGTGAGACAAAGAAAGGATAGTTCTTGAACTGATCAGTTACTTTAGAGATGAAAAGTTCTGTCTTTCTAATTGTGAAAAAGGGTGTGTAAGAAGTCAAGAGCCTCAGGCTATAGATAAGGGTAGGAGCATATACCATTGGGGTTTCTTGAAGTTTGTGGTTATAAATATCATGGGGCAAGAAGCAACTTAGAGAAGAGGCTGATGGTATAAATTATCTGGCACCATGAAAGGACACAAATAAAGTTTTCGATGGCCTTTAGTCTGTCAGAAACAAATATAGTACCATCTCTCCTGATAAATGAATATGCTCCAGTGACAGACTTTCCTGTTTGAAAGCCTTTTGTCCAAGGCGAAAAGTGGAGTTCCGTTATACATACACTATGAATAACTAATTGATTATATGAATGTTTCTAGACTACAGAAAATACACTTCTGGAGGCATGGGCCAAGAGAGTGCTTAAAGATGTAGTGTGACATATATTTGGTCTCTGTTCTGTTTCCTGGCACACAGCTCCTAAAACCCTTGGAATCTCTGAGGGGATGTGTCATGTTGTATGCTAACATGACGATGGATGGTTGTGGGCTCCTGGACAGCCTCAGGATGGGGGCTGGTTGCCAGGGGAACCAACCTTATAATTAGAGGGCTGAAATTTTTCTCTCTTCCCTCTATCCTGTGATAAGGGGAGAGGGACTGGAGGTTGATTCAATCACCAAAGACCAATGTTTAATCAATCATGCCTATGTAATGAAGCCGCCATTAAAATCCACAAAGTACGGGGTTGGAGAGCTTCTGGATCAGCGAACACATGGTGGTGCTGGGAGGGAAGTGTGCCTGGGGGGTCACGGATGCTCTATACATACTCTTTCCCCTGTTTCATCTTGCTATTCCTGAGTTGTATCCTCTTACAATGAACCAGTAATCTAGCAGGTAAACTGTTTCCTCAGTTCTGTTAGCCATTTTAACAAATTATCAAACTTGAGGAGGGTGGTGTGGGAACCTCTGATTTATAGCTAGTTGATCAGAAGCACATGTGACAACCTCAACTTGCAATTGGCATCTGAAGTGGGAAGATGAGACAGTTTTGTGGGACTAAGCCCTTCAACCTGTGGGATATGATGCTAATTCCAGGTAAATAGTGTCATAAGTGAATTGAATTATAAGACACTCACCTGGTATCAGAGAATTGATTGGTGTGGGAAGCTCCCTCCTCTCCCCCAATTTGGTGGCCAGAAGTATTGATGTGAGCATAGAGGAAAACAGTTTACTTTTCCTTTACAGATAGAGAAGCAGAAGCCCAAGTATGATTGGTGTGCAAGTAGTTTAAGAAAATCAGTAGAGATAAGACATGCAGAGAAGATTACAGATAAGGGAGAAGTCAGTATCAATGGGGGCCCACATCTGCTGTAGGCAAATGTGGTAACTATAGTGGTTAATCCAGCGGGTTGGAATTTAGGCATTCCTTGCCGGTTCCTTGCACAGCATTGTACACTTTCCATTATTCATCCAAATTGGGATCAAGTATTTGTAGTACTGAGCTTCATTTTAGCATCCAGCTATTTTTCTAATTTCACCCATTTGCTGACTAAAATTCCTCTGACAGGGTGCAATGCCTTAGCTGCTGTATAATTTCAGAAAGGACTATATACCTCACCACTTAGGAAAAGCTTTTTCAACTGAATTTCTTCCCCGAGATTAGATTTGTTTATGTATGTTAGGATAAAGTTGGTACTTTTTTCCTTATCACCTCCCTAATTTATCAACCATATTGCTACTGAGATTATTTTGATTGGTGATTGTGTGTGTGTGTGTACATATATATATGTATGTGTGTGTATATACATACACACATATACATTTCAGAGCTTAGGGATTTCTAGGAATCACTCTTGTTAAGATGATCAGAGAAGTAAAATGGCCTCAGGATCCTCATTTTGTGGGATGTGTATGTGTTTATTAATTTTTTCCTGGGAATGTAATTACTATGTTGCTATTTTATTAATATATAATAATTCAAGGTTTTCAATTTATATGACTTACTTGGGATGAAGTTCTTTAAATATTATCATTAGGAGAAGAAAAAAATGGCGGATTAGGGGTGACCTCCTGGCTCTCTGCTCCCAGAGTAGGAGGTGAAGAACATGGACAACTGCACACGGCTGGATCGTTCTTCCACAGGATCAGCTTTGTGAATCTGCAGAGAAGCAGCATGGGACAAACAGTGCTGGAAAAAAGAAAAAAAGTGAATCGGAGAATCGACCACAAAGTTCGAAGGGTGCGAGCTATGCAATAGGGAATAGAGCGTGGGCCAGCAGGGCCTGGTGGCCGGCGGGGCAGTGTGATCTCACCCACAGGAGGAGGCTCTTCCTCCACCGACCTCCACACCCAGGCAGGCAGGGAAGAGCCTGAAGTCAGCGTGAAGTTGTAGCACAGGCTGACAGGCTGTGTGGAGTAGAGACAGGAGCAGGAAACACTTTCAACTCCCCAGTGCGCTGTCCTGGGTCTGCTCTGGGCAGGGGAGGGACTGGTCCAAGCGGACACTTCCCGGTTCGCAGGAGGGAGCTGGAAGACAGGCTTCTCACTTCAGGAGGCCACCAGGACCAGAACAAGGGAGGTGAACACCAAAAAGGAGGCTCCGCCCTCGGAAATTGCCAAAGATTTGGCTGGCGCAGGCTGAGACTGAGTACAGGTCCCTCCCACTGAACAGTCCTGAGTCAGGGGGTCAGGGGAGCGGTGGGCTCCGCAGGCGGCTCTTAGAGATAGCGCGCCAGGCCCAGCCCTGCTAGCCGCCTGCGGTCCCCTCCAGCGCTGGCTCTCTGTGGGTGGACAGCCACTATTTTGGAAGTCCATAGCCTAAAAATCACTGTGGCGTGTTGCCCAGGCAACGGACTCAGGCAACGCCCCTGGCCCTGCTGGCAGAGCAGGTCGGCCCTTGGAGGAGGGGAGTAAGGAGAGAAGCCGCTTTCTCTCCCAACCCAGCCTCTGGCGTTTTCACACTGGCAGGTCCAACCTGCCTCTGAAAGGGCAGAATAATGAGAGAAGCTGCTTTCTTGACTGAGCTGCCAGGCAGTCTCTGGCTGTCCCTCCCCTCGTCCCACCCAGCTGCCTGTGTTTGGTGCCAAAGGGACAAACCCCACCTCTAGAAGGGTGGAGTAGCAAGGAAGGCTGTTTTGCAACCTGAGACCCGCATCGGGATTCCCAACGCCACTTTGCTGTGGCTCTGCTGCTGCGGTGCTTTGTGCCAAAGGGTCAGATCCCACCCCTGAAAGGGTGTGGTAGTGAAAGAGGCTGCTTTTTGAGCTGAGAACCATGGCAGCATCACCACCACTACCCTCCTGTGACTTGGCTCTGGGGGCTTTGTGCCAAAGGGTCAGACCCTGCCCTGGAAGGGTGGAGTAGTGAAAGAGGCCCCTTTTTGAGCCGAGACTGGCGGCAGGATCATTACCACCCCTTTGCTCTGTCTCCACCACTGGGTTGCTTTGCACCAAAGGGACAGACCCAGCCCCTGAAAGGGCATAGCAGCGAAGGAGGCCACTTTTCAAGCTGAAACCCGTGGTTGCCTCTTTGCTGTGACTAGGTCGCCGGTGCCTCCTGCCAAAGGGACAGACCCCACCCTTGGAAAGGCGGAGTGGATAGGGAGGCCGCTTTCTGGGCTAAGACCCACCGGGGTGGTGGAGGGCCCTTGGCTGTGACCAGGCCACTGGTATTGCATGCTGAAGGGACTGACCACACCTCTGGAGGGGTGGAGTAGGGAGGCAGACCCCTTCCATGTTTAGGTCCCTTAGTGGCCTCGGGCAGGGCTTCTCCAGCTGCCCTGAGGTGTGTACTTCATACCGTCTAGACAAACTCCACGTTCGGAGAGTCCGAGTAACAAGAGTAGCCACTTCTTGGGCTGAGATACCTGGTGGCCCCAGGAAGTGCCCTTCCCCCAGTCCGGTGGGCTATCTTCCCCTCTGGCAGGCCAGACCCCGCCTTTGGAGTAGGGGAGAAATGAGAAAAAAGTTTTCTGGGCTGGAATTTGCAGCAGTCTCAACCAACGCCCCTCCCCCAGCACACCAGGACAGACTCAGCCCTTGAAGGCAGGGAGGAAAGAGAAAAGTCACTTTCCCTGTGTGACTAGCTTGAGTCTGTGGGACCTTGGAACTAAGCAAAGGGGACAGATTGCTGACTTCCTACAGAGCGTTGGTTTTGATCATCTGATAAGATGATAACACAAGGGCTTGCCCTTGACTCCCAGGCTGTTGACAGCTTAGGCGCTTGTCATCTGGGAAGGAAAATCTTGACCAGAGTCCTTAACAGTTACACCAATTGACACCCCCCATCAGGAGCTGCTTTGTAAGAGTGGTGAAATAGTCCTGAATAACATATTAGCAGCTCTCCCCTAGCTGCAAATCAAGCAATTTCTGAAGTATACACTCTTACGCTTGCTGTACCTATTGCTAGTCACACCCCACCTAACGTGGTAACAGGGCTCAAGTAACCCTTGGGAGTGGCATGACATTCCCCAAAGACTGAGGCACCTGTATTTCCCATTTGGGGGTTTAGAGCTTAATACAAACATATTGGAATACCTTGATAACCGACTCCTCCATGCAAACTATAAGCAACAAAAGAGGATAACGTCATAGCCCAACACTGTCTTTCACCTCAAGCTAGTGGTTGGCATCAGAGTCACACACACAAGAGTGATCCAACTCATGGGAATGTAAACAAGGGTTCCAAACTCAGTAATTGCCATAAGCAGAAGGTGAAGACAACAGGTCAGAGATAACACAACAGCCTAAAACACCTCTAAGATGATACAGGACCAGAGAGCATCTCCCCAGCATTGTCAAGGAATGTTCAATTGGGGTCCTAGAATTAAGTCCATAAACCAGTCCCAGCAACCCCAGTCCTTGACAAAGTAGCCCGATGAGAAAGAATCAGTGAAATAACATAGGAAACATGAAAGATCAGAGAGAAAACTCACCTCCAAAAGAAAATATTTGATCACCATCAATTGATACCAACTTACATGATATGATTAAACTGACAGAGGAAGAATTATGAATATGGATTGTAAGAAAACTCAATGGAATTGAAGAGAAAATAGGATCACACCATAAAGAAACCACAAGATAAATTCAGGAAATGAATGAAAAATTCTCTAAAGAAATTGAAATACTAGGGAAAAACCAAACAGAAATCTTGGCACTGAAGGAGGTATTCAAGGAACTATAAAACACAGTAGAAAGCATCAAGAATAGTACGGATCATGAATAGGAAAGAATCTCAGAGCTTGAAGATAATGCATTTGTGCTGAACAAATCAGATGAAGACAAAGAACACAGAAACAAGAGACAAGACCAAAACATACAAGAAATGTGGGATTATGTAAAGAAGCCAAATATAAGAATCATTGGCATCCCAGAGGGAGAAGAAGAAAATTCACAAGGGCTGGAAAACTTATTTCATGGAATACTGGAGGAAAATATGCCTGGCTTTGCCAGAAATCTTGATATCCAGATACAAGAAACACACAGAACTCCTGGGAGACTCAATGTGAAAAGGCAATCACCACGTCACGTAGTTATTAGGCTGACCAAAGTAACCTCGAAAGAAGCAATTCTCTGAGCAGTGAGACGAAAGTAACAAATGAACTACAAAGGAAAGCCTATCAGACTAACTGCAGATTTCTCAGCTGGAACTTTACAAGCCAGAAGGGATTGAGGCCTATCCTTAATCTTCTAAAACAGAATAATGCCCAATCTAGAATTTTTTTTTTTTCAGCTTATTATGGGACTACAAAAGTTCAGGTTATATATATTGCCCATGTCCCACCCATCCCCCCGAGTCAGAGCTTCAAGTGTGTCCATTCCCCAGACAATGCGCATCGCACTCATAATGAAGGTATACCCCCATCCCCTCCCCCCTCCCCCCACCTCTGTCTGATACCCAATTGGTGTTATTCCCAAATGTGCACTTAGGTGATGATCAGGGAAACCAATTTGCTGGTGAGTACATGTGGTGCTTGGTTTTCCATTCTTGGGATACCTCACTTAATAGAATGGGTTCCAACTCTCTCCAGGAGAACAAAAGAGACTCTATATCACCATTATTTCTTATAGCTGAGTACTACTCCATGGTATACATGTACCACATTTTACTAATCCACTCATGAATTGATGGGCATTTGGGTTGTTTCCACATCTTTGCAATTGTGAATTGTGCTGCTATAAACATTCGGGTGCAGGTGTCTTTTTTATAGAATGACTTTTGTTCTTTTGGGTAGATGACCAATAATGGGATTGCTGGATCGAATGGTAGGTCTACTTAAATCTGTTTAAGGTATCTCCATATTGCTTTCCACAGGGGTTGCACTAGTTTGCAGTCCCACCAGCAGTGTATGAGTGTTCCTGTCTCTCCGCATCCACGCCAATATGTATTGTTGTTTTGGGACTTTTGGATAAAGGCCATTCTCACTGGAGTTAAGTGATATCTCATTGTGGTTTTGATTTGCATTTCCCTGATGATTAGAGATGTTGAGCATTTTTCATATGTTTGTTAGCCATTCTTATATCTTCTTTTGCAAAATTTCTATTCATGTCCTTTGCCCACTTTTTGATAGGGTTGTTTGATTTTTTTCTTACTGATTTTCCTGAGTTCTGAATAGATGCTTGTTATGAGTCCTTTATCTGATGTGTAGTACACAAATTTTTTCCCCATTCTGTAGGTTGTCTGTTTACTCTCGTGACTGTTTCTTTGGCTGTGCAGAAGCTTTTTAATTTAATCAGGTCCCATTTATTTATTTTTGTTGTTGCTGTGATTGCCTTAGGGGTCTTCTTCATAAATTCTTTGCCTAGGCCAATGTCTGTAAGAGTCTTTCCTACATTTTCTTCTACAATTCTAATAGTTTCACACCTAAGGTTTAAGTCTGTTATCCACCGTGATTTGATTTTTGTGAGAGGTGAAAGCTGTGGGTCCTGTTCTAGTCTTCTACATGTGGCTATCCAGTTTTCCCAGCACCATTTATTGAATAAGGATTCTTTTCCCCAGAGTATGTCTAGAATTCTTTATCCAGCAAAATTAAGTTTCATCTATGAGGGAGAAATAAACTCCTTCCCAGACAAGCAATCACTGATGGAGTTTCCAAAGTCCAGACCAGCCCTACAGGAAGTACTCAGACCTGCATTATACACCAAACAGTGCAATAGATACTCTTCAAAATAAAATCATTCAAGAGTTAAAGGCTAAAACTTGGACTTCATGATGGATCAGGGAGAAAAACAAAACAACAGGATTTCACCCAATAATATGAATGGAAATCTACCTCAAATTTCAATCCTCTCAATAAATGTGAATGGTTTAAACTTCCCTCTGAAGAAACATAGACTAGCAGAGTGGATAAAAATCCACAAGCCTAGTATTTACTGCCTACAGGAAACACATATAGCCCACAAAGATGCCTTCAGGCTCAAGGTCAAGGGATGGAAAACTATCATCCAGGCAAATGGAAGTCAAAAGAAGTCAAAAGAAAGCAGAAATCCATGAGTGGATTATTAAAATTTGGTATATGTATACAATGGTACTCAATTATAAGAAATAACAGTGATCTAGCACCTCTTATATTTTCTTGTATTGAGCTTGATCCCATTATCTGAAGTGAGGTATCACAAGATTGGAAGAATAGGCTCCACATGTACTCACCATCAAATTGGCACCAACTGCTCAACACTATGGTGCTCACATGGTATTAATATTCTCCAGGGATTAGACGGTTGGGCGGGGGTAAACTCACAACTAGTGGACACAGTGAGCATTATAGAGGGAAAAGGCATGCCTCTAATGCTTGCTTGGCTGAGGCAAAGATATAAATGTAACCAAAACGTTTGTACCCTCATAATATCCTGAAAAAAAAAAAACACTAAGAATTAGGTAGTCCTAAAAATAAAATATAAAAATAAATATCATTAGCAGTTATTTTTTAGAATGATTCATTTAGTAGGCATTTAGAAATCTTTTCCAAATCTACCGATTTTCCATCCATTCCACAAGCCCGAATTCACACTGTGGCCAGGTCTTACTTACACATAAATTGGGTTGTTTCACAGAGTAACCTTGACATTGGGGAGCCCAAGTTTTTTTTCTGTGATGACCGGTGAGCCTGTCTGGTGTTTGCTTTGGAAGGGGACACCATCTCTGGTAGTTTTACAGCAAGGCTGGTAGTTTTAAAAGCATTTTTTAAAAGAAAGTCTAGCATAAGCCTCTGTTATCAAGCTGTGCAAAAACATGACAGATTCATGGAGAATCTCAATGTGATTATCTTAATCATTTCTATTCTTAATTCTAATTATAATTCAATGTTATAAGATGCTTATTCAGTAAGAAAACAATTATTTCACCTCAAGAAATTGGAGATATCTTCTCATCTGAGTTTTCGTGACAACAAGAGATTTTAGTTCAGGCTTGATTCAATTCTTATTGGCAACCATGACTGCCACAGTGGCAAAATCACTTCCCCCCACCCCATGTGGGGTGATGGCACAGCTCATGAGCACTGAATTCAAACCACATAATATACAATTCTTGGATCTTAAGGTAGTATGCAGCTCCCACCCAGGTGGCTATATCACTGATTAGATTTTATATTCTTTTGACTTATAAGAAAAATAAATGTTTTCCTGTTTACATCTAAAGGACCTTTGAACTTGATGGAATCTTACATTTTCTTCCTCATATATATCCTACATGGTTGAGACACAAAATTCTGGATAATAAATAATATCGGACATTTGGGGTTTCATCATAGTTCTTTTTCACCTACTGTCATATCCTCTAAGGTGATTTGACAGGCAATAATAAAATAAATTTGTTTTCAGAGGCCCTAGAACTATAAACTTCAGGAAATAATTTCTTTTTTAGGCTGGAGTAGCTTAGTAAAATATGCATAAATAGAAATAATATTCATTGATTTTATTTTCTTTACATGAATGACAGCTTTTCTCTCCCATCTTTCATGAGAATACAAATCTCAAATATAAAATGTAGTCAATAACGTCATTGAATGCTGAGTTTGTATTCTCCCTTTCATCTTTTACCAGCTTTTTGGCAGGTAGCATGTAAGATTTGTTTAATATGGTTCACCAGCTCCTCGGTTTCACTGATGGGTGTCTCTAAATCACTTACTGCTACCCACAGCTATAATAAATCTAAAAGGAGCTTCTTTAAAGAATTCAACTTTCTTTTTTTCAGTAGCAGAGCTGCCATATGTTGCTATGAAATACAGCTTCTGGTTGATAGCATCTATTGTCTTATACAAAGTGAAACATTTAAACAAAAGAAAAGGGATATAGTGAGAAATAATTCTCCCTTCTGCAATGGGTCCAATGTTTTCTGTCACCTGGGCTAGAGTGCAGTGGCGTGCAATCATAGCTCACTGCAAACTCGAATGCCTGGGCTTAAGTGATTGATCCTTCTGCCTCAGCCACCTGAGTAGTTGCGACTACAGCTGTGTACACTGTGACTGACTTTTTTTTTTTTTTTTTCCAATTTCTGTGTTTTATTTAGACTGTAAGTTTTCCGAAATAATGTTTTTAGTGAAATTTTCCCATTGAGTGCAATTTTCTTTTTCTTTTTTTATTTCAGCATATTACAGGGGTACAAAGGTTTAGGTTATGTATACTGCCCTTGCCCCACCTGATACAGAGCTAAAAGCATGTCTATCACACAGACAGTGGGCACTGCACCCATTACATGTATATATACCCAGCCCCTCTTCCCCCCTCCCATCTGCCCAACACCTGATGAATGTTACTGCTATATGTGCACTTGAGTATTGATCAGTTAATACGAATTTAATGATGAGTACATGTGGTGCTTGTTTGTCCATTCTTGGGATACTTCACTTAGTAGAATGGGCTCCAGCTCTAGCCATACAAGAGGGTCTAGATCACCATTGTTTTTTGTGGCTGAGTAGAACTCTGTGGTATACATATACCACATTTTATTAATCCACTCATGTATTGATGGGCACTTGGGCTGTTTCCACATCTTTGCACTTGTGAATTGTGCTGCTATAAATATTCTAGTGCAGATGTCTTTTTTACAGAATGTCTTTTGTTCTTTTGAGTAGATGCCCAGTAATGGGATTGCTGAATCAAATGGTAGTTCTACTTGTATCTCTTTGAGATATCTCCATATTCCTTTCAACAGAGGTTGTACTAGTTTTCAGTCCCACCAGCAGTGTAGAAGTGTTCCTATCTCTCTGTATCCATGCCAACATTTATTGTTTTGGGACTTTTTGATAAAGGCCATTCTCACTGGGGATAAATGATATCTCATTGTGTTTTTGATTTGCAATTCCCTGATGATTAGACATGTTGAGCCTTTTTTCATATGTTTGTTAGCCATTAGAGTATCTTCTTTTGAAAAGTTTCTGTTTATGTTCTTTGCCCACATTTTGGTAGAGCTGTTCGATTTTTTCTTGCTGATTTTCCTGAGAACTATATAGATTCTTGTTATTAGCCTTTATTGGATGTGTAACATGTGAATATTTTCTCCCATTCTGTATGTTGCTGTTTGCTCTTGTGATAGTTTCCTTGGGTGTGCAGAAGCTTTCTAATTTGATCAAGTCCCATTTATTTATATTTGTTGTTGTTGTGATTGCCTTTGGGATATTGTTCATAAATTATTTGCCTAGGCCAATGTCTAGAAGAGTTTTTCCAACATTTTCTTCTAGAATTCTTATCGTTTCATGTCTTAGGTTTAAGTCTGTTATCCACTGTGAGTTGATTTTTGTGAGAGGTGAGATGTGCGGATCGTATTTCAGTCTTGTACATCTGGCTATCCAGTTTTCCTGGCACCATTTATTAAATAGGGATTCTTTTCCCCAATGTATGTTTTTGTCTGCTTTGTCAAAGATTAAATGGCTATATGAGGATGGTTTTGTATCTGGGTTCTCAGTTCTGTTCCATTTGTCTATGTCTCTGTTCTTGTGCCAGTACCATGATGTTTTAGTTACTATAGTCTTGTAGGATAGTTTGATGTTTGTTAAACTGATGCCTCCCAATTTGTTCTTTTTGCTTAATATTGCTTTTACTATACAGTGTCTTCTCTGATTCCATACGAAGTGTAGAATTATTTTTCTATATCTGTGAAAAATGATGTTGGTATTTTAATAGAGATTGCATTGCATCTATTGATCACTTTGGGTAGTATAGACATTTTAACAATGTTGATTCTGCCGACCCATGAGCCTGGAGTGGTTTTCCACCTGTTTATATCCTCTGCTATTTCTTTCCTGAGTGTTTCTTAGTTCTCCCTGTAGAAGTCTTTTACCTCCTTAGTTAAATATATTCCTGGGTATTTTACTTTATTTGTTGCTATTTGGTTCTCAGTTTGACCATTGTTTGTTTCTAGGAATGCTACTGATTTATGTACATTTATTTTATAAATACAAAGCATGTCTCAAAAAATTAAAAAAAAAAAAAAGAAATTATACCATTCATCTTCTCAGACCACAGTGGAATAAAATTAGAAATCAACTCCAACAGAAACTCTAATCTCTACACAAAGTCAGGGAAACTCAACAACTTTTCGCTGAGCAATTATTGTGTTGAGGAGGAAATTCAGATGGAAATCAAAAATTCTTTGAACTAAATGATAAAAGAGACACAAGTTTTCAAAATCTGTGTGACACAGCTAAAGCAGTCTTGAGAGGAAAATTTATATCCATAAATGCCCATATCTAAAAGACAGAAAGATCACAAATACACAATCTAATGAATCATCTCAAAGAACTGGAAAAGGATGAGCAAACCAACCCCAAACACAGCAGAAGAAAAGAAATAACAAAGATCAGAGCAGAACTAAATGAAATTGATAATAAAAAACTATACAGAAGATTAATAAAACAAAAAGTTGGCTCTTCTTTGAAAAAATAAGTGAAATATCTCAAGAATGGAAAAATAAGCACCACATGTACTCACCATCAAATTGGTTTCATTGATCATCACCTAAGAGCACATTTAGGAATAACACTAATCTGGTGTCAGGCAGATGTGGGGGGGGGGAGTGGATGGGTGTATACCTACACAATGAATGTGATGCTCATTGTCTGGGGAATGGACATGCTTGAAGCTCTGACTCGGTGGGTGGGGAGGAAGGGCAATATACATAACGTAAACTTTTGTACTCCCATAGTATGCTGAAATAATAATAAAAAATCATAAATTTTCATAAATCATAAATGAAAGTTAGATAGATATTTAAAAAATTAAATTGACACGCCTCTGGCTAGATTAGCGAGAGGCAGAAAAGAAAGTACTCTAGTAAGCTCCATCAGGAATGAAAAAGGATTAATTACAACTGATACCATGGAAATATAAATTATCATCTATGAATACTATAAATACCTCTATACACATAAACCAGGAAATGTGGAGGAAATGTACAAATTCTAAGAAGCACACAGCTTCTCTAGGCTCAATCAAGAAGGAATAGAATTCCTGAACAGACCAATATCAAGAACCAAAATTGAAACAGCATTAAAAAACCTTCCTAAAAGGAAAAGTCCTGGACCAGACTGTTTCACACCTGAATTTTACCAAACCTACAAAGAAGAACTGGTGCCTGTCCTGCAGAAATCATTTCACAACATTGAGGAGGAAAGAATCCTCCCCAACATATTTTTTCCCCCCACAGGGAAACTTTTTATTTTTATTTATTTATTTTTTTATTATTTTATATCATCTTATTGTTATGGGGGATACAGAATTGCAGGTTACATACGTTGCCCATGTACCACCTTTCCCCCCAAGTCAGAGCTCCAGGCGTCCCAACACATTTTATGAAGCCAACATCACCCTGATACCAAAACCAGGAAAGGATGCAACAAAAAAAGAAAACTACAGGCCAATATCCTTTATGAATGTAGATGCAAAAATTCTCAACAAAATCCTAGCAAACTGAATTCAGGTGCTAATCAAAAAAATAATCCATCATGACCAAGTGTGCTTCATCCCAGATATGCAGGGATGGTTCAACATACAAAAATCTATAAATGTAATTCATCACATAGAAGCAAAAAGAAAGACCCTATGATCCTCTCAATAGGAAAAGCATTTGACAAAATTCAACACCCTTTTATGATAAGAACGCTTAACAAAATAGGCAAAGATGGGATTCACCTAAAAATGATACCATATATGACGATGAGCAATATATGACAAACCCACAGCCAACATCATACTGAATAGGGACAAATTGAAAGCATTCCCACTTAGAACTGGGACCAGACAAGGTTGCCCTTTATTTCCGCTTCTATTCAACGTAGTGCTGGAAGTCCTAGCCAAAGCAATCAGACGAGAGAAAGAAATCAAGGGCATCCAAATGGGGGCAGAAGAGGTCAAACTATTGCTTTTTGTTGATGATACGATATTATATCTAGAAAACTTCAAAGATCCTGCCATGAGACTACTGGAATTGATAAACAAATTCAGGAAAGTCTCAGATTACAAAAATATTCTGCTAGCAATTTGACAAGAATTGAGTTAAACCTGTATATCAATTTGGAAGAGTTGACATCTTTTCTATGTTGAGTTATCCCATTTTTAAACATGGTATGTCTGCCCATTCAGTTAGATCCTCTGTTTCTTTTGTAAGCATTGTGTAGTTTTCAGTGTACAAGTTCTGTAAATGTTTTGTTAAACTTACACTTAAATCTTTCAAGTTTTTGAGCAATTGTAAATGGTATTGTGTTTTTAACTTCAGTGTATATATATTCATTTCTAGGATATAGTCATAAATATAATGATTTTTATATGTTTATCTTGTATCCTGTGACCTTGCTGAGCTCATTATTAGTTCTATGTGGGTTTTATTTTTTATTTTTTTGGATATTTCTTAGGATTTTCTATGCAGATATCCATGTCATCTGAATATAGGGGCAGTTCTATTTCTTTATACTAGGTAATTTATTTCCATTTCTTACGTATTGCACTGGCTAGAAATTCCAGCGCTATGTTGAATAAGAGTGAGAAAAGCAGTCATCTTCATCTTCCCAATAAGAGAGGAAAACATTCCATTTTTACCGTTAAGTATAATGTTAGCTATAGACTTTTTTAAAAAAGAATTATCTCTATTTCAAATGAGCTGTACTTTTTTTTCAGTATTTTGAAATGCATTTATTATTGAAATTAAACAGATAGCCTCTAACAATTAAAAATTTAATGATTGGGCCACATTAATCCTGAGGGGTGGGGGTAGAATTACTAGGATTCTGCCAGAGGCACTGGATGCTGTGTATTTTAAAATAAAAAATACCAAAGTATGGCACATGCATATAATTAATATGGAAACATCTGTAATATAAAGCAGCATATTTTTAGTAGGCATCATATGATTGAGATTCATCATTAATGTCCTCTCCTTCTGGTGACAGTTCTCCACATTCCTTTAAGCAACTTCTCCTCATCCGTTCCAAACCATGGGGTTTCATTTGGGTGGCTCCATTCTTGGCTCTAGGTCTGTACCCTAATTGGCTAAGTGAGCAGACAGTTTGCCACCTGCCAGCCACAATGAGTGGTTCAAGGATGGTGATGTTCAAGAGCCAATGGGAATCAAGATGACATTTGCTGGAAGTTTTGGGAAAATGACCTTGTCTCTCTTCCTCTGAATTCAGTGGTAGAAACAGAAGATATAAGCTTGGTGCCCTGTGGTCTTTCTGTGGAGAGGCAAGCCCAGTGAGAAAGGGTCTGGAAAAACATAGAGCCAGAGATACAGAAAAACTGGGCTTGACATTTGGCTCAAACATGCCAGAAGCCAGCCATATCTTTTCCTGTTTAAACCAGGAACACATTCCTTTTCCTGTTTAAACCGGATCTATTTTTTTTTGTCATTTGAAATTCAAAGAATCCTAAAAGTCATAGGTCTTATTGCCAAAGTCATGATGCAAAAGATTTAGCCTTTACCTAGATGATTTGGAAGACCCTTTCGGAACTACAAGTGGCATTGCTTGTATGAACAGTATTTTTTTTTTTTTTTACCTTGTGTTCTTTTGTGTGCTTTTTTATTTCAAAATATTAAGAGGGTATAAATGTTTTAGGTTTCTAATGCTTGAGTCCCAGCTATAGGTGTGCCCATCATCCAAATGGTGTTCATTGTACCCATTAGGAAGGTTTTTGACCCTCTTCTCCTCACCTCCCCAGTTGATTTTCACTGAGTTTTACTTCCCTCCGTGCACATGTGTGCTCATCAGTTCCGATTTAATAGTGAGTACATTGGGTGCTTGATTTTCCATTCTTGAGATACTTCACTTAGAAGAATCATCTCCAGTTCCATCCAAATTGTTGCAAAGGGATTAATTCCCCCTTTTGTGGCTGAGTAGCACTCCACAATTTACATATACCACATTTTATTGATCCACTCTTGAACTGATGGACACTTGGGTTGATTCCACATCTTTGCAATTGTGAATTATGCTGTGATAAACATTCAAGTGCAGCTGTCTTTTTGATAAAATGACTTTTTTTCCTTTCAGTAAATGCCCAATACTGGGATTGCTGGATCAAATGGCAGGTCTTTTAGTTTTTTGAGGAATCTCTATACTGTTTTCCATAAGAGTTGTACTAAGTTGCAGTCACACCAAAAGTGTACAAGCATTCCCTTCTATTGGCATGCATGCCAGCATCTATTGTTTTTGGAGTTTTTAATAAAGGCTACTCTAACTGGGGTAAGATGAAATCTCACTGTGGTTTTAATTTGCATGCCCTTCGTGATTAGTGACAAGCATTTTTTCTACATGTTTATTGGTCATTTTTCTTTCTTCTTTTGATAAGCCTCTGTTCATATCTTTTTCACACTTTTAAATAGGGTTGTTTGTTTTTTACTTGCTTATTTACTTGCTGATCAGCAAGTAAAAAAGAATCTTTGTAGATTCTTTATCAGATGTGTAGCTTGTGAATATTTTCCCCATTCTCTAAGTTATCTATTTGCTCTGTTGATTCTTTAGTTGTTCAGAGCTTTGTTTTTTAATGAAATCCTGTTTATTAATTTTTGTTGTTGTCATGATTGTCATTGGTGTCTCATTCATAACGTCTTTGCTTAGGCCAATATCTAGAAGAGTTCTTCCTACATTCTCCTCTAGAATTCTTACAGTTTCATGCATTAGATTTAAGTCTTTTATCCATCTTGAATTAATTTTTGTGAGTGGTGAGAAGTAGGGGACCTGTTTCATCCTTTACTTGTGGCTATCCAAATCCAATTTCCCCAGTACCATTTATTGAATAGAGCTTTTCCCACTGCAGTGAACATTGTTGCCTGCTTTGTCAAAGACCAGTTGGTTGTAGGTAGATGGTTTTATATTTGGGTTCTCTGTTCTGTTCCGTAGGTCTACATCTCTATTTTTGTAGCAGTACCACGCTGCTTTGGTTATTACAACCTTGTAGAATAGTTTGAAGTCTGGTAACATGATGTCTCCAGATTTTTTCTTAAGATTGCTTTGGCTATTAGAGCTCTTTTCTGGTTCCAAAAGAAGCATAGAATTATTTTGTCTAGACTTGTGAGGTATGATGTTGGTAATTTGATGGGGATTGTATTGAATTTGTAAACCACTTTGGGTATCATGGACATTTTGCTGATGTTGATTCTACCTATCCATGAGCATGATGTTTTCCATTTGTTTGGATCCTCTGTGATTTCTGTGCTCAGAGTTTCATAGTTCTCTTTGTAGAGATCTTTCACCTCTTTGGTTAAGTATATTTTCTTTGTAGCTATTGTGAATGGTATTGCATCTTTGATTTGACTCTGCTTGATGGTTATTAGTATATAGAAAGGCTCCTGATTTATGTACATTGATTTTAGATATCTGAGACTTTGATGGATTTATTTATCAATTCCAGGAGACTCTTGGTGGAATCTTTGGGGTTTTCTAGATACAAGATCATATCATTAGCAAAAAGCGATAGTTTGACCTCCTCTTTCCTGATTTGGATACACATTATTTATTTCTCTTGCCTAATTGCTCTGACTAAGACTTTTAGCACTATGTTGAATAGAAGTTGGTGACAGTGGGCATCCTTGTCTTGTTCCAATTCTTGGGAATGCTTTCAACTTTTCCCCATTCAGTATGATGTTGGCAATGGATTTTTCATACATTGCTTTTATAATGCTGAGATATGTTCCTTCCATGCCTAGGTTTTTTATCATTAAAGGGTGCTGGATTTTGTCAAATGCTTATTCTGCATCTATTGAGATGATTATATGATTTTTTTTTGTTTTTGTTTATGTGGTGTATCACATTTATTGATTACATATTTGAACCATCCTTATATCCCGGGGATGAAGCCCAGTTGATTCTGGTGGATTATTTTTTGATGTGCTGTTGAATTTGGTTTGCTAGTATTTTATTCAGGATTTTTGCATCTATATTCATTAGGGATATTCGTCTGTAGATTTTTTTTTTATTGTGTCCTTTCCTGGCTTTGATATCAAGGTGATACTGGCATCATAGAATGAGTTGGGGAGGATTCCCTCCTTCCCAATTTTATGGAATAATTTTTATATTGTGTGTAACAGCATTTCTTTGTAAGTCTGATAGAATTCATCTGTGAATCCATCTCGTCCAAAACTTTTTTTTGTTGGGAGTTTTTTAAATTATGCTTTTGATCTCAGTGTTCATTATTGGCCTGTTCCGGAGTTCTATTTCTTCCTGGTTGAGTCTTAGGAGGTTTTATGTGTTTCCGTGTTTCCAGTAACTTTGCCATGTCTTCTACATCCTCTAGTTTATGCACATAGAGATTTACCTAGTTTTCATGGATGATGTTTTATATTTCTGTGGTATCAATTATAATGTTACCTCTTTCATTTCTGATTGAGCTTATTTTGGTCCTTTTTCTTCTGTTCTTGGTTAATCTACTAAGAGATCTGCCAATTTTGTTTATATTTTTTAAGCACCAACTTTTTATTTCTTTAATGCTTTTTATTTTTGTTTTGTTTGTTTTCCACTTCATTTAGTTCTACTTTGATCTTCATTATTTCTTTTCTTCTGGATTTGGGTTTGGTTTGTTCATCCTTTTCTAGTTCTTTGAGGTGTAACATTAGATTGTTAATTTGTGATCTTTCTGTCTTTTTGATGTAGGCATTTTAGGGTATGAATATCCCCCTAAGGAATGCTTTTGCTGTGTCCCATAGATTTTGGTAACTTGTGTCATTTTTTCATTCAGTTCAAGGTATTTTTAATTTCCATCTTAATTTGATTCTTGACCAAATAATCATTCAGCAGCAGGTTGTTTAATTTCCTCAACTTTGTGTAGGTTTGAGTATTTTTCTTGTGATTGATTTCTAGTTTTATTCTTCTGTGGTCTGAGAAGGAACATGGTATGCTTTCAATTTTTTGGGAATTTGTTGAGATCTGTTTTGTGGCCTAAGATATGATCAATCTTGAAGAATTTCCCATGTGCTGCTGAGAAGAATGTGTGTTCTATAGTTTTTGGAAAAAATGTTCTGTAAATGTCTCTTAGGGCCTTTTGATTTAGAGTTTGGTAAGGCCACTTTTAATTTATTTTCTACTTTGATGATTTGTCAAGGTCTGAAAGTGGGGTGTTGAGGTCCCTGGCAAATATGATGCTGCTATTTATGTCTCTGCTTAGCTTTGGTAAAATTTGCTTTATGTATCTGGGAGCTCCTGTGAAGGAGGAGGTGAATATATATTTAGGATTGTTATGTCTTCTTGTTGAATTGCTCTCTTTGCCATTATATAATAACCCTATTTGACTTTCTTTACCTTTTTGTCTTAAAGTCAATTTTATCTCATATGAGAATGGTTATACCTGCTCTATTATTTATTTATTTGTTTATTTAATTCAGGATATTATGGGGGTACAAATACTTTGGTTACATGAAATTCCTTTGCCTTGCTCAAGCCAAGGCCACAAGCATGTCCTTCCCTCATACAGTGTGCTCCATCTCCAGTAGCTGTGGGTTTACTTACCCCACCTACTCTACCCCCAACTCCCCCACACCCACTACCTGACCAGCATCCAGTGAATATTACTACCATGTGAGCACCTTAGTGTTGATCAGTTAGTACCAGTTTGATGACGAGTACATGTGGTACATGTTTTTCCATCCTTGTGATACCTCACTTCGAAGGATGGGCTCAATCTCTATCCAGGATAATATAAAAGGTGCTAGATCACCATTGTTTTTTGTAGTTGAGTGGTGTTTCATGGTATACATATACCACATTTTATTAATCCACTAATGTATTGATGGGCACTTGGGTTGTTTCCACATCTTCACAATTGTGAATTGTGATGCTATATACATTCAAGTGCAGATGTCTTCATTATAGAATGTCTTTTTTTCTTTTGGATAGATGCCTGGTAGTGGGATTGCTGGATTGAATGGTATTTCTATTCTTAGCTCTTTGAGGTCTCTCCAAATTAATTTCCACAGGGGTTGTACTAATTTGCAGTCCCACCAGCAGTGTAAGAGTGTTCCAATCTCTTCACATCCACACCAGCATTTGTTGTGTTTGGACTTTTTGATAGAGGCCATTCCCACTGGAGTTAGGTAATATCTCATTGTAGTTTTGATTTGCATTTCTCTAATGATTAGAGATGTTGATCACTTTTTTATATGTTTGTTGGCCATTATTCTGTCTTCTTTTGAAAAGTTTGTATTCATGTCCTTTGCACACTTATTGACGGGGTTGTTTGATTTTTTTTCTTGTTGATTTTCTTAAATTCTATATAGATTCTTGTTATCAGCCCTTTATTGGATGTGTAGAAAGCAAATATTTTCTCCCACTCTGTAGGTTGTCTATTTGCTCCCAGGACAGTTTCCTTGCATGTGCAGAAGCTTTTTAATTTGATCAGGTCACATTTATTTATTTGTATTACTGCTGTGATTGCTTTGGGGGTCTTATTCATAAATTCTTTACCTACGCCGATGTCTAAAAGAGTCTTCTCCACATTTTCTTCCAGAATTCTTAAGGTTTCATGTATTAGGTTTAAGTCTGTTAACCAAAATGAACTGATTTTTGTGGGAGGTGAAAAGTAGGGATCCAGTTTCAATATTCTGAATGTGGATATCCAGTTTTCCCAGCACAATTTATTGAATAGAGATTCTTTTCCCCAATGTATACTTTTGTCTTCTTTGTTGAAGATTAGATGACAGTATGAGGATGGTTTTATATCTGGGATCTCCATCCTATTCCAAAGGTCTGTATCTCTGTTCTTGTGCCAGTACCATGCTGTTTTGATTACTATAGCATTATAGTAAAGATTGAAGTCTGGTAGACTGATGCTTTCCAATTTGTTCTTCTTGCTTAAGATTGCTTCGGCTATACGAGGTATTTTCTGGTTCCAGACGAAATGTAGAATTATTTTTTGTAAATCTGTAAAGAATGATGGTGGACATTTGATAGGGATTGCATTAATTCTGTAGATAACTTTGGGTAGAATGGACATTTTAACAATGTTGGTTTTACCAATCCATGAGCATGGTAGTGATTTCCATCTGTGCACATCATTTACAATTTCTTTTCTCAGTGCTTTGCAGTTCTCCCTATAAATATCTCTTAACTCCTTCATTAAATATATTCCTAAATATTTAATTTTCTTTGATGATATTGTGAAAGGTGTTGAATCTTTGATTTGATTTTCAGCTTCACTGTTATTGGCATATATGAATGACACTGATTTGTGTGCAGTAATTTTGTATCCTGAGACTTTACTCAATTTGTTTATCAAATCCAGGAGTCTCTTTGCTGAATCCTTGGAATTTTATAGGTATAATAGCATATCATCAACAAAAATTAAGAGTTTGACCTCTTCTGCCCCCATTCAGACACGCTTAATTCCCTTCTCTTGTCTGATTGCTCTGCCAAGGACTTCTAGCATAATGTTCAATAGAAGTGGAGATAGTGGGTAACTTTGTCTGGTTTCAGTTCTAAGCAGGAATGCTTTCATTTTTTCCCCATTGAATACGATATTGGCTGTGGGATTATCATATATGGCCTTAATAATTTTAAGCAATATCCCATCTAGGCCTATTCTGTTAAGAATTTTTATCATAAAAGGGTGATGGATTTTACCAAATGCTTTTTCTGCATCTATTGAGAGAATCATATGGTCTTTGTTCTTGGTTTTATTTATATGGTGAATTGCACTTATCAATTTGCATATATTGAACCAGCCTGGCTTCCCTGTGATAAAGCTCACCTGGTCGTGGTGAATTCTTTTTTTAATGTTTTGTTGGATTCGGTTTGCTAAAATTTTGTTGAGGATTTTTGCATGTATATTCATGAGGGATATTGGTCTATAGTTTTCTTTTTTTTGCTACATCCTTTCCTGGCTTTGTATCAAGGTGATATTGGCTTCATAGAATGAGTTGGGAAGGATAGCATCCTTCTCAATGTTTTGGAATAATTTCTTCAGTATAGGTATGAGTTCTTCCTTGTATGTTTGGTAAAATTCAGGTGTGAACTCATCTGGTCCAGGACCTTTTTTTTTTGGAAGATTTTTTTATTGCTGCTCCAATTTCTGCACTTGATATTGGTCTGTTCAGGAGTTTTATTTCCTCCCAATTGAACTTAAAGAGGTTGTGTGCTTCCAAGAATTTGTTGATTTCCTCCACATTTTGTAGCTTTTGGTTATATAGACTTTTATGATATTCAAAGATAATATTTTTTATTTCCATGGTGTCTGTAGTGACCTCTCCTTTTTCAGTTCTGATTGAATTTATTAAAGTACTTTCTCTTTTAGTTCTTGTCAATCTAGCAAGAGGGCTATAAATTTTGTTTATCTTTTCGAAAAATTAGCTTTTGGTTTTATTGACCTTCTCTGTAGTTCTTTTATTCTCAATTTCATTTAGTTCTGCTTTAATACCAGTTATTTCCCTTCTTCTGTTAGGTTGAGAATCAATTTGCTCCTCTTCCAGTTCCTTGAGATGGTTTATTAGCTTGTTGATTTGTGAACTTTCTGTCTTTTGGATGTGAGCATTTAATGCTATTAGTTTTTCCTCTCAGGAATACTTTTGCTGTATCTCACAGTTTTTGATAGCTTGTGTCCCTGTTATCATTTAATTCAAAGAACTTTTTGGTCTCCATCTGAATCTCTTCCTTCACCAAGTAGTCATTTAGCAATAGATTGTTTAATTTCCACGACTTTGTGAAGTGGTGAGTGTTTAGTGGAATTGATTTCTAGTTTTATACCACTATGGTCTGAAAAGACACATGATGTAATTTATGTTTTTTTAAATTTGTTGCAGTCTGATTTGTGGCCTAGGATGTGGTCGATTTTGGAGAAAGTCCCGTGAGTTGATGAGAAGAATGTATATTTGGCTTTATTTGGGTGTAATGTTCTGTAGGTGTCTGTTAGACCCATTTGTTCTAGAGTTTTTTTAAATCCACTATTTCTTTGCTTATTTTTTGTTTGGAGAATCTGTCCCTTTCAGACAGCTGGGTGTTGAAATCCCCTGCTACTATGGCATTACTGTATATCATGCTATTTAGTTCATACAGGGTTTGCTTTATATATCTGGGTACTCTTGTGTTGGATGCATAGACATTAAGAATTGTTATGTCTTCTTGCTGGATTTTTCTTCTCATCATTATATAGTGACCATCTTCCTCTTTCTTTACTTTTACTATTTTAAAATTTATGCTGTCTGAATTCAGAATCACTATACCCCACCCCTCATTTCGTTTTCATCTGCCTGAAAGTTTGTTTTCCAACCCTTGACCTTGATTTTGAAAGCATCTTTCTGGGTTTGATGCATTTTCTGGAGACAGCAGATACTTGGATTACAATTTTGTATCCACTGAGTCAGTCTATGTCTCTTCAAAGGATAATTCAGGCCATTCACATTTATTGAAAGGATTGATATTTGGGTAGATTTCTGTTCATATTGTTGGGTAAATTCTTATTGTTTTGTTTTACCACTCAAGCCATTGTGGAATTCATGTTCTGGACTTTAACTCTTGAGTGTTTTTAATTTGGTGGGTGTGTATTGCGCTGTTCAGTGTATAATGCAGGTCTGAGTACTTCCTGCAGAGCAGTTCTGGTCTTCACAAATTCCATCAGTGATTGCTTATCTGAGACAGTCTTTATTTATCTCTTCTAGATGTAGCTCAGTTTTGCCAGGTAAAGAGTTCTAGGTTGGCCATTGTTATGTTTAAGGAGATCGAGGATGGGTCCCCAGTCCCTTCTCGCTTGTAGGGTTTCATTTGAGAAGTCTGCAGTTAGTCTAATAGATTTTCCTTTGTAGGTTATCTGTTGTTTTCATCTTACTATGCTAAGGATTTCTTATTTCGTGTTTATGTTGGCCAGTCTGATTACTGTGTGCTGTGGTGTTTGCCTTTTCACATTGAGTCTCCCAGGAGTTCTGTGTGCTTCTTGTATCTGGATCTCTAGGTTTCTGGACAGACTAGGCATATTTTCCACCAATATTCCAAGAAATAGATTTTCCAGCCCTTGTGTATTTTCTTTGTCTCTCTCTGGGGTGCCTATAATTTTTATATTTGGTTTCTTTACATAATTCCACATTTCTTTTATGTTCTGCTCTTTTCTCTTGCTTCTGTGTTCTTTTTCTTCATCTGGTTTGTTTAACACATAGACATTATCTTCAAGCTCTGAGATTCTATCCTTTGCATGATTCATTCTATTTTTAAGGCTTTCCACTGTGTTTTGAAGTTCCTTGAATGCCTCCTTCATTTCCTAGATTTCTGGGCTTTTCTTGGTAATATTTCAATTTCTTTAGGGAATTTTTCATTCATTTCCTGTATTGTTCTCATGGTTTCTTTGTGTTGGGATTCTATTTTCTCTTCAATTCCATTGAGTTTCCTTACAATCCTTATTTGGAATTCTTCCTCTGCAATTTAATCATTTCATTTAAATTAATATCCAATTTTGAGAGTCTCATGATTTCTTTTGGGGGTGACTTTTCTCTCCTCTCTTTCATATTCCCTGTGTTCTTTCTCTAGTTTCTTGTCATCAGGGTAATTGACTAAGAACTGGGAATTCTAGGATTGCTTTGTGCCCTTAACTTCAAACCCCCAAGGGACATTCCTTAACAGTGGTGGGAGGAAGCACACTCATCTGTATTGCCTTAGAGATATTTTGGCAAGTTGGGTTACCTCTAACCTGTTGTCTTCACCTCTTGCCAGTGAAGATTAGTGTGTTTGGTCCCCCAGCTTAACCTCCCATCTGGTGAATCGCACCTGTGTTTATAATTCCACTGCCCTCTAATAGCTTGAGATGGAGGGCACTGCTTTGAGCTCTGGGGTTACCCTCTCATTGGTTGTAGATTGCATGGAGGAGCCAGTTATTGAGGTAATTGGATGCCTCTGTGGTGGTTTCTCGTCTCTGGGTGAGGAACATTAATGCCCCAAACTTTAGTAAGAATCTTGCCACTCCTGAGTGTTACTTGGACCCTATTCCCCCTTACAGTGGTGGTAGGAGCAAGGCAGATTGCAGCTGCTGTGTAGCAGCCTGGATGTGTGTGCTTCTATGGTTGCTTGATCTGCAGCTAGAGGGAGCTGCTAATATGTTATTCATGGTTTTTCCACCCGGCTTAGGAGGCTGTTACTGATGGGAGGGGTTACTTGGTGCATCTGCTATGGCCTCTGGCCAGGATTTTCCTTCCCTGACTGCGATCCCCACTGTTGGCAGCCCCCTGGTGGTGGAGATCAGGCTCCAGAATTATGATCCTACTGGATGACCTAAGCCAGTCTGACAAGCCAAATTGCTGGGCTGTTAACTAATGATCTTTGCCAAGGCCCCAGAGATTCACACCAGTTGCACAGGGAAAGTGGCTTTTCTTGCCTCTCCCTACTTCCAGGGGTGGAGCCTACCACTTTTGGCAGTAAAGTCACTGTGCTAGGGAAAGGGGTGATGCCTGAGACTTCCTAGCACCCAGCACCTGTGAATTCCCCATGACTGGGGAAGCACTCAAAATTTGCCCACCAAAATGGGCCCAGCTAGCTACCAATAGGTCATGGAAGGACAGAGCCTGTTTGGGGAGTCCTCATGCTGGAGGAAGGGTGCTGCCTTAAACTGTAGCACACCACAGCATCTAGGTTGTGGACCCCCAAAATGGCAGCCACCCACCCACAGAGTGCTAGCGCTGGAGGTGACTGTTCAGGAGTTGGCAGATGCTGGATAGAAGAGCTGAGTTAACAAGATGCCCATTGTCTCTTGTGTGTTTCCCTCCCACAATCTCGCACCTATCGGGCAGGAGGTCTTGCTCTTTCCGACCTGCCCTGAGGTGGCCTAATCATTCACAGCAGTTTCCAGGTTAGAGCCCCCTTTTCTGTGTTTACCTCCATTGTTCTGGTACCACTGACCACCAGAGGTGAGGTGCCTGTCTCATAACTCCCTCCAGTGGTAGCTGAGAGCAGTCCCTCCCCTGCCAAGTGCAGTCCTAGCACAGAGCTCTGGATGTTCAAGATGCGTCTCCCTATTGTCTTCTCTCCAGAAAGCCAGATGTCTCCTTCCACGATTTTGCACTGACTTTAGGCGGGTCCCTGTCTGAGTGGGTGTGAAGGACAGTGTGGAAGCAGGACATTCTCCTGTGGGTCAGATTTCACTGCACTTGCTGGCTGGGTGGGCACAGCTGTCCCACACTCTATTCTCTATTGTTTATCTTCCACTCTCTAGACTTGATGATCCTATCTCCCATTCACCTTTTTTTTTTCCTGTGTTGTGTGTCCCACACTGTTTCTCTGAAGTTTCACAATGCTGTTCTTACAGGGGAGCAATCCACTCTTGAGTAGCAGTCCAAGTTCTTCACCTCTTTCTCTGGGAGCAGAGATCCAGGAGGTCACCTTTACTCCACCATTTTTTCTGTTCACCGTAGTGTTTTTCTAATTTGGTAAATTAATTTACATTCCCACCAATTTCTCCAATCATTGCTGACACTTTTCTTTTTTTTCATAGTTGCCATCTTAATAGATATGTGCTTGTATCTCATTGTGGTTTTTATTTGCATTTCTTTAATGATTAACGATGCTTTTCATATGCTTGCTGGCCATTCATATATCTTCTTTAGAGAACTTTCTATTCAAGGCCTTATCCATTTTTAAATCATTGTTGCTTTTGAGCTGTAGGAGTTCTTTATATATTCTGAATATTAAACCCTTATCAGTTAAATGATTTGCAAATATGTTTTATCATTCTGTAGGTTGCCTTTTCATTCTGTTGATTGCATTCATTGATGTACAGAAGCTTTTAAGTTTGATATAATATCATTTATTTTTTCTTTTTTTTAAAATTTTCTTTCTTGTTTTTTCTTCTTTTTTAAATATTTTGCATCTCTAACTTATTTTAGTAACCATTTGTCTATTTTTGCTTTAGTTGCTTTTGTGCTTTTGGTGTCATATTCAAGAAATTATTGTCAATCCAATGTCACAAAGGCTTCCCCCATTTAAAAAAAAATTTAGAGAGTTTTAGGTCTTATGTTTATGTCTTTAATTTATTTTGAGTTACTTTTTGTATAGTATAAGGTAAGGATCCAACTTCATTCTTTTGCATGTGAATATCCAGTTTTTCCAACATCATTTGTTCAAGAGACTGATTGTCTTTTCCCCACTGGATGGTATTGTTACTGCTATTGAAGATCATTTGGCCATATTCATGAGGGTTCATTTCTGAGCTCTCTATCCTATTCCATTGGTATATATGTCAGTATTGATGCCCATACCACACTGTTTTCATTACTGTAGCTTTGTAACAAGCTTTGCAATACAAAAGTGTGCAATCTCCAACTTTTTCTTTTCTCAAGATTTTCTTTCCAACTATTTGGGATCTTTTGTTTTAATTTTTTTTTTATTTGTAGGGCAGAAGGTTGCTTTTTATGAAAGGTAGATAGGTCAAATCTGAGGAAAAGATGTACCCCATGGTTGCCTGTGACGCAATACAATATGAAGGTATAGAAATCTGTTGGAAGAAAAACAGCCACTACCACCTTAATAAAAATCTGCTTTCAACACCAGCCTTAGAACTTGTTGGCAAGAAATTTGCCCACAAGTTTGCAACTATATCTGTCACTGTGTTTTTCTTCTTTTCACAATTTGGGAATGTGATGGAATTATATGTTAAACCAAAACTGTTTAAACTCTGAACTTTGAGGATTTTAACAATTATTTTGCCCATCCATCCATGAAATGTGTCCTTGACACTAAGATGTGCTCTGGGCATGCAGTGGTGGCCACAGTGGTGGGCAAAACAGACCTGATTTCTGCCCTCAAATAACTTGATTCAGCAGTTTCTTGTGAATATGGACAGAGCCTGACATGTATGTTGATGCGAGAGATAACTCTGAGCTTTCCTCTTCAGCTGCAGAATGTAATTTCCTCATTTTTCAAGGGCATATGGTTTGATATGTTTTCATTAAGATAAAGGGACACTGCTAATTTTCTTTTTTTTTTTTTTTTTTTTTTTTTTTTTTGAGACAGAGTCTCACTCTGTTGCCCAGGCTAGAGTGAGTGCCGTGGCATCAGCCTAGCTCACAGCAACCTCAAACTCCTGAGCTCAAGCGATCCTCCTGTCTCAGCCTCCCGAGTAGCTGGGACTACAGGCATGCACCACCATGCCCGGCTAATTTTTTCTATATATATTTTTAGCTGTCCATATAATTTCTTTCTATTTTTAGTAGAGATGGGGTCTCGCTCTTGCTCAGGCTGGTCTCGAACTCCTGAGCTCAAACGATCCGCCCACCTCGGCCTCCCAGAGTGCTAAGATTACAGGCGTGAGCCACCGCGCCCGGCCATTGCTAATTTTCTTTATAGGATATTCAAGCACTTCATGGCTATTAACTGGAAATAAAACATATATCCTTCTATATTACAACTTTTATTTATTTTTTGAGACAGGGTTTCTTTCTGCCACCCAGACTGTATGTAGCACAGTGGTGTGGTCACAGTTTACTGCAACCTCTAACTCCGAGGCTCAAGTCACCCTCCTGGCTCAGTCTCCTGAGTAGCTAGAATTACAGGTACATGACACTCACAGCCAGCTAATTTAGAAAAGAATTTTTTTTAATAGAGATGGGGTCTCTCTATATTACCCAGGCTGGTCTCAAACTCCTGGTCTCAAGTAATCCTCCCATCTTGGCTTCCCAAAGTGCTGAGATTACAGATGTGAGCCACTGTGCTTGACCTATATTATAACTTTTAACAAGAAGTTTTACTTTAATTTAAATCTATTTTAAGTTTCAGTAATTTATTTCCTCCTCTAACGCCATGAAAGCATCTCTCTATGGAGTAATGAGAGCCAAGATATTTACTGGCAAGGGGAAATGGGAGCAGAATTGATGCCATGGTCTGCTACATGGAGGAAGAGGCCAAATTGTACCAAAAGAGCTTTTAAAAAATAATTGTCATGAAAATGTGTACTTTCTGGGAAGTTCTATGCCTTGGGCTTGAAAATTAACCCATGAAGAAATTTGAGTTTATCTAGAAAATATTCATCATCTAGATACATTTTCCTTCAGAGGAGTTAAAAATATTAAGCAGCTATTTAAGGTCCCAGCTATTTAAGGCCAGTTGGACTGGCACATGGCACACATTATATAAACATTAAACAATAAATTTGAAATGCCCATAGGTTTATGTGCTTTCTCTATTTGTCTTATTTGAAAAGCTTTCAGGTTTATAGCAAAGAAGGAAGGAATTACTTTAATGGAATTGGGGACTGTACATATAACACAGGAACTTGTTTTGCTAGGAGCTTTTGTAATGTGATGCAGAACAGCAGTATAAAGGTTATACAGTCCCTTTTATTATTCAAATGCAATGATTTGGCTCTTGATGTTAATTTGTATTTCCTGAAAGTTTTTGATGGTTTTAGGTGATTTGGGATAATGCTAAACTAAATGAGGGATCCCTATTTATATGTTCATGAGCTTCTGAGGAATTAGAGTTGGGTTAACAATTTTATCTGAGGTGCTCATTGTCCTAGAAATAATCTTTTGGCTCTGGTTTGGCTCACATTCTGCAAAATCTGCAGGTATTGAAATAGTGGAAAAACTTATTTAGAGAGAAAGAGCACTCAGAACTTACTTTACAAAATATTCTTTCTTTGGATTGGTCTGTGTATCAAAGATTAGATATAAAGCTTTAAAATGTGAACTACTTTTACAAAAAAGAATTTTCCATTTGTTTACTGAATTATTTAATTTTCTTTTCTATGTATGTGACATTTGAGTGACAAAACTTATAGTTTGTTAAAACTTCTTAATTAGATCTGAGAAAATACCGTTAAAATATTTACATATCAAAGAAAGTGTTCACTTTTATAAAATGCTTTAGTCAAGGTGCAGTAGCCTATGGAAACACTGATATATTATATTGTATTAACATAATAAGGAAAGATCTATGAAGTGCCTGATAAAAGATTAGTATGCCAAGATTTTGTCACTGTTGATATGAAAAAGATGACATTGGCAAAAAGTAAAACATCAGACTTTGGGAAATGCTTCAGATACTGAAACAGCTATGTCTTTGATTTTATTTTCTGGGTCATTGTTTCCCAAACTAGATGCTGAATCCCGGTGAGACTATGAAGATATTGTGAGTGTTCTTGAAGATCAGAGCAGAAAAGATCCAAGAGAGGTGGGTAGCACTGAGGGACTTCAGGCAGTTATATAAATGAACCAAATGCCCTCTCTTCTCTGGCCCCTCTCACAGTAGCTTCAAATCCATGAGCTTTCTTTTAGTCTTTTCAGCTCTGCTTTGCTGAAAATACTTATTTTTTTCCTCCCTTAATAATTATAACTAATGCTTATTAAGCAACTATTCTGTGTCATGAGACAATGTACTAAATGCATGAGACACAATTTCATTTAAACCTCAACTAATTCTATGAGATTGGCACTATCTTTTTTTCCTCCAGTTCATAAGTGGAGAAGCTGAGGCTTAGGGAGTTTTGGTGATTTGCATAGGGTCATTCAGCTAAAAATGGATGCTACTGATTTTGAACACAGGCAGCCTGAATGCAGGGTTCACAGTCTCACCCCACTTCTTATCTTGTTTTTATGATTGGATTTTTATCAGATGAAATGGTCTGAGAACCATTCCTTCATCATTATCAACTAGGTTGAGGATGGAGAGCAAGCTACTTTAGTGGGGCATGCAGACAGAATATTTTGAGAAGCTCTTCAAATGGAAGAAAATGCTTTCTACAAAGATTAAGAAATGCCTTTTAGAATCCTTAATCTCTGCTTAAGAATGACTTTAGTGAGAAAAAGAGAAATAACTATATAAAAACTGTAGCAGATATCAGGGTGATATAGAGGATGACAAAAATTTAAGAGCCTTGTAAGTTAATTCTCTAACTTAGACTGCTTTGACACAGTTACATATTTTTAATGTGGAGGACACTATTGTGAGAAAAACCTTTAGCCTCTTTTTGAGAAGGTTGAAGTGTCTCCCTCTCATCTCCTCTTTGCTTCCTTCTGCTGTCCTTTATGTCTCATGAAGATAACTGTGTAATTCTGTGGTCATTGTTGAGAATTAAGGGACACATTTAACAGCTGAATTCTCCCAAATGAATTCTAAACTTAAATAAAAATGGGACTTCCAGTAGTAGTGGCTTTATAAGCTGAGGTAACTCCTTCCACAAACAACAATTTTAAAAAACTGGACAATATTATTAAAGACACCAGTTGAAGGCACTGGAAAAATGTCCAAAGATAGATAGAAATTGAGAAAAATACACCCTTGAAGGGCTCCTATTGCACTGGGTAAGCACTGCAAGTTTGTGCCTTTCTTGCCTAGGGGTGCTCCTTAAACCTTGCTGTGGCACAAGAAAACCTCAGTCTTACTGGTGTGAAAAGGGAAAGGTCAAAGTTTAGAGCAGGAGTGATACTGGTGAGTTACAGGAGGATTTTAGAAATGAGAAAGTCACATTTGGGGCTGAAAAAATGGCAGATTAGGGGTGACTTCCTGGCTCTCTGCTCTCAGAGTAGGAGGTGAAGAACATGGATAACAATACATGAGTGGATCACTCTTTCACAGGATCAGCTTCGTGAATCTGCAGAGAAGCAGCATGGGACAAGCAGCACTGGAAATAATAAGGTGAATCAGAGAATCGACCACAAATTTCAGAGAGTGCAAGATATATAATAGGGAACAGAACGTGGTATGGTCGAGCCCGGCTGCTGTCCAGGGCAATACAATCTGACCCACAGGAGGACTCTTCCTCCACTGACCTCCACACCCATGCAGGCAAGGAAGTGCCTAAAGTCAGTGCTAAGTAGTATCACTGGCAGACAGGCTGTGTGGAGTAGAGACAGGAGCAGGAGACATTTTGAACTTTCCAGTATGCTGTGCTGGATCTGCTCTGGGCAGGGGAGGGACCAATCCAAGGGGACACTTCCCAGCTCCGCAGCTGAGAGCTTGGAGGTAGGCTTCTCACTTCAGGAGGCTGCCAGGACCAGAACAAGGGACGTGAACACCAAAAAGGAGGCTCTGCTGTCGGAAAGCTCTGAATATTTTCCTGGCTCAGGGTGGAACAGAGCACCTTCCCTCTCACTGAACAGTCGTGAGTCAGGGGGTTAGGGAAGCGGTGGGCTCCACAAGTGACTCATAGAGACAGGGCGCCAAACCCAGCCCCACTTCGCGCTGTGAAGTCCCCTCCAGCGCTGGCTCTTTGTGGGTGGGCAGCCACCGTTTTGGGAGTCCATAGCCTAAAATCACCATGATGTGTTACCCAGGCAACAGACTCAGGCAACACCCCTGCCCTGGCCAGGTGGAGTGCTTTCCGCCCTTGGAGGAGGGGAGTAAGCAGAGTAGCCGCTTTCTCTCCCAACCCAGCCTCTGGCAGGTTAGAGCTGCAGCTCAAACCCTGCCTTTGAAGGAGTAGAATAACCAGAGAAGCTGCTTTCTTGGCTGAGTCACCAGGCAATCTCCAGCGGCTCCACATCCCACCTAGCTGCCTTTGGGACGAAGCTCTCCTATACAAGGGCAGAGTAGCGAAGGTGACCATTCTGCAAGTGGAAACCTGCCATGGAGGCCATTTTTTGAGCTGAAACCCACGGTCATATCTTTGCTGCGACTTGGTTGCTGGTTCCTCCTTCCAAAGTGACAAACTGCACCCTGGGAAGGGCGGATAGGCAAGGAAGGCCGCTTTCAGGGCCGAGACCCATGGTGGGGGACTGAGAGCCTTTGGCTGCAACCAGGCCACTGGTGTTTCATGCTGAAGAGACTGACCTCCCCTCCGGAGGAGGCAGAGTAGTGAAGCAAACCCCTTCCGTGGCCTTGTGCAGGGCTTCTCCAGCAGCCCCGAGGTGTGTACTTCATAACATCTAGACAAACCCTGCCCTTGGAAGGGTGGAGTAATGAGAGTAACCACTTCCTGGGCTGAGACAACCAGAGGCCCCATGAAGTGCCCTTTCCCCGAGTCCGGGTGATCTTCCCCTCTGACAAGGCAGATCCTGCCTTCAGAGAAAGGGAGAAACGAGAAAAGACATTTTCCAGCTGGGTCTTGCAGCAGTCTCAACCAATGCCTCTCCCCCAGCCCACCAGGACGGACTCAGTCCTTGAAAGCAGGGAGAACGGTGAAAAGTCCCTTTCCCTGTGTGACTAGCTAGAATCTGTGAGACCTTGGAACTAAGCAAGAGGGGACAAATTGCTGTCTTGATACAGTGGGTTGGTTTTGGTCATCTGAAAAGATCTCAGCACAAGGGCTTACCCTTGGTGCCCAGGCTATTCCCAGCATAGGGGCTTGTGGTCCAGGAAGGAAAATCTTGACCAGAGTCCTTAGCAATTTCACCAATTGACATCCCCCCCCCAATCAGGAGCTGCCTCATAAGGGTAGTGAAAGAGTCCTGAATAACATATCAGCAGCTCTCCCCTAGTTGCAGGCCAAGCAACATCTGAACAATACACTGTTAGGCTTGATGGCACCTGTTGCTCTTCTCACCCCACCTAAAGTGGAAACAGGGCTCAAATAACCCTTGGGTGTGGCATGACATTCCCCAAAGACTGAGGCACCTGTATTTCCCATTTGGGGGGTTAAAGCTCAATACAAAGGTATTAGTATACCTTGGTAACCAACTCCTCCATGCCAACTATCAGCAACAAAACAGAGGGTAACGTCATAGCCCAACACAGTGTCTTCCACCTCAAACTTGTGGTCAGCAGCAGAGTCACACACACAAGAGTGATCCAACTCCTGGGAGTCTAAGCAAGGGATCCAAACTCATTAATCTCCATAAGTAGAAGGAGAAGACAACAGGTCAGAAATAACCCAACAGACCAAAGTTCCTCTAAGACAATACAGGGCCAGAGCACATCTCCCCAGCATTGTCAAGGAACATCCCTTTGGAGTTCCAGAATTAAGTCTATAAACCAGTCCCAACACCAGTCCTTGACAAAGTAGCCCGATGAGAAAGAATCAGTGAAAGAACACAGGAAACATGAAAGATCAGAGAGAAAAGTCACCTCCAAAAGAAAATATTCTATCTCCATCAATTGATACCAACTTTCATGATATGATTAATATGACAGAGGAAGAATTCCAAATATGGATTGTAAAAAACTAAATGGAATTGAAGAGAAAATAGAATCCCAACATAAAGACACCACAAGATCAATTCAGGAAATGAATGAAAAATTCTCTAAAGAAATTGAAATACTAGGGAAAAACCAAACAGAAATCTTGGCAATGAAGGAAGCATTCAAGGAACTACAAAACACAGTAGAAAGCCTCAAGAATAGAATGGATCATGCAGAGGAAAGAATCTCAGAGCTTGAAGATAATGCCTCTGTGCTAAACAAAGTGGATGAAGACAAAGAGCACAGAAACAAGAGACAAGACCAAAACATACAAGAAATGTGGGATTATGTAAAGAAGCCAAATATTAGAATCATTGGCATTCCAGAGGGAGAAGAAGAAAATACACAAGGGCTGGAAAACTTATTTCATGGAATACTGGAGGAAAATATGCCTGGCCTGGCCAGAAATCTTGATATCCAATACAAGAAGCACACAGAACTCCTGGGAGACTCAATATGAAAAGGCAATCACCACATCATGTAGTTATTAGGCTGACCAAAGTAACCTTGAAAGAAGCAATTCTCTGGGCAGTGAGATGAAAGCAACAAATGAACTACAAAGGAAAGCCTATCAGACTAACTGCAGATTTCTCAGCTGGAACTTTACAAGCCAGAAGGGATTGAGTGCCTATCCTTAATCTTCTAAAAACAGGAAAATGCCCAACCCAGAGTTCTTTATCTGGAAAAATTAAGTTTCATCTATGAGGGAGAGATAAAGTCCTTCCCAGACAAGCAATCACTGATGGAATTTGCAAAGACCAGACCAGCCCTACCGGAGGTACTCAGATCTGCATTACATACCAAACAGCACAAAGTAAAATCATTCAAGAGTCCAAGTCTAGGACTTCATGATGGCTCAAGGTGTAAAACAAAACAACAGGATTTCACCCAACAATATGAATGAAAACTTACCTCAAATTTCAATCCTCTCAATAAACGTGAAGGGCTTAAACTGCCCTCTGAAGAGACACAGACTGACAGAGTGGATAAAAATCCACAAGCCTAGTATCTTCTGTCTACAGGAAACACATCTAACCCACAAAGATGCCTTCTAGCTGAAAGTCAAGGGCTGCAAAACTATGGGGTGGAACAGGCAAATGGAAGTCAAAAGAAAGCAGGAGTAGCTATACCATTTTCAGATAACATAAGTTTTAAAATAGCAAAAGTAAAAAAGGACAAAGATGGCCACTATATAATGGTGAAAGGGAAGATCCAACAATAAGAATTAACAATTCTTAATATTTATGCACCCAACTCAGGAGCACCCAGTTACATAAAGCAAACTTTGTCAGATCTAAATAACATGATAAACAATAATGCCATAACAGCAGGGGACTTCAACACCCCACTCAATGAACTGGACAGATCTTCCAAACAGAAAATAAGCAAAGAAATAATGGACTTAAATAGAACTCTAGAACAAAAGGGTCTGGCAGATCTCTACAGAACTTTCCACCCAAATAAAGCTGAATATACATTCTTTTCATCAGCCCATGGAATGTTCTCCAAAATTGATCACATACTAGGCCACAAATCAGTCCTCAACAAATTCAAAAAAATAGAAATTATTCCGTGTATCTCCTCTGATCATAGTGATATAAAATTAGAGTTCAACTCCAATAGATACTTGCCACCTCACAAAGACATGGAAATTACACAATCTATTGTTGAATAACTTTTGGATCAAAGAAGAAATACAGAAGGAAATCAAGAGTTTCTTCAAACTAAATGATAATATAGACACAAGTTATCAAAACCCGTGTGATACAGCAAAAGCGTACCTGAGAGGAAAACTAATAGCAATAAATGCTCACATCCAAAAAACAGAATGATCAGAAATTGACAATCTAACATTCAGTCTCAAGAAATTGGCAAAGGAAGAGCAAATCAACTCCATGCTTAGTAGAAGAGAAGAAATAACTAAGAACAAAGCAGAACTGAATGAAATTGAGAACCAGAGAATTATGTGGAGACCAACAAAACCAAAAGCTGGTTTTTCAAAAAGCTAAACAAAATTGACAGCCCTCTTGCCAGATAGACAAGAAATCAAGGGGAAAGGACACTAATAAACTCAATTAGAAATGAAAAAGGAGAGGTCACAACAGATACCACAGAAATACAAAACATTATTTTTGACTACTATAAAAACCAAACCCATATGCCCAAAAACTACATAATGAGGAGGAAATGGACAAATTCCTGGAAACATACAACATCCCTAAGTTCACCCAGGAGGTTACAGAATCTCTGAATAGACCAATCTCAAGTTCGGAAATTGGAGCAGCAATTAAAAACCTCACAAAATGAAAAAGTCCTGGACCAGATGGCTACACTTCAGAGTTTTACCAAACATACAAAGAAGAACTCATACCTATTCTACAGAAATTATTCCACAACATTGAGAAAGATGGTATTCTTCCTAACTCATTCTACAAAGCCAATATCACCTTGATACCAAAGCCAGGAAAGGACACAACAAAAAAAGAAAACTACAGACAAATATCCCTTATGAATATAGATGCAAAAATCCTCAACAAAATTTTAGCAAATCGAATCCAGCAGCATATCAAAAAAATATTTCACTATGACCAGGTGGGCTTTATTCAAGGGATGTAAGGGTGGCACAACAATCACAAATCTATTAATGCAATTCACCTCATAAATAAAAACAAGAACAAAGACAATATAATTCTCTCAGTAGATGCAGAAAAAGCATTTGACAAAGTCCAGCACACTTCTATGATAAAAACTCTGAACAAAATAGGCATAGATGGGTCATACCTTAAAATTATCAAATCCATTTATGACAAACCCATGGCCAATATCATATTGAATGGGGAAAAATTGAAACCATCCCCACTTAGAACCAGAATCAGACAAGGTTGCCCACTATCTCCTCTTCTATTCAACATAGTGTTGGAAGTCCTTGCTAGAGCAATTAGACAAGAGAGAGGTATTAAGTGTGTCCAAATGGGGACAGATGAGATCAAACTCTCTCTCTTTGCTGATGATATGATATTATATCTGGAAAACCCCAAGGAATCAATCAACAGACTCCTAGAATTGATAAATGAATTCAGTAAAGTCTCAGGATACAAAATACACACAAATCAGAAGCATTCATATATGCCAATAACAGTCAAGCCAAATCTCAAATCAAAAATGCAATACCTTTTACAATAGTCTCAAAAAAAATTAAATATCTAGGTATATATTTAATGAAAGATGTGAGAGACATATACAGGGAGAACTATGAGACACTATGAAAAGAAATTATAGAAGATGTAAACAGATGGAAAAATCTACCTTGCTCATGGATTGGTAGAATCAATATTGTTAAAATGTCCATATTACCTAAAGTGATCTACAGAATTAATGCAATACCTATCAAAGTACCATCATCATTCTTTACAGATCTAGAAAAAATAGTTATACACTTTGTATGGAACCAGAGAAGACCTCGCATAGCCAAAGCAATCTTAAGCAAAAAGAACAAAGTAGGAGGCATCAGTCTACCAGACTTCAAGTTGTACTACAAGGCTATAGTAACTAAAACAGCATGGTATTGGCACAAGAATAGAGACATAGACCTTTGAAACAGGAATGAGAATCCGGAGATGAAACCATCCACATATGGTAATCTAATCTTTGACAAAGCAGACAAGAATATACACTGGGGAAAAGAATCTCTTTTCAATAAATGGTGCTGGGAAAACTGAATAGCTACGTGCAGAAGATTGAAACTGGATCCCCACCTCTCACCTCTCACAAAAATCAATTTAAGATGGATAAAAGACTTAAACCTATGGCATAAAACCTTAAGAATTCTAGAAGAAGATGTTGGGAAGACCCTTTCTGACATCGACCCAGGCAAAGAATTTTTGAGGAAGACCCCCAAAGCAATCACTGCAGCAACAAAAATAAATAAATGGGATATGATAAAATTAAAAAGCTTTTTCACAGCCAAGGAAACTATTGTTAGAGTGAATAGACAGCCTACAGAATGGGAGAAAATATTTGCTCTCTACACATCAGATAAAGGGCTGATAACAAGAATCTATCTAAAACTTAAAAAAATCAACAAGAAAAAATCAAACAACCCCATCAATAAATGGGCAAAGGAAATAAACAGAAACTTTTCAAAAGAAGACAGAATAATGGCCAGCAAATATATAAAAAAATGCTCAACATCTCTAATAATTAGATAAATGCAAATCAAAACCACAATGAGATATCACCTAACCCCAGTGAGATTGGCCTCTATCAAAAAATTCCAAAACAAGAAATGCTGGTGAGGATGTGTAGAGACAGAAACACTCTTACACTGCTGGTGGGACTGCAAATTATTGCAACTTCTGTGGAAAAGAATCTGGAGATACTTCAAAGAGCTGGGAGTGGAAATACCATTCAATCCAGCAATAGCACTGTTGGACATCTACCCAAAAGATCAAAAGACATTCTATAATGAAGACATCTGCACCCGAATGTTTATGGCAGCACAATTCACTATTGCAAGGATCTGGAAACAACCCAAGTGCCTGTCAATTCATGAGTGGATTACTAAAACCTGGTATATGTTTACAATGGAATATTACTCAATTATAAGAAACAACAGTGATCTAGCACCGCTTATATTTTTCTGGATTGAGCTTAAGCCCATTGTCCTCAGTGAGGTATCACAAGATTGGAGGAATAGTCTACACAGATACTCTCCGTCAAATTCGTACTAACTGATCAACACTATGGTGCTCACATAGTAGTAATACTCTCCAGGGATTAGGGGGTTGGAGGGGACAAACTCACAACCAAGGGTCACAGACACGGTGAGCATTGTAGAGGGAAAGGGCATGTCTCTAAACCTTGCTTGGATCAGGCAAAGTCTTAAAATGTAACCAGAAGATATTTGCACTTCAGTGTTTATTGCAGCATTATTCACAATGGCTAAATTATGGAATCAGCTTAAGGGTTTATCAAGGGATGAATGGATAAAAATGATGCGGTGTATGTACACAAAGGAATATTATTGAGCCACAAAAAAGAAGGAAATTTTGTCATTTGCAGAAACATGGATAGATCTGGAGGACATCATTTTAAGTGAAATAAACCAGGCACATTTTCACACACATATATGAGACATAAAAAAAAATTGATCTCAAGGAAATAGTGAATAGAATGGTGGGTACTGGAGATTGGTAAGGGTGGTGGGTTGGGGTAATGAAGAGATGTTGGTGAAGGGGTAATTCTGTTTAATAGAAGGAAGAAGTTCTGATGTTCACTGATACAATGGGGCAACTATAGTTGATGATAGTTTACTGTATTTCAGAATAGCTAGAAGTTTTCAAATGATGAATGTTTTAGGTGAATATTTTCCCAGTTACCCTGATTTGATCATTGTATGTTGTGTGCTTGTATCAACATGTAACATGTAACCCATGAATATGTACAATTATTATGTATCAATAAAAAAAAGAAAGTCACATTTACCTGACCCGCTGTTTCATTTGCCCCCTCAAATAGGATATTGGGATATGTCTTCCTGCTGATAGACCATTTTCTTAATGTTCTGAGAGAGTCTCTAATCTCATATTTTGTGCTATATTATCTATTTTTTAAAATTGGAATTTTCTTGAAAAACATTAGACACATTGGGATATTTAGAGCAGAGCAGACATACTTAGGCTTTTAAATTTAACTTTGGTGGTGGGCTGAAGCCTTCCTTTGAGGGTTGAAGGCTGTAAGAGTGTGGAGGCAAACAGATGCATACTCTACAAGAAAAACTTACCTTTGCCCATTGTTACTGTGATTTTGGTTTCCAAAAAAGTATTCGCTGGGATCCACTGGGTGCCCAAATGTTATGTCTCATTAATTTGGATAACCCCAGCTGAGGTGGCACATGTGCTCAGGATAGGCCAATGGCTTGGAAAACTAAATTGTCTATTGGAGTTGCATAATTTTAGGGAGTTCTCCAGGTTTAGATACATCTGGGGGAAGAAGAAAACAAGGATTTAGCCTTGTCTGGGCTCTTTTTTTACCCTCTGCACTCCATGGCCATCAAGGTGACCATATCCACATATACCACTCTACTGGAGAATAGTTCAATCTCCCTGAGTGACAGCATTAGTCAGGGTTCTCCAGAGAAACAGAATCAATAGGAAATATATACATATAATCACTCATGAGGTTATGGAGCCTGAGAAGTCCCAAAATCTGCAGTCAGCCAGCTAGAGACCCAGGAGAGCTAATGGTGTAATTCCAGTCTGAGTCCAAAGGCCCGAGAACCAGGGGAGTCAATGATGTGAGTTGCAGTGTGAGTCTGAAAGCAGGAGAAGACTAATGTCCCACCTCAAAGACAATCTAGCAGAGAAAAAGAATTATTTCTTACTTAGACTTTATTTAGGCCTTCAATGGATTGAATGAAGCCTACTCACTTTGGGGAGGATAGTCTGTTTTACTCAGTCTATAAATTCAAATGTTAATCTCATATAGAAATACCCTCACAGGTACATTCAGAATAATATTTATCCAAATATCTGGGCATTCCATGGCCCAGTCAAGTTGACACATAAGATTAATCATCATGGTGACAAAGTGTACTAATTCTATCTGATCAATCTCTTTGGTCAAAGAGCTTACCTTAGAAAACCACATGCTATATAACCTGATGCTTTTAATGGGGCATAAGTTGGGAGGGGTCAAATCCTTGTTACCTGAATTTTCAACAACTCTACTACAGTAAGGATTACAAAGCCTCCCAGGCAAAAATAGAAGCTGGTTAATATTCCTGGTTAATATTTGGCCAAAAGAAATATGCCTTGATAGTAATTGTCTTTGAGCACATTAAAATTTAGTTGGGGAACCACAAAGCTAACTATAACATGGAACAACCTTGATAAGGGTCATAATAGAGAAAAAGAGTGCCATGTATTACAGGGTGAAAGATTGAGGAGGGCATTTTAGTTGTCTTAAGTTTTTTCATCATTTATGTAGGCTTTTCTTTGTTTTGGGTAGCTTCTGTTTTATTGAAGTATAATTCACATACCATAAAATTCACTATTTAAAAATATACAATTCAGAGATTTTCAATATATTTACAAGGCATGTAACCACCAACATTAACTAATTCCAGAAAATTTTTGTTATCCTCAGGGCATTTTTTTTTTTTTTTGGTAGCAGATAATTTTTTTTTTTTTTTTTCTCTTCTTTTCAATTTTGCTGAAGGTGTCACTGCAGTTGGAAATTCTTTGGCCCAGACCACACACAAGGAATAGCAACTTGGATTACTAGTCCATGTAAAGCTCATTAACAAGTAGCATTCAGTGTAAAAATGGACTTTTAATTTTTTTTGGTGTATGTCTTTTATTGCACTGGAGCAGCAAAATGACTCAGAAAATTATAATTATTTATCACTAATCTTATCAGAATTGTCCAAAGACCTAGGCCTAAAAACTTTTCCCATCTCATACCTTGTCTTCAAAATTTGTCACATTGGACTGCCAGGCATGTCTACAAAACACAAACAACTATATAAAACAGAAGGACATCATAAATAACCAAACAAAAGAAATCTCAAAAAAATACAACTTCACAGTACAATTCACTTCTAGCTGACCCAATCCATACTTGGCAATACTTATAATCACAAAGTGTCAGGGAGAGTACTTGGCTTTATTATGTAAAAATTCCTTTTTCAGAATGAATGTCTCCCTTTGATTTTCTATTACACCAGTAGAAATCATTGGCATTGGGTAAAGGTTGGCTGCTGGCAGGGAGAGGCTGATGTCATCAGTCTCCTGTCTTCTTTTTGTGCAATATTCATTGTATATCATTGACTGCATATCATATCCCTTTCTTGTGTCAATACCTTAAAATGGACCCAACCAATAGTCCTGTTGTATTATATTTAATTCAGTGCTGATGGTTTTGAACAAATATCAGTAGGAGATATATTTTGAGTTTTTTTTTAACTGATGCTAATAAGTTTCATCTGAGTTGCTAAGTTGCCTTATGCACTGTGTGCTCAATGGTGTGTGACCTAAATGGAGACTTTAAGCCTCTCTGTCAAGGGTCATTTGAACAAAAAACTCATTAGGACTGGGCACTAACTTCCTTTTAGCACTTATCAACTCTAATTGCCTGTTTGTTGTTTGTTTTCCCCACTGGACTGGATGTTCCATGAAGAAAAAGTTTTTACTTATTTACTTTAATTCCCCAATATGTTGCATAACATCCTGCAAAAAACAAATGTTCTATAAAATTTATATAATGAGTAAATTCTGAACTGCCTAAAACATCTTGTTTCCTCCTGCTTCATGTTTGTTGCAGAGACAACTACTACTCTGACAAAATGTTCAGAGTAGTTTTATTTTAATAGTGGCAAACCACAGCAGGCACTGAGTAAGAGACTAACTCTTAAAAACCTATTAAAGTCCCAGTCACTCTATTGATGGCAGAACAAATGTAATTTTTCCTGTTGTAACAGAAGCAACTCAAGTAAATCTCAGTATTTTTTTTTTCCATGTATTTTGGCCTGTGGGCTAGAAACAAATGAAAAGTAATTTTATCCCAGTTAGACAATCACCTTTAGGGAATCCCAGAGCCTGTGGTATCTTGAATCACTGAAAATATCTCAACTCTGCTGTCTCCTTAAGACATACATCTGTAGATTGTGCTCTGCTGGTGGGAATTATTTAGTTATTTACAGTGATGCATCATATGAAGGGCACAGAAGGCAATGCTGTCCTCCTATTGCTGCAGACTCTGGGGATATTTGCAGGAAATTAGATACTTTCTTCTGAGAAAATTCATTAGCTCTAGTTATTTGTTTTTAAGTTCAAAGCATTCCTTTGCCTCTGCCATCGGATATTATGGAAATTCCCAGGGCATTTTTTTAAAATCAGAGCTACCACCTGTTATCTTTTACCCTCAAGAGCAAGTCACGCTATGGGGATGACAGTTAAAAGACAGGTGAAGTCTTCCTTATCCTTATGTTACCTTCTTCACCTGAGGGTGACATGCTGCAACTTATCATAGCTTTATTTAATAAAACTTAGCCCATTTGTTTTCCTTAGTGTCTTTGATGTCTTACAGATTAGATTATTAATAAAGTCATTATTCCTTTCTTATTAGTGCCTCTTGTCATTTCTTTGTCTGTATTTCTTGTTTACATGTCTTGTACTGATATCCTTTAGGCTCACTATTCCTATTCTGTTAGTCCCCCTTTTAAGCCCTTTGATTTTGCTTTCCTACCTTTTGGATATTTCCTTTTCATGATGCATACTTTGAATAAACTCAGGACAAGTTGACCCACTTTTTACCTGAGCTCTTGTTTAAGATCCACCTGTTTGGAAAACTCTTCCTGGACCACATTACAGCTAGATTATGTGGATGAACATAAAAAATATTTCCTGAGCCTTAAAAAAATTAAAAAGTTTTCTGTGGTTATTTCTGTTCCCTGAAATTGCTCAGCATTTGCCAAGTCATCTTCTTAACTCTGTGTGAACTTGGCCTTGGTCAGAATGGTGTGCAGGATGACAGGGAAGGAATAACTCATCTTTTCTCTTACATCAAAAATGAAGTGATTTATCTGTCAATTTTTAAAAAAATGAATGACCCTCTGGCAACTGTATGACATAGCTATTGTAAATAGCACCATTTTACAGCCGAGGTAACCAAGTCCTAGAAAGGTTAAATAAATTATCCAGTCTATACAGCTAAAGAGGAAGGAATTAGAATTGCATTGAATCTTTAAATCATTTTGGACAGTATGGACATTTTAACAATATTGATTCTTCCAATCAAAATACCAGTGTCGTTTTTCACAGAATTAGAAAAAACAATCCAAAATTTCATATGGAATAAAAAAATGGTCTGAATAGCTAAAGCCTTCCTAAGCAAAAGGAACAAATCTGGGGTCATCACATTACCTGGTTTCAAATTATACTACAAGGCTACAGTAACCAAAACAGCATGGTACCGGTATAAAAGTGGACACATACATCAATGGAACAGATTATAGAATCCAGAAATAAAGCCAAATATCTACAACCAACTGATTTTCAACAAAGTAGACAAAAACATACACTGGGGCAAGGATGTCTTACCCAATGAATGGTGCTGGGAAAATTGTATAGGCACATACAGAAGAAAGAAACTGGATCCCTATTTCACCTTATACAAAAATTAACTCAAGATGAATTAAAGATAAATGTAAGACCTGCAACCATAAAATTTCTAGAAGAAAATGTAGGAAAAACTCTTCTGGACAGTGGCCTAGGCAAAAAATTTATCACTAAGAACTGAAAAGCAAATACAGCAACAACAAATATAAAGAAATAGGACTTAATTAAACTAAAAAGTTTCTGCACAGCAAAGGAAATAATCAATAGGACATATAGACAACCTATAGAATCAGAGAAAATATTCACAAATTACACATCCAACAAAGGGCTTATATATACAATCTACAAGGAACTCAACAAGAGGAAAAAAAACACAAACAAATAACCCTATCAAAAAGTGGGCAAAAAAAAAAATTAACAGATGTTTCCCAAATGAAGATATTCAAATGACCATCAACTATATGAAAAATTCTCAATATAACTAATCATCATGGAAATTCCAATTAAAATCACAATGACACACAATAATACCACCTTACCCCTGTCAGAATGGCCATTATTAAAAAGTCAAAAAACAACAGATGTTGATGTGGATGCAATGAAAAGGGAACATTTATACATTTATACACTGTTGGTGGGAATGTAAGTTAGTACAACTCTGTGGAAAACAGTATGGAGATTCCTCTAAAAATTACAATAGACCTATCATTCGATCCAGCAATCTCACTACTGGATATCAACCCAGAAGAAAATAAGTCATTATATCAAAAAGACACCTGCACCCAAATGTTTATCACAGCCCAATTCACAATTGCAAAGGTATGGAATTGACCTAAATGTCCATCAACTGATGAGTGGATAAATAAAATGTGGTGTGTGTGTATATATATATATATATACACACACACACAGACACACACCATGGAATACTACTCAGCCATAAAAAGGAATGATTTTTTTTTTCTGGAGATCATTATCTTAAATGAAGTATCTCAGGAATGGAAAAACAAATACCACATGTTATCCCTTATAAATGGGAGCTAAATGATGGACATTGGAAACTAAGAAGGGGGAAGACTGCAAGGAGAGTGAGGGATAAAAAGATTACTTACCAGGTATAATGTACACTATTCTGGTGATGAGTATCCTAAAAGTCCTGACTTCAGCATTATAAAATTAATCCATGTAACAAAAAACACTTGTACCCCCTAAAATTGAAATAAAAAAAAGAGAGAGAGAAGGAATTGGGATCCCAAACTAGGATTTCCAGTTTCATGGTCTACCCACTGATCCAGTTAGTCTAATATCTATGGTAGATTTAAAATGAATACATTTTCCAATTATATACTTTTAGAAATAATTGAGAAAAGATGTACTGGAAAGAATTAACTCACCCAGTTACATATAAGTTGGGTCCTACTCAGGGTCAGTACTCTTATAGATGCTAGAGATAAATCAGTGGACAACCAGACCAGCCTTGCTCTTTTGGAGCTTGGAGGCAAATGTTAACAGACAATCAAATAACGAGAAAATGTCAGACAATTGTCAGCACTATGAGGGAAATAAAGCAAGGTGACTCGATTATAACTGTTCAGTGATGCTACCTTAGATGGATGATCCAGGATGGCCTTTCAGAGGAGGTGACGTTGGAGCTGGGAGGTGAAGAGTAGATATTTTATTCATTATTATTAATAATTAACATTAAATGTTTTCAACTATAAGAGTTTGGAAACAAAATGAAATTCTCTTAAAGCTAAAACAAAACAAAACAAAATCAAAACCTAAGTGAAGCATCCTCTTATTTCACCAGACAAATATAGAAAAACAACTTTCACATCTCTTTTTTCTCTGAAGTCTCCTCTCTTTCTCTTTGAATAAAGATCCAAAGGCATATATATCATATCCTATTTCAATACAACAAAGCCTCTTAGTGGACAGTTAGTTTTTCATTTTATTTTTATCAAGTTACAGATATGCAAAGTTTAAAAAGTCAAATAGTTTCAAAGGGCTTAAAAAGAAGGGAAACCCGGCCGGGCGTGGTGGCTCACGCCTGTAATCCTAGCACTCTGGGAGGCCGAGGAGGGTGGATCGCTCGAGGTCAGGAGTTTGAGACCAGCCTGAGCAAGAGCGAGACCCTGTCTCTACTAAAAATAGAAAGAAATGGTCTGGACAGCTAAAAATATATATAGAAAAAAATTAGCCGGGCACGGTGGCACATGCCTGTAGTCCCAGCTACTCGGAAGGCTGAGGCAGAAGGATTGCTTGAACCCAGGAGTTTGAGGTTGCTGTGAGCTAGGCTGATGCCACGGAACTCTAGCCTGGGCAACAGAGCAAGACTCTGTCTCAAAAAAAAAAAAATATGGGAAACCCATCTTCTGTTGTACACTTTCCCTCCTGTAGTTTACACTCCTCAGTGACAACCGCTTTTAGTTTTTTTTGGTTTTTGCCTCTGTTACTTCAAAATAATAGGATTATATACTGTTTATTGATTTTTTCAGTGTTACAGATTATACATTTATTTCTTATGAAAATTATATTTTAGCATTTTATACTCTCCTCCCACAATCTCCTCTCTCCTGCTGTCTTTTAATAAAGATATATCATTAATTTTAATTAGATCATGGTTCAGAGTTAACATTATGGTGACCATATAAATATTATTTACATCTGAACCGTGTAGTTTTCTATGGTTGTATTTCCTTTCTTGAATATCTTTCTGTCTTCTCAAGTGTTAATGATTTACTCACTTTAAAATTTGATTCATTTTATTACCTTTCATTAATTCATACCCAAACTCTCCCTCAGGACTATAAATCTCTTTTCAAATATTCAAACACATTAAGAAATCTATCACTTCCAACTTTTTCATGGAAATATTTCTCCTTGAGACCTCTATCCTCTTGCTGCAATCTGACCTGGTTGATTTTTCATTATAGCTATCATTCTGAGATCCACTCTTCCAGTTTTGTTTTAATTGGAAGCTTTGCTTCTTGGGTTTCATGTCGTCCTTTTCCTCGGGTATGGCAGGCAGAATAATGGCCCTGCCAAAGAGGTTCACATCCTAATCCACAGAATTTGTGTATATGACCCTTTACATGGTGAAAGGGACTTTGCAGATGTGATTAAGGACCTTGAGATGGGGGATTAGTCAGGATTATCCAGGTGGGCCCAATGTAATCACATGAGTCCTTATAAGTGAAAGAGGGAGGCAGGGGAGTCAGTATAAGAGTCAGAGAGAGATTCAAAGATGTTATGCTGCTGGCTTTGAAGATTGAGGAAGGGACCATGAATCTAGGAGTGAGGGTAGCCTCTAGAATCTAGAAAGGGCAAGGAAACATATTTTTCCACCAGATCGTCAGCAGAAATGCAACCCTGCTGACATTGATTTTTGAACTTCTGACTTCCAAAACTATAAAATAATACAGTTGTATTTTTTAATATCACTAAGTTTGTGGTAATTTTTAATACCAGCAATAGAAATGAATACAGTGGTTTATTCTCTAATTTTGGTAGAGTATCTCCTCCAGTATCTTGAAAAAGAAAACATGGATGGCTTTTTTGATGTCTGATATATTCAAAATATCTTTATTTTTACCTAAGAGTTTTTTGAGGATGAAAATAATTTTTTCTCAGGATATTAAAGATGTTTCTCTATTGTATACTTTCTTCCAGTGAGAAGTTTAGTGCCATTCTGATGCCTAATCCTTCCTTTGTGACCTGTTTTATATCCCTCTCTGAAAGCCTCTAGTATATTATTTTTTATCTCTGATGTTGAGAAATTTCATGATGATATGCTTTTGTTTTAGTGAGTCTTTTTCTATCTATTGTATTAAGCATTCTCAATTTGGAAACTTAACTTTTTCAGTTTTGAAACATTTTCTGCATTACTTGTTTGATAATTTTTTTCAATCACTTTCCTTTGTTTTCTCTTTCTGGAACTCTTGTTACTTGGATGGTGGATATCCTGGGCTCTTTCTTGGAATTTTTTCCCCTCCTATTTTCTTTGCTCCACTTTCTGAAGACTGCCTAACCACATCCTCTAGCTCTTCTTAAGTTTGTCATTTATTCTATCTCTGATATGGTTTTGATATTTGTCTCCTCCATATTTCATGTTGAAATTTGATCCCTTGAGTTGGATGTGGGGCCTGGTGGAAGGTGTTTGTGTCATGGGGACAGATCCCTCGTGAATGGCTTGGTGGCTTCCCTGTGATAATGAGTGAGTTCTCCCTTTATAGTTCATACAAAAGCTGGTTGTTTAAAGGAGAATGGAATCTCCTCTCTCTCCTTCCTTCTCTCACTATGTGACACACGTGCTACTCCTTTGCCTTTCCCTTGACTGAAAGCTCCCTGAATCCCTCACCAGAAACAGATGTTGGTGCTATGTGTATACAGTCTGCAGAACCATTTGTCTAATAAACCTCTTTTCTTCCTAAATTACTCATGCCTTTCTAGCAACAGAAAACAGGCTAACACAAACTCACTTTTAATTTCCAAGAAATTTTTGATATCTGAGTGTTCTTTAAAAATTTGCCATTCTTTTTTCATAAAATATAGTATTTTCTCCTCCTCTTTAAAGACAATAATTAAAATATATGGCTCCCTTTAAGATATCTGTTTCTGCCTTCTCAGTCCATTTTGGTCTTGTTTAATGTAGGAACCTTTTCTAAAATGTTTGATGCTGCTTGTCTACCTATTCACATTTAGCAGTGAGGCACTAGAAAGCTCATTGGAGGCTTTGTGTATTAGTTCGTATGTATGTGTGTTTGTGGCACAGATATAGGTTGCTGACTGATGGTACTCACTGAAGGGTTATTCAGCTTGGATGTTCAGGGATGGAATTTTAACTGTTATTTCAGTTTTACTTTTCCCCAACTTGTGCTGATCAGTTAATTCACAGACAATGAGGGCGGTATAATGTGTCTGCTAGTGTTCTTAGAGACAAATGCGAGAAGAGATCCATGAATCTCACTTCTTCTCTTTGGCTTCCATTTCCATGGAATATTTTTTTCCATCCTTTCACATTGAGTCTGTGTGTGTCCTTGTGGTTTAGACATGTTTCCTGGAGAGAGCAGATACATGGGTTATTTTTCCATCCATTCAGCCAGCCTATGTCTTTTGTGTGGGGCATTCAGCCCATTTAAATTGAGTGTTAGTATTGATATGTGGGCTGCTTTTCTGTTCATCATGTTGGATAATACCTTGTTGCTTTGTTTTCCCTCTTGTGCCATCGTTTTATAGGAATTGTGAGGTTTAGTTTTTTTGGGTGATTTTACACTGGTGGGTATCTATTGTGCTGATTTGTGTATAACATAGTTCTGAGTATTTCCTGCAGGGCAGGTCTGGTTATGACAAATTCCACTGATGGCAGTGTTTGTTTGTCTGGAAAAGACTTAATTTCTCCATGAAATGTGAAACATAAGATTCTAGGCTTGCAGTTGTTCTGTTTAAGAAGATTGAAAATGGGGTCCTACTCTTTTCTAGCTTTAGGATTTCCACTGAGAAGTCTGCTGCTAGCCTGATGGGTTTTCCTCTGCAGGTCAGTTGTTGCTTACATATAGCTGCTTGTGGAATTTTCTCTTTCATTTTTACTTTGGCCAGCTTGATTACTATGTATCTTGGAGATGTCCTATTTGCTATGAATCTTCCAGAAGTTCAATGACTCTCTTGGATCTGGATGTCTGGATCTGTGGAGACACCAGGGAAGTTTTCCTCAATAATTCCCTTGAATAGATTTGCTATGCTTTTAGTTCTTTCTTCTTCTGCCTCAGAGATACCTATAATTTGTATGTTACTTTGCTTTGCATAGTCCCATATCTAAGTGATAGCTCTGTCTTTGTTGCTCTTTTTTCTGCCTCTTTAAATTACTAGGTTAGCTTGAGAACCTTGTCCTCATGCTCTGCGGTTCTTTTTTCTCCTTGGTTTAGTCTGTTGCTGATGGTTTCTGTTGTGTTTTGAAGTTTCCTAAATTATTCATTTTTTTTTAAGTTAAGTCATATCCTTTCTTATGTTGTCTAGCTCTTTAGTGTTTTCTAAATAAATTTCCTGAAATTTTTTTGGCTTCTTTTTGTTGGTTTTCAACTTTCTTTTCAATTCCATTCATCTTATTTGCCATCCACCTTATGAATTCCATTTCTGTCATTTCAGCAATTTCCTTGTGGATGGAGTCCACTACTGTAGCTCCATTGTGATCCCTTGGGCATGTCAAGCTTTTTTGGTTTTTCATGTTGCCAGTGTTTTTTTTTTTTTTGCTAGTTTCTCATCTGGCTCCTTTTCTTTCAGCTCTGGGTGAATAGAACCACAGGGCACTTGTTCTCCTTTGCTGGAGAGTCTCCTGTTTTGTTAGGGGTGGGGAAGGACCCTAGATGGAGCTTCTGTGACCTATTCTGGAGTGTTGATCCATCAGGTGAGGGGTGGGTAAACTGAGAGCCTGCAGAACAGCTGTTCTGTTCCCCCGTGATTGCCTCAGTTTGATCCATCTTCATGGCGGTTGGGTGGTTATTATCTAGCTCACTGTTGGGAGTTAGAGTTGGGGGCTGGATGTGACTGTCTCCATCATGGCTATTGCTGTGCAGAATTGCTCTGGCCAGGGTCACCCAGTGGAGGTGAAAGTGGAAGCTGGGTGAGGTAGATAGTGGTCATGAATGACTGGGCTGTAGGCATTTGCATGAACCATGTCCAGCAGTAATGTCTACTCAGGGCTGGGGGGGTCTCAGGTGAAGCTTTGGCCCTTGAGGAAGTTCTGCCTGCCCAGAGCCAGTAGTGTAGACTCAGGGGTAGTATTTTTGAGCCTAGGCTCAAGCCTAGAATCTTGGAGGTGGTGTTGCAGGCCCAACAGGGCCCTGGAGCTACAGGGGCAGAGCCTTATGGTCTGACACAGTGAGAGCTTCCAAGCTGAATTTGAGGATTATGGGGGCAGATCTGCACAAATGGAGGGCTGTTCTGCCAGTGTGGAGAGTGCTGGTGTCTGGTTATGCAGGCAGGAGTTTTTTCAGCTGTGCAGGGACTACATAGGTGGGCTGGAGCAGCTGATTGGCTAAGGTTCTCCCACCCTGCCTAGGACCCACTGATACAGTCACCCAAGACTTCCCAGGTAGTGTCTGTGGCATCTGAGGCTCTTCCTCTGCTTAGATCCCATGCAGGGGGAAAGGGGTGCTCGACCCCCAATCTCAGGACGCAGCATGGGGGAGAATTTGTTCTGTCTCCCCCCTCCTCAGCTTGGGGGAGGGATGCAAATGCTACTGCTGGAAAGCTGAGTCCTGGGCAGAGCTGATGCCATGCACCAGGGCTATCACAATTACATCAGCTGCAGAAGGCAGGGATTGGCAGCCCCCAGATGTCTGCTGCACCTGTTCTCTGGTGCAGTCTCTCTGCATAGACTCTGAATGGCTCCCCTATCAGCTCGGAGGTCTGCAGTGGTAAAGGGAGACCCCTCACAGCTTGAGTAATCTTCAACTTTAAAATTCCTCTCCTACAAAGCGGTACCCCTTTGCATGCTTCTATTCTATCTTCTATCTCCAGCTGTGTGAATTATATTGGGATTCCACCTTAATCTCTGAGATGGTGGGTGGTGCTTGCCGAGTAAGAATCAGTGACTCCCTGTTTGGTGGAGTCAGTAGATGCTGTAATGGGCTGTACAGTTGTTCTCCCTGTCAAAAGTTGGCACTCGAAGAAAAGCCAACTGCAGAGTTGTTCTTCAGCACCTATAATCAGCTTTAGCCCCTCAGAAGCAGCGCATGAATGCCGCAGGCAGTGGGTGGGGCCCTGAAGCTCCCAGGAGATTGTTTGTTCTTCACTAGAGCAGAGGTGGGTGAAGGGTGAGGCTGGGTGGGTCTTGTTCAAGTGAGCCTGCCTCCAGGCTCCACAGATGTAAGTCTTGAACTGTCCCAGCAAGGGTCCAATGTCAGCTCCCAGGCTGCTGAGGATGGCCCCCAGGAAGGAGACTGAAGTGGCCCCACCCCACTAGTGGTCTGCTAGTGAGGAAAGGGCCATTTGCAATTCACCAAGTGGCTATCAGGAGTGACTTTTGCTCCTCTCACTCTTCCTCTGCCCTGAGAGACTCCTTCCAGTGTCTGGTTGTAAATGAGTGCACAAATTTTCCAAGCTTGCCAGCAATGGTGCCACGGGCCAGGAACCACCCCACCTGTGGACCTGCCCCAGTCCAAAGGCCTGGTTTTCCTGTGAGGGGATGGGTGCTCCACCCATTTACAATGGCTCAGACTCACAGTATGCTCTCTCCTGTCTGTTCTGCCTATGTGGGCCCCTCTGCCTCTTGAATTTAGCTCTTAATTCTCCTTCTGTGCCCCCAAGCAACCCTGTCTCACTGGTGGGCATCTCTGGGGATGGTCAGTGGGCACGGAACTCCCAGACCTAGTACCCCTAGGTCCACTGTAGGTCCTCAAGGGGAAAGGTGTAGGCCCCTCTCTCTGTGGAAACCTCAGACTGGAGGGTGTACCAGCAGAGTGCTGGGAACCGCTTTTGACAGTCTGGGTTCAATGGCCCCTCTTGGCTGCAGTGGGCAGGGGAGAAGTGGAGGAGGAAAAGAGTCTGAATGGAAGAGAGACAGAGACAACACTCCAGTTCTTTTGGTCTCTCTTCCTGGAAGGAAGCCCACACAAAACATTCAAGCTTTGGGGTCTCACGTGTTCTCTGGGGCCAACCACAATCTGGGAAGGAGTTGGGAACTATTTTGAGGGAACAGATGATATGAAAACTGAAGGGTATCTGCTCTCTCAGCTCACAGCTGTCATCATGGGGGCCGACCCCCAAAGTGGCTGGCAGCCCATTCCTTCATGTTCAAGAGGGACCCAGTTCCATGTCACAGCTGCATTTGGGCTTGTGGGGGTGGAAAAATCTCTTGAGCAACTCAGCAGCCCACTGACAACTGGAGGTGTGTGGGAAGAGAGAAATGAACCCCACATCTACTGCCTTCACTGGGCTCTGAGCTTCTCCGGGGTAGATTTCTGTTGATAACTTTTTTCCCTCTTGTTCTACTTCATGATTTATTTCTGTGAAGTCTCCATCAGGGTCTGGCACCCTTTCCCCTAAACCACACCTGAGCTGTTCCCATTGTCCCCTCTCCTTTATCTGAAGGACTTCCTTCTCTCTGGGACGATAAGGCAACCAATGTCTCTTGTCATCCATCTTCTGCAGATCCGCCTAAATTACTTTTTTAAGTTTTAAGAAAGTACCTTGTTTTTGAAGATATTTATCTCTGTGGCTCTTCCATTCTGTTATTTTCTTAAGGGAGAATGCTAATTATTTTAGCTTTTTATCAAACTGGTATCTTTTATAATTTTAATTTTGTGTCTTTGGACCTTCTCCAGCTTCATTATGTTTGTTTTGAGGTTCATTAACCAGAACCATATGGTTCTTCTGGTGTGAATTTCTTATGAGTTTTTAATAAGGATTGAATTTTGTTTTCTGTTTGGCTCAGTATATTTCCTGATGATGCCCAGAGCTTTTTGTTTGTTGTAAACTTCCTTCCAAAGTCTACAGAGCAACTGTAATGGTAACTAGGTAGACTTCCAGGACAAAACTGTGATCTATAGTTTTGTCATTTTTACTTAGAATAAACATGAACAGGAACTAGAAGGTTCTTTATAAGTAATATAGCACAGTTCCATGTGAGGGAATAAAACCTTAAAGGAGGTCAAGTATCTAGATTGTAAGCTTGCCTGAGAAAGCTGAACTCTTGAATCCTAACCAAAAATTTTCTCATTGCATAATGCTGCCTTAGTAGATAGTGTCTAGTCTATCTAAATTTAGGTAAGTCCATGATTTAGTAGAATTTGGAGAGTTCTCTGTCTCATACTTTTCTTCCCTTCCTGAATATTGCCTCCATTATTTCTGTAATCCCCAGTTTCCTCCCCCTTGCCTGTATATACTCCTTGCAATTTCCTTTTACTTCCATCTACTATTCCTACACCTTCCCTCCGCTCTTCTCTCTTATCATGTGTGCATTTTGTCCTTTCTGAGAACAACAGAATTAAAGGCCAGAAGTTTGGTCTGTCTGGTTTCCACTTTTCTTGCACTACTGCCTATACTCCACACAGCAGCTCAAGTGTTCTTTAGAAACACACAAATCAAATCATGTTGCTTCTTAGCCTAATAGCCTCCAGTGGCCTCAGGTTGGACTCAAAAGTAAATCCAGGTGTGACAATGTCCTACATTACCTGCTTACCTGTGTGATCCTATCTCCTCTTAGATCACTTTACTACCAGACACTGACCTTCTTCCTGTTCTGGTAACACTCTAAGCTCATTCTTGCCTTACATCTTCATGTATTCAAGTTCCTTTTCCTGGAACACACTGCCATTGTATCTTTGCGTAGCTGGCTCCTTCAGGAATGACCTCAAGTGTTACTTCTTGAGAAATGTCTTCCCATTCAATCCAAAGCAGCATACCCTTGGCTTCAGAGACTTTCCATCATATCACACCATTTTATTGTCTTCACATTATTTATTATACTATAAAATAATCTTTAAACTATTTGTATACTTTTTTATTGTCCTGCTCTTTACTCTTTTGGGTAATTTTTGTATAGTACATCTTTTCCATCCTTTTACTTTCCTATGTTGTTGAATTTGAAGTGAGTTTCTTATAAAGAACATAAAGTTGGATTGTGTTTTCTTATTCACTCTGCCAGTCTCTGCCTTTGAATTTGTGTATTTAGAATATTCACATTTATGGTCATTATTAATATGGTAGGGCTTAATTTGCCATTTTATAATTTGTTTTCTGTTTGTTTCCTGTTTCTTGTTCTCTTATTTTCTTTTTTTGCCTTCATGTGGGTTACTTGAGCATATTCTAAGATTTCATCTTAAAATATGAGATTGTCCAGAATGTATCCAGCCATGTAATATGAAAAATAGAGACATTTATTGAAGAAGATACAAGAAACATTGTACATAGGACAATGTTGCCTTGTTCCCCTTCAGAGTAGGCACCTTGGGACCTCACATAGTTCTCCCAGCGTCTGTTAACCTAACCCATGCATGTTCAACATTCTCAGGTGTTCTGCTTGTTGCAGGCCTTCCAGAAAGTGAATCACTTTTGATAGATTCTTGACCATCTTTCAAGCGTTTGTGTCACATTTTTATTTGAGCTGCACTCACTGCATTGTCCCCAAAAGCCTTCTGAATCATCTGAATAGTTTCCACGGAGAAATGTACAAGCTTAACACAAAATTTGATGCAGATTCGTTGCTCTACTTGCTCAGTCATTTTGAATGTGATGGCCACATAGTACACGTGCTCACTCAATGGTGTCTAGCACTGCACCCATTAGTACAGTGAAGTTGTCATTGTTCACTCATGTGCATTCCAGTCCACTCGCCTTGGCTACCAGGTTATATCGATGTTGTGCAAGCCATTCTTGTTATATTAACAATGGCTGGATACTTTTCAGACAGGCCCCATGTATTTAGTGTTTTTCAGTGTATGTCTTCATATCATTTTCTTAGCAGTTGCTCTGGATATTACAATATACATACATGACTTATCACAGTCTCCTGGAATCAGTACTTTATCACTTCAAGTGAAGTGTGAAAACTTATTTCCATTCAGGTGTCTTTACTCTCCCAACTTTTAAATATCATTGTCTTGAATATCAGATGGTGTTACAGTTTTCTTTTAATTTTTACTCATTGTTTAAATCTGGAAAACTCATGAAGAGGATAGTCTATTGTATTTACCCATATTTTTGCCCTTTTCACTATTCTTTTCTCATTCCTAATGCTCCAAGATTCCTTCTTTTATCATTTCCTTATGTTTGAAGAACTTCCTTTAACCAATCTTTAAGGATAGGTCTGTTAGCAACAACTTGTTTTAGTTTTTCTTCATCTGAGAGTGTCATTATTTCACCTTCATTCCTAAAGGATAGTTTCACCAGCTAGAGAATTATCAGTTGACAATCTTTTCTTTTAGCTTTTAAAAAATGTTGTGCCACTTCCTTGCAGCCTTATTGCTTCAGATCAAAAAAATCTGATTATTTAAACTGATGTTTTCCTATAGGTAATGTGGCATTTTCTCTGGATGCTTTTAAGATTTTTATTTTGCCTTTAGTTTGTAAGGGTGTCTTGGAATGGATTTCTTTGGGTTTATCCTACTTGGTATTCACTCAGCTTTTTCAATTTGTAAGTTTAAGTCTTTATGTCTTACAGAATTTGGGGAGTTTTCAGCCATTATTTCTCTGAATGCTCTTTCAGTTCCATTCTTTTTCTCCTCTCCTTCTGGAACTCTGATAACATTAATGTTGGATCTTTTGATAGTTCTGTAGGTTATTGAAACTCATTTCTTGCAATCTATTTTTTCTTTGTTGTTCAGATTGGGTAAATTCTATTAATTTGTTTTTAAGTTTATTGGTTATAACCTTTGTCACCCCTACTTTACTAATGAGCCCATCTTGTGAATTTTTTATTTCTGTTATTGTCTTTTCCAGATCTATAATTTCTATTTGATTCTTTTTTTATAGCTTGAGTTTGTTTGCTGATATTTTTTATTTTTCATTTGTTTTCCAAGAATTTGTAACTTCTTATTGAGTCATTTTTTATATGGTCACTCTAAAATTTTTTTCAGATAATTCTGACATCTGATTTATCTCATTGTTGGTGTCAATTGTTTGCCTTTTCTCAAACAAATTGTGATTTTCTTGTTTTTTGACACTGCACACAATTTTAAAATGATACCATGTACATTTGGTCTATTATTTTAGGAGACCCTGAGTTCTATTTTTATTTTTTATTTTAGCAGGCAGTGAGTCTGTTTAGGTTTAGTACACAGGTCCTGGCTTACTTTTGTGGGTTGTGATTTCAATGACAAAGACTTGGTGGTAATACTTTTGTCTGCTTGGTTTATTTCATGATGCTGGATCTACCACTAGTCCCTGATTTTCTCCTTGAGGGGTTGGGAAGAGTTTCCTCAAGCCAGATTGCCAGATGCCCCTATATAGGGAGAGTGAGTCTCTGGCCTGTGGGAACCAAGAGCACTTCCTAGGCTGGGCACATGTGCTGCCTGTGGAAAATGGAGTGGCTTTCCACTTTTATAATACAAATTTCTTGAGAGATGGAACCTTTCTTGTCTTCTCTAGCTGAGTGTTTAGGATAGTGCTTAGAGCATAATGATCATCAGTATATATCTTTAAATTAATGAATTATTAATAATACTTCATGACCTTCTTTCTCAAGTTATGAGGTGAAAACATGATACATATCAAATAAGTAATAATTTTCACCTGAGAATTTGAAGTTGGGATTAAGAACAGTAGGTCTGTATATGAATGGGGTTGCAACTTGTACAATGTAGTACTCAAGAGGTGTAAAGCATCTATAATCTACCATGTGGAATGAGTTTCAGAAAAACCATCTGTAGAGAAAGAAAAAATAATAAAATAGATTTACTGAGATAAGTAGGGACTGAAGTTGGAGAGAAAGCCATGGTGGCTCTCCAGTGCTTTATGGGACTCAGTTATAGTCCCATTTCTTTGAGTTACACAAAACATTTCTATATCCTTATAATATTTTTTTTCTGTACTTGTGAGAACCCAAGTTCATTTATATTACTGACAACTGAAGTGTCCTAGCTAATACCATGTGTTTAAATAAAATGATGAACTATTCGAGTGCTTATTTTTTGTATTGAAAACAATTTTATTAGCTACCTACACGGTGTATCTAAAACACCATTTGTATCGTTGTTACTGTGGGAAAATGTGTGTGCAAATAATGAAAATGACTGTTTGTTTACACATAAAACCTAGGTTTAAATTGGGGATTGCTGCATGTTAGACTTTTATCAATTACACTTTAAAAAGCATATATTTATATTTTTATCTGCCCCTACTTTATGTAGTTTTGGGGAATGTTGTAGGTGTGGTCAGGAACCATGCTGTGGTCCTAGGGAACAATCCTTAGCTGTTGTTGAGTATTAAAAGTTTTCCCTTGGCCATCAATCTGTTCCAACAAAGCTATTGGCTTTTTCAGTCAGAGCTTTTTGAGGCAGAATTTAATATCAGTTAAAAATGTGTCATGCAAATGTGCAGAAGCACAGGACAATGATGAAGGAGAAAATGTTCTTGCAGCATCTGCTTCTCTCAAAAGGTGAAATCTACTACCATAAAGATCATTTTTACCGCAAAGTTTTTAAAATGTAAAGTGAAAGAAAAGGAAGACCAAAAATATGGCCTTTAAATCGAATAAATAGTCTCTGAGTGTTCAGCCATGCTTTTAGGTGACTGAGTTTTATGGTGTGTGTGTGTGTGTGTGTGTGTGTGTGTGTGTGTGTCTATGGCAGGCTTTGAAGTACAAGTAAAGCATTTTAAACCAGATAAGCAAAAAACCAGATAAATATGGTCTGTTAATTTCTGAGGCAATAGCCAGTGAACATCAATTAAAATAGAAGGCTTTGAAATCAGGGAAAAACAATTTAAAAGAGATCATTGTTCTTCTTAATTACACAGTAAGAATGAGGCTAATTCACTGTCCTCCTCCCCAACCATAAAGAAATTTCAATAGCATATTATTCAGCACAAGAACTGTGCCATCAGTTTTATTCATCAGCAAAACCAAAGAAAGAATTGCAGGATGTTCTCTATTATTTAGCATGGAAAGCCTTTATCACTTTATGTTTTCGCCTCCTTGTTTGTTGCCATTGAATGCTTGACTTTTAGTCACATAGTTCAATGCCAAATAAGTCATTGCACAGGATTTTATGTTATATTACTTAGAGGGTTACAGCAATGTCATCTCTTGCTTAAAACACTTGGTCAACACTGCCTACCAAATCGAGTATCGTGGAACTCATGTAATTCAAGGCCATGCTGATTACCACGAGAAGCAAAATAAATTAACTATATGATAAGTAATATTGACAATGAAATACGTGGCAAACTTGATCCCATTAATGATTTCATTTTAAAAAGTTTCAATAAATCTGATAAATCAAATAAATATGATAAATCCTATCATATTCTGTGATGATAAAATACTAAAAGTTATATTTCCCCCTGCCTCCTTTTAGCTGTCTGTATAAAAGTGAAGGCAAATGCTTTTCTCTTGTCTTGGCAAGTTTTTCTTTCTTATATTAATTAGTTTACTTTTCTATAGATAGAAAAAGGCAACTAACAGGCAAGGTTATCATTCACCTGTCATTTTCTAAATTATTACTTTTTTTTTTTTTTTTGAGACCAAGTCTTGCTGTCACTCAGGTCACTGAAACCTCAAACTCATGGGCTTAAGCAATCCTCCTGCCTCATCCTCTCGAGTAGTTGGGACTGTAGGCATGTGCCGCCACACCCTGCTAATTCTTCTATTTTTTGTTAGAGACAGGGTTTCCCTCTTGCTCAGGCTGGTCTTGAACTCCTGGCCTCAATTGATCCTCCTGCTTCAGTCTCCCAGAGTGCTGGGATTGCAGGTGTGAACCATGGTGCCCTGGCCCATTTTCTAAATGTTCTAATGTGATTTTCAGAGCATGGCTTCTATAGATTATTCATTTGGCAGTAATGCTTATGGAGGTAGAAAAGTCAGATTTTCTCCTGTGGTTTCATAAATGGTAAAGACAATTGGGCAAAGATAAGTTTGGATGTTCCCTAAGACACTTAGGCTATCTTCCTCTAACCATATGATGAGCCCCATTTCACTCATCTCTCAACTCCCTCCTCTACAGCTTTTACTTTGAGGATGGTTTCTGGATATAATAACACTTTCCTTCTGAGGATTATTATTGTGGATTGGATGCTGTTTGGCAGCCAATTCTCTCTTTTCTCTGTGGGATCTAAGTGGAATAACCTTGAAATAGTCATGATGCATGATGTTCTTTTCAATTATATTATTTTTGGATGCATGTAACAGATACACTTGAATTAATTCTGCATATCCTTCTTAAGTTTTTATCACCTCTAAAATTAAAAGAGCCAAATTATAGACATGGTGAAGTTTGACTCTGAATGTAGTTGGGCTTAAATTAGTTCCTCCAAATAATTATTTGTCTTTGATATATTTTCATTTGCAACTCTGTGTCATGTTTTGTGTTTCATGATTGACTGGTTTCCATTTTTAGTAATGAATAATCAACTATAGGTTCCTTTGGGGTATTGATATTTCTGTTTGTATTACTCAGTGTATTTAAATATTTACATAAGACTACATCTGGACATTTCTTATCTTGAATGATTACTTCTGTGGTTTCTGATATCAAAAATTCCTTTTTAGTTTATTATCATAAATGCAGGTCTTTGTCCCACTAGTATTAATTTTTTTGAGATTCTCTATTTAGAACTAAAGTAACATCTTTCTGCTAGATAAGAATTAGTTTCCAGAGGCTTGCACCATTATTGAGTCACTAAATATTTATTGGATCCATCCTAGTCTCTTCACTCTCCAATACTCTTAGATGACAATTTCACATAACACCTCCTCCCCCAGCATCACTCTCAGCTTTTTATTTAACTGAGCAAATAGAAGCAATCAGAAGAGAACCTGGACAAGCTACCCACAACTTCTACTCACCTCCTTGCCTCTGTCCTCCTGTACTCTGCCTTATCTCCTATTTACTCTAACGGAACCATTCATGTTCCTTGCGAATGCCAACATCTCTGTTCTGCCAAGATCCCTATTCTGGTCTACTTGAAGAAATTGCTCTGGAGATAGACACTTTGCTCTGCCTCCCTCATTATGAGCTTTCCCTGTCAAGTGGGTCTTTCTTACTAGCCTGCAAACGTGTAGATAAATCTTTCACCTCTAAAAACCTCTCTGTTGACTCCACATCCTCCTCTAGCTACCACACTGTTTCTAGCCTTTTTAAAAAATATGTTTAAATTTATATACTATAAAATTCACTCTGTCAAGCTGTTGTCCAGAGTTACTGTATTATTTTGGATTCCCACCAGCAATGTATGAGATTTCCAGTTGCTCCACTTTCTTGCCAGTACATGGTATTGTCAGTTTCTTTTCCTTTTCTTTTTTCTTTCTCCTTCTTCTCCTCCTCTAACTTTTCCATCTTTTTAATTTTATACATTCTATTAGGTTTATAGTGATATCTCATTATAGTTTTAATTTGTATTTCACTAATGACTAATAATGTTGAACATCTTTCCATGCGCTTATTTGCTAAATCTTTTTTTTTTTATTTATTTTTTCAATTTAATTTTACAGAATCAAAGAGTCTAACAGTATATCTTGTTAGATACGGTATGTTCTCATAATGTATACATTATTTCTTGTACAATGATATGAAATAATATGAGAAATATTCATGATAAATTATTAAGTGAACAGTGCAAGTTAAAAACAATAGTTTCATATTTTTTCCCCACCCCCCCTTTCCCGAGTCAGCACCTTCAAGTGTTACCACTCCCCAAACGGTGCGCAATGCACTCATTGTGTAGGCATACCCCCATCCCCTCCCCCACCCCCCACCTCAGTCTGATGTCCAATTGGTGTCGTTCCCAGATTTGTATTTAGGTGATGATCAAGGAAACCAATTTTCTGGTGAGTACATGTGATGCTTGTTTTTCCATTCTTGGGATACTTCACTTAATATAATGGGTTCCAACTCTCTCCAGGAGAACCATAGAGATGTCGTATCTTCATCATTCCTTATAGCTGAGTAATATTCCATGGTATGCATATACCACAGTTTACTAATCCAATCATGTATTGATGGGCATTTGGGTTGTTTCCACATCTTTGCTATTGTGAATTGTGCTGCTATAAACATTTGGGTACATGTGCCTTTGTTACAGAATGACCTTTTTTCCTTTGGGTATATGCCCAGTAATGGGATTGCTGGGTCAAATGGCAGGTCTACTTGAATCTGTTTAAGATACCTCCATAATGCTTTCCACAGGGGTTGCACTAGTTTGCAGTCCCACCAGCAGTGTATTAGTGTTCCTGTCTCTCCACACCCACGCCAACATGTGTTGTTTTGGGTTTTTTTGATAAAGGCCATTCTCACTGGGGTTAAGTGATATCTCATTGTGGTTTTGATTTGCATTTCCCTGATGATTAGAGATGTTGAACACTTTTTCATATGTTTGTTAGCCATTTTTATATCTTCTTTTGAAAAATTTCTATTCATGTCCTTTGCCCACTTTTTGATAGGGTTGCTTGATTTTTTCTTGCTGATTTTCCTGAGTTCTAAATAGATTCTTATTATCAGTCCTTTATCTGATGTGTAGTATGCAAAAATTTTTTCCCATTCTGTAGGTGGTCTGTTTATTCTCGTGACTGTTTCTTTGGCTGTGCAGAAGCTTTTTAATTTAATCATGTCCCATTCATTTATTTTTGTTGCTGCTGTGATTGCCTTGGGGGTCTTCTTTCATAAATTCTTTGCCTAGGCCAATGTCTGTAAGAGTCTTTCCTACATTTTCTTCTAGAATTCTGATTGTATCACACCTAAGGTTTAAGTCTGTTATCCACCGTGATTTGATTTTTGTGAGAGGTGAAAGCTGTGGGTCCTGTTTCAGTCTTCTACAAGTGGCTAACCAATTCTCCCAGCACCATTTGTTGAATAGGGATTCTTGTCCCCGGAGTATATTCTTTCCCGCTTTGTCAAAAATTAGGTGACTATATGAGGATGGTTCTATATTTGGCTTTTCTGTTGTGTTCCACTGGTCTGTGTCCCTGCACTTGTGCCAATACCAGGCTGTTTTAAGAACCGCGGCCTTGTAGTATAGTTTGAGGTCTGGCAAATTAATACCTCCCGTTTTGTTTTTGTTGCTTAAAATTGCTTTTGCTATACGGGGTCTTCTTTGATTCCATACAAAGTGTATAATTATTTTCTCTATGTCTGTAAAGAATGATGTTGGTAATTTAATAGGGATTGCATTGAATCTGTAGATCACTTTGGGTAGTATAGACATTTTAACAATGTTGATTCTTCCGATCCACGAGCATGGTATATTTTTCCATCTATTTGCAAGTTCTGCTATTTCTTTTCTCAGTGTTTCATAGTTTTCCTTAAAGAGGTCCTTTACCTCTTTAGTTAGGTATATACCTAGATATTTTATTTTCTTTGTTGCTATTTTGAAGGGTATTGAGTCTTTAATTTGGTTTTCCGATTGACTGTTATTGGCATATATAAATGCCTCTGATTTGTGTATATTAATTTTGTAGCCTGAGACTTTGCTGTATTCGTTAATCAATTCCAGGAGTCTCTTGGTTGAATCCTGGGGGTTTTCCAGATATAACATCATATCATCAGCAAAAAGTGAGAGTTTGATCTCTTCCTTCCCTATTTGGACTCCCTTGATTCTGCTCTCTTGCCTGATAGCTCTCGCAAGGACTTCCAATACTATGTTGAAAAGTAATGGAGACAATGGGCAGCCCTGTCTGGTTCCAGTTCTAAGTGGGAGTGCTTTCAGTTTTTCCCCATTCAGTATGATGTTGGCTGTGGGTTTGTCATATATGGCTTGTATCATTTTTAGGTAGGTTCCATCAATGCCTATTTTGTTAAGCGTTTTTATCATAAAAGGGTGTTGAATTTTGTCAAATGCTTTTTCTGCATCTAATGAGAGTATCATATGGTTTTTGTTTTTGCTTCTATTTATGTGGTGAATTACATTTATAGATTTACGTATGTTGAACCACCCCTGCATCTCGGGGATGAAGCCCACTTGGTCGTGGTGGATTACTTTTTTGATAAGTACTTGGATTCGATTTGCTAGTATTTTATTGAAAATTTTTGCATCTATATTCATGAGGGAAATTGGTCTGTAGTTCTCTATTTTTGTTGTGTCCTTTCCAGGTTTTGGTATTAATGTTATATTGGCTTGGTAGAATGTGTTGGGGAGAACTCCATCCTTCTCAATATTGGAGAATAGTTTATGTAGGATGGGCACCAGTTCTTCTTTGTATGTATGGTAAAATTCAGGTGTGAACCCATCTGGACCAGGGCTTTTCTTTTTGGGAAGGTTTTTTATTGCTGTTTCGATTTCAGTTCTTGATATTGGTCTGTTCAGGTACTCTATTTCTTCCTGGTTGAGCCTGGGAAGACTATGTGTTTCTAAAAATTTGTCCATTTCCTCCACGTTCTCCAGTTTGTGTGCATAAAGATTTTTGTAGAATTCATAGATGATATCTTGTATCTCTGTAGCATCGGTTGTGATTTCTCCTTTCATGTTCCTAATGGAGGTTATTAGAGATTTTACTTTTGTGCTCTTGGTTAGTCTAGCCAGAGGTGTGTCTATTTTGTTTATCTTTTCAAAGAACCAACTTTTTGTTTTATTAATTTCCCTTATAGTTTCTTTGTTGTCCTTTTCATTTAGTTCTGATTTGATCTTAGTAATTTCTCGCCTTCTGCTGGGTTTGGGATCGTTCTGTTCTTCTTTCTCCAGCTCTTTGAGTCTATTCGTTAGGTTGTCTATTTGCATGTTTTCTGTCTTTTGGATATAGGCATTTATGGATATGAATTTTCCTCTCAGGACTGCTTTAGCTGCATCCCATAGATTTTGATAAGTTGTATCTCCATTGTCATTTAATTCAAAGAAATTTTTGATTTCCATCTTGATTTCTTCTTTTATAGAATAATTATTCAGGAGAAGGTTATTTAGCTTCCATGACTTTGAGTGAGAGTGAGGGTTTCTGTTTGTGATCATTGTTACTTTTATTCCGCTGTGATCTGAGAAGATGCATGGTATAATTTCTATTTTTTTGAATTTTTGAAGACATGATTTATGTCCTAGGACATGGTCAATCTTAGAGAATGTCCCGTGAGCTGATGAGAAGAATGTATATTCTGTGGACTTTGGGTAGAATGTCCTATAGATGTCAGCCATGCCCATTTGTTCTAGCATTCTATTTAGGTCCATTATGTCTTTGTTTATTTTCTGTTTAGAGGATCTGTCCTGTACTGTCAGTGGGGTGTTAAAGTCTCCAGCTATTACAGTATTGTTATCTATCATTTGGTTGAGATCTAGTAGGGTTTGCTTTATGAATCTAGGTGCACCTAGGTTGGGTGCATATATATTGAGTATAGTCATGGCTTCTTGATGAATTGTGCCTTTAATCAGTATGTAGTAGCCATCTTTGTCTTTTATTATTTTTGTTGGTTTGAAAGCTAAGTTATTGGAAATTAAGATTGCCACACCAGCTTTCTTTTGGTTACCATTTGCTTGAAATATCGATTTCCATCCTTTTATTTTCAGTCTAAATGCATCTTTGCAGGTTAGGTGAGTTTCTTGAAGACAGCAGATACTTGGATTGTATTTTTTTATCCATTGGGCCAGTCTATGTCTCTTGAGCGGGGAGTTCAAGCCATTCACATTTATTGAGAAAACTGATAAGTGAGACAGTTTTTTGTTCAGCTTGTTGGGTAGAACTTCATTGTGATGTTTTCTCTCCTGGGCCAGTGTGGTATCTGGAATTTGATCTTTAGCTCTTAAGTAGTTTTACATTCGTGGATCTTTCTTGTGCTGATCCGTGTATAATTCTCTTTTGAATACTTCTTGGAGGGCTGGTCTTGTCTTGGTGAATTCCCTCAACCTTTGTTTATCTGAGAATGTCTTGATTTCTCCTTCGTATAGAAAACTTAGCTTAGCTGGGTACAAGATTCTAGGCTGGGCATTATTCTGTTTCAGAAGCGTGAAAATGGGGCCCCAACCTCTTCTTGCTTGTAAGGTTTCAGCTGAGAAATCTGGCGTAATTCTGATGGGTTTTCCTTTGTAAGTTACTTGTTTCTTTCTCCTTACAGCTCGGAGAAGTGACTCTTTAGTGGATATTTTGGTCAGCCTGATGACTACGTGGCGTGGTGTTTTCCTATTTGCTATGAATCTCCCAGGGGTCCTTTGAGCTTCTTGAATCTGTATGTCTAGAGTATTGGCAAGGCCTGGAAAATTTTCCTCGATTATGTCTTCAAATAGCTTGTCCAACCCTTGCTTGTTATCTTCTTCACCTTCAGGAATGCCAATAACTCTCAAGTTAGGTTTCTTCACATAATCCCACATTTCTTGAAGACTCAGATCATTTCTCTTACTTTTTTGATCTATTTCTGTGACTGACTTATTTAGTTGGAAGGAGTTATCTTCAATTTCTGAGATTCTTTCCTCTGTTTGGTCTACCCTGCTCTTGAGACTTTCCACAGTGTTTTGTAGCTCTCTGAGTGAATTCTTCACTTCTAGGAGTTCAGTTTGGTTTTTCTTCAATATTTCAATTTCTTTAGTGAATTTTTCCTCCAAATCCTGTATTTTTTTTGTGTTTTCCTTGTGTTGTTTATCCATTGATTCTTGTATATTATTCAGCTTGTTTATAATCCATAATTGGAATTCTTCCTGTGACATGTTGGTGTTTTGAGTCTGGTTTGTGTCAAATGGTTGGGAGCTGGTATTTCTCTTTGGGGATGGGCTTTCCATTTGATTCTTTGTGCTCTCCGTGTTTTTTCGCTGGGCCCTTCCCATCTAGATTTATCGTTGGATCTTTACTTATAGGTTTAGTCTGGTTAACAGGACTCTTTGTGCTCTATTCTTAGGCTGTGAAACAGTCTAGGTATGTTGCTTCTTTTGGCAAGAGAGGGAGACTGTTGTGTATTGTTCAGAGATTTTTCTGTTTCCGTTGGGGGACTGCTTCCGATGGGTCCAATCCTAGAGGATTGGAGTGATCCAGGACCGCTTTGGTGAGTTAGGACACTGTGTTGTGGTCTTTCAGAAGGCAGGCAGGGTCCACACTAATAGTAGACCGAAATTCTCTTTGTTTGTTTGTTTGTTTGTTTCCCTTTGGTTCTTCCTCTATAGGGGAGGTTTCTGACTCTATCTGCCGGCAAGATACTAGCTATGGGGAGAGGACGGTGACTTCGCTTGCTCAGCGCCCCAGTTGCTGTAGCTCCCACGGCCAAAAGTCTGTCTTGGCCCAATGTCCCCAGGGATCAGGTTCCACACTCTCACTTCTGGAGAAGTATTCAGTGTTTACACTTGGGCAGGGATCCTATATAAGGTCCGTGGACCAGGGGAGAGGGCCATCCAGGGAGCCTCTTGGTACCCTATTGCTCCGCAGTGACTTGGCTGTGGACCCTAGAGTGGCGATTGCGTGCCCACAGATCTCCGGCCCTGGGTGTGACTGCTCAGGATCTGGTATGTACCAGAGCCAGGGACCTGGCCTGTTCCGAAGCTCACCGTGGGTACCCAGTTAGAAGGCGAAAAGAGAGGAGAAAGAGAAGAGAAAAAAAAAAGAAGAAAAGGAAAGAAAGAAAAGAAAGAGGAGAAAACGAAAGAGATAAGAAAAAAAAGAAGAAAAAGAAAGAAAGAAAAAGAAAAAAAAAAAAGAAAAGAAAAAAAAGAAAAGAAACGCAAAAAGCCAAACCAAAAAACACCAAAAACGCCAACAAAAATGAACAAAAACAAACTACATAGCACCTCACCACACCGCAAGGCAGAAAGATACACAAATCTGAAGTATATAATTCAGCGACTCAATGTTTTTTTGTTTGTTTGTTTGTTTTACGCCTTAGCACAGCTCCACCCCTTCACTTCCGCTCGGCTGGGTCCGGAGCGGCCATTAAATGTTTTTGTTTTTACGCCTTAGCACAGCTCCGCCCCTTCACGCCCGCCCGGCTGGGTCCCGGGCGGTTTCTCAGTGGATTTCAAGATGGCGTCTGCGCGCCCGCACAGCTCCGAGGGTGGTGGGGATCCAACCTCCGCGCTCAAAAAGGCGCGGCAGCCAGAGGCCCAGAGGGCAAAGGTGCCCGCCGAGGCTGTCCGCAGCCGGAAAAAAAAAGAAAAAGAAAAGAAAAGGAAAGAGAAAAAAAAAAAAAAGAAAAAAGAAAAAACCCCCAAAAAACAAAAACAAACACAAACACAAACACAAACAAACAAAACCCAGAAGAAATTTACCAAGAATAAAATATACAGTTCGGCGAGCCTATTCTTCTTGTTCGTGTTTTTTTTTTTTTTTTTTTGCCTTAGCGCAGCTCTGCCCCTTCACCCCGAGCGCGGCCCCGGCATATCCCGCACTTCTGGCGTTGGTTCAGAGACCAGCGGAGGGCGCCGGGCAGAGAGAGCCGCTCGGCACTTTATGGCTCCCGAGCGGTTTCGCCCTCGCTTTCAAGATGGCGCCTGCAGAGCTCCGGGGCTGGAGGAGACCGGCTCCCCGGCAGGCAGAGACCGCCACTGCCCGGGGGCTGGCGAGCAAGGACGCGCACTGGGGGTCACCGGCTGGAGAACCGCCGAAAAAGGCAGCACGGGCAGAAAGAGCCGCTCGGCACTTTTTGGCTCCCGAGCGGTTTTGCCTTCGCTTTCAAGATGGCGCCTGCAGAGCTCCGGGGCTGGAGGGGACTGGCAGGCAGAGACGGCCACTGCCCGGGGGCTGGCGAGCAAGGACACGCACCGGGGGTGACCGGCTGGAGAACCGCCGAAAAAGGCAGCACGGGCAGAAAGAGCCACTGGGCACTTTTTGGCTCCCGAGCCGTTTCGCCCTCGCTTTCAAGATGGCGCCTGCCAAGCTCCGGGGCTGGAGGGGACTGGCTCCCCGGCAGGCAGAGACCGCCACTGCCCAGGGGCTGGCCAGCAAGGACACGCACCGGGGGTGACCGGCTGGAGAACTGCCGAAAAAGGCAGCACGGGGTACGACGCTATTTGCTGTCCGGGAGTCTTTTGTGTTTTTCCGCCCTGGGGCAGATCCGTCCCTCCTCGCCAAGCGCTGTCTCAGCTGAGATCCCCCAGGTTCTAAGGTAATTTCGCAAAAAAGCCTCCTGTCTGCAATGCGCCACGTATCCCTCAGTGATTCTGCGCTGGCCTGGGTCAGGGCTCTGTTCAATTGGGAGCAGAGGGCAAGCCGCTTTCCCGAGAGGCTGCATCCACCCCGGCTGGGGGCGGGTGTATCCGACCCGCGCTCCGCTGGCTAGTGTCTGTCCCGCGTTCCTAATATTCGTTCACCTCAGACCTCACTCGCTCTGTTTGTCCCACGCTGATTCTCCGTGGATTCACACCGCTGTTCCTGTGTGGGAGCGGTCTTCTAGCGTTGTGGCAGGTCCGGATCGATGCCTTCCTCCCCAGGAGCGCAGATTCAGGCCGTCACCACCACTCTGCCATCTTTGAAAAAGTCTCTTGCTAAATCTTTTGCCCATTTTACATTGTGTAATTTGATTTCTTATTGTTGAGATATGAAGGATTTTAATATATTTTATATACAAGTCTTCTGTTGGATATGTGATTTGTGAATATTTTCTCTTAACCTTCAGCTTGTCTTTTCATTTTCTTAACAATTTTTGGCAGAGAGGAAAGTTTTTAATCTTGATGAAGCCCAATTTATCTTTTTTTTTAAATGGATGCTTTTGATGTCAAACCTAAGAACTGTTTTTTGTTTGTTTGTTTGTTTGTTTTAACCCAAGATCAAGAAAGTTTTCTCCTATATTTTCTTCTAAATATTTTATAGCTTTACATTTTACATTTGGGTCTATGATCAATTTTTGGTTAATTTTAGGTATAGGTTGAGGTTTAATTTTTTTTCCATATGGGCGTTTAGTTGTTCCAGCACCATTTGTTGAAAGAATTATACTGTCTCCATGGAACTGTTTTGCATCTAAAAGCCCATTGTGTTCATATTTAGGTACATCTATTTTTGAATTCTCTTTTCTTTTCTTTTACTCTATGTGCCTTTTCTTTTTCCAATAACACACTGTTCATTACTAGTCTGATTCCTCAAAGTTTTTTTTTTTTTTTCCAAAATTGTCTTGGCTATTCTAGTTTCCTTGTCTTTACATATAAATTTTATAATCAGCCTTTTTATCACTGGTTATTTTTCTTATTCTTAAACCTACTTGTCTAAAATTAATATGACATAAAATTAATATGATCACTTTCTTTGGTTAGTATTTGCATGATATGTCTTTCCTCATCTTTGTACTTTTGTTCTTTCCCCTATTACTTACATTCTTCTATGGGATCATTCATTGAATTTTTAATTTTTAGTTATTGTATTGTTTAGTTGTGAAATTTTCATTTGATTTTTCACAAAGTTTCTTTCTTTGCTAAAAACTTCTTTTTCATTCATTTCCAGAGTATTTATCTTTATTTCACTTTTTCCTGCCATTTGTGGTTTTCATTGAACATTTTATATGATTCCATTTTCTCTCCTTTATTAGCATATCAGTTTCAGTTATACCTTTTTTTTTAAATTACTTTTTTAAGTCGTTGCCCTAGAATTTGCAATATATATTTAAAACTAATTCAAGCTTACTTTCAAATAACATTATGCTGCTTCACGTATAGTGTGAGCACCTTAATGATAAAAAAATCTTAATTCCTCTCTCATCTTGTACCATTGCTGTCATGCATTTCACTTATACATAAATATACATAAGTGTAAATATATGCACACATATAAGCATACATAATCAAATACATGGTTGCTATTACTATTTTGAACAAACTATTGTCTGTTAAATCAATTAAACATAAGAAAAATAAAGGTTTTTATTTTACTTCCACTTATTCCTTCTCCTATAGTCTTCTTTTTTTGATGTAAATCCAAGTTTCTGACCTTTATCTTTTTCCATCTCTCTAAAGAATTTTTTTTGACATTTCTTTCAAGGCAGGTCTACTGGCAACAAACTCCCTCAATGTTTGGTTTGTCTGACAAAGTCTTTATTTCTCCTTCACTTTTGAAGGTTAATTTTGCAGGGTACAGAATTCTAAGTTGGTGATTTTTTTCTGTCAACACTTCAAATATTTCAGTTTGCTCTTGCATGGTTACTGAGGAGAAATTGGATGTAATTCTTGTCTTCACTCTGTTGTAAGTAAGGTACTTTTTACTTTTGGCTTCATTCAGTATTTTTAATTTATCTTTGATTTTCTGTAGTTTGAAAATGACATATGTAGGTATAGTTTTATCTTATTTTATTTTTTTATTTTGGCATCTATTTTGCTCGATGTTGCCTGAGCTTCCTGGATCTGTGGTTTGGTCTCTGACATTAATTTGGGGGAAATTCTCAGTCATTATTGTTTTAAATTTTTCTTCTGTTCCTTTCTTTTTTCTCCTTCTGGAATTACAATTACTGTGTTATACGTTTGTGGTTATTGCTTAGTTTTTGGATATTCTGTTTCTTTTCCAGTGTTTTTTTCTCTTTGTTTTTCAGTTTTGTTGGTTTCTATTGAGATATTCTCAAGCTCCAAGATCTTTTCCTCAGCCAAGTCCAGTCTACCAATAAGCCCATCAAAGGCATCCTTCATTTCCGTTACAAGTGGTTTTGGTTCGCTAGCATTTCTTTTTGGTTTGTTCTTAGAATTTCTATCTCTCTGCTTACATTGCCCATCTGTGTTTGTATGCTGTCTACTTTATCCATTAGAGCCTTTAGCATCTTAATGATAGTTGCTTTTAATTCCTGGTCTGATAATTCTAGCATTCCTGGCATATCTGAGTCTGGTTCTGATGAATGCTCTTCAAACTATGTTTTTTGTCTTTTAGAATATATTGTAATTTTTTTCCTGATAGCCAGACATGATATAGTTAGCACTGTTTTCATGGAGGTTTGTGCTTATAGATTTCTGCTCCAGCAAGCTGAGATTCTTTGCATTCACCTGTTGATCTCTTCAATTTGGGGGCCAATGGTTTGCCCTGTGATCCCACCTCTCCCATGGATCTAAGAAGAGTTGTTGAGTTTTCAGTTTGTTCAGCTTTTTATTTGTCCTTAGGATGGATAGTGACTTCCAGCACTTGTGTGCCAAACTGGAAACCAGAAGTTTCAGCTATACTCTGAAGTGGTCCCCAACCTTTTTGGCACTAGGACTGTATTTCATGGAAATCCACAGAGGGAGAGCGAGTGGTGAGGCAGAGCTCAGGCGAGGTAATGCCAGCGATGAGGAGTGGCTGTAAATACGGATGAAGCTTTGCATGCTCACCTCCTGCTGAAGTTTCATGGAAGATAATTTTTCTACTGATGGGGTGTGGGGGGTTGAGGAGAGAACAGTGATGCGAGGATCAATGCTGGTCTGCGGCCCAGGGGTTGGGGACCCCAGGTTTATCGTACATGTTTATAATGGTTGCTTTAAAGTCTTTGCTTTATAGCTCCAACATTTGGGTAATCTCAGAGTTGGCATTTATTTTATTTTATTTTTTTTCACCAGTTAAAATTTTATTACTGTAGAATCCATAGTATATTTGGAAAAACACATTCTAAATGAAGAAAAAGAATGAATTAAATATCTTATTTAAAATTATACAATTTTAAAATAAATTTTGATTAAATAATTACTTGGTAATATTTTAATACTGAAATACTAAATTCTGATGCTGAGAATAAAATATCAGCTAGAGCTAGGGAGTCTTCAAGTTGGAGAATTTCAATGTTAATAAATCAGGAGGTAAGAAAAAGGGTTATCATTATGATGAGGTAGTATCTCAGGATTGAAGCTAGTGAACCATTAGTCTTTCTACAAAACAGAATGTTCTTACTATTTTAAATTTCTACTGAACAGCAAGTAGCATATTTTAATATTCATAAAGCTGTTAGGTAAATATTTTTGAGCACTTTCCTATGTTGAATGCAAATTGAATCAAACCATATTAAATTTTATGTTATATCATAAGCCATGAGTAGAGCTTCAAAATATGAGAATACATTTTGTATTCTTGTTTGATTTTAAAATAAAGAAATAAAATATGTGAAGAAAAGTTTTTAACAGCTAATTTAATTTTTTCCTACAATCCATTTTTTAACAATATTGATTTCTTCTATTTGTTCCCTGATGAACATAGTAATCTCGAATCTTAATAGAATTGATTGTAAATCTAACAAACTGAAAAACTGCTGACTTTGAACTTGGGAGTAATAACATGACTAAAGTTAATAGCTGTGTATTTTACAGTTGATATAATGACGTGAGTCACTATCAGAAGTAAACATAAAGTGTCTTAAGTCAGAATGTGAATAGTAACTAGATCTGGCATGCACACAAATCTAAGCATATGCATGAGTAGCTGAGGAACACAATTGAAAGATCCATAAGTAAAACATCTATGTAATACTGACATTATATTATACAAATTTTCTTTTTATCCAAGTGGGACAAAGAAATGTTTTGCAATAATTCTAAATTTAGTAGTAGGACAATCAACATTGTTTAAGATATAGAAACTTCAAATTTGGAATTAAGAGACAAGTGAATACTTTTTTATAATTCAACATAAAATAAATAGGTCAAGTCAAGATTAGTTGTCGTACCTGCAACTACTCTTAAACACAAATAATCCATCTGTCCTTTTACTGCAATATCGTATTTCATGTTTTCATTTAATTCTTAAAGTGTTAAAGACTTTAAATTCTTTCTTTCACATTTCACTAATGCCTTTCCAATATCTGGGACACCTATGTGCAACTTAAAAAACAGAATCCATTTTTCATTACGTGTAACAATACTGTGTGGAAATGATTCACTTTTATGTCATGACAGCAAAGAGAGACAAGCTTTGAGACAATTTCTCTTCTGACACTTGTTTAATTCATGTGGAACCCATCTATCCTGCTTCTTTACCTTGCCGATTTGTTTCAAATGGTCCAATATTATTGGAATAGTAATGTCAAAACTTGCTGCTGTTTCACACATAGGTTGAGATGGATTCACTTCTACAGCTTTCAGCTCATCATTATCGACTTGGTCTCAGGTCACCCACGTGGCTCATTTTCAAGATTAAAATCACCAGAATGGAACTTCTCAAACCATCAAGATACTGTGCGTTCATTAGCTACATCCCTCCCAAACACTTAGTGAGTATTTCAAGTTGTCTGCGCTGCATTGGTTCTACAACAGAACTCATATTTGAAAATAACACAAATTTTTGACTCATCCATGGTTTCCAAAAATTGCTCTTAAAAAAAAAAAAGTGAAAGATAATCCCAAGAGTTGGCATTTATTTATAGTCTTTTCCCTGGAGAATTGTTAAGATTTTTCTGATTTTTTGTATGTGGAGTAATTTTGTATGTGAACATTTTGAATATTTTGCTCTGAGACTCTGGATCATGTTAAAATCCTCTGGAGATTTTTTTAAGATAGGCAATCAACCAGGTTAGTTTCAGATTGCAAGTCCTGATTCATCTTCTGTGGGCTGTGGTTCTGGTGTCAATGTAGTTTTCAAAGCCTTTCCAAAGCTCTTTGAGCCCACTCCATGCATTTACCACCCTGGGATTGGGGCAGTGGTATATACCATATTTCAGTTCTTAAAGCCTTTGTCATACTGCTTTGAGTTTATTCCAAGCATTCACAGCTTGTGGGTGAGGCCAGGACAGATTCCGGATGTCTCTTTCTTCAGTTCTCTATCCCTCCTGTAATTGTTCCACACTCTGTAGCTCTCACGGTCTCCTTTTTCTCCCTCTGTGTCTAAAAGATTAGGATTTTAGTTCCTCCTCTCATGCTTTTGTACAATTCCTGCGTCTGTGTGAACCTTGGCAGTGAAATGGCAAGAGACAAAGGAGAGAGAAAAAAATAACAAATATCCTGTTTCTCCCCCACTTCCAACTCTTTGAAGCACAGGGACTTCTTTTCCCAATTACTTTTGTCAGAAAGATTTTCCCTCAGACTTTTATGTGCCTCCATGTGTCCTAGTACCTGTCTAGGTACTGCAGGAGGGCAGCTTCATCATTGAAGCTTGCCTGGGATTGGCCTGCAGAGTAAAATTAATAATAGTTATAGTAATAATCCCCTGGCATTTCTCCCCATAGTTATAGACCTGTAGAGTTTCCCTTTCCCAGTCCTCTTATAAAGGGGGAAAAAGAATTTTCCTTGGGTTTTTCTTTTCTGTCCATGCCCACTGTGCAGTTGCAGAAATCAGGCCGCCCTAGAATCAAGGCTGGGAGGGAAAAACAAAACAAGAAACTCACTGCTGTGTGATTGTTCTTCCAGTTTGATTTCATTTCCTATTATTTACATTAACTCTCTATTATTTATATTTTGGAATCTTCAGATAGTTGCTCTATGTATTCTGCCCGGAGATTTTGATTATAAGCAGTGAAAAAATACTTGGTAGAATATTCTTACTCCATCTTAATTGGAACTGAAACCTCTCTACTTTCTTTTAGTGTGAAACTCTCCTAAAGAGTTGCCAATACTAATTTTCTACAAAGTTTCTCCTCCCATTTCTCTCTTAAACCAAGTCCAATCACATTTTAATTTTCTCTACTTTATTGCAATTGATCTCTTAAAGCTCTTCAAGGACCTTCATATTGCTAAATCCGATGGTCAATTCTCAGACTTCATCTCTATTGACCAATTAGTAGTATTTGACACACTTGTCACTCACTCTTTCTTGAAAACATTTTTGCTTGGCTTCTAGGATGGTACACTGTCCTAGTATTTCTGCTACTTGCCTCTCTTCTCCTTCTCAGTTTTATTTGCTACTTTCTTTTTTTTTTTTTTTTTTTTGAGACAGAGTCTTGCTCTGTTGCCCAGGCTAGAGTGAGTGCCGTGGCGTCAGCCTAGCTCACAGCAACCTCAAACTTCCTGGGCTTAAGCAATCTTCCTGCCTCAGCCTCCTGAGTAGCTGGGACTACAGGCATGCGCCACCATGCCCGGCTAATTTTTTCTGTATATATTTTTAGTTGTCCATATAATTTCTTTCTATTTTTAGTAGAGATGGGGTCTTGCTCTTGCTCAGGCTGGTCTTGAACTCCTGACCTCGAGCGATCCACCCGCCTTGGCCTCCCAGAGTGCTAGGATTACAGGCGTGAGTCACCGGGCCGGCCTTATTTGCTATTTTCTTGTCAAACTTTCTGATATCTAAGTATCGAAGAGACTTAGGCTTGAGGCCTTGTTTCTCTTGTTTTTCCTATCTACATTAACTCTCAAAGTCATCTCATTGCATATTTGAATTTAAATAATGTGTTCATACATTAATAGCTCCTCAAATTATATATCTAAAATATTTTGCTTCCCTGAACTCCAGACTCATACCTATAACTACCTACTTAACACTGCCACTTGGATGTCAAACTTAACTAGTCCAATATGGAGCTCTTCATCTTCCTCCCCAGCTTGGCTTCTCATTCCATTTTAGCGAATGGCATCTGCATTTTGCCAGTGTTTTAGATCAAAATTCTTAGAAACAGCCTCAGGTTCTTCTCTTTCTCTCACTTCTTCAACTGATCAACATCAAGTAAGCTTGATTCTACTGCCAAACTATAACTAGAATCCAGGCACTTCTTACTTCTTCCACTGCTTTGCCCCCAAGGCACCATCATTTGCCACCTGGATTATTACAGCAGCTTCCTAACTAGTGTCCGTATTTCTCCTTTCTGCCTGGCTATAATCTTGTCAACATAGTGGCCAGAATGCTCCTACAGAAGCATGAGTCAGATCACGCCATTTCCCTCCTTACCACAATCCCCAGGCTTTCCATGTCACTCAGAGTAAAAGTCAGGGTTCTTAAGGTGTCCTACAAGGTTCTCCATGATCCACCTCCCTTACCTCTGAGACCTCATCCACTCTTCTCCCCTCACTTACCCCAATCCAGCTGCCCTGGCCTTGCTGTTCCCTTTGCCTCAGGTAGCTGCCTGATTGGCTTCTCAGACACCTTCAGGTCTTTAGCAAATGTTTCATTCTTACCAAAGCCTTCCCTTGCTACCCTAACTAAAATTTGTAACTTTCCAACATTCTCCTTTCTGTGTCTCTATTTTTTTGGCTTTAAAAGCACTTATCCTACTCAGCATAATAATTAATATGTTATTTATTTTATGGTGTAGTTTCTGGCTCCCATCAGTAGAATATAAGCTTCAAGAAGATTTTTGATTGCTTGATAAATATTTTTTGAAAGAAAAAATGATTCTATTTTTATTTATTTTATTCTTAGGTCAAATTCCTCAGCAATCCATTCCTCACATAGCAGTTACAGTGATATTTTAGAAATACAAACTCAAAGATTTCTCTGATGATGTGAAATGAAAAAAAGATCTTTAACTGGGCCTGCAAAGCACTGCGTGATCTGACCCCTGCGTATCTCCCAGACTTCATCTTGCTTCTCTCACACCCTCCCTACAAGTTCAGCCATCTGCCCATCTCACAGCTCTTGGAGACATACCATGTTCTTACCTGCCCCAGGGTCTTCACAGGTACAGTCATTTCTGCTTAGAAAACCTCTACCCTCCATCTGGTTCTTTGGGTAACTTTAATTTCAGTCAGGGCTTAGTTTTTAACTGTAAGCACTTTATTGTTAAAACAGTTTTTGCTAAAGTAAAAGGTGATGAAATATACTGAAAACATTAGAAAATACAGTGTCAGTATGATATCTCCCAGCTTCATTAAACTAATTTTATTCATGGTATTTAGTACTCTTCATATTTATTCAGGATTTTAGTATATTATTTGACTAGAATGTAGATTTTCACTTTGGGTACTCATAGATACAAGAATGTATCTCCATTTTGGGGTAAGAGATTAAGCATAGCAGGGAGAGAGAGAGGGGGAGACAGAGAGGATGAGAGATGCTGTAATAACCAGCCTCCTCTTGAAGTTAACAATACAAAGAGGATGATGGTGCAATCCCTGCAGACAAAAAGGAGTCTCTTTTATGCTCCAATCTTAAACCTACCAGACAATGTCACTTTGTTGATCCTTGCAATGTCATTAAAGTGTGTTAAGAATTGTGTTTCTTTCTTTAATGTGTTTCTCAATTCTTTGGTGAAAGGAGTATTCTGTGGGTCTTACTGGAGGGAGTTAATGGAAAGAGGTATATGGACATGGTAAATCCACCCTGACATTACTGTCTCTCTGAGAATTTGTTTTTTTTTTCCCTTTATATTCTTGGGAATTTTTGGCATCTTAATCTCACATTAAATACATGATCTCTGGTAAGTGTACTCATATCAATAAATTAGGCCCCATTCAAAATCATATTCCATTGTCGGTCTAACACTCTTAGTATCTATTCCCACATGTAATACAGGGTTTTAGCAAAATATATTATCTAAGTTTCACAATTATCTTAAAGTATAAGTGATCTTCTGCCTTGTCAGACATAGCACTATCCCCCTGGATCATTAGATTTTAGTTATAGGAGCAGATATAATAAGGGCATCTCATTAATGCCTCTGGCAAAGCATCTGCTTCAGACGGGTTATCACAGGGTCTTCAAAAGAGGGAAGGTGAGTCTCTTCAGAAGAGTGACTTGGAGAACAATATTCTCATTTTCATCTAAGTCTACCCAGATGTCCTCATTTCAAGGATCTGGGTACCAATCTTTCTCAATCAGTGTCTTGACTTTCACAAAGGAGACTGTGAGTCTGTGAATTCAACCTTTTTTTTGGGGGGGGGGGGTGCATCATGTGGTCCTGGTTCTACACACCTTTTATTTATTTATTAATTATTTTATTTCAAAATATTAAGGGGGTACAAAAGTTTTTCTTACATTGATATACTCTACAATACTGAAGTCAGGGATTTCAATGTGCCTGCCACCAGGTCACTGTTCATTGTGTCGATAGGTAAGTTTTCATCCTTCACCCGTCTCCCACCCTCTCCTTTCTTAGTTTCCAAAGTTCTTTATGTCTTTTTGTTCCCATGTGCACCCATTATTTAGCTCTCATTTATTAGTAAGAACATGTAGTGTTTGTTTTTCCATTCCTGATATCTTTCACTTAGGATAAGGGTCTCCAGTTCCATCCAGGTTGCTGCAAATGACATTATTTCATTCCTTTTTATGGTTGATATATCACACACACACACACACACACACACATATATGCACACACACCATATTTTCTTTATCCATTCATGTATTGATGAGCACTGAGGTTGATTACATATCTTTGTGTTTGTGAATTATGCTGTGATAAACATTCAGGTGTAGGTGTCTTTTTGACAAAATGATTTCTTTTCTTTTGGGTAGTTACCTGGTAGTGGGATTGCTGGATCAAATGGTAGTCTACCTTTATCTTTTTCAGTTTTATTTGTACTGTTTTCCATAGAGGTGGCAGTCCCACCAACAGTATATAACTGTACCTTTTTCTCTACATCCATGCCAGCATCTGTTGTTTTTTGACTTTTTAATAATGGCCATTCTGACAGGGGTAAGATGGTTTATCATTGTGGTTTTAATTTGCATTTCCTTAATGATTAGTGGTATTGAATATTTTTTCATATATGTGTTGTCCAGTTGTCTGTATTCTTTTGAAAAAATTCTGTTCATGTCTTTTGCCCACTTTTTGATGGGATTGTTTGTTTTTTTCTTGCTGTTTTATTTAAGTTCCTTGTAGATTCTAGAAATTAGTCCTTTGTCAGATGTATAGCTTGCAAATATTTTCTGCCATTCTGTAGGTTTTCTGTTTACTCTGTTAATTATTTCCTTTGCTATGCAAAAGCTTTTTAATTTAATTAAATCACATTTATTTATTTTTGTTGCTACTGTATTTGCCTTTGGGGTCTTAGTCACAAATTCTTTGCCTAGGCTGATGTCTAAAAGAACTTCCCTGTATTTTATTCTAGAATTTTTATGGTTTAAGGTCTTTTTTTTTTTTTCCACAGGTGAAGAAATCGAGGTGGTTCTTTTGAGGGGATTTATCCGTAATGTAAGGGTGAACGTGAAGAAAATGTGAGATAAGGCATGTCTCTTCTGCTTCATGTTGTTATCTTTTTTTTAATATATGTATATTTTTATTTCACACTATTATGAGGGTACAAACATTTTGGTTACATAAATTGCTTTAGTACTATTTGAGTCAAAGTTATAAGTGTGTCCATTCCCCAGATGGTGTGCATTGTACCCCTTAGGTGTGAATTTACCCATCCCCTCCTCCCCCTCCCAGCTGCTGGATTTCCATGAGTGTTATTTCTGTATAAGGTCTTACATTTAAGTCTTTGTTCTACCTTGAGGTAATTTTTGTATATGGTGAGAGATATGAATCCTGTTTCATTCTAATGCATGTGGTTATTCAATTTTCCCAGCACCATTTATTGATTAGGATGTACTTTCCCCAGTGTATGTTTTTGTCTGCTTTGTTAAAGATCAGTTGGTTGTAGCTATTTGATTTTATTTCTGGGTTCTCTATTCTGTTTCACTGGTCTATGTCTCTACTTTTATTGGTTACTGTAGCCTTGTAATGTAGTTTGAAGTCGGGTAATGTGATGCCTCCACATTTGTTCTCTTTGCTTAAGATTGCTTTGGATATTAGGGCTCTTTTTTGACTCCAAATAAAGTTTAGGATTATTTTTTCTAGACCTGTGAATTAAGATTTTGGCATTTTGATGGGAATTGCATTGAATCTGTAAATCGCTTTGGGCAGAATGGACATTAAAACAGTGTTGATTCTACCAATCCATGAGCATGGGATATTTTTCTGTTTCTTTGTATCATCTATGATTTCTTTCATCAGTGTTTTGTAGTTCTGCTTGTGGAGATATTTTAATTCCATGGTTAAATATATTCCCAAGCATTTTATTTTCTTCATAACTATTGTAAATGACATTGAGTCCTTGATTTGACTCTCAGCTGGACTGTTATTAGTATATACAAATGCTAGATATTTGTGTACATTGATTTTGTAACCTGAGACTTTGCTGAATTTGTTCATGAATTCTAGGAGTCTTTGGATGGATTATTTAGGGTTTTCTAGATACAGGATCATATTGTCGGCAAACAGGGATAGTCTGACCTCCTCACCTTCTCTTTGCCAATTTGGATGCTCTTTATTTCTTTCTTTTGCCTGATTGCTTTGGCTAGGATTTCCAGTACTATGTTGAATAGAACTGGGCACCCTTATCTTGTTCCAGTTCCTAGGGGGAATGATTTCAACTTTTCCCCATTCAGTATGATGTTGGCTGTGAGTTTGTTGTACATGGCTTCTATAATTTTGCAGTATGTTCCTTCCCTGACTACTTTTTTGAGGGTTTTCATCATGAAAGTGTACTGGATTTTGTCGAATGCTTTTTCTGCATCTATTGAAATGATCATATGGTCTTTGTTTTTGTATCTATTTATGTGGTGAATCACATTTATTAATTTGTGTATGGTGAACAATTCTTGCAATCCCTAGGCTGAAATCCACTTGATCAAGGTGAATTATCTTTTTGATGTGCTGCTGAATTTGATTTGTTAGTATCTTGTTGAGGATTTTTGCATCAATATTCGTAAAGGACATTGGTCTATAGAGGTATTTTTTTTTTGTGTGTGTGTTTTCCTGGCTTTGGTATCAAGGTGATACTGGCTTTATAGATTGAGAGTTAGGAAGGATTCCCTCCTTTATGTTATGAATAGGTGCTTGTTCTTCTTGGTAGATATGGTAGAATTTGGCTGTCAATCCATCTGGTCCAGGGATTTTTTTGTTGTTGTTTTGGGAGATTTTTCATTACTGCATCAATCTCACTGATAGTTATTGATTTGTTCAAGATTTCTATTTTTTTCCTGATTCAGGTTTGGGAGGTTGTGTGTTTCCAGAAACGTATCCATTTCCTCTAGATTTTCTAGTTTGTGGGTGTAGAGGTTTTCATAGTAGTCTTGGATGGTATTTTGCATTTCTGCAGTATCAGTTTTAATATCTTCTTTTTCATTTGTGAATGAGGTTATTTGAGTCCTTTCTCTTTTTTTTCTGATTAATATGGCTAATAGTATACTCATTTTGTTTATTTTTTCATAGAGCCCACTTTTCTTTCATTTATTGTTTGTATTGTTCTTTTGTTTTCAATTTCATTTACTTCTGTTCTGAATTTTGGTATTTCTTTTCTTCTGCTGCCTTGGGTTTGGTTTGTTATTCTTTTTCTAGATCCTTGAGATGCAACATCAGGTTTATAATTTATGATCATTCCGTCTTTTTCATGTAAGCATTTAAGGCTATGTATTTCCTCCTCATCATTGCCTTTGCTGTATCCCATAGATTTTGATAGCTTGTGTCTGCTTTGTCATTCAGTTCAAGGAATATTTTAATTTCCATCTTAATTTCAGTTTTTATCCAATAATCATTCAGAAGCAGGCTGTTTAATTTCCATGACTTTTTGTGGATTTGAGAGTTTCTCTTGGAATTGATTTCTAGTTTTATTTCATTTTGGTCTGAGAAGATACATGATATTATTTCTATTTTTCTGAATTTGCTGAGATTTGTTTTGTGGTCTAGGATATGATCACTATTAAAAAATGCCAATGTGCTGATGAGAATAATTCATATTCTATAGTTTTCAGGTAGAGTATGTAGATGTCTGTTAGGGCCATGTGTTATAGAGTTGCATTTAAGTCAAATATTTCTTTGTTGATTTTCTGCTTCAATGATGTATTCAGTTTTGTCTGTGGAGTAATAAAATCCCCATGATTATGATGCTACTGTTAATTTTTTTTGCATAGCTCTAGTAGAATTTGCTTTAAGAATCTGGGAGCTCCTGTGTTATATGCATATATGTTTAGGAATCTTATGTCTTCTTGTTGAATTGTTACCTTTATCATTATATAATGACCAACTTTTTCTTTTTTTTTTAAACCATTATTGATTTAAATTCAATTTTATCTGATATGAGAATGACTACATCAGCCTGCTTTTGGTTTCTATTTGCTTGGAATATTTTTTTCCACTCCTTTACTTTGAGTCTGTGTGTGTCCTTATGAGTTAGATGGGTTTCTTGGAGACAACATATACTTGGGCAATAATTTTTCATCCATTCAGCCAGTTTCTGCCTTTTAATTGGAGCATTAAGATCAATCACGTTCAGTGTTAGTATTGATATGTGGGTACTGTTTTGTTCATCATGTTGAATGATACTTTGTTGTTTAGTTTTACCTCTTGTGCTATTGTTTTATAAAAGCTGTAAGCTTTAGGTTTCAGATATATTTACAATGGTAGGTATCTATTGTGGTTTTCCATGTATAGTGCACTATGAAACACTTCCTGTAGGGCAGGTTTTGTAATCTCAAATTCCGTTAGTGTTTGTTTGTCTGGAAAAGTCTTTATGAATCTTAGTTTTTCAGGATATAAAATTTTTGGCTGGCAGTTTTTCTGTTTAAGAAGATTAAAAAATGTGTTCCCAATTCCTTCTAGCTTGTAAGGTCTCCACTGAGAATTCTGCTCTTAGTCTGATGGTCTTTCATTTATAGGTAGTTGTTGCTTTCATCTTTAAGCTTATAGAATTTTCTTCTTTGTTTTGATTTTGTCCAGTTTGATTACTATGGATCTTGGCGATATTCTATTTGCTATCGATCTTCTTCATATTTGATAACTATTTTTTTTTCTGGATATATGACTCTCTGGTGATACCAGGGAAGTTTTCCTCAATAATTCCCATGAACAGGGTTTCCATGTTTTTTGCTTTTTTGTCTTCTCTCTCAGCGACACCTACAATTCATGTATTGGTTTACTTTACATAGTTTCATGTTATTCTGAGTGATTATACAGTTTTCTTTATTCTTTTTTTCTGTATCTTTGACTAAATGGGTTAATTTGAAAGCTTTGTCTTCAAGCTCTGAAATTCTTCTGCTTGATCTGGTCTGTTGTTGAAGCTTTCTTCTGTATTTTAAAGTTCCCTAAGTGACTCTTGCATTTCTTTTTTTCTTTTTATTCTTATTTCAGAATATTGTGGGGGTACAAAAGTTTAGGTTACATATATTGCCCTTGCCCTCCAACCCCCCGAGTCAGCTCTTCAAACGTGTCCATCCTCTAGACAGTGCGTATCACACTCTTTATGTATGTATACACCCATACCCTCCCCTACCCACATCTGCCTGACACCTGATCAATGTTATTCTTAAATGTGCTCTTAGGTGATGATCAGTGAAACCAATTTGATGGTGAGTACATGTGGTGCTTATTTTTCCATTCTTGGGATACTGAGTTCTGTTATATCCTTTCTCATGTTTATATCTCTTTTGTGACTTTCATTTGTTCATACGTGTCCTGAAATATGTTTTTAGCTTCTTTGGGTTGGCCTGCAACTTTCTCTTCAATTTAATTCATCTTATTGGCCATCCGTATCCTGAATTCCATTTCTGACATTTCAACAATTTCCTTTTGGTTGGAGTCCATTGCTGTAGGTCTATTTGATCCTTTAAGGGTGTCAAATTTGCTTATTTTTTCATGTTGCCTTAGGTTTTTTTTTTTTTTTTTTTTTTTCCTGATTTCTTCTCATTTGAAAACTTCTCTCAGTTTAGGGCAAATAGCTTGTGCTCCTGTTTTCCTTTGCTGGAACTCTTCTATTTAGTGAGAAGAAGGAGAGGTCCTTGGTGGCGCTTATGCACCCTATTCCAGAAGATTGACCTGGTAGGAAAGGGGCAAATGCACCAGGATCTCATAATGTAGCTGCTATATGTTGTCTCATTCTTCTGTGATTGTCACAGTCCAAGCCAGTGCTGTGGAATCTTCCTGTGGAGTGATTGGTCCCTAGGCTGCTGTTGGAAGCTCAGGCAGGGATTTGGATGAGTTCCTCTACACAGAGGCAGGTGTTGTGGGAGATTTCTCTGCTTGGATCTTCCACGGCAGTGGCGTGGCTGCTCAGTGAGGCTATCTGGGTGGTGGCCACAGATGTCAAGCTGCAGGGGTTCATGCTACCCAAGTCTAGATGTAATGACAGTATGCAGTTGGGAGGTGGCTAGTGGCTAAAGGGTCCACGGTGGAGGGCTGGACTATAGGCATGGCATTGGGTGGTGCTGCAGGGGTGTGGCATGCCAACCAGCACACAAAACCAGGGTACATGGCCTGCCACATGGCATCGGGGTCTGCAGGGGTCTGGCCTGCTAATGGGCTTGCAGGGCAGGGGGCAAGGTCTGCTGTAGGGTGCATGGGTCTATAGGGTGTGGATCTGGGTGAGACAATGCCCTGGGGGACTTGTTCTGCTGGTGGACAGGTCGGGCCATGTTGGATGCTGGCAGATGGGGCTGCTGGATGGCTGGGGATTTCTCCTCACACAGGTTTCTCTGGGGCTGCTACTGTGTGACCTCTCAAGTGGTATTGGTATCTGCTCTATTCAAATTTCCTGGTAGTGGAGGGTGGTGCTTGGCTCCCAGTCACAGGCATGTGAGAATGTGAGAGTGTTCCCTGTTCTCTCCCCACCCCAGAAAGGGGAAATGTGGGGCAGTTGCAGTGAAGCTGATCCCTGTGTAGACTGGGAGCTTTGGACCTGAGAGCTCAAAGTGGCATCAGCCATAGCAACCCAGGAACAGAAGCCAGCAGGCCCCTGCTGAGCCTGCTTTCTGATGCAACTTTACTATATAGTCTCCAAACAGTTCCTTGATCAGCACAGAGGTCCACGGTGTTGGTGGCCCCCCACAGCTGAAGATGCAGTGTCCACATGAGGAGTATGAGGCCCTGAGTCTCTCTTCTTTATCCTTTCCCCACATGTAGGTATCCCCCCCTCAGGTATCTTCTGACCTTGACAAGTGGATCTCCCTTTCCCCATCTCCTTCACTCTGCATGTCTCCCATCACCTCTCTGATGATTCACAATGCTCTCTCCAAGAGGGTCCATTGGTATGTGGGCATCTACTTGCAACTTTCAATCATCTCCTTGAGAGTGGCATGTGCAAGCTACTTCGAGTTCACCATCTTGACCCCTCCTGTGAACTCAACTTCTGTTGTGATTCTTCAACCTGAATAATTAAGTTTTGTGCCTGATTTTAAGCAATGTCTACCATCTTTAAGAAGTAAAAGATTCTCTTAGGACAGTCATAAATGTTCTTATTTTCTTGAACTGAGAGTTAAAAAGTCCTGAGCTTGCTTATTTCATTTCATAAGATTTCCAGAAGGCGTAAATAAATAAATAGAAATAAATTTCACCCTACAGTTTTGTAGTCTTTACTGTTACCATACAGGCCAAGTGCAGGAGCCCGCTGGTTTTTCATGCACCTCATTTCACTGTATTACTGGGGGCAACTTAGACATGATGCTACTTCATGACAAAGATGATCAGTGTCCCGTTTTTAGTTGACATGGAGTTTAACATTTAAGGCTAATGGCATAACAAAATCAGTCCTAAGATTTTATTTTTGAGAAACTGTTTCCTGATCTCATCATAGTGCTAATTGCTGTATCGGTTTGGTCCAGTCAGGAAAAAGAAATTACTCTAGGAATTTCTACATTGTGAGTTTGTTACTGAGAAGTGAATATGTAAGTATCACAGGGTTGACAAATCAAAATCATAACATGGAAGTCACCCAGATAAAACATTTGCAGGAAGCAGCTGCTGTCCCTGAGGCTGAGGGAACAAAAGGTTATCATAACCTAGGATTTTGGATGAAGGGTCCTGCAGAGTTGAGTTTCAGACCTTTGCACATCTGGCTGCTGTTGGTACTTCTAAGGGGTGTAATGAAGTTGATATTGTGAGTGTTGAAAGTTACTGGTGGACAGAGCCAACTGTTGCCATTGAGGTGAATTGCCACTCTCTGGTAACATAGACAGAACAGTGGGGGTTGGAGGGGAAAGACAGTAAAGCCTTTCTCCACGTTTTCTGCCTCCCAGTCTCCCTTTATTGCCACCTATTGACAGACCTAACTTGAGCTGGCTGGCAAATCAGTCTCAAAATTGTAATTTGCAGAGTCCTAGCTCAATCATTACATAAAAGAATATAGAAAAGTGGATTTAAAGCTGAAGGACAGTAGGTACATAAACGAGCATGCAGACATTCAATGAAAGTGTTTTATAGATAGTGATTTTTAGAAAATGCCACAAGGAATAAGTAGGAGTTAGGCCAAAAGGAGGGGAAAGGATTTCAGTTAGAGGGGATGACTTATGCATAGACCAGGAAAAAGACAGAATGGCAATTTTAGTCAACTAAATCTTGGCAAAATGAAACTCGTGCTATTTTCTTTTAACAAAGTAGGAAAATTGAATTATATAAAGAAAATATCCTGTGCGTTCCTGGTTAGGGGTTAAGACTGAAACAATGGTTTTTAGGTTACTGATGATGTATTCCTGATATTACTGCAATAACAGAAATTTATAAGTTCACAGACCTTTTACATTTCCCAAATTTACTGTCTAGAGAGGCTGCAAAACAATTTGGCTAATGTTTATAATTTTGTCTTTACCTTCTATCATATTCTCTCTCTATATATATCTATATACAAAGTCTGTCCTCTATATATGCAGGTTTTGCATCATCTGTGGATTCAGTCAACCTTGGATAAAAAATATTCTGTAAAAAAGAAAAAAAATACCACAATAAAAATAATAGAAATGTTGATAAAAATAGAGTATAACAACTATTTGTATAGTGTTTACATTTTATTAGGTATTATATGTAATCTAGAGATGAGTTAAAGTAGATGGGAGGGTGTGTGTAGGTGGAGCACCTTTGGATTTTAGCATCTATAGGAGGTCCTGGAACCAATCCCCCATGAATACTGTGGGGTGACTGTGTATCCACCTATACAATATATCTATATCTACAGGTTTATGTGTGTGTGTGTATACACAAACACAAATATACACACACATATACGCACATAGATATATAGTTTTTTGACTTTTGGAATAAGAAACATTAAAGCCAAAAGGAAAACCAGGTTCATGTAGCTTTACATTTTTTGTTTTAGATATTTATTTTTTCATAGAAAATTATCTATGAAAGGTAACATGCCTTATGTGTCCAAAGTTTTTAATCATTTCTTTTCTCTCCTGGTGAGAAGAACTATCTTATATATCTACGTATCCTAAAGTAATTTCAGCTTGTGTGACTGCAGCCCAGTGTTTTCAAAGGACTTTAATCATCACTTACTTTTAATGCAGTCAAAGGCTACATGTGTGGGAGTAAGCCCTTGAGAACAAGGGGTGTATCATTCGTGTGCCTGATCTGCACCTTCAGTCTCCAGGAAAGGGGTAGAATGCCCAGATTGGTTGCCTAACTTAGGCTACTGCGCTGTACTACCTAGATCTGTGGCTAAATAGATGTCTGGAGTGGATATTTGGGTACCAATATCCTATGGCTAATAATGTCATGCAAACCATTTCTGAATTTTACTTTCCTTTGAACTCATTGAAGTCTTAAATTCCTCAGGGCTGGGTTGCTCTATGTACTGAGTACATATGTGGCACATTAGCCATAGAATGGTGTGGTTACTTATGGCTTTATGATTTTGTTTAATCATCTATCATCACTGACTGTCAGAAATAGAGGTTTACTGTGGTTATGTGACTTCCTGATGTCTCTCTCTTAAGCTTTTAGGATCTAAAAAAAATTGACAATGCTTTTTTTTCTCTCTTTCATTTAATTTTTCTTATTGCCACCTGGTACACATTAGGTGTGGTTAATTAAGAAAGGCTTTTTTTCCAACTCTACTATTTTCTGTCCTTAAACAGTATGAAACTAAAGCATCTAGCTTATCTAATTTTCTCCTTCATTATAAACAAAAACAAGAAGCTCAATTAGAAAAAGAAAAGAACCCATTATGTCTCTTCCCAGGTGTCTGCATTTATTAAAAGGGTTTATTTCTAACAGAACTGGGGGAGAGATGAAAACACATTTTAGAATGATTTGGTGGGGGCTTTGGAAAAAGTATGACCATCTCTTGCTGGAGGGTATGTTAGAGATCACAATTGTTCATTAGTGATTAGCCCTGAGTAATTAAGAGATAAATTAGAAGAAGGGATAGAAATATCTTCAAATTCTAGTAAAGAAAAATCACAACAGTGAATAAATAAGTATGTTTTGATGAATAAATGAACACATTTATGCTTTAGTATATCTGAATTTCAATGACAAATTCTGCAGATAATCTTGAAGCATTTATTAATAATAGATATAAAATTATATTCAAAGCAAAAAGCTTTGTATTGTATTCAACACAAAAGATTGTATTCAAAGTGTAAAGGCTGCTAAGTAGTAGAATGGCATCAGGAAGGAACATCCCACAGGACTTGGTAAGAACAGACAGCATCAGTGTCATTAGCACACCTGGCACATCTCTTTACCTGCCGTTCATCAGTCTACCTAAGTCTAGACTGGAGGAAATAAAAGGATCTTTGGGACAACTGACTTTGTCTGTGAGCGAGTGCTGTAAATTCTCCTTTCTTTTCTTTTAGGGGAAGAGAGGAGGATGTTTTGATGCCAGACAAGTGACGGGGCTGCACTCCAAGACACCCACTCACAGAGACCGGAAGTATCTGAAGATGGTGTGAGTGGTGTTTGCATTGTGGGATGGATGTTTGCTTATGCAGTGGAATTATTAATCCCCCCATGTGCCTGTTGAAAACAGGATGTGGAGCGTGTGAGAGTAGGGGGAAGTGAGTTGAGCATTAGGGAAGTCACACTTCCAGTGTGTGGCAGGTAAAGGATGATGATTCTTCCACGGCCCAGGTGGGCACTCTGAAAGGGAACCAAGCTTCAGTCACGTCGCTGGAAGCATGAAGTCCCAGAACGTGTCACTGAGGGATGTGAAGTCAGGGCGGATCGAATGAGGTCCCTGTGAGGAGATTGTTTACATCAAGGAACTGAATGTTCTCTGCAGAGCTTCCTGAAGAACCTGCGTATGCTCCCTGTGTGAGGGCTGAGCCTTCAACGTCCATGACACAGGGAGAGCATCAGCAGTCGAAGAGGAGGAGGAGCAGCACCAGTGAGGTCAGAGACTGTCCTCCGCTTTCCTCTTACCTTCTCCAAGACTCCAAGCCATGGAGGAGAAGGGAAGACCCAGAAGAGGGAGGAGGTAGAGGTGGCGAGGGGGAAAAGCTGACACTGTCACTCTCCAAGCGCCGGCTAGTCTCAGCCAGGAGAGGAACAGAGCATTGAACTACATTTGAAGGTTAAGTTTTAGACTATATTCAATTTTGCTGGACTGGGTTGTTTTATACCTGAAATTGACTGTAAAGCTATACGTTTTGTCTGAAATGTCATTAGGGGGAAGACAAGGGTTATTTGATAGAATTCATTTAGGGGCAAAGATTGAAAAGAAACAAAAAAGCTTCGTTTGTCTGTACTCCATTGAATCAGATCATTTAAAACACCCATGAGGAACTGCATGATCCCATTCCTGACCTTGTCTCTGTTTTCATCTTCTACCATGATCTCTGAAGCCAAGGTCTCTTCTACCTTAGAACTTGCTGTTCCCTCTGCCTGGAAGGATCTTTCCTGGATCTTCACAAAACTGGCACCTGTCTTCCCTCAGCTCAAAGATTCCTCCCTCAGAGAGGTATTTCCTGACTGTCCAATTTTACTCCCCTCCCTTGTGCAATTACTTCATCCCATTACTCTGTTTATTTCCTTCATGCTATTTATCACCATCTCTAATTATTTTAATTGCTTATTTGTTTACTTGTTTATTGACATTGAATTAGTAGTCTATTTTCTCTCTATATATCCTAGTGTCTGGGATATAACCACTCAATAAACATGTATTAATGAATGAGTGAAACAAGCCTCAATAATCCAAGAGAATCTTAAGGTTACTAGTAAACAGTCAGAAAAAAAAAAAAAAATTGCCATGCAACTCTATTCCAAATGTCAACTGGTGGCTAATTACAGAATTAATTAGGGATCTACCTTAAGGCCTTTCACTGTAGGGAGACTAGGGAGACAGAAGCTTCAATCAGCTCTGTTTTCCTTGTGGGAAAATCCTGCCTTTTAGAAAGCAAAATGGAATAATAATTTGTGTTTACTATATAGAAGGCACTTTAAACATTTACTCATTTAATTTTAAAAGCTCTCTAAGGTCAATATTGCTGTTTTATAGATTCAGAATCTCACCGTTTTATAGAATCAGAATCTAAAGCTTATGGTGGGTATGTGGCCAGGAATGTGTTGTGCCAGCGCTGCTTCCAAATCTGTTTGGCTGCACAGTCCATGGTCTCCCTGGAATAGCATAGACTTTCCATCTTAAAATTCTCAGGCCACTAGTGACATCACTGGTGGCTTTATGGAATTGAGATGCCACTAACTCACTATTTTTTTTTTTATGACTTTCGCTACAGAATCAGGGGCTCATTACAACGAAGTCTTGGATTTGTTTGTTTTATCTTGTTTTGCATGTATTGTTTGGACAGAACTCTAAAGCCCTAAAGAATATAAACTGTAGAATCATCTTTCACTGGTTGTCTGAGAAAAGGATTATCTGTGCAAGTGATTTACCGAGAAGTGTTTATAAGAGAAACTGTTAAGGGTATGGGAGAGGCAGGACAGGGCAAAGCAGAAGCCAGGCAAGAGGCTGGTCTTGGGTAAAGACCTGGGGAGGAGGCAGTCAATTCCTGCAGGGGAATTGCTGAGTGGAAGACACAACTCAGAGTTATCTTGGTCTGGGGGGAGGAGACGGGCTTCCAAATTCCCCTGCCAGTCATGGACCGGGGATGGAGGTAGTGAGGTGCAGATGTAAACTTCCAGGTGCTCCTGGCTCTCTGCTCTTGCAGTCCATGCTGTGCTATGATAGAACTCACGAGCACCCAGTGGAAGATAGTTCTGTACATAGGACTTTGCAAGAAAAAGCACACTAAAGCCTGAGGAAAGGTGTGCAGAGATGGTGGAGGGGTCCCAGGAGACCTGAGTGAAGCACCAACCAGCGTCCATCAGACTGATCATAGCTGTCTTATTTTAAAGGAAAATTAAATGAATTTCTATTGTATAAGAAAAAAACCTTGAAAGTTTATTTTTGGTCATTTAAAAATTGAGCTATTTAATTTAAGCTCCAGTGATAATTCTTCACAGCTGGGTATTTTGAAATGAAGGTGCAGGGTGACATGGTGTTTGCCAAGCTGGCTTTCAGTGAAAATTGCATGTGTTCTAGTTGAGGCCTGGGGCCTCAAGGAGCAAGGCGTCAGAAAATGCACCGTTACTGATTTATGTGCTTTGACTGCCCTCTGTCTCTATCTTTAGTGTCTCCTCAGCCCTAGACCTCAGTACGCTTACTGCTTCAGAGGCCAAACGCTCTAAAGGCAATCTATAGGATGCCTCTCTTTCTAGCTGTTTCTTTATACTGAGAACCTTTATAGTCCTTGTGTCACTCCCAGTTAGACTTCACTTCTGTTCTGCGTTTTTCTGATCCTTCCCCTCAATTCCTTCCTTTGACCTACTGGCAGAATGTCTGGCTCTCTTATTCTTTAGCTCTCCCTGTGTTCTGTCTCTGTGTGTGTTTAAATTGCCATCATTCGCTTATTTTCAGTGAAAGAGCTTAAAATGGCAATACGGATAGTGCAACAACTGACTTTTAAAAAATATTTCTTCTAAAATCCCATACTTTCACTTTTCCTTTTGAGTATAAATCACTCTCTAATAACTTCAGTTTAATTTGCTTTTTATTTTTGTTGCAGCTCAAATTAATTTAATGGACAAGAGGAAAACCTGAAATAAGTTCAAGTACAATGGAGTCCAATTCATGGTTATTTGCCAGAGTTGAGTTAAATTTATAGTTGTTTGCCAGAAGTGATTCCTTATCTTAAAAAAAGGTAATCATAACATTCTAAATATTTCCATATGTATTTTGCAAATTATCAATTATGCAATAAATGCTGAGTTTACTGTAATGGTTAATTTATGTGTCAACTTGGCTGAGACATGGTGCCCAGATATTTGGTCAAACATTCTGGCTGTTTCTCTAAAAAGGTTTTTTGAATGAGTCTAGTATTTTAATCAGTGGACTTTGAGTAAGACAGATTACTCTCCATAATGTGGTTGTATCTCATTCCATCAGCTGAAGGCCTTCATCAAAAAGACTGACTGAGCAAGAAGGAATTTTGCCAGCAAACTGCTTTCGGACTCAAACTGCAACTCTTCCTGGGTTTCCAGCCTTCCAGCTTACCCCGCTGACTTGGGACTTGCACAGCACAATCATGTGAGTCAATTTCTTAAAATCCTTCTCTCTATATGTCTATGTATCTATATCTAGCTATCCTGTTAGTTCTGCTTCTCTGGAGAATCCTGACAAATACTTTAAACTACTTTGTTAAAATTCCATCCTTTGAAAAGGGGAAAAAATCCTTTAGATGTAAGGGATTCCAATGAAATTTTATTTCAGAAATCATAAATGTGGAGTGTAGTCTATTTTTGATGATAGTCTGAATGTGTCCCCTAAAACTCCTGTGTTGGAAGCTTATCTCCAATGCAACCATGTGTGGAGGCAGGGCCTTTTGGGAGGTGTTTAGGTCACCCTAAACACCTCCCAAAAGGCGTTTGGGAGGGCTCCACCCTCATAAAAGGCATGATGAAAGGAGTTTGGTCCTTTTTGCTTTTCTCCTTTCTGCCTAGTGAGGACACCGCATTCTTTCCCTTTGGAGGAGGCAGCATTCAAGGTGCCATCTTGGAAGCAGAGAGCAGCCCTCACCAAATGCTGGTGACTTGATCTTGGACTTTCCAGCCTCCAGAACTGTGAGAAATAAATTTCTTTTCTTTATAAATTACCCCATCTGTGACATGTTGTTATAGCAGTATAGATGGATAATGATCTACAAACAAACGTGTACATGTTAAAGGAAAATGATAACAAAAGCCAGTTTCTACTCTCCTTACCCATTACTGTTGACTGAGGTTTTTATGTTTTGTCACTTTTCAGCCCTCCCAGCAATGAACAGACTGTGAACCATTTGTCCTTCTCCTAAAAAAGGCTTTAAATTAATATAGTTTTTTTCACATTTGAGTAACATATAGGCTTTTTAAAAATGAAAAAATACAAATATCCAGTGTTGAACGATAATTTTTATTAAAACAGCATATAAATATGAACAAAATAGGAATAAACTCTTTTATTTTGTTCAGTGATATATCCCAGCACCTAGAGTAGTGCCTGGCATGTATTAACTATATCCATTCATTTATTGGGGAATGAAAGAATGATGGCTTATGGTTCTTATAGAACTATAAAATTCAAAGCAAATTTTAACATTAAATGCATAAAAATCCAATAAACTATTTAATAATGTTAATTTGATGTCCTATATGATATTGTTTTACTAAAATTTAATTTCTACTTTTTGGCCAAATATGGTGCTGTTATGATTCAAAAGTATTTGGTTTTAACATTTCTATTAAAATCAACCCAAGTGCCTATCAATTCATGAGTGGATTATTAAAATTTGGCATATGTATACAATGGAATATTACTCAATTATAAAAAGTGACGGTGATCTAGTACCTCTTATATTTTCCTGGATAGAGCTTGAGCCCATTATACGCAGTGAGGTATCACAAGATCAGAAGAATAGGCTCCACATGTACTCGCCATCAAATTGGCACTGACTGATCAACACTATGGTGCTCACATGGTAGTAATATTCTCCAGGGAATAGGGGGTTGTTGGGGGGGCTAAACTCACAACTAATGGACGCAGTGAGCATTGTGGAGGGGGAGGGCATGCCTCTAATCCTCACTTGGGTGAGGCAAAGATATAAAATGTAACCAAAATGTTTGTACCCTCATAATATCCTGAAAAAAAATATGAGGAGCAGGCCCAAGATAGCTAACTCGATGCAGCTAGTGCATACACACCTCTATCATGGAGAGGAACCAAAATAGCAAATAGATAATCATACCTTGAATAGATGATCTAAGAGAGAACACCGGGATTCAACAGTGTACCAAAAACAAAGGAGAGGGAAGAGAGTCAGCCTTCTTGACCAGGATCAGCTGGGAACTGGAAGAAACTCCTGGGTGCAGGGAAGGGGTGAGATACCTCAAGGGGTCCACATTCCCACCATGCAATTCTAGCTATGGGAGAGCCCCTTGCCCCTTGCAGGCTTCCAGAGTAACATAGGGAGCTGCCTAAAGATTTCACAGAGTCCCTCTTGCTTGATCTTCTGTCATGGTTTCAGTAGGATTTATACCAGTTCTTTGTATGTCTGGTAGAATTTTGCTGTGACTCTATCTGGTCCTGGGCTCCTTTTGTTGGGACAGTTTTTATTACTGATTCAATCTTGCTACTTGTTACTAGTTTACTCAGGAGTTCTATTTCTTCCAGGTTATATATGTTCAGGAATTTGTCCATTTTCTCTAGGTTTTCTAGTGTGAGCATACAGTTGTTCACAATAGTCTCTGATGATCTTTTGTATTTCTGTGGTATCAATTGTAATGTCTCCTTTTTTATTTCTGATTGATTTTATTTGGATCATCTCTCTTCTTGCTTAGTCTAGCTAGTGTTTTATCAATTTTGTTGATCCTTTCAAAGAACAAACAAACTTTTTGTTTTGTTGATCCATCATTGTATTGTTTTTTTGGCCTCTATTTCATTTAGTTCTGTTCTGATCTTTATTTTTTGAGGTTCTTATGGTCTTTATGTTTTTGGTTTGTTCTTGTTTTTCTAGTTCCATGTAGTGCATTGTTAGGTTATTAATTTATGATCTTTCTACTTTTTTTGATGTAGGCATTTAATGCTATAAACTTCCCTCTCAGTATTGCTTTTGCTTTATCCCCCTCGTTTGGTATTGTGTGTTTTCACTTTCATTCCAAAATTTTTTTAAATCACCACCTTTATATCTTCATTGACCCAGTGGTCATTCAGGAACATGTCGTTTAATTTCCATGTGTTTCTATTGTTTCTGAAGTTCCTTTTCCTATTGATTTCCAGCTTTATTCCACTGTGGTCTGAGAAGATACTCGATATGATTTCTATTTTTAAAAGTTTGTTAAGACTTCTTTTGTTGCCTAAAATATGGTGTCTTTTGGAGAATGTCTTGTTTATTGATGAAAAGACTGTATATTCTGTAGTTGTCGGGTGGAACATTATGTAAATGTCTAGTAAGTCCGTTTGTTCTAAAGTCTAATTTAAGTCCAATGTTTCTTTGTTAATTTTCTGTCTTGATCTGTCTAGTACTGTGTGTGAGGTACTGAAGTCTCACCACTATTGTGTTGCAGTCTATCTTTCTTTACATCTAGTAATATTTTTTTTTTCTCTGAATCTGAGTGCTCTATGATGGGGGCATATATCTTTAGGACTAGTATATCCTCTCACTGAATTGATCCCTTTAGCATTCATCATACAATGAACTTCTTTGTCTTTTTTTTTTCCTACTATGTTTGATTTAAAGTCTATTTTATCTGATATAAGTATAGCTAGTCCTACTTGCTTTTGGTTTCTGTTTGCATGGAATATCTTTTTCTATCCCTTTACATTGGGTCTATATATGTCTTTATGGGTAAGGTGAGTTTCTTTAAGGAGCATATAGTTAGATCATTTTTTTAAAATATCCAATCTGCCCATCTATATCTTTAAAGTGGAGCATTTAATCCATTTATGCTCAAAGTTAGTATTGATAAGTGAGGCTTTGTTCTTGTCATATTGTTAGTTGATTCCTAGTTGTTTTATAATTTCTTTGTTTCTTTCTTTTCCTGTCTTTTTGTCTTTGTGATTTGCTGAACATCTGTTATGTTGCCATTTAATTCCTTTTTCTTCCTCCTTTGTGTGATCATTTTATAAGACCTGTGAGTTTTATAATTTTTTTCGTGATGGTATTGAACTTTCATTTCCATGTTTAAAACACCTTTGAGTATTTCCTGTAGGGCTGGTCTAGTGGTGACGAATTCTCTCAGCATTTGCTTGTCTGGTAAAGACTTTTATTTCTCCTTCATTTATGAAGCTTAGTCTGGCAGGATATAACATTCTTGGCTGCCAGTTTTTTTCTTTTGGCACTTTAAAAATGCCATCCCATTCTCCTCTGGATGCTAAGAGGTCCTCTGTTAGTCTGATGGGGTTTGCTTTATAGGTGACTAGATAGTTTTCTCTTGCTAATTTTAAAATTATCTCTTTCACTTTGACTTTAGTCATTCTGATTACAATATGCTGTGGTGAAGTCCTTTTTGCAGTGTATTTGCCTGGGGATCATTGGGCCTGCTGAATGTGAATGTTTAACTCTCTTGGTAGTCCAGGGAATATTTCAGAAATTATTTCTTTAAATATGTTTTCTAAGCTTTTTGATCTCTCTTCTCCCTTTGGAATACCAATAATTCATAAGTTCAGTCATTTTATGTAGTTCCAGACATCTCAAAGGTTTTCTCATTATTTTTAATTCTTTTTTCCTTATTTTTGTCTGACTGGATTATTTCAAAAGACCTGCCTTTAAGTTTTGAGATTCTTTCTTCTGCTTAGTCCAGTGTTTTCTTGAAGCTTTTGAATGTGTTTTGTATTTCCTTCAATGAATTTTTCAGCTCCAGAATTTGTTTTCTTATTAAATCGTCTCTACCTCCTTGTTAAATTTCTCATTCATATTCTGAAATGATTTTCTAATTTCTTTATAGTGGTTTTCATGTTGCTCTCCCATTTCATTTAGCTTGTTTAGAATCAATATTTGGATTTTTTTAAATCTGGCATTACATGGAATTCTTTTAAATTGGGATCCATTGCTGGACAGTCATTGTGGTCCTTTGGTGGTGTCATATTTTCTTGCTTTCTCATGTTTCCTGTGCCATTCCATTGATATCTGTGCATCTGATGTAGCAGTCACTTATTCCAATTTTTTGAAATTTCTTTCAAGGGGAGAATTTTTTTCCTGAAAGTGTATATACATTGTTGGTTGAGTAGAACACTTTGGCTTTGATTTTGGGTGCCTGTGATAGTAGGATCTTTGAATTTCTTAGTCAGTACACAGGGTCAGTGGTACCTGTGATTTACTTGGGGGTTTAGGGAGCAGTTATTAGTTGCGGCTGTGGTAAAACTTTGCTGGGGACATACACAGCAACTGAGCCGGTGGTGAATCCCAGTGGTGGAAGCAGTGGGCTGAGTATGCCTGATTTTAGACTCCAGAGCAGCTTACTCTGGCAGTGGTGTTAGTGTGCCCTGGGGGGTCAATTCTTGGGCCTTCAGGTGGCTTGCTCAGAGGCTTGTAGTTGAAGCAGAGGGCTGGGTATATGAGTGGGTTCTTGGGTCCCTGCACAGCTGGTGTGATGTGAAAGTTGGCAATAGTAGTGGTAGAGTCAGCCACTAGGACCCAAAAGGTTTGTTTTGGTGTTACTGGTAGATGCAATGGATTGGGCAGACTAGTCCCCAGTCCCATAGCTGCCTGTAATAGGGTGAAAGGTATTGTCTGTCCTAAGTGTTCTTAGGAGAGCTTGATCTCCCTTGTCCCGTCCCAGCCAGGTTGCTGCGCAGCCATGTCACCTTGAACTCAGCCCAAGGATGAGGCATGGCCCAGTGTCAAACCTTGAAAATGGTGCCAGCTCTGGGCTTGCAATCAAAGAAGGCAGGGCCCTTTTCAGGCAAGCAGCATGGGCAAGAAACTGTGGGGAGTGCTGTCTGCTCACGTCTCAGTCTCACAGGAGCCTGTACCAGGGCAGTAGGAATTATTCTAGGTGTGTGTAGGAGAGCTTGGGCTTCCTTGTCCCTCTTCAGCTGAGCAGGGCTGCAGCTGCATCAGCTCAAATTTAGCCCAAGGGTAGGGTGCAGCCCCGGGTTAAACTCTCAAAATGGTGCCTTGGATAGGTGACCAGAAAGGTTGGGGCCCCACCCAGGCAGGCACTTTGGGCAAGAAACCTGCAAATGCTGTCCTCTCATGTCTCAATCTCAACAGCACCCCACAGCAGGGAGGTGGAGGCCTTCCCAGGGGTGTGTGGAAGCTCCTGGGCTCCTCTATCCCTCCTTGTGGGTATACAGTGGCTGTAGGTGTGCCCACAGTTCCCTGCTATCTAGGATCTCAGAATGGCACCCAGCTCAAGCTGCTCTAGGCTCAGATACCTATGGGGTTCTGCATGAGTTCCCTTTCTGGAACAACATCTCAATGCAGTTTCCAAGTGGTTCCTTATGTTAGGCTTGAGATCCACATGGGTCGGGGGGTTCTGTTGCAGCCAAGCTCATCTTGGAAAGTGGAGCTCTGGGGATTCCTCTCATTTTTTCACTGCAGCTGGGACCTTCTCTGCTTACTATTCTGGTTCCTCTCTGTGGAGAAGGCACATACTACCTGTTTCTAGTCAGTCATCTTGATCCTGTCTCCTCTAGGAGAGATTTTGTTAAATCAAACCTACAAAATCAATTCAGTTTCCAGTTAGGTTATAGGAACAGTGGAATCTGCTTGCTTTGCCTTGAACACTTTTCGCTCAGATGTCTCTCATGGCTCATTCCTTCATCTCCTTCAGGCCTTTGCTCAAATGTAACCTTCTTCTTGAGACTTCTAGGATTATTAAAAAATTGAACCCCCAGAAAATCCTATCTCCTTCCTTGAGGAGTTTTCATCTTAGCACTTATTACCATATAATATACCATATATATATATATATACACACACACACACATACCTTCTCTCTCTCTCTCTTTCTCTTTCTTTCTTTCTCATGAACATATGAACAGGAAAATGCATTTTTAACAGAAATTATATCTACGTAATAAATATCAGTTTGTGTATTGGTTTTTTTTCACTGAATGATGTAACTTGGATATCTGTCCATGTTTGCACATGTAAGATCTACCTCACTCTTCTTAACTTCTCCAAAAAGATATACCATAATTACTCATTTATTCTCTTACTGATGGAAACTTCCCCACTAGTTTTATTGGTGTTGCAAAAAAATGCTGCAATAAAGATCACTTTACAAGCTTCCTTTTACATGTGAACAAGTTTTTCTAAGACTATTTATAAGGAAGTATAATTTTTAGGTCATAGGCTATTGTTTCAATGATACATTCTCCATAAAGAAAAATTACTCCAAACATCCATTTATAATTATCTCTTACAGTTCTCTGGGTTGCTTATGCTCAGTTGAGAGATTCTCATTTGAGTCCTCTCATATGGTTGTAGTCAGATAGCTGTTGGGCCTAGAGTCAGTCATCTGAAGGCTCAAGTGGGCTGATGTGCAAGAAGGCTTCTATATTTACATGCATGGAGCCTTATGTGGGATGACTGGAACTGATGGGGAGTAGTCAGGCATCTCTCTCTTTCTATGTGCCCTCTCACATGGCTAGCTTGAGCTTCCTTATAATGTGGTGATATCAGGGAAGTCAGACTTCTTACATGACAGCTAACTTCCCACAGAGCCAGTGTTCCAAGGAATAAAGTGCAAGGCTTCCTTTAACCCGGCCTTGGAAATCCCTCAACATCATTTCAGCTGCATCTCTTGGTGAAACAGGGAGAGAGGGGAGGGAACTACACAAGGATGTGAATAGTGGAAGATGTAGTTCATTTGGGGGCTATATTTGGAGATTAGCTACCAAGGATATGGCTTTCTCATAATATTTTAGCAGGTTGGGCCTAGAACTAATGTTAAATTAAAATGGAGATTTAGTGAAAAACAAGTCTCAAATTAATAGAATAAATATATTTAGCCTTGTAACACTACTTACCTAGTGACCCCTACAGTTCTTGGGTCCATTTTATGGTCTATACAAAGTGTTTTCAAGGAATTAAGCAGTCTAGATCTAGGAATCCAGAAATTTCAGAGATGGAAATGATCATAGATATTTGTAGTCCTCTCTTCACACTTTATAGATGAAGAAACTAAGGCCCAAAGAAGTTAGAGTAACATGTTCAAGGTACTTGAAATAAGCAGTTTATGGCAGAAACAGGAATAGTGCTCAGGCTTCTTTCAATGTTCTTTCCCTCATGTTTTATTTTACTGTGAATCAGCTTCAGTGGGAGATAGTATATCTCCTATAGGAAGATGCTTGTATTCATGTAAATTTAATAATATGAGAAGTGGTGGTAGGTGGTAGCATTTATTATTTAGTAAGTAGGATGTGAATGTAATCCCTTTTTTGATAACTATTTGCAGTGGTTTTAATGGCCAACTCCTTAGAAATAGTGTATGCATTGATTCATTTCACTTGGTGATATATTTCAGGGAATAAAATAAAGTCTTAATGCATGGTTTATGGTTGATAAACCAGGGATCAACTTGTTTCACAAAACAGTCTAGAAGGTTCTTAGAAATGACTTTTGGGTCCTGGTTTATGGTCTACCACTGGGTGGTAAGTCTAGCATTGGGACTGCCAAGGAAACATAGGGAAGCTTGGCACATGGGATGATAAATAATTATGTACTAGGTATAATAATTCTAGGAAATATGTTCTGTTTTTTTTTGAATACCAATCTATTAATTTCTTCTAGAACTTTCCTAGGAGGTATGATGTGGATATTATGGAGGATGAGACGGCACTGAGTTCCATCGTTCTCACAGAGTTTAGATGTCATTCATTGGTGGATGAGAGACTAAGAGCTTGAAGTGGGGCTGATATATCGAGCTCAACTACTCATCAGGAACTCTGCTGTTATGGCAAGAGATAAACCTGGATGATTATCAGAAGCAGCTGTGGGCCAGATGGGACAGGCAATGATTGCTACAGCCTAATTCATGGGAACTTCAGCACTCAAGAGGAAAGGCATGTGCTTTGCCCTACTCCTGCCTCCACCCAGGATAAAGCCAATTCTGCTCTTTATTCCTTTTTATATTTTGTGCCCTGTCCTCTTACTCAAACCTCACTGAGCCTTCAGTGCCAACTTTAATTTCCCTTGCAGCTTTCTCTGACAATTCCATCCTGCACTGGTCACACAACTCTCAAATATATTTTATCTATTAGTTTTTTTTTCAAAACAGTATAAAAGAGTGTGTTTAACCATACTGAGCTCATAATAGAGCAAATGAGTGAGCAGATTAATAATTCATGCTGTAGCATGAACTGGCAACAGAGAAAGTTGGTTAAAGGAAGGTAGAGGAGCTTTGTCTTCTAAGAATTAGGGCTCTACAGTCATCTGGCATCCACTTGATGTTGTATCTATGACTAGAAATGTACAGGATTATACCTCCAGGAATCTTCTGAATTCTTTGTTTAAGGTCCTGGTCAATTGTGGCTATAATGTAACACTTGTGCTGAGTTTCTCTCTGTCCTAAGCAGTCATTTGCATGGGCTCCTTTATGTGTGCATGGTAATATCCCACCTTGGTGATTCTTAGGGCCACTCAATACTTCTGCCCAATTTCTCAATTTTACCCATTACACAGTCAGTTATATAAGAGATACATTTGGCATATAGATAGTCAATCATTAACTGCACTAAGTCAAGTTTGACTTTAATTGAAAAGTTGATAAAGTTGGCATCAACTAGGATGTGATAGGTTGGGATCAGCTGTGTATTATATTGGAAGAATAGGCAGGGAGAATGTTGGGGGACTTGGCTTTCCTTCAGCACACTTGGATCTTTCTTTTCTTTCTTTTTAGGTTTTAATCTATCTTTTTCTTTAAGCCTCTGATATCTGAAACTAAGCATTCACTTCATGGTTGCATATTTACTTTCTTTTGCTTCCCCATGCTGATGCCACACTCTTGTTTCTTCTGGAATCCTCACCTGTTAGATTGTTCGGACAAATGTTTGGAATGACTTTTTCACTTGGGTTAATATTTGCTATCCATCAGTGGTTCACCTCAATGGCTGCACATTAGAATCGTCTGGGGAGCTTGCAAAAATCCTTATACCCAGACTATGGACCAGATCAATTAAATCAAACCAGCATCATTTTATAACTCCCCAGGTGATTTCAATGTGCAGCCAAACTTGCAAACACTACTATTCACCTATGCTGTAATTCCCAAGATGGAAGAGTTGGGTGTTAAACTCTTTTTGTATGCCTCCTAGTTCTTAGCACAGGCTTGGCCACAGAGTGGTGATTTCCAAACATTGGTGCTTGGTTCATGGATAGAAGAATGCAGTGTCTACATGTGTGATGAGTTAGGTACTTGGTTGTCACACCTCTTTAGCAGTCCAGACAGGCACTGATGAAAGTGTTAAGATGTATGCTCTGGACTGAAATCTGGATTAATACCCTGGCCGTGCCACTCAGTAGCTATAAGACCTTGGGCAAGTGAATGGAAGTCTTTGTGCTTCAGCTGAGTCCTCTGCAAAATGGGGAAGAGTATACTTGTTTACCTCATAGGATTCTTCTGTGGATGATTTTTTCTTCAACTGTAGTAAAAAACTTATAACATGAAATCTACCTGATTAACAAATTTTTGAGTCTATAGTACAGTATTGTTAACTACATGAGCATTATTGTACAGCATATCTATAGGACTTTCTCCATCTTTACATGACTGAAACTCTATACCCATTGCAAAGCAACTCCCCATTTCCTCCTCCCATTGGCCCCTGGAAAACACCATTCTTCTTTCTGCTTCTAAGATTTTGACTACTTTAGACACCTCATATAAGTAGAATCTTCAGTATTTTTCTTTCTGTGACTGGCTTATTTCATCTAGCATAATGTCCTCAATGTTTATCTATGTTGTAACAATATCACAATATGTTTTTCTTTTTAAAGGCTAAATAATATTCCATTGTATGCATATACCACATTTTCTTTATCCATTCATCTGTCAGTGGACTATTAGGTTGTTTCCCTTTCTTGCCTACTGTGAATAAAGCTGCAATGAACATGGTAGTTCAAATATTTCTTTCTGCTTTCAAAATTTTCTCTCTGTCTTTGATTTTTTTTGACGATTTGATTAAAACATGTCTCAATGTGATCTTCTTTGGGTTCATCCTTGATGGGATATATTGGGCTTTGTGAATCTAGATGTCTATTTCATTCCACAGATTTGGGAAGATTTTGGCCATCATTTCTTCAAATAAGCTTTCTACTTCTTTCTTTCTCTCTTCTCCTTCTAAGACACCCATAATGTATATAGTGGTATGTTTGCTAGTGTCTTGTAATACCTTTGGCTTTCTTAACTCTTCATTCATTTTTCTTTTGCTTCTCTGACAGGAAAATTTTATTAATAAATGATCTGTCTTTGAATTACTGATTATTTCTTCTGCTTGATCAAGTCTTCTGTTGAACCTCTTAAGTGAATTTTTCAAGTCAGTTATTTTATTCTTCAGCTTGAAATTTGTGTTTGGTACTTTTAAAATATCTTCTATCTCTTTGTTGATATCTCATTTTTTATGCATTGTTTTCCTAAGCTCACAGAGCATCTTTATGAAGATTATTTTGAAGTCTTTGATAGACAATTCATATACCTCTGTTACTTTAAAGTTGGTTTCTAGAGATTTATTTTATTTCTTTGGTTAGGCCATGTTTCCCTGTTTCTTCATGTTCCTTGTTGCTTTGTGTTGGGATGAACAAAGCATTTGTAAAAACAACCACCTTCCCAAGTCTTTACTGGGATCATATAGGGACAGACCTTCACCAATCATCCCAGCTAGAGAGTCTGGTGATTTCTCAACTTCTTCCAGGGATGTGTCTTCTCTGGACTTGTGCATGTAAATTCCCAATTTTCTGGTTCTTTTTTCTGGAGTGTGTAATTTCTTGTTCCCTCTGGTGTTTGTCTGCAGTATTGCAGGTTCTCTGGAGCTGCCATCTGGTACTCAGCTCTTTTTTATGCTCACTGGCACCCTGGCATCTAGAGTATGCAGGGTGCCAATAGTACTCTGAGTCAGGTTAGGAAGAAATTCATCCCTTAGCATCCCCTGGAGAAGCTGGAACATTGGATATAACTTTTCCCCTTGAGGGAGAAGCTGCCAAGTTTATCAGCCTCTGTCTTCTGTCCTTGGAGTTGCAGCAAGCCACCCAAGTCTTTTTGGTTGTCAGTGGTTCTGGGCATCTTGAATTCGCTGGGTCCCACCAGTGCTCCCAGTTGGTTGAAACAGAAACCAGTCCCTCAGACAGCCCCCTCCCAAGGCTCCAACTCTTCCCTCCCCAGGGAGAAGTCAAGAGTTTGGGGTTTTCTCTCATTCGTGCTGCGCTGAGCTGAGGGTGAGGGGAAAATAGCAGGTGCATGTGGGCTAATTCATATCACCACCTTTGTTCTTAGTGGCCCCCAACTTGGTGCCATTTCCTGTCAGTGCTTATATTCATGTAAGGCAGAAACCAGTCTCCAGCCCCCGAGAAGTCTAAACATTAGGTCTATGTTCAGTCTTCTCTTTCCCTCCCCAGGAAGAAGCTGGGAGTTAGGAATGATCTTGTGACTGCTATGGGCTATGCTTGGAGGAATGATTGCCACAGATTTACCTGTTGGCTTTGATGTGATTCGTTTCATGCTTGCCCACGGTGCAGGAGCCTCTGATCTGGTTTCTGGATTTCTCACAGAGGAAATTGATCCAAGTATTGTTGTTGAATCATTGTTTTTGTGGGGGAAGAATAGTTTTGGGCTTCCTATTCTATCACATTGCTGATGTCATCCCCTAAAAATGAGTGTTAATGCATAAATGGCTTAGAAAAATTCCTGGCATTTAGTAGCCACTCAACAAATCTTGGCTAATTTTATTTTTCTGCTTTAAGGGGGCTCTTCTATTTTTTTGTTGTTGTATTCCCTATTTCTTATAGTTCTTCAAAGATTGAGTAAATAGCATAATGAGAATAATAATGATAATAGAAAAATTCTGATATGTTGAATCCAACTTCAAAAGAGAAAACAGAAGAACTAATACTAAATCATATTTGTTTCTTTTGAATCACTAACACACTAAAAAGTCAATAATTATTGGGCATTATAAGGTTGGCATAAGAAGCACTGATGCGCAGTAAATAAACACTAGTGGTGCTTTATGATAGTTACCAAAGAGCATAACTTACTTCCTGTGGTCTACAACTACTGTAATCCAGAAGGAACTAGACTAACAGAACTCATAAGACAAAAATAATAACATTCAACCAGAACTTTCTGGCAAACTATAATAGAGTAGTTCTCATTGAAGTTACTTAAGTTGCCATCAGACATCTATGTTAAGACAGGTGCTACCGTGTTTTGAATTTATGTTTAGAGAGAGTGTTTGTAGATAGGAATGGTGGGTTTACATACTCTTATTCCTCTGTGGATATATTATATATCATTATCACAGTTTCTAAAGTGTCACTATAGTTAAGACACTATATCTGAACTGGAGTACTTTTGAGAGTAATAGCGGATACTATCAATAATTATGCCAGATCTAGAGCACCCCAGAACTTACAGTCAGCCTGACTAATGAGAAAGAAAAATAAAATCCTAAGGACCCCAACCAACTTAATGGAACCCCTCTTGGCCAAGGGGACCCCAAGAAACCTTAAAACTAAGTTCCCAGCCATGACAGGACAGGAGGTCAGGCACACCTTGTTATAACGCCTTCCCCCACTAACTGCCATTAGGCTCTCTTCCCTGAGGGTTAAACAGAACCAGCCCTTTGGAAAAACTTCCTCCACCACTGATTTCAACCAACTTCTTAATGCTGCTCCTCCCTTTTTGTGGTATTGACACAACTGACCAGTATTCCTTCCTGATGAGAGACCACTGACCTCGGAATGGTGCTGGCCAGTCTATGGAGGATGTGCAGTGAAGGTTTTCCTGTCCTCTGCCTCACCTTTTGATGTCAGAAGGCTGAAAATTCCACCCTCAGATGATACTAATGTTGCCATCTTTTGTACATATGACCCATGAAGGGGCTTGAAGCTCAATTGTGCATGTGTATTATTTTTCCTTTATAAATATTCGTGACTCCTCCTATAACTTATTAAATATGTATATTTGTCCTCACAACTCAGCATAAATTCCTGTTCCTTTACCATTCCATCACAGTGTCCATTTCTGGCTTCTGGCTGGAGGCTATGCCTCCTGGCCTGTCAAAAGGGTCACCTCCAGACTGAAACACTTTATATAAAATAAAGTTCTCCTTTCCAAATTTATGAATCTTGTTATTCTTCAGTTGATACTATGATCACCAAGGAGCATCACATTCATACACAGTGGAAGGAAGATGTTAGAGGCTATGAGATTGCCTCTCTCTTTGCTCCCACCTGAAGTCTTCTCTATTTTTCCTGTGTGTTTGAACTTTTATGCACCTCTGGCAGTGACTGACTGCGTAATGCCATAGTTAAGTGCAGTTTTCGCTATTGGGCATAGGTTAAAAAAATAAAAGATTATAGCAACTCTACATAGTTAAAAATTAATGATACTTTTCTCTGAAGACAAATAAATATTACAGAAAGAATGTTCTTCACCTTCAATTGTAACGAAGAACCTAGTAGCTATATTTATGTCTATATCTCTATTTCTATCTGTTCATCTGTTTTTCCTCTTTTTGACCAAAATGTGTTAGAATTTATGCTTGAGGCCTGAAGTCTCTCACTAGTTAGAAAGAACTACTCTTTGTTGATAGTCTAAAGAGAAATTAAAAGTGAGAAACATAGTAAGAGGGGAAAGACCATGTTAGAGATTTTTCCCTTGAATTTTTCTGTGTTATAACATTTATAGCACATAATTACTTAAAGAAATTATTCCAAATTCTCCCGGGATTCTCCTAAAGTGCTTTTATTTAAAACTAGTAACTTCTGGAACATTTTCCATGGTTTGGCTCCCAAGGCTTCCCATGAGTAGTGCAGAGCTCAAGAAAGCTGCCAATACTTTCCTTAAGTCAGAAATTAGTTCAGCTTCCTGAGGTTGCAGACCAGCTGTACTGTTGCAGCTTTATGAGGCTGCAACTTCTCTGCATGTTTTATACTCCTATTTTAATTTTTGGATGGCAGATTCTCTAGGTACTGCTATTCCATACCCCATATGCTGATTTTTCCCTTTTTACTATTTGAAACAGGGTAATCTTTTCCTATATACACAAGTGACCTTGAAATGGAGGCACTTATCTCAGAAGCTTTTAGGTCCTGTGCATTTTCCCCTGTTAAAACCAAGAAATCTCATCATGGAATGCATTGGCTTACTGAAGGTTCCCTGGGGCTTTGGACTACGTTACTTTGAATTTCCTGCATTCTTTCCTTTTTAACTGCGTGTGTGTGTGTGTGTGTGTGTGTGTGTGTGTATGTGTGTGACAGAGAGAGAGAGAGAGAATTTTATGCACCTTGAATATAGCATCAAGGCAAATTTTCTGGAGAGAACAATGCAAGGAATGTACCTTTGTGGAGAAAGGAAGTCTGGATGAAATGATCTGTCTGGGTTTTCAGATGCATTATGTTTTACTCCTTTGGTTTGTTGAAATTTTTACTTCCTAATAGATATCTCTAATGAAACCTTTATGTGAAACTAACTGCAGCAAGGGCATTTTAAAAAATCTGTACAGAGTTATTTTTGGGGAAGCCTATTAAAAGCAGAATTGTAATTAAATGACCTTTGAATGACTCTTAAATCTGGGTTAATATGAATCTGCTTTACTCTGTATCCAACACTTTGAATGCTTAGAATCAGGTAAATTAACATGAAAGAACGATTAGCATGGGCGGACTTTGGGGAACGCATCACTCTTTTAGGCCCAGAGACACAATAGGACAAAGTGGTAAAGTGCTCTGGCCAGGTCTGAGTTGGATATTCCCGAGTTTGAATTCCTAGACCTATGCTTCCTGGGGCTCCCCTTGGGCATGTTGCCTAGGTTTCCTGGGTCACAGTTTTCTCATCTGAACAATTGGGATAATGACACCTTATTCACAGGGTTTTTGTGAGGGTTAAATGACATAAAGGCACAAAGCCCATTACCAGGCACATTGAAGCGCTCAATAAGTAAAAGGCATGTTTTCTCATTTTTAACACCAGTGAGTACACGGTGCAGACTGATCTTGCAGGAATTCTCAGCTCATTTTTATTCTGCTGCTTTCCTTTACTCACACTAAAAAAAATAAAACCCTCATACCACAACTCCAAGGAAGTCTCTTGAAAGTTGGGGATCATTTAAATCACTAACCTATGTTTATTTTCGCCAACACTTGCTCATAATGTTTATACCCTTCAACTAATGGGAATACATTTATAGGGTCTTTGTTAAATAACGTGCCCCCTTCCAAAAAAACCTCACTAAAACTTCAGACTAAAACTACATAGAGTTGTATACATCAACATAACAACTATTTTTATTGCCAAGGAGCTTGCATGTTGTGTCTCAGTATTTTTAAAACTCATATTAAATGCCCTGCAATATTAATTTGTCACAAATACTATTTATTTTATTTTTTAATTTATTTCTATGTCAGGGTATTATGAGGGTACAAACATTTTGGATACATTTTATGTCTTTGCCTCACCCAAGCGAGGATTAGAGGCATGCCCTTCCCCTCTCCAATGCTCACTGCATCCATTAGTTGTGAGTTTACCCCCCCAACCCCCTAATCCATGGACAATATCACTACCATGTGAGCACCATAGTGTTGATCAGTCAGTGCCAGTTTGATGGTGAGTGCACGTGGAGGCTATTCCTCCGATCTTGTGATACCTCACTGCGGATAATGGGCTCAAGCTCAATCCAGGAAAATATAAGAGGTGCTAGATCACTGTCGTTTCTTATAATTGAGTAATACTCCATTGTATACATATACCAAATTTTAGTAATCCACTCATGAATTGATGGGCACTTGGGTTGTTTCTACATCCTTGCAATAGTGAATTTTGCTGCCATAAACAGTCGGGTGCAGATGTCTTTTTTATAGAATGTATTTTGCTCTTTTGGGTAGATGCCTAATAGTGCTATTGCTGGATTGAACGGTATTTCTATTTTTAGCTCTTTGAGGTTTCTCCAAATTCTTTTCCACAGAGGTTGCACTAATTTGCAGTCCCACCAGTAGTGTAAAAGTGTTCCTGTCTCTCCACATCCTCGCCAGCATTTGTTGTTTTGGGATTTTTTGATAGAGGCCAATTTCACTGGGGTTAGGTGATATCTAATTGTGATTTTGATTTGCATTTCTCTAATGATTAGCGATGTTGAGCATTTTTTTTATATGTTTGCTGGCCATTATTCTTTCTTCTTTTGAAAAGTTTCTGTTCATTTCCTTTTCCCATTCATTGATGGGGTTGTTTGATTTAGAAGACTCCCAAAGCAATTGCAGCAGCAACAAAAATAAATAAGGGGATCTGATCACATTAAAAAGCTTTTGCACAGCCAAGGAAACTATCATTAGAGTGAATAGACAGCCTACAGAATGGGAGAAAATATTTGCTCTCTGCACATTAGATAAAGGGCTGATAACAAGAATCTATCTAGAACTTAAAAAAATCAACAAATACTATTTAATATAATTTTGTTTAACTCTATAATAATAATAGCTTGCATAGAATGCTACATGCCAGGCATTGTGCTAAGTGCTCTATGAGGATTGGGTTCTCACACTTGTATTCCTTATTATATTTCCCAATTAATGAGTGAGAAAACTGAATCTATTATAAAAGAGGTCAAGCAACACTGGCGGCAAATAGCAGAGCTGGCATCTGGGAGCTTGGCCTTGGCATGTTCACAGTGATGGTGAGGCTGCTGTTCCAGTCTGCCTAGACAATGCGATTTACGGTGAACACGTGCTGTCAATTTGAGAGTCTATAATTTTAGAAGTTGTGGCTAGGCAGAGTGCCTATGTGACCAGTCCCTATTAAAAACCTTGGGTTCTGAGTCTCACACGGGCTTCTCTGGGCAGAAACAACTACACACATGTTGCTGCATTTCACTGTTGGAGGGGAGTGAGCTCTGTGCAGCCCCGTGGGAGAGCGCAGGAAGCCCACCTGTGGGTGCTGCCGGACTCGGCCTGGCTGTGCCCCTTCCCTTACTGCTCTGGCCGTGTAGCCTTGCTCTGTTGCTGTAATAAGTCCCAGCCACGAGTACAAGCACACACTCCATAAGTTCTTCTAGGAAGCACCAAACCTGTGGGTGGTTGTGGAACTGCTGAAGCAAGTGATGTCCGAGGTGTTGATGCTGAGAGGATGAATTATCCACCAGTTAGGAATTTCCTTTAAATCATCTTCCTGAAAACTGCAAAAGGTATTAGTAGGGCTGAAGTTACAGCCCTTCTAGGAGGCTTAGCTCCAACACCTCATTTCATTGGGTTATCTAGAGTATAACATGCACTTTGTAAAATATATACAAAATATATATAAAATATATATAACATGATGGTTAGAAAAATATGTCAATATGTTCAATGCTTGTCTCTTGTGTGTGTCCGTCCTGTGTTTTTATTGTTTTTCAGCTGAATGACCAACATAGAACATAATTACAAATATTCAGCTGTGCAAAAGAAGAGATAGGTCTTAAGTACAAATGAGAAACATAATTTTTTAAAATATTAATAAATACTTAAACACAACTCAGGCTCTACAAACAATTGGATGCTCGGTCTGCATAGCTGAGCTGTCTCGTCAGTGGGCCCATGATGATGGGCATGATCTCCCCCTCACACAGTAACCAATAAATGGAATCAGGATGCCAGTGGTCAAACACGATCACAATGAGCCCCCTTGCTAGGGATTTTCCTATGTCTCTACAATCGTTTGTTGTGTTAAATAAGATTTTAAATGTTTTTATTTTCTTCTTTGCATTTCCTCCTTATTTTCCAAACCATATACAATGTGTCCATATTGTTCTTACAGTAAGAAAACCTGACATTTAATAATCAGTAGTATAGCATTCTGAATATGCCAGGTAATCACAACTAAATTTGTATACATCTGCAAGATTGTGAGGGGGAAATAATAACACATAGGATCTCTGGGTGGTAAAATTGTGAACAATCTGTTCTCACTTTCTAGTTTTCTATATTTTACAATTTCTTTGAGCAAACAGTATTTCGACAATGAGAAAATGTCTTGCATTGACATTCATTGTTTCTTTGGGGAACTTGAAAGATGCTGGGATCTTGTGAAGAGCACATTCATTAAAATATTTCTGTTTGGGAAGAAGTTTATAAGACTCTACGTCCAAGACCATGTAGGTGTTGGGTGTCTAAGGAGTCTGGGGTGAAACCCTGAGCCCTACCAAAAACGTGGCCAAGAATGTCCACACCATAGCATGTGAGTATCCAACTGCTCTTTTTAGTATAAGGTTTTAGGATTAATTTTATTGACAATGTATCAGAATGAAGCTATTTGATAAACACTTTCATTCATTAATAAACTACTTTTATTTTGTAGAATTTCATAGTAGAAGCAATTTTAAGAGGTATTTGTTTCTAGTAAATATTTCTTTCCAAGATGAAGAGGCTTGAGCCTAAAGAAATTAAATGACTTTTTCCTGAGGAATTATAAAGGATTTGCAGAATCAAGCTAGAAGTCCATTTGCCTGGGTCCTGTGTCAGTGCTCCAAGGGCTGTGTCTAATTATGCTTACAGTGACATTTTTCATTAACAAAATGCCAAATTCTGGCTTGGCTATCTTTTCTAAGCATTGCAGACCCAACACAGTAAAGTGATTCTTCTGTTTGCATCTAGGTGCTCAAAGAAATAGGTTTGTTAAGCAGTCTGGATTAACTTCACTCTTTTTGCAAGAGGCCACAACCATGCTTCAAGTCTGAAAATGCTAAAGTTGGACACTTCAAGAATATGAGGAAGGAAAGTGAATTAAAGAAATAAATAATAGATTTTAGAGAAATAGATCAAATAATTGGTTGGGCAATTTTCTATGAGTTGTTGGAGTCAAGCTTCATGAGCATCTTTTTTCTGTAAACCCACAGTAATTTTCAATAGCCCTGGGATGGCTGTACAGGTCTTCCCTTTGCAAAACTGTTTTTTTTTTTTTTTTCTTTGCACAGTGTGAGCTGCCAACACCAAAGCTATTGACAATGTTTCATGGAAAAAAAAATAAAAGCTTTCTGTAGTGGGATTAGTGGTAAATTATTTTTAATGATTTTTCAAATTGCAGTTGAATCAGAAAATCATTATTGACTTGTCCTGTTGAGTAAATATTAAATGAGTTGCACTACATCTGTCTCCATCCTTTCTGAAACTGAAGAGTGAATTTCAAACACATTTCCTATTTTGTCCTTGTTCTGGATGTAGGGGCCTTACATAGCAGATTCCCTGGAGCTGTGCACTCTTTCCTTTTTACCTCCCTCCTCCTCCATTTGTTAGCTATTTAAGTATTTAATAAGCATTCTGAATAGAGATTCTTTTTATTTATGAGATAGGATCTCACTCTGTCACCCAGGCTAGAGTGCAGTGGTGCAATCATAGCTCACCGCAGCCTTGAACTCCTGGCTTCAAGGGATCCTCCTGCCTCAGGCTCCCATGTAGCTGGGACTAAAGGTGCCCACCATCATGCCAGGCTAATTTCTAAGTTTTTTTTAAAGATGGGGTCTCTCTATGTTGCCCAGGCTGGCCTCGAGCTCCTGGCCTCAAGTGATCCTCCTGCCTCAGCTTCTCAAAGTGCTGGGATTACAAGTGTGAGCCACTGCACCAGCAAGATTCTTTAGTTTCTAACTTCCAGAGAGAAACTTGGACTGCCAAAAACAAACAAACAGAAAACCCCAAAACAAAAAAACAGTTAAATAAGGCTTTTGAGAGTTTGTAAATAAATTTCAGTATAAAAGGAAAAAGGAAAGACTCTTGAATGGAGTGACTATGCTTTTCTCAGAATTGTAAGCTAAATCACATATACATCTTGCATATCTGGGATGAAATTATTTCCTTGTAGGGTCACAAAAAACCAATTCATAAAATGTTTTTAGGACTTCTGACCAAAGATAATACTAAGTGGACACTGCCAGGAGGCCTGAAAATTAACTTAGTTTTTATTGTGAATGTCAAGTCTTCCTAGGCACTATGTTGTGCGTCGTGTGCCCAACCTCCCACAGGCTGGAGAGGATGGTTTTATGTCCTACGTAAAAATTGCAGCAGAAGTCTGTGCACGTGTTCACCTCGTACTTTTGTGAAGATAGGCCTGGAAGCTCAGCAACTGCCTCTTCTTCTCATGTGCAAGATTCAGCTTGGTGATGGCTGATGTGATATGATTAGAATACTTTTGTTTATTTGTTTTGAGTTTAAAAGAAACATAGCAGAATTTATTCATTCCAGTGAATCATAGAATCATGAGTTAGTGCTAGAAAGGAATGTCTTGAGGTCACCTACCTTAGACTCCTTATTTGTCACTGCTATTTGGACTCCCTTGTTCATACCTAAAATATTAATTAACTGTGATATCATCTAATGATAACTTTTAATTTCTTATTTAGGATATCTCTTCTATTCACAGAAGTACTAGAAAGTAGCAAGCATGTCGAGTTTCTTAAGACTTAAAGAATTTTGAAGAATAACCCGAACTTTCACCCTTCCTTATGTAGCTAATATAAATTATCTCTTGGAAATGGAATTGGCCACATTTGAGGCACCATGTACTCTTAGTAAATCCATCCTTTTCCAGAAGAAAGCAGTATTGTTCTGTGGAAAATAGTCAAGATGCCTCCTAGGCTGGTGAGGCAGGATTTTCCAAATTTCCTTTTGTACAAGTGTTGGCCTTCTTCTTTGTAAATTTTAGGAATGATGTTTTAATATTCTGTGAGGGAGAAGGATGGGGGAAGAGAGAGATAGAGAAAGAGAGAGAGAGAGAGAGATTGATTTTAAATTTTAAGCTACTCTTTACTGTGTATTACACTACTAAAATATGGTTTGAAATTTCTCTTGACATTTATTGCATTTTGTCTTTCAATTCAGTTTATTTCAATAGAAATAAATCATCTGGGGTCAAGTCATCTCATCTTTTCATTTTGACCCTGATCTAAATACTTTAATATACTTTCGCAACTCTCATAAAAATACTACAAGAGTTCAAATGGGCAGTAAAAATTTTCTAACAGAGGATATTCTTGCATTTAAAGTGCTAACATTCCTCTTTCTGAGGCTGGGTATAGACTTTAAATAAAATGGTCACTACCTGCGCTGGCGGACCAGAGGAGAAGCATCCTATTTATGTGAAGAATGTGGTCCTGCTTTTACATTACAGGAGTTTCCATGAGAATCTGAAGGATCTCATCCAGAGACCAGGCTCCATTTGTCATTTTCTCTTGGCTCTTCCTGCTTATGGTTCTCATTTCACAGTTAATAACAGAGTTCCAGGCTTTATACCATCAGTCAGACAAGCAGCAGGATGAGGGAGGGAAGAAGTGGCATGGCCTCTTCTGCAAGGACAAGTCCAGAAAGGGTAAGCATCACTGTTTATTATAGTCCATTACACAAAACTTAGTCTCATGGCAGCACTCAATGAAACAAGGCTGGAAAGTTTGGTTCTTATCCTGGGTAACTAGGTGCTCAACAGAAATCAAGGGTTCTATTTCTGTGAGGACAAAGGAGAGAATGCATCTGAGGGGAGCAACTAGCAGTCTCACTGATAATGTTTGGTAGTTAGAGTCACCTTAGGAACTTTAAAAATACATAATCCTGGGTCTCAACCCTGGAGATTCTGTTTCAGTAGGTCTGGTTCAGGCTCACTGGCAAAATTATTTCTAAGTTTTATTTCAGTGACAAGGTAAATCACCAGAAAGTTATATTCCAGTATAACTGCCTTTGCTGAAAACCTGTTATGCTCTCAAAGCTTTCAAAGGGAGAGATATTAATATAATAAGGAACTATATGCGAGGCATCTCTGCACTTTTTTGCACGTAGAACTTTTGTCAAAGATATGCATTATGTTGTTTAGTCCTTCTCATGTAAAGAAGGACTTGTGAATAATTTCTTTCAGTGCTCTGACCCAAGTAAAGACTTTTAAATTTCACTCTCCTAAAAATTTATTTTGCTTTACTAGACAGTTGGATCCAGGTAATCTATTGAATTTTTCTCTTTGCCTTAGCTGTAGAAAGCAACAAGTTTACTTTGATGTTCAGGTGTAGCTTGTCTTAGAATTTGTGCAGATAATTCCTTCTTTCCTCTGTTTTTTGAAAAATATATCCAATATTATTGGATTTTGTTTTTTTCTGTGCATCTTGTATAGGTTTCTTCAACTTAAAATTAGATTTAGTGAGACATAAAATAATAAAATAAGAGTTTCTAAACTTTGTGGATTTAGAATACAGTGTGAAAAATGACAATAACATTTAAATTTTGTGTGCTTACTCTGTGAGAAGCACTATGCTAATCATTTTATAACATCAAGTTGGGTATCACCAACCTGTGTGATCCAAATAAATCGTGAGTTCAATGTGGTTCAATTTCTACATAGTGTGACCTTCAAAGAAACATAGTCCAGCCAACAAATGTAATTAAACACAAGACCCAATCTTTACTCAGGTCTCTCAAACATGAATATTAACAGGGATACAGCTAATTAAACGCAGCAGAAGTTCCCTAAATTCCTTTCTCCTTAAATCTTTTGCATCTTTCATGGCTCAGCAATTGCCAAATTTCTAAAACTCTCTCTGACATCCAGTCAGTTTTTTTCCCTTTTCTTTTCCTTATTCCCCTGTAACATTTTGCATTATCTCCCTGTGAGAGTGGACGGAACTTCTACTCTCGACTGCTGTTGGCTAAGCAACGACACTCTAGGGTGGCTGGAGGACCAGGCAACTCCATGCTCACTGGTTCTTACTTCCCCCTAGAGGGAATTTTGGGGATCGTTCTGAATGTATTGACCTCCTCTTAGCTCATTCTCTATCTGGTTACTCTTTTGAGGTATCCTCATTTTTATGAGAAGATACTGAGGTTTAATAAAATTAAGCAACTTCTCCGAAGTCACCCAGCTGAGAATCAAGATATTGAAGTCCAATGAATGCAACTTCAAAGTCTATGTGCTTAGACACTCTATTCTCTTATACTTTATAAGGCTGGGATGATGGCACATTCTTTCCATAGATTGAAAGCATTTCCAATATTATCTTCTAGAAACAGTATTACCTATATCAGGTTACTTACCACAGTTTAATTGCTTCTTTTTGTTTCCATTTGCCATTGAACTCATTGAAAACTCAGTGAGACAATTTTGTCTTGCTCACTACTAAATTCTCACCATTATATGCAGCATTATGTACAGAGTGGGTAACACATGAACACTCATTGAATTAATGACTGAATGACTGGGTGAAAAGAGCGAGTTACCGTTCCTTACAATTGTGAAATTTTTCTGTCATTAATAGTATACCTAGATCTCTATAATCTCAAGGCTTTTGGAAATGAAAATTAGTTACTTGTCACAAAAATTCTGAGACTTCTTGTATGTAGTAATGAGTTAGCTTTCTTTCTTGGCTCATCAACTGATTCTGAAGGAAATTTCAAAAGGATAGTTCAAAAGAAATGCTTTGAGCAGTGGCAACACTACATAGTGTTGACATAGTGGATAAAATAGAAACTTTGAGCCAGAAAACAAAAGTATGAATCCCAGCTGTGGACAGTCTTGGGCAAGAACATGAAATAATTTAAACTTTAAATTACTCATTTCAAATTGGAAGTACTACTTGTAGTTCTTAGTTTAATTGTTAGTATCAAATGTGAGATGTTGTATGTGAAACTTACTTGAAAAAAATCTCAGTATGTTATGATGTAAATTATTAAATTTCCAATTTGTTAAAATGTTATGAGTAACAACCATATCATCTTTGGGTAAACAAGTACACTAATGTCCCATCTCTATTTCTCATTTTTTCATTAAAATATCAGAAGAAAGGAATTGTGTAGGGCTTTAATTTTTAACTTTCTCCATTGATCTTTGAACAATAACTATTCATGTTGTGAAATGCATTTCCCTTGATGAGTTTATAAACTAAATGATATGCCCATCATAAAACCCACATTTCACAGAGTATTATGCCATCTTGATTTTTATAATTATGGCCAGGTAATGTTGTTGTATAGTATTATATAAGGTTTCTCAAAAAAAAAAATCAAATGTTTATTTCACTAAACAATTAGCAAAATTAAATCATATTATAATTCCTCATTTTGTTAAGAAGTAGAATTTGAGCAATAGACAAAATATAATATCTCTATTTTAGTAGTATTAAACAGTTACAGATTTTTTCTAATTCTTTTCTGGGCTTATCAAGGTTACTAAAATCATTATGTATTAAAGTTTTATTATAATGAACCATATTTAATTAAATTCCACCAAATGAACAAGTACACTTCAACAATGTCAATAATTCACAATGTGTGTTAATACTGAGGTTAAACAAGACCTTATAACAGCAGTCCCAACCTTTTTGGCACCAGGGACTGGTTTCATGGAAGACAGTTTTTCCACGGATTGCGGGAGGCGGTATGGGAGGCAGAGCTCAGGTGGTGATGCATGGCCTGGTTCCTTACAGGTTGTGGTCCAGTACCAGGCCGCAGCCTGAAGATTGGGGGCCACAGCCTTATAATTTTTATCAACTCAGTGCTTCAGAAAGCCAATGGTAGTTGATCAGAAACTTATTTGTCATTCGGACCTTAAAAATATTACAGTGAAAAACAATCTGTGTGTACGTTCTCTAGAGAGATTGATGACTGTATTTAAATGACTAGAAAATGTTGATAAAAAGATACAGAAAATTCTTTAAGAAACAAGGCATTTTTTTCTTATTCTACCTACCATATTTATTTTACTACCAAATTGTCGTACTTGCCATTCTCTTTATTTTCTTGTACCTATTTCGTAATTTAACTGGTGATAGATTAACTATGAAAATGTTTGGGTTTTATCAGTAATGATATAAAATTTTCCCTTCCATTGGGTCAGTGTGTTCATGTCATTGTTTGCTTTGTCTTTTCATTTTTCCAGCTGAGTTTCCTCTTTGCTATTCCTTTAATCAAAATATGTGTATATTTTCAGACTATCCGAAACAAAACCAAATAAAGTAAAATAAACAAAAGACTCATGCCATGCAGTTGTGGATAATAACTTAAGGAAGCTATTTAAAGAGAAGCAATGCATGATTTCTTTTCTAAATAAAAAAAAAAAATTCCTAATGGTAAAGTTACCAGTTCACTTAAATGAAAATTTAAGTATAATGGATGTTTCTGAAATCTTTCCCAAAATAAATGAAGTTTTCTTTAAAAAAAAAATAAATAATATGTGTTAAACAAAATTAGGACTCAAGACAATTAATTTTAATTAGGTTAGAGCATATAAACCATAGAGAAATGGCAAGCCTCTATAGTTCACAATTATATTGCATATATATCAGCAATTATATTGAAAAGTTTACTTGAAAACAAAAATAAGAAGGGTCTAATAAAAGAATAAACCCAGAAGTTTCTTAAATATGAATTTTAATGAGTTCCAATTTCACAGTGCTAATATTATTTTTTCAATGGATTCCAAGAATCTGACTCTACTTTTATCCTGTGTATTGCAGTGAAATATTCAGTTTTACTGTGACACTTACGGGAAAACACAATTACATAGGATGGCTGATATCCTTCTAGCTTCCCTTCAAAACTTACTCAACCTGTAAAATGTAATTTGGTACCATAATATACATTGAACTGGTGCATATGTCCAAGGAAACTACCTTGCAGCACATATACATCAACTAAATTACTGCCCTCTTGACATTCCCACCCATGTCATTTCTCTCAAAGATAAGCATCATCTCCAGATTGTTTTAAAATAAAGGCACACTCTCCTTTCATTGTGTTTTCTCCTCCATAATCTTCATTATTAGAGCTCACCAAATTTGTTATATGTCTGTATTATCTGTACAAATACAGAAACTCCAGTTAGCATGTCTTTTTCAGGCATCATTTTTTTACTATCTGGACTCTAAGTATTGAAGGTTTACTCTGGTTAACTCTTTGAGAGGAACTAGACCCACACTGTGGAACAGAGTACATAAAATTTGTAAATCATTAACTTAAGTACAAATACAAAAAGACTACATATAAATATATGTTCTATGTTTCTTTTGGTCCATTACCAATTATCTTCTAATTAAGAGTGAACAAGATTAATGTATGTTTTCTGGTTCTGTGTGGGACCTTGTTAGAGAGAGGCATTTTGTTTAGCATCATTTGCTCATTACTTTATGTGGCTCGCACCCATTCATATCTCACATTGTTTCATGATGTTTTATCCTGCAGAGATACATTAGGCAAGACTCATTTTATTGCAATCAACAGAAAAAATATGACTGGGTAACTCAAGCAGAAAATGGAGTTACTGGAGGTAGTTATAAACAAACCACAAAAAAGCTAAGCAATCATGATTCTGGGAGGCAGGGACAAGGGGTTGGGGTGGGACCTTAGTAATGGCAGTTCATGGAGCTACCTTTGGGGTTCTGTCCCTGTTGTGACTCAGCCTGTGTCCCCTTAGGGGACCATGTCTTTCTGTTTAAACTCTAGATTCTCAGGAGAAAGGCACTGACTCATCCAGTTCTGTTTCGAGTGTTTCTACCTCTCCATCCACAAGCCATGGCCAGAAGGGTAGTGGGATGGCACAAATATGGTGGTGCTGACATTGCTGTGAGAAAAGATGCACATCGATTTTGTGATAATCACAATTGGTCACCCTTATCAGGGCTGATATGATCTTTGGAGGGATTTATTTCCTTCTAATATTAGTAATTCCTTAGAGTTCAATGTTTGAGCACAGAATCTTTATCAGGTTTATGTCCATAGCTCTACTTATTTCTATTTCCATTAATTCTTGCTCAGATTGGGCAATGTTGCAATTATGACTGCTGTAGCCCCATGTGACAAAATGCTCCCTTCTGTGCTTCTGGGGTGGGATGGACTCAGCTGATTTTTTTAATAAACAAGAGATAACTTTTGAGCTAAGTGGAGTGTTCTCTGACAGATTCTCCTTCACTACACAGAAGTAATTTATTCTGAAGTTAATTCCTGTCTTCACTGTCAAATATTTCTGCCTCAGTTTCTACAGATCTGTTCACAATGGCCTATTGGCCTCCTCAAGTTTTTGCTATTTAATTATTTTATGTTGGTTAATGCATGAAACGAATCCAGACAGTGCTTTATTTCAATCAATCTACAAGGCCCTGGAGAGATTTACTTTGTTTTTATGTTCATTCAGTTCTTTCATGTCCATTTACAATGGAAAAGAATGACTGAGATGAATTGTGGCTCCCTGGCGTATTTACTTGCCCAGGTGGAGAATTGTTGCTGCTTTTAAAAAAACTTTCCAACCCAAATTAAGTCCATATTCCTTAAAGTTATAATGCCAAAAGATAAATCTATATATTAATATTATAAAATGTATGTTTTCTTTTTCAAAATCATGACCCTTGATATTTTCTTTCAATGTTATAGCATCTCAGTTTCAATAGACTCAAAATGACATTTTAATTTTATTTTTTTCATTTAGGGAATAGTACCAGTAGACATAGTATCTGTTTCTATTTCTGACTCATTGAATACCTTAAGTAGGTCATTTGAGCTTTTGGGTACTCCATTAATACAATGTGAATGTTGCCATTTGCATTTTTCACGAAAACCAACAGAATTTTCGTATGAAGCATCACTGGCATGGTTGAGAAAGTGTTAGCTGCTCTCACCACCCAAAGTGTCCCATTTTTCCATGTTTTCAAATTATTTGAAGTTTTTATCTATTTTATAATCTTTTCTTGTGTTAGAGAGAGCATTCTGATGGCTACTCTTTATGTTCAGATCATAATGGTAGTCAAGGATAGTACATTAAGCAATTAGCCATCTGATGCCCTAGTTTCCTTCATTAGGGACTCACTATTGCCTAGATAGCCTAGAGAGTATAGGCTAATTTTGATTTGTGAAAATCTAGGAATTTATTAGGTGTTTTAAAATGGTTTCTCAACAATATGAAAACCCTTTACTTCTTCCAGAGCCGCCCATTGCAACTGATTATGTGGGTTATATTTTAAAAATTTCCATAATTATTTCTTTAATAAATGGAAGTTAAAGCAAAGATTACAGCAATCTGATACTAGAACTATATTCTCTGGAACTTTCTTCAGCTGCATCCTTGCCCTGTAGGAGTTTGCAGTTGAGTGAGATTTATATATTTTTTTACTATCGAATCCCACAGAACCTAAGTACATAAATTGTTGTTGCTTCTGCTCTTCTTCTTTGCCACAGATGTTCTAGAACCATGAGAACACCCCTAAACCAAGTATGGTTCACGAAAGACTAATGCTTTCCACCTTTATAGTTTTTGTTTTTAAGAACACCATATGCTATGCTTTCTTTGCTTATCTTTTAGAGTGACTTTATTTATAATGATCATAGCTATTATATCCTGATTGCCAATAATAGAAAGGCTCCATGTTGACAACTTCACTTATATTATCTAATGCGTAGTGCCAGTATCTCAGTTGTCACAAGACAAGGCTATTACTCCAAAGTATTAGATACGTGTTAATCATTGTATAAAAATATTACTTTGTAATTGTGCCATCATTGTAAGTGGAGACCCTACTTGATATTGGAAATGGAACAATTTTCTTTATTATTATGTTCTTCTATTATATATGTTTTGAAATAATTTAAGGTAATATATAATTGTGTGTTAATGAGAAAGGACTATTCTGTCATATTTCAAGACAGGTTTTTTTAACTTGTCTATTTATATTTAACTACCTAGAAGAAGGTTCTAGGACATTTAAAATTGTAGTCATGCAGAAATTGCTTGACCGTTTCTATAGGGCTAACTGGGAAAATGTAAGTAAACAGATATGCTGTGAGTAAACACTATAGGAACACTTAAAATACTATTCCAGCCTCATGAATATTTAATCTCATTCCAATTGGAAATCACTTTAGGTAGTGGTCAAGTACATAGGGTCTGAATTCCAACTGCTCATGTCTAAATTCATGCTCTGCCACTTTCTTGCTATATGACTTTGGGAAACAACATAAGTTCTCGGCACTTCAATTTTCTCATCTGCACAATAAAAATAACAGCTTCTTATTAATGGGTCTCCCTTATCCTACTGCTCTTTTTAATGTGTGCTCCAGTGTCATTGGCTCCTTATGTCTCTCATGATAAAGTCTAACACACATCGTTTGTAGAACTAGCTACTCCCAAGAAGTACACTATTATTAAAACTAATGTATCAATTTGAGTTCAGCTAGGAAAGTGGAGCCACTATGAATAATAAGGAATAAGATATTCTAATACTAATTTAAGATTGTTTTCCACATGAATGGGTTTTGAATTTTAGCCAATGTTTTGCTGCTTATTTTGAGATGTTAATTTGGTTTCTATGAATTCAATGGATTAGGGTGACAGGATAAAACATCAGAAATGTTCCAGGCACATTTGTATGGGTATTTCAAGTCAATGGAGCAAATATAAAGTATTCAATAAATAGCTCTGAGGAAATTGGTTATTCATTAAGAAAGAAATAAAGTTATGTTCCTAGTACATTCTATCCACAAAAATAAATCCTACATGTGATAAATAGTTTATATCAAAACCCTGAACTATAAAAATAATAGTATAAAATATATGACTATATTTATGACTTGGGATAGCATTAACATTATTAAACAAGGCACAAAAAAGCCAAAAGAAAAAGGTTGATAAATTTGATGTCAAAATTAGAAGCTTGTTTATAATAGATAACACACTGAGATAAAGTGTTTGCAATATATGTCACTAAAGTTGGATTCATATCAATAGTATATAAAAATTCTAGAGGTCAAGGAGTGGTATGGTCTGAAGAATTGTGTTCCCCCTCCAAATTCATATGTTGAAATTCTAACCCCCAAGGTGATAGTATTAGAAGGTGGAGCCTTTGGAAGGCAATTAGGTAATGAGGGCAGAGGAGCCCTTGTGAACAGCATTAGTGGCCTCATGAAAGAGGCCCCATTGCTTCCCTCTTCCACCATGAGAACTTACAGTGAAAAGACATTCCAGGAAGCAGGCACTCGCCAGACATCAAATCTGCTGGAGCCTTGATCTTGGACTTTCCAGCTTCTAGAACTGTGAGAAATACATTTCTGTTGTTTATAAGCCACTCAGGTAATGATATTTTGTCATAGAAACTTGAGTAGACTAAGACAAGCAGAAAAGAGAAAAAAAAAAACTAATAGAAAATTGAAAAAAATAACCCTGTTATGAACATGGTACATAGAGAGTTGATAGCAGTGACTGTCTCTTAGGAGGAACCTGGGATTTGAGATGGTAATAAAAGAGAGATTTAGTTTTATGTATAGCATTATGATTTTTTCCAAGTATTATATATTCATAAATTACTTGCTCTTTATATATTCTGGGTATTAATTTTTTATCTTTATATGTAGAGAAAATAAATTATTTAGCTATATTTTCCAATTAATGGGCAATTTGTTAATTTCTAAAGTTTGCTATCCAAAGACTACTGAAATGAATATCCTTTATATACCTCCTTAAGAACATGAGGGAGATTTTTCTTTAAGATAGATTTCAAGAATGGAACTGCTGGCTTATAGTACATACTCATGTTTAAGTTCAGAAGTGTTAGCCAAAGTGCTTTCCAAAGTGCCTGTCACAATTTATACTCTAACAATGAGTGTATATCTGTTCTAGTTTTTCTATTTCCTTGCCAAAATTTGAGATACTCATTCAAAATAAGAAATATGGCGGCTCAATAAAAATATGGGCAAAGGCTGTGAGTAGTCACTCATAGAAAAATAAACATATGAAATTATGCTTTATCACTCACAATCATAAAAATATAAAATATAACAACTGTGGGGTACCCTTTTAAACCATCTGTTTGGCAAGAGTTAAAGAAAAGTCATTAGGATTTTAGAAAATGCATGCCAACATCTTCACTATCCAGAACAGTGAGATAAAAGACTTCTAGTGTTTTTGAAATTAGAAAAAAAAAAAAAAGTTTTACTTCAGGTAGTAGAGAAATGGCCCAAGGAACTTGTGCAGAGAGGAGAATAAAAATGAATCAAATGTTGTTAGAAGCCAAATACAGCCAAGCTCTGCCAGCAGACCACAGGCAGAAGGGTCTTCCAGAATTTTCCTGTTATTACAGTTAGATTGGGTAGAAGCAGAAAAAGCTGAGGCTACTAAGAATAGGCAACTCCCTCTGCCTGCTGAATTGAGTAGAAGAGATGGGATCACTTGACAGAGCTCAAGTCCTAGTGGTCAGGGTAGAAGATGTGTAAAGTCAAGTTGAAATATTAGTATCTCATGAAAAAATTGGGGATTCAAAAGCTCCTGGATTTTTGAGGGGGCAGGAGAGAGAACTTCCTAAGCAAGTTCACAGGACTCCCCTCAGCAATAAAGGTTTATTCTTTTAACTAATGTAAGAAGAATACACATTTAATGGAGTACTGCATGTACCTTGGGAAATCATAGTTTAATGCTGAAAAGACTGCAGAAGAACTGGGGCATTTGGAAAGTGAACTTGGTTTTTAGGGCTCTGCAGTGTTAGACTAAGTCTTGCAGAACTGGGACTTTTTGCTTGAAATGAAGGCCTAGAGGTTTTAGGTTTATTTCCCAAAAGACCAATGGAGCTGCCAGTTAGACTAAGTAGGGCTGTGCTAAGCAACATTGGACAGTGGGTTCTAACTTACTAGTCAGAGATCAACATGTATCTTGGGCATGTGAACTAGAATTTCCAAAGGAAATTGTGGGAGTGAGACACTACAGACTGGTCAGGAATAGGTGTCGTCATTGGGAACAATGTGAGCCCCTCTTAGGTAGTCAGCCAGCTTTGTCACTGGCAGACTGAGGAGCAGTGTGTAGCACTTTTCCTAATATATTACCCATCTACTGGCATGAAGCTACAAATAGAAGAAGAAGATAAAAAAGGACGCAGCGTCTCATGTGATAAATCTAGAAGTCGGAAAGAAAGATGGGGTTAGAAATTAAGTTCAGACAAGAGGAGAAAGGCCTCCCTTCTCCCCAGATGGGACATGGGTTGTACAAAAGATGAGAAGCACTGAATAGAATTGTAATGCTAAGAAATTTTCCAGAAGATAGTTAAGAGGATGACTTTTCACTATTCTATGAATTAAGAAAACATATTATAGTGTTATGTCAAAATACTTACATGAACCTGGTAAATGTGGGTTATTCTGAACTGAAGGAAAGGAATGAGATTAGTTACACCATGACTTGAGTTCAGGATACCCCTACCAAGGGGTGAGCAGTGGTAGTTTTTTGTGTTGTGTTTAGTTTTAGGGAGTGGGTATTACCAGTTACCTTTGGCTGAGGAAGGTAAGGTAGCTTTCTTTCAGGTTTATCCTGCTGGAATAGATTATATAAGGTTTTTCTAAAATGAAGCTATATTTCATTGGTTGAGGAAGAGGGATATTGAGATCTAAAAGTTTTTGAAAGTGCTGGTGTGATTAGATTACAGTGCTTGTTTGTACAATACTTGGAAGACTATGAAGGAACCTTGGGAGGAATACCTCCTGAAGGTGCCAGAGTGCTTCCAGGAGAAAGTTATTTCCGCTATATACCTGGGCAGTAACCATGGAACATAGAATTTTTTAAAAGAAGAAAAATCACAGTTTCAGAAGATCCTCCTGTCCTCATCCACAGTCTCATCCAAATAACATTAGAGAACTAAAGATGTTTATGAAATTCAGTTATCATGGATCAAAGAAGGTCCTAGATAAACAAAAACATACTGTTGAGTTGACTCAAGGATACTGTGTCAGTACAGAGTAAATCTGCAGCCACGGATATTGAAGGTGGGGTCCATTTGATGAGTGTAGAATAATTCACATGCATGATTCATGTGATAATTATTTTTTAAAAATAATCTTACATATGATCAAAGTTATATAACAGTTTATTTTGACTTTCTCATTTTTCCCTGCACAGCAACATGCTATCCCAACCTCCCATCCCCACAAATAATCCGCATCCTATGTCTTCCCTCAGATTAATGGAATTATATAAAGATATATATGTGTCTATGTGTACATATATACAAACATACATATATACATATACATTTACATCAATATGAAATTCATTTTTTGTTATTGTTTTACAAAACACTTCTGATAAAAAACACTATGAATTTGGTATAACTCCAATTTAATTGTTTTTATGGCTGTGTTGTTTTACTGTGTGGATATATAACATGTATTCAGTCATTTCCCTATTGATAGGTATTAAATTTGTTTCTAGTTTTTGTCCAATATGAATAATACTACAATAAATATACTTGTATGAATTTCCCTTCAAACTGTAATATTATATTTTGATAAGATGGATTCTTAGGAATTAAAATGCTAGCAAATGGTATGTGTTTTTAATTTTAATACATGTTTACAAATGTAATGGTTCATATTCCTATCAATATATAAGAGTACCTTTTTCTTCACAACCACATCAGACATAGTTTTTATAGCTCTTTTCAGTTTTGCCAGTCTGGTGATTATGAAAAGGTACCTCAATGGAGTCAGTATATGAATTTCCTAATCTGCATGTACAATGCTACCAGAAATGTCATCATAGTAGTCTCATTTTTCAAAGTTCAAGAAGGACCCCTGGTTACACATCATCTGTTTTGTGGTATGTGATGGGGACAAAAGGAGGCAATTTTCTGTAGCCACTCAGAGTTTATTGTATATGATAATCCTTCGAAATCTGTGGGACTTGGTCCCAGGACCCACAAGAATACCAAAATCTACTGATGCTCAAGTCCCTTATATAAAATTTGCATATAACCTATGCACATCCTCCTGCATACTTTAAATTATCTCTAGATTACTTATAATACCTAATACATTGTAAATGTTATATAAATAGTTGTTATGCTTATTGTCTTTTTGTTTATATCATTCTTACTGTGTTATTATTTTTATTGTTTTTATCTTTACTTTTTTGAATATTTTCCATCTGCAGTTGGTTGAATCTGTGGATACAAAGCCTGCTGATATGGAGGGCCCACTGTACTGCTAACGTAGGCAATAAACTCTGGGTGGATTATTGGTTGTTGGCTATAGTAAATCAGCATAACAATGTGCAACAGAAAAAATAAAACCAAACACTGTGACGCCGGGCGCAATGGCCTAGAGACCTGAATTTTGCTGTGGAATTTAAGGTGCTGAGTAGACGTGATGTAGCTGATGCTGGAAGGGTCCTTGCATTCTATAGTGTGTTGATTAAGCTCCCTGTCACTTATGATGTGTTTCAGAGACTGGGGTGGTTCATTTAACTAGTGAAGAATAGAAGATTCACCCTTCATAGGGTATTTCTATTAATACCCATATCCAGATTAACAGGCAGACTTCTCTGTAATGAGGAAAAAAAAAAAAACATACCCTGTTTTCTCTGTAAAAGAGAGTAGGGTGGTGGGAGGAGAGGGAAATTAGGAAGAGAATGTTGGGTAGGAACAGGAGAACTGTAACTTCAACGTAGGAAAGAATAAAGCCCCTTCACAGTTCTTTGGCAAGAGACAGTGGCAACAGAGTCCAAGGGACCAGTTTATATCTTGGATACAGGCTTGGGAGATTGATATTTGGAGACTTTAAAGAACTCCAAAATGAAAAGGCCAATAGAAGATCTTGCAGAGTGGCCTCTCAAGAGCTGAGTAAGCCAGGGGACTTATTGCATGGTGTTAAGGCACAGAAGAACATTTTATCCCATCTGCAGCCAGCAGGAAGAAGGTGGCTATACCTCCTTTTGTGAGAGCTCAGCAAATTTCATCAAAGACACTAAGGCAGGATGAGATTTTATTTTCCTCTCCACAACTCAACTTTTTCAACATAAACATATATATCATGGCAGGTAGAAGCCAGGGAAGAAAAAGGAGCTCTAAGTTGAGTTTAATATTATAACTCACAGGAGAACTGCTGATATCAGGGCCTTCTTGACTTTCTGAAAAGTCTCATTACATCCTTAGAGCTCAGGAACCCTGAACCCTCTTTCCCATTCCATTTGGATATGTTCATAATGACAGCAACCAGATCCACTTAACTGACAACCTCTACTGGAGGCTGAGGGAGGTGGGGCTTTTGGAGGCAAGAAGGGGAGAGGAGAGGGAGAGAGAACCCTCCTTTGGAAAGTGTTTATTTCTCCAGACTCTAGAGAAGGTGGGGATCATGGTGAGGTGGTGAGGTTTGGAGCTAGTGTGAGGGACTCTGATCAATTGAAGGCCTGAATTTTGGTTGAACAGCATGAATGATCCCACTCCAGAACATCCATATCCATGTGCATTTTTAAAAAGTTGAAAACCCCAAGGATTCAACCGAGAGACTCCTGGAATTGACAAACGAATACAGCAAAGTCTCAGGTTACAAAATCAATATACACAAATCATAGGCATTCATATATGCCAATAACAGTCAATCAGAGAACAAAATTAAAGACTCAGTACCTGTCAAAATAGCAACAAAGAAAATAAAATATCTAGGAATATATTTAACTAAAGAGGTAAAGGTCCTCTATAGGGAAAACTATGAAACACTGAGGAAGGAAATAGCAGAACTTGTAGATAGGTGGAAAACCATACCATGCTCGTGGATCGGAAGAATCAACATTGTTAAAATGTCTATACTACCCAAAGTGATCTACAGATTCAATGCAATCCCTATTAAATTACCAACATCATTTTTCACAGATATAGAGAAAATAATTATACACTTTGTGGGAATTAGAGAAGACCCCATATAGCAAAAGCAATTTTAAGCTATAAAAACAAAATGGGAGGTATTAATTTGCCAGACTTCAAACTATACTACAAGGCTGTGGTTCTTAAAACTGCCTGGTATTGGCACAAGTGCAGGGACACAGACCAGAGGAACACAACAGAAAATCCAAATATAAAACCATCCTTATATAGACACCTAATCTTTGACAAAGAAGACAAAAACATACTCTGGGGACAAGAATCCCTATTCAATAAATGGTGCTGGGAGAATTGGTTAGCCACATGTAGAAGACTGAAACAGGACCCACAGCTTTCACCTCTCACAAAAATCAAATCACAGTGGATAACAGACTTAAACCTTAGGTATGAAAAGATTAGAATTCTAGAAGAAAATGTAGGAAAGACCCTTACAGACATTGGCCTAGGCAAAGAATTTATGAATAAGACCCCTAAGGCAACCACAGCAACAACAAAAATAAATGAATGGGACCTGATTAAATTAAAAAGCTTCTGCACAGCCAAAGAAACAGACCACCTACAGAAATAACAGTGATATGACATCTCTTTGGTTCTCCTGGAGAGAGCTGGAGCCCATTATATTAAGTGAAGTATCCCAAGAATGGAAAAACAAGCATCACATGTACTCACCAGAAAATTGGTTTCCCTGATCATCACCTAAATTCACATCTGGGAATGATACCAATCGGATATTAGACTGAGGTGGGGGGAGGAGGGAGGGGATGGGTGTATGCCTACATGATGAGTGCGTTGCGCACTGTCTGGGGAATGGTCACGCTTGAAGGTGCTGACTCGGGGAGGGGGGGATGCGAGGAGGAGATGGGTATATACCTACATGATGAGTGCAATGCGCACTGTCTGGGGAATGAACACGCCTGGAGCTCTGAGTTGGGGGGATAGGCGGTACATGGGCAACGTATGTAACCTGAACTTTTGTACCCCCCATAATAAGCTGAAATAAATAAAAAAAAAAGAATGTAACCCGAATTAGAGAATTGTTTTGTAAATTCTTCTGGATTTAGTATGAATAATGACCATCCAACAGTAAGTTTGTTTAATAATGGATTGCCCCTCCTGTCTTCTAAACCAAGTGCATGTGCAGTAGCTCATGGTACTCATTGAGCTAGATCCCTGCACCTTCAAATAGTGGCTGGAAGGGCCTTGGCATCCCAGTAGAGTGCCCAGGTGCACTGGATTCGTGGCAGAGCTCCACAACAGTGTTCTCTTTGTTTGGCAGCATTGAATTTCCAAGAATAATATGAATGTCTCAGGAAATCCTTCCCAAGAACTTATTTCCAGTTGGTAGCCAGTGATTTATTCCAAATGTCTATATGAGCTGAAGAGAGTTTCCCCTGGTCTGAAGTTGCTTGTCCTGGCAGACAGATGTTTGCACCACTTCTTACTTTTTAATAAAATTTGTCTCCACTACATAAGGCTTGAAAATCTCTCACCTTTGTGTTGTTTGCCTGGAGACAGCAAAAATAATGAATTTAAATAGGAAGCAGATCCTATTGCAACTCTCCCATCCATAACTCTTTTATTTATTTTTCCTGACACAATTATTTTTATCTTCATTTGTGTCCCTCATGATGGATGTTTTTTTTTAATTACACATACAGTGCTTGGCCTTGGCACCATTGGCCCTACTGTTTGAAAAGCTCTTGGAATTTGAAGCAAAGCCACAGTTGAAGTTGGCTTTGACAACTGTGCTCTTCAGACAGGCAGATCCTCCAGTTTCCCTACAGGGTGCCTGGGATATTGAGATGAGACCGTGTCCTGGACAACACAAAGACCTCTCAACAGATGTGAGGTATGCTCAAAGGCAGTCTAAACACTAAATTTTTTAAACTGAAGGAAGTGAGGTATCTAAAGTGGCTTGCTGAAAACAATCATTTCCTCACAGCTTCAGGGATTCACTAAGCAAAACATCTACTGCTTGTCATAAATAGGATATGTCTAGATAATTTCTGGTTCTTTTGAGATAGAACAGTGGAGTTATTTCATTAGGAAGGTTTCTAAGGTTTTACTGCGATGCTGTAGAATGGGAGTTACGAACAAGTATTACTTGTTCTTAGATGGTTCCCCCACTTTTTGATGGTTCTACTTATGATTTTTTAATTGCATGATGGTGCAAAAGTGACACACATTCAGTAGAAACCATACTTTCAATACCAATACAATCATAGTTTTCACTTTCAGTACAGTATTTGATAAATTATATGAGATATTCAAAACTTTATTATAAAATATGCTTTGTGTTAGATGATTTTGTCCAACTGTGGGCTAATGTCAGTGTTCTGAGCATGTTTAAGGTAAAGTAGGCTGAGTTATGATGTTAGGTTAGGTGTATTAAATGCCTTTTCAACTTATGACATTTTCAACTTACAATGGGTTTATTGGGATGCAACCCCATCATAAGCTGAAGAGCATCTATATATTGATTTGCTAATTGACATTTGAAATTTCCTCAATAAAATTATTTTTTATTCTTATTTCAGTATATTGTGAGGATACAAAAGTTTAGGTTACGTATATTGCCCTTTCCCCCCAACCCCCCCAAGTCAGAGCTTCAAACGTGTCCATATATGGCACCTCTTGTATTTTCCTGGAAAGAGTTGGAGCCCATTCTACTAAGTGAAGTATCCCAAGAATGGAAAAATAAGCATCACATGTACTCACCATCAAATTGGTTTCACTGATCATCACCTAAGAGCACATTTAGGAATAACATTGATCAGGTCTTGGGCAGATGTGGGTAGGGGAGGGGATGGGTGTATACATCCTCAATCAAATTTTTAAAAAATATATATTTGCATCTATTTCTGATTTAAGCATTTCTGCCTTTCCAGCCCTGACAGCACAGAAAAGTCTAAACAAGTCATTTAAAAAGATCTTGTCACCTATAGGATACTGCAGTGTCCTGCTGAAGATTTCTGATGGGTGCCACTTTTTAGGACTCCTCAATGACTCCTCATCTCTCATGCTTTTCTCGTCACAATCCTTTCCAGGTACACTCTGAAGCTTTTCTTTCCATAGTAAACAAAGTCTACCACTTTCTGGAACACTTTGTCCCATTATTTCCTTAACCAAAAACAATTCTCCCTGAGGACCTTTCTTCTTGCATCTTTTTCAAGTGAGTGCTGCTCATTCTCTCACAGTCACTCACATCAGCACTGGGAGATGTAACTCACATCTCTTAGCTTCCAGTGTCACTTCTGACCTCCCACACTTCCACTTTCCTGAAGCAAAGATCCTGCTGCTTGATGTTCATACTCGTCCTCCACATGATTATTGCTGACTATATGGCCACTCCCTTTTGTCTAATGTACATTGGGTATACTGCTCACAGAATTTCTCTCTACTCCAAATCATGCCATTGTGCTGAGTGACTTCAGAGTGTACAGGGATTACCTCTGCTATGGTTTAAAATATTCCCCTGAATTCCTGTGTTGGAAACTTGATCTTCAATGCAGCAGTGTTGACAGGTGGAAATTTTAAGAGTCAATTAGGTCATGAGGGCTCTAGCCTCATAAATGGATTAATGCCAGTATTTTGGGAGTGGGCCCATGATAAAAGGATGAGTTTGGCCCTATTTCCTCTTTCTCTCTCACATGTTCATCATGTGATGCCTTCCACCCTTGGATGACCCTTGCCAGGTGCCAGTGCCATGCTCTTGGACTTCCCAGCCTTCAGAACTACGAGCCAAATAAAATTCTGTTTGTTATAAATTACTCAAGCCTGTGGCATTCTGTTATAATAGCAGAAAATAGATTAAGACAGAAAATAGGTACTGAGAAGTGGGGCTGTTGCTATAACAAATACCTGAAAATGTGGAAGTGGCTTTGGGACTGGGTAATGTGTAGAGGCTGGAAGAATTTAGAGGAACAGACTATAAAAAGCCTGTATTGTCATGAACAGAGCATTAAGTGTAATGCTCAGAAGAAAAGGAGAGCTGTAGGGAAAGTTGGAAACTTCTTAGAGATTATGTAAATGGTTATGACCAGAATGTTGGTAGAAATATGGACAGTAAAGGCCTTTCTGATGAGATCTCAGACAGAAATGAGGAACAAGGTATTGGAATAAGGAGTAAAGGCCATCCTTCTTATACATTGCAAAGAACTTGGTAGAATTGTGTCCATACCCTAGGACTTTATGGAATGTAGAACTTAAGAGCAATAAACTATGATATCTGACGGAAGAAATATCTAAGCAGCAAAGCGTCCACGCTGCTGCATAGTTACTTTTAACCACATACAGCGAGAGGTGACCTCCTTAGTGTCAAAGGCTTAAACTGCCCTTCTGCATAACCCATACATTCCTTTATTCACATTGTGGGCCCTGTATCACTCTGAGTCCCACAATAGTAATTGTTTTACCAATAACAATAGCTACCACTTATTATGCACTAGGGTACTGAACTATAACTTTTGGATTTATTGAATTTTGAAATTACCTCTGTGAAGTAGATATTATTATGATCTATAATTTACCGAGAGGGAAAGTGAGGCTCTGAATGGTTAAGCAAATTTTTTAATATCATACAGTTAGAAAATGATAGAGCTTGCATTAAAAATGATGATGTCTGTGCAAAGTTCAAGCTTTTAATTCTCACAATATAAATATTCTACTCTCTAATCATACCTCCCACTCTCCTGCCTCTCTCATTCAGTGCCATTGCTCTTGACTCTTGGTCTCATGGTGAACTCTAAGAGCTTCTTGGCCAGCCTGCTTCTTTCATATGCATCAGCTTCTTTGCATTTCCATTTTAACTCCTAGTAAGTCTGGATTCTATGGACTATCATTGAACTATACTCTCTTACTAGGCTCTCCCACTTTCTTTCCTGTTGTCCTACCCTCACACCTGACTAGAGAACCTCTAACTTGCTCTACAAATGGGTGGCCAAGCATTTTGGAGGAAAATGACCCAAAGTATAGAAAATACAAGTCTTACTCCCATAACTTAGTGTGTAGTAAAAGTAACTGTTCATTCTGTCATAACAAATTAGCTTCTAATTTAAACTCCCATTCCACTGGGTGACAGAAACTGTATCTTAGTCAATTTAGAGTTTCTCCCTCTTTTTCTGTAATTCTATCTAATTTTCAAGGAACTTACACACGCTAAAATGAAAGTCAGGGGAGTGAGTTTGGGAAGAGGAGGATCTTTCCTTGGGATTGGCAGAAAACTACACTGAAATCCATTGAGAAGTCCTCATTCAGGTTGGTTTTTGGCAGAAAAAGGAGGTATCTGCTTTATTCTACCTAATTACCTACTTCAGGGTGCCTACAGGTCTGCCACCCTGTGGGACATTTTTCCATGCTAAGCTATGGCACTGGGGGATCCAGAAATATCCAGTATGGTGCAGAAACCATGAATAAGGGATGTGCCTATGTATACAAGCCTTAAGCATCCTCATAGACTCTTTTCCATTGTGCTACCAACAATATCCTCCATGCCAGTTTTCTAGAATCTTTGACCTCAGATGTACTTGAGACACCTCCAGGTTCTTTTTTATTTATTTCATTTATGCCAGTCCCTCAGGGAGTTGGTGGTGGTGATGGTGAGGGGCATGGAGATGACAGGCTGCCCCAGTTCATTCTTGGCTTCTTAAGTCTTCTTCACTGTCCATGGAGTTTAGACTCCATTGCTAGGTTCTACTGATTTTCTCTTGAAGTCATTCCTTAGTCTTGGACCTACTCCCTAACTTTCATTTGTATTGCTCTCTACTAATAGACATCCTTAAATAACTCTACCATGACTCCCCAACATTGCTGCAGTTGCCTCCTAGCTGGCACTCATGCTTCTGAGTCTATCTGCTTCTCACAGCAATGTATTCAACATATTGCAGCCAGAGCACTCTATGTAAATTGAAAATCTGATTACAAAACTTCCTTTCAAGAAATCTTTCTGTAGCACCCCAAATGAAAAAGTTCATATTTCTTATGTAGCTTACAGAGGCTCCAATGGTAAGCTCTCCAGCATTATCTACAGATACTCATTACTGTCATCCACTTTGGGCTTTAGCCATGTATTTAGACCTTTCTATAAACTGTTTCCTCTGTCCTTAATTTTCTTATCCCCACTTGTTCACCTATCTAAAGCTTATGTTTTCTTTGTGTCTAACGTTAAAACTCAGTTTCCAGACCTCCTGAAATAGGATCAGTGCCATCTTATATACTTTCGTAAGTTCTTTTCAGACTTCCTTATTAACACCTGTTTGTCTGCTTCCCCTTCCTCACTGTGAGATCCTGGGGATCAGGTATCATGTGGGTGTTGATTATCATTAAGTTCTTACAGAGAACAGCAGATAAAATTCACTAATTTAGACTTTTCTTTTGTTCAACTACACAAAATGTAAGAGAAAATGGTCTTAATTTTCACATAGGTGTCCATATATTTAAAGCAAAACTTTTGTCTATGAGGATCCTAAGAAATTGAAACACACTTTTTTGAAAATTGGTATGTTAAACTTCTGTCAGACAACTTTTATGTAAAATATTCTTAAAACAGCAATGAGATACCACTACATCTCAGAATAGCTAAAAATAAAAAGATTGATTACATTATATATTGATGAAGAAATGGAACTACTGTAACTTTCATACATTGCTGATGATATATAAATTGGTTCAGTCACTTTAGAAAACCGTTTGACTTATCTACTGAAATCGAACATTTGTCTACCTATTAATTAGCAGTTCTCCTGTGTTCCAAAAGACAAGGATGATAATGTTCATGGGAGTATTATTTGTAATAGCCCCCAAATGGAAACAATCCAATTTTCCATCCGCAGTAGAACAGATAAATAAAACGTTGTATATTTATACAATGGAGTATTATACTGCACTGAGCATGAATGGACTGTAGCTAAACACAGAAACATGGCTGAATCTTGCAGCTGCTTTTATTTATATAAACAACTTTATGAAGAAAAACTAATTTATAGTATTAGAAGTCAAAGACAGAACCGGGAGCAGTGCAAGATGGCCAAATAGAACCTTGACTTGACTGTAGTAACTACTTGACTATGTATATGTATATCAAAACATCATGTTGTATATATTATATATATATCATAAAAATAAAAATTTAAATATATAAATTTTGAAATGTTTTAAAAATAAATAAAAAGATTATAGGAGAGTACTATGAACAATTGTACACCAAAGAGTTATGTCACAATTTGGTGGAGTAGGGAGCCCTGGACCCTCTTTCCTCCACAAAAACACACCAATTTAGCAACAATTCATGGACAAATTCCCTATGTAAGGAATCAAAAACTAATTGAAAGGCTCTTGCACCCAAGGAGAATAAAGCAAACTCCTGAAGCCCCTGAGACCAGGTCTTAGCTCCCAGACAGTATTTCTGGGACCACACTTTGCCAGAAGGAAACATGCTGCCCTGAAGGGAAGGACCCAGTCCTGACAGGATTCACCTGACTAGAGAGTCCTTGGGCTTTGAATAAACACTGGAAACAGCCAGGCAACAGTCAGTATATGCTTTGGGTGAGACTAGGCTGGCTTCAGGTGTGACCTGGTCCAGTCCCAGCTGTGGTGGTCATGAGGGAGTGCCCACATCACTCCTATCTCCAACTCCAGCAGCCGAGCACAGAGTGTGAGAGAAAAAGTGAAAGACTTTGCCTAGTAATCCAAGTACTTATCCCATATCTTACTCAAGTTCAACAAGGCAGTATCACTAGGAGTCTACAAAAGTCATAACATTACTGGGCTTGGGGCACCCCCAGTGCTGATATGGCTACAGTGACCAAAGACTTAGATCACAGCACTCAATTCCCTGTGAATATCTGGACAGTCTTCTCAAGAAGGACAGGTTTGAATCAGCCCAGACTATGAAGATTAAAACAAATATCTAACTCTTCAATGCCCAGACATTGACAAGGATTTATAAACATCAAGAATATCCAGAAAATCATGACCTCACCAAATGAACTAACTAAGGTAACAGTGACCAATCCTAGAATGATGGAGATATGTGACCTTTCAGGCAAAGAATTTAAAATAGTTGTCCTGAAAAAGCTTAATGAACTTCAAGAAAACACAGAGAAGGAATTCAGAAGCCTATCAGAGAAATTTAACAAAGACATTGAAAGAATAATTTTAAAAAAAGCCCAGAAATTCTAGAGCTGAAAAATTCAATTGACAAACTGAGAAATGCGTCTAAGTTTCTAAACAGAAGAATTGACCAAGCAAAAGAAAGAATTAGTGAGCCTGAAGACAGGCTACTGGAAAAGACACAGTCAGAGGAGAAAAAATAATAAAAAAATAAGAATGAAGCACACCTACAAAATCTAGAAAATAACTTCAAAAGAGCAAATCTAAGAGTTATTGGCCTTACAAACAAAGTATAGAGAGAGGGAGGTCAGGGTAGAAAGTTTATTCAAAGAAATAATAATGGAGAACTTTCCAAATCTAGAGAAAGGTAACAATATTCAGGTACAAGAAGGTAAAAAAAATACCAAGGAGATTTAACCCAAACAAAACTATCTCAAAGCATTTAACAATCAAGCTTCCAAAGGTCATGGATCAAAAAAAGAGTCCTAAGGGAAGCAAGAAAAAAAATAGCATATAAAGGAGCTCCAATGTCTGGCAGCAGAGTTCTCAGTGGGAACCTTACAGGCCAGGAGAGAGTGACACGACATAGTCAAAGTGCTGAGGGAAAAAACCTCAACCCTAGAATATTATATTCTGCAGTAACACCCTTCCAATATGAAGGAGAAATAAAGACTTTCTCAGAAAAGCTGAGAGATTTCATCAACATCAGACCTGTCCTACAAGAAATGCTAAGAGGAGTTCTTCAATCTTAAAGAAAGGGACATTAATGAATAATAATAAAACATCTGAAGGTATACAACTCACTGGTAACAGTAAGGACACAAATACAGAATGCTCTATTGCTGTAACTGTGGTGAATACCACTTACATCTTGAGTAGGAAGACCAAAAGATAAACCTGTCAAAAAAATAAATACAACAATTTTTTGAGAGAGAGAGAGAGCGCGCGAGCGTGTGTGCACGAGCATAAAGAGATATGGATGGAAATAACAAAAAGTTAAAAAGTCAGGGAGGGAATGGACTTAAAGTGTAGAATTTCTGTTAGATTTCTCTTTGCTTATTTGTTTGTTTGTAAGCAGAGTTGTCACAGGTTTAAAATAACTGGTTATAAAATGCTTTTTGCAAGCCTCACGGTAACTTCAAATCAAAAAACCTACAACAGATACACAGAAAACAAAAAGCAAGAAATTAAAACACGCTACTAGAGAAAATCACTTTTAACAAAGGAAGACAGGAAGTAAGAAAGAAAGAGAGGAAGAGAGGACCACAAAACAACCAGAAATTAATAGTAATATTGTAGTAGTAAGTCTTTATCTATCAATAATAACATTGAATGTGAATGGACTAAACTCTTCAATCAAATGACGTAGAGTGTCTGGATGTATAAAAAATAAGATCCAACTATATGTTCTCTTCAGGAAACCCACTTCACCTACAAAAACACACATAGACTGAATATAAAGGGATGGAAAAAGATATTCCATGCAAATGGAAACCAAAAAAAAAGAGCAGAAGTAGTTATTCATCTATTAGATAACATAGATTTCAAGACAAAACTGTAAAAAGAGACAAAGAAGGTCGTTATCTAATGATAAAGGATCAGGTCAGCAAGAGGATATAATAATTCTAAATATACATGCACTCAACACTGTTGAACACAGATATATAAAACAACTATTATTAGAGCTAACAGAGAGATAGATCCCAGTACAGTAATCGTTGGAGATCTTAAGTAATGGACAGATCATCCAGACAGAAAATCAACAAAGAAACATTGGACTTAACCTTGCACTGTAGACCAAATGGGCTTAATAGTTATTTACAGAATGTTTCATTCAACAGCTGCAGAATACATGTTCTTCTCCTCAGCTCAAGGACCATTCTTAAGGGTAGACCATATGTTAGGCCACAAAACCAGTCTTAAAAAATTCAAAAAATTGAAATCATACAAACTATTTTCTCTGACCACAATGGAGTAAAACTATAACAGAAATCAACAACAAGAGGAACATTAGAAAATATACAAACACATGAAAATTAAACAATATGCTTCTGAATGACCAGTTGGTCAATGAAAAGATTAAAAAGGAAATGTAAAAGTTTCTCAAAAGAAATGCAAATGAAGATAGAACACATCAAAACCTATGGGATACAGCCAAAGCAGTAATAAGAGGACAATTTACAGCAATGAGTGCCTACATCAAAAAAGTACAAAAGCTTCAAATAAACAACCTAATTATGCATCTCAAAGAATTAGAAAAACAAGAGCAAACCAAACCCAAAATTAGTAGAAAAAAGAAATAATACAGATCAGAGCTAAAATAAATGAAATTGAAACAAAAAATACAAAAGATCAATGAAAAGAAAATTTGGTTTTTTGAAAAAATAAATAAAATCAACACACCTTTAGCCAGACTAAGAAAAAAAGAGAGAAGACCCAAATAAATAAAATCAGAGCTGAAAAAGGAGCCTTTACAACAGATTCTTCGGAAATCTAAAGGATCATTAGAGACTACTATGAGCAATTATATGCCAATAAATTGGTAAACCTAGAAGAAACGGATAAATTCCTAAACACATACAACCTACCAAGATTAAACCAGGAAGAAATCCAAAACCTGAATAAACCAATAACAAGTATTGATATAAAAGCAGTAATAAAATGTCTTTAATTAAAGAAAAGCCCAAGACCTGATGGCTTCACTGCTGAATTCTAGCAGACACTCAAAGAAGACATCTAGAGAATGGCAGCCTTTAAGGAGGAGTAGAGACTGGGAAGGTGCATGAAGGGAAATTTGGGGGTGCTAGAATGTTCTATTTATTGGCCTAGATGGTAGTTATATGGCATGTTTACATTATGATAATTTATATTTTATGATTTATACACATTTCTGGATGAATGTTATACTTCAGCAAAAATATCTTTTAAAACCCCTCAAACCAAGCTGAATATAGTTTATCTGAATGCCAGCAGAAACATGACTATATAGAAGTTTAAAGAGGTCACCTTTCCCATGCTCTCCACAAAGCATACAAGTTTTACCAGTACAAGGCCCCTGCGCTCCTTCTGGAAGCTCCCTAAAAGCTCCTTTCGGCACTGTAATTGCAATGTAACCAGGAGGACATTACTCTAAAGCAGAGATTTTTAATGTTTTTGTTCTTTTGACGGTTTGATATGACCTATAAACTCCTCAGAAAAATGTTTTTAAATGCATAAATAAAAGTAATACATCTAAGATTACAAAGGAAATCCATTATAGTACAATTATAAAAATATAAAAAATAAATTTTTATAAACACATAAAATAACAAGACAGCATGTTTACGCTATGGTCTGACTGCTCGTGTCTGCCTCAAATTCCTCTAATCCTCACTGTGATCGTGTTAGAAGGTGAGGCATTTGGGAGGTGAGTAGGTCACGAGGGCACCATCAGCATGAATGGAATCAGTTGAAAGATCACAATCACATACAGTTTAGTGGTGGTCTGATAGCCACTGTAATTTCTAAGTATTGGTGAAAAAAATATATAATTTCAGCTTATTATGGGGGTACAAATGTTCAGGTTACATACGTTGCCCATGTACGGCCCATCCCCCCGAGTCAGAGCTCCAAGCGTACCCGTTCCCCAGACAGTGTGCATTGCACTCATGATGTAGGCATACACCCATCCCCTCCCCCCACCACCCACCTCAGTCTGATATCCAATTGGTATCATTCCCAAAGCATTATGGAGATACCTTAAACAGATTCAAGTAGACCTACCATTTGATCCAGCAATCCCATTATTGGGCATCCACCCAAAGGAACAAAAGTCATTCTATGACAAAGACACCTGTACCCGAATGTTTATAGCAGCACAATTCACAATTGCAAAAATGTGGAAACAACCCAAATGCCCATCAATTCATGAATGGATTAGTAAATTGTGGTATATGTATACCATGGAGTACTACTCAGCTATAAGAAATAATGGTGATACAACATCTCTTTGGTTCTCCTGGAGAGAGTTGGAACCCATTATATTAAGTGAAGTATCCCAAGAATGGAAAAACAAGCATCACATGTACTCACCAGAAAATTGGTTTCCCTGATCACCACTTAAATGCACATTTGGGAATGATACCAATTGAAAAATATTTGAAGTATGCTTGATAACCACATTGTGATATGAAAATATCTTTGGTTTTTATTGGTGATAAAGTCATATGTACTGCTAATACTTCCATGCTTTGTTGCCCCTTTTCACAACGAAGGAAATGTTACATTTCATTTAGAGGTTAGGGAAGTAAAGATGAAAATAAAGATGCAATTTTTCTCCCATGCAATTTATGGGTTCCTCAGACTGTACTCTGGGTTGAGAATTGCTGCTCTGAAGTGAAGGTATGAATTTCTGCATCAAATTCCTTGTTGAAGAAAGAGATCATAGGAAAGAGGTGATACAAAAAATTCTCAATAATCACAAGCAACACTTTAGGCTTTTTTGTAGACAATGCCAAGAGATAAGGCTAAGATTAAAGAGAAAGCAGAATATTTCAAGAATTTCGCACTCCCAGGAGAGCTAACCCTCCATATAAGAAGCTGTTGCCCCTGTTCTGTTGTTGTTTATGCTAAGGTATCTCTGTGGATTGGAACACTTGGAAACATAAACAGACTTAGATAAGGTGTATTTATATAAATGCAGACTGTAGGGTAAGATGATTCAATAACTCCTGCTCATTCTTTAAGTCTCAGATCTACCTCAATGTCCCCTTCCTTAAGGAGTCCTTCCATGGTCCTGCTTGCTGTTCCCAAAGCGCCTGAAACTACCCTATATGTAGCACTCACCACCCTGGTAGTTTTTGGGTTAGGATTTGTTCTTTTATTTATTTCACTAGACCAAGCTCCATGCAGACAAAGACACATAACTGTCTTATTATTGCTTTATCCCTAGCAAATAGCACAATTTCTGGTACATGGTAGACACTCAACAAATATTATTTGTGGAACAAACAAGTAAGTAAGTAAGTTACTAAATGATTTTTCAAACCATCTCTCTCCTGTTTGTTGAAATTAGTTGTGATGCCAAGAGTGATGGGGAAGGGAATGAACAATAGGACAGCGTGGGAGTTGCGGTTCACACAGAACACTGACTGAATGCAGAGTGGTCACTGCAGAACAGGGTTTTCAGAAATTAGAGGTTGGGATGTCAACACATCACACAGGTACAGCTTCACTCAATAATGGAAACCTTGACAAAAATGGAAGTGAAAATATCTCTTCTTTTGTATGGGCAAGCCTCTTAAATCCTGTATGATTTCCTCAATTTTACCTAAGAGATAATAATTTTTATTAACTTTTTAAAATTAGGTAACTATGTTAATAAAATACAGATACGCTTTTTGATGTAACTACTAATATTTTCAAAGGGTTTCTGAGAATTACATTGTTGAGTAAATTAAATTCACTGTAGTGGAGATTAGCTGTGACTAATCTAGATCATTTTTCCACATCATTTCTTGATTTATTTTTGCCAGTCCACTAGACAAAATCAGCTTTCCTTCTGAGTGATTGTGATCTATGTTTCAATTCAAAATGATTTCTTTGTGTTCCAAAGGAGTAGCTCATGTAACAGGAATAGGATAATTTTTTTTCCCACACAGTTTGGTCCTGCTGGTAATAACTATAAAAGAGACAAGATTTGTGGCCTTAATATGTATTCTTGATTATTGTTGCATGTTGTAAAATATGTATTTTATAACACCACAAGGATTAGGGCAAGGAAGAATGACCCTCAGCATTACCCTTTAATTTTATTTTATGACTTTATTGTTTGATACTCCTTTTAGATGAACTGGATTTATGCCCTCAATCCTTACAGAATAGCTGACATATATTCCTATATACTAGCAATATTGTTTGCTATCATGAGCCAGAAGTCAAGTCAAGAGATCACTAGCCTCTCCAACCAACAACTACTATAAAAATTCTACAACATAAATTAAAAAAAAAAAGAAAACCAAACAACATTTCCTGTGGTGTATGTTCTTTGACATATGAAGAGTCAATAATGGATAACTTTACCTTGCAAGGAAACTAGTTTTCTGGCAAGAGAGTACATTTTATAGCTAATTAATTCTGGCTTGTGTGATCAGAAGTCATGGAGATTAGAATTAGATGCCAACGCCAACGGGGAACAACTGCAGTTTAGCCCCCTGAGTAGTGGCACCCCACATCAAAATATTTCTTGGTTAAAGTGTCTCCCATGATCCATGAGGCTGGTCTCTGGGAGCTCCTTTGAATACTTTGTTGATCCAGTGCTGAATTAGGGCGAAGGATTTTTCCAAAAGAAAATCCTAGTCATGTGTGGAATTATTCCTGGCTGCACCTTTGTGCAGATTTTCTGTGGGAGAACACAAGCTAACTTTTTTTCACATCAGCAAAACATATGAGCCCTACCACTTGCTCTTTTGTTCTCCCGAATACCCAGACCTCTCAAGCGGCAATAAGCACCTCCACCATACATTACATTATTGAAACATATACGTGACATTACACCGCCAACTCTGCATCTGGCTGGGATAGATTCCATTTGGGGAAGGATTTTGAAGGAGAGATACCATTTATCTCCTTTTGGTGCTTTTGGTCCTATCCTAGGCTCAGTTTAGACATGAGATGACTATATATGAAGACCATATTCACTTAGCCCTTTATGGAATTACTGTTACTAACTTGCACATTCACATATTGCTCATGTTATTATTCAAAATTGTTTTAAGAAACAACTGAATGATACCTATTTCTACTTCCATTGGTGTTTTAGAAAATGTGTGATTAATAGTTTTTGCAACACCATTCCTTCTATAAAACATCTAGAAAGAAATTTATTTGAGAATTTTTTTTTACTTTAGCATATTATGGGGATACAAAAGTTTAGGTTACGTATATTGTCCTTGCCCTCCCACACCCCCCGAGTCAGAGCTTCAAACGTATCTATTCCCTAGACAGTGCGCATTGCACTCATTATGTATGAATACACCCATCCCCTCCCCCACCCACATCTGCCCAACACCTGATCAATGTTATTCCCAAATGTGCTCTTAGATGATGATCAATGAAACCAATTTGATGGTGAGTACATGTGGTGCTTATTTTTCCATTCTTGGGATACTTCACTTAGTAGAATGGGTTCCAACTCTATCCAGGAGAAATAAGAGATTCTATATCAGCATTATTTCTTATAGCTGAGTAATACTCCATGATATACATATACCACATTTTACTAATCCACTCATGTGTTGATGGGCACTTGGGTTGTTTCCACATCTTTGCAATTGTGAATTGTGCTGCTATAAACATTCGGGTACAGATGTCTTTTTTATAGAATGACTTTTGTTCTTCTGGGTAGATGCCCAATAATGGGATTGCTGGATTGAATGGTAGGTCTACTTTTATCTGTTTAAGGTATCTCCATATTGCTTTCCACAGAAGTTGCACTAGTTTGCAGTCCCACCAGCAGTGTATGAGTGTTCCTGTCTCTCCGCATCCACGCCAACATTTGTTGTTATGGGACTTTTTGATAAAGGCCATTCTCACTGGAGTTAAGTGATAATCTCATTGTGTTTTTGATTTGAATTTCCCTGATGATTAGAGATGCTGAGCATTTTTTCATATTTTTTGGCCATTCTTCTGTCTTCTTTTGAAAAATTTCTATTCATGTCCTTTGCCCACTTTTTGATAGGGTTGTTTGATTTTTTTCTTGCTGATTTTCCTGAGTTCTAAATAGATTCTAGTTATCAGTCCTTTATCGGATGTGTAGCATGCGACAATTTTTTCCCATTCTGTAGGTTGTCTGTTTGCTCTCGTGACAGTTTCTTTGGCTTTTTAATTTAATCAGGTCCCATTTATTTATTTATTTATTTATTGTTGCTGTGATGGCCTTTGGGGTCAATCCCTCAAAACAAAATTTAAGAATGAAAGATAAAAACTGTTTCCCTTTTGCAGGAGAATTTGACTCTCAATTCAATTTCTGTTTTTTATATCCCTGAAAACTTGGCAAAGATAAAATACTAGCTCTATTATTAGGAAGCATTGATTGTGGTAAAAATGATCCTTGATTGGTAAATTTTATCTGGACTTGAAGAATTATAAAGATCTGATGGGAAGCCATTACTCTGGGCCTCTTTAAATGTGCCGACTCTTGTAGTTGGACATGTTCCTTGTGGGACCTATGGAACGTGTTTCTAGAAATACAGGATCCTGTGGGGGCAGGAAGCTTTTAAGCCAATGTGGCTCATGTACCCTTCTGGGTATAGTCCTTTGTGGTTTTTGTCAGTATTCCGTAAACAATGCAGTATAACAACAATTTACATAGCATTTACATTGTATTAGATATGAAAGTAATCTAAGATGATTTAAAGTATATATGAGGAGATGTGTAGGTTACATACACATACTACACAATTTTATATATGGGACTTGAGCATCCATGGATTTTGCTTCCCCAGGAGATCCTAGGACCAGTCCCCCATGTATACCCAGGGACAATTGTACTGTCATCAAAGAACAGGATTTATAAGAACCTGAATCGAGAAGAAAACCTAAAACAAACCACAGACATTCTGGGATCAATGAGGTTTGTTTTTGCATTTTTTGGAGTGGGGGTGGGGCAAACTGATTACCTGACAGCTAGAAAAGAGGCCCCTGGACAATCTGCCCTTGAGCAGGCTGGTTAGGGTCATTTTATAAAAAAACTAAATAATCAATTTGAGCTGTATATAGATTCTTGAAAAAACCTTGAGAATTTATTGTGGAGTATATGTAATAGGGTGTCTCTTTGTATTGTTTATGGGGTCCTTTTATCAGTAACTTTCCCTTAATTATTAGTCCAGGTCTGCAGCATTTCCTCATCAGAATTTCTTGGCACATTCAGACAGCCTCGGCTTGGGCAGGATGGTAGACGTTCCTTCCTGAAGGCTAAATGTATTTTTCAAAACATTACATAGGTTCAATTGATCAAGCCAGAAGCACTGTTCAAAGACCTATAGATAGAACAGAGAAGAACCAAAGAAGGAAAGGAAAAACTTTTGAGCTTATTTTAATCTTTTTAATGATTCTTTAAACGTGGTCATATATTTGAAGGAAAGTATGTTTAGGACTTGGAAAAATTGTTTCAAATACATTATAACTAAAATTAAAGCACATTCAGACAGATAATGGATTGCTGCAAAAGTATTATACACACTTTGTCTAAAGAGCTGTCAAGAATTTACAAATGAATATCCCATTGTCTGAAGTACTTAGAGCATACAGACAGCTTCTTTGGACTAATGCTAGCTGTCAGCTGTTAATGAATAATAATTATGTCTTCACTGATAATTCTTCCAAAAACTTGTTTTCTGTATCTCTTTATTATAATTCTCTTCCTCTTCTACCTCCTTCAGTTTCTAAGCTTACATTTTTGATTTTTAATACCTAGTCTATGCAAAGATGAGTTCTCTAGAATATAAAAGGATTTAACAGATGATAGAATCTGTGGAGACATGGACACCACGTTTAAAATCTACAAAAATAGCATAAGCTTAAACAAGAAAACTAAGGAAAACATCTCTGGAACTATTCCAGACATCTTTGCTTACACTAAATAGGACTATGAAGAGCTATGTGATATTGTAGAAGAAATTTGGGCTTAAGCTATGGGGAGATGGAACTTTGGAATAAATTCAGTTAAATTCAGCAACATTGCATTAAATATAAGCTTAGTTCAGATGCCATAAGTTGACTTTTTGTTAAAGGCCATTCTCACTGGAGTTAAGTGATATCTCAGTGTGGTTTTGATTTGCATTTCCCTGATGATTAGAGATGTTGAGCATTTTTTCATATGTTTGTTAGCCATTCTTACATCTTCTTTTTGAAAAATTTCTATTCATGTCCTTTGCCCACTTTTTGAGAGGGTTGTTTGACTTTTTCTTACTGAATTTCCTGAGTTCTAAATAGATTCTTGTTATCAGTCCTTTATCTGATGTGTAGAATGCGAAACTTTTTTCTGCAGGGTTTTTCAATGTGAATTTTCCATTTCAGGTTTGAAACCTGAAGAATTTGTTAACAAGTATCCCCTTTCCTATCTCCCACTCGACAACAACAACACTACAAACACACACACACACACACACACACACACACAATAAGAGAACTCAGAACTTTTGGAATAAATTCAGTTAAATTCAGCAACATTGCATTAAATATAAGCTTAGTTCAGGTGCCATAAGTTGAAAAGTTGAGTAAGACTTCATGTTTCCTTATGGACTTTAGGATCAGACTGAGTTCCTTGTTACTCAGGAATTCTCTCCTTCAGAGCAGGGGTGACTTCTAGCCATTTTAAATCCCTAGAACCTAGTACAGGGCCCGTGAATGCCCAGGAAATAGTTGTTGAACTGAAGCACACAAAGTTGCCTTATGGGAATAAAAATGTGAATTACCTAATGCAATGTGTGATTCATAAGGAAACTGTCATACTAATTAATCAAGAAATATTTCTCTGCAGCACCAACAGCCTTTTAAAAGTATTTTTCAACTCTTTCCCTTGAGTTAACGGAAAGCATCATCTTGATCCGACAGATGAGAAGAGCAAACTAAAATAAAAATAACCACTTACTGAGCTATTGAGCCCTTGCATTACTCTGAGGATCCTAGAGGGTGCTCTACCTGTTTTATCTTACTTTATTCTTACATAATTCTATGAAGAAGATATAGTAAAGCAACTGAACCTCCAAAAGGTGAGTAATGTCTGCAGAGATATATGGCCAGTAAGTGGAGAAACCAGAACTGCGGCTCTAGTTTGTCTAACTTTAATGCCCATGTTATTTCCTTTGGTTTTCACTATTTCTGAAGCATGAGAAAATTACCTGCAGGCATTAGATACATACCTCCAACAAGCCAGAAACTTTGACAAGTGCTCTTAGTTGAAGGTTAATGCATTCAAGACTGACTGGGAATTGCTTACTGATACAATGAACGTAAAGTTTGATTTTCCTAAATGAGTGATCTGAAGCTTATATTTAAGACATCTTTTCCTTTCTTTTCCAAATCTCATTTGCAGTATATGTTATGGCAAAAACATATGTAGTTTTTGGCTGTGATTTCCAAATATATGCGAATTTTTTCTTTCTTTCTACGTTTATACATGAACACAAAAGGGAGGAATTGGAGGGAGATCAAAATTACTGTTTTAGATCTCTATTATGCACTAAATATTTAATAAAAGCAGGATTTAACCTGTACAACCCATTTTTCTGACTCTGATCCCCAATTTTTTTCCATTCTACTGTACCAATTCCCCAGAAATTACCAATGGATTTGACAAGTGGTAGGTTATGGTAGCTTTGCCAGATTCTAGCTGTAAATTTTGAGGTAAATTTCTCTAAGCATCAGTTTACTCATCTGTGAAATGGAAATCATGATAATGATTATTTCATAAGGCTTAAAAATTAAATAATTATTTACTTTTCTGAGTATCATGCTTAATCAATGGAATTTAAGTCCCATTTTTTCATGACACTGGCAGTGTAAAATATATCACATTTTACATTTGTCTAAATGAAATTCAATCTTGACTGAATTTCACACTTACATGCCAAGTTTGGCTATATCTCCAATACCAGTAAAATTTGAGGTATCATTCCTCCATTATACAGAAAGAAGTTACGAAGGTTACTTAGAAAAGAAGGCTCAAGGGCATGGTCTTCTGTTTCTGTTGGCCACTATGCTCTGGTTTTTATGTTATTCAATGCCCACCACCAAGTACTGGCACAGTTGAGGCTACAGGGAGGCTGTGTTCTCAGCTCCAGCCATGGGAATGTCACTGGAGTACACAAGATCAAGGTTCATAGTTTGCAGCTCACAGAGGCATTTATGCTCTATTCCCATTGGAGTTCCTGCCATGAGCCTGGGGGACCCAAGCTGCTACTTTCATCTCTCTATCTCCCACTTAAACCACAGTCTGGGCTGAAACCTTTCCCCTTCTCAGACACTGTACAGTGTCTACACCTTTCTCTCTCAAACAAAACCAGCTTCTCCTCTTAATAACCCAGACTTTCAATCCCATTATTGAGCATCTACCCAAAAGAACAAAAGTCATTCTATAAAAAAGACACCTGTACCCGAATGTTTATAGCAGCACAATTCACAATCGCAAAGATGTGGAAACAACCCAAATGCCCATCAATTCATGAGTGGACTAGTAAAATGTGGTATATGTATACCATGGAGTATTACTCAGCTATAAGAAATAACGGTGATATAGAATCTCTTTTGTTCTCCTGGGGAGAGTTGGAACCCATTCTATTAAGTGAAGTATCCCAAGAATGGAAAAACAAGCACCACATGTACTCACCAGCAAATTGGTTTCCCTGATCATCACCTAAGTGCACATTTGGGAATAACAGCAATTGGGGGTTGGACAGATGTGGGGGGTGGGGAGAAGGGATGGGTGTATACCTGCATAATGAGTGTGATGTGCACAGTCTAGGGAATGGACACGCTTGAAGCTCAGACTCGGGGGGATGGGGGGGCATGGGCAATATACATAACCTGAACTTTTGTACCCCCATAATAAGCTGAAATAAATAAAAAAAAATAGCCCAGACTTTTTATGAAGACTTTGTATGAATTTTTCTGCAGGGTTTTTCAACATGCATTTTCCATTTCAGGTTTGAAACCTGAAGAATTTGTTAACAAATATCCCCTTTCCTATCTCCCACTCGACAACAACACTACAAACACACACACACACACACACACACACACACAATAAGAGAACTCAGAAGTCAGGAACTTAAGGGTATAGCCTCCGATTTCTAGGAGGAGAGGTGTGGGGGTGAGAAATAGAGAAAGAAATTAATCACTATTTGATAGATTCTTATAAATATTCCTAGAAATATTTTTATACTTATAAATATGAGTGTATCTTTTTATTTTTGTAGACTATTATATATCAGTACTTCCCAAACAATCTGTAGTGAACAACCAGTTTAAAAAAATTTCCAATATGATACAGACCAATAATTTTGTAAAAGTTATGGCAACGTGTAAAAGTTGTGGCAATGTCAAATGAAACTTTCTAAGTGCTTACTCTCAATTCTCTATATTTACCTCATTATCAGCTAGTAACACTGATCTATTACAAACTGCATTTTGAGAATAGCATTGTTATACATACTTTCTTATTATAATATACATATTCCTTTATATCTTGTTTTTGCCCATTTAATATTATGTCCTGTTGGTCTCTCAATGAAAGTCCAACTTAGAGAAATCTGTAGACAAATGAAACAGTAAGAAAAAAACCTGCTGTTTTTGTAAGATACTGAATGTTTGGGGTGATTTGTAACACAACGTTACCTAGTAAAATCTGACCAATACACATATTTCTACGTATGTTTTACTAGCATCATTTAGAATTAATAAGTGTCAATTATCTTCCCTTTAAAACAAATAAGAGAATTAACAGTATGTTTTACTATTTTATTTGTTCCACATTGCTTCTTACTTCCCAATTCTTTCTCCGTAATTCTCTTTTATTTTTGCTGAAATAGATTATAAGGTGATTCTCTCAGAGGAAGGCTGTGAGTAAAACAGTGAGTTTTCACATTTCTTAAATTTCTGAGATTTGTCTTCACAAGCTTCATAGTTTATTTCTGTATAGATGTCTGGGTTCAGAGTTGCCGTTCCTCAGAATGTTTCAAGCTATTACTTCTTTGTCTTCTCGGATTCAGCATTGACAATGAGAAATCTGAAGTCAGTCTTGTTCTCATGCATTCCTTATTCTTGTATTTTGATTTAATATTTATTTAGGTGGATTTCATTTTCAGGTATTTGTCTATTCTCCTGAGGACCACAGATATTCTAAGACCTTGTATGTTTGGTAACGTAAGTCTATTGCTATTATACTTGAAGGATAACTTGGCTGGGTTAAATGACTGGATGACAATTTATTTTCTTATAATCTGTTGACATGCCTTCCTTGACTCCTGGCATAGGGAAGAACTACAGAGAAGTCTGCAGCAACCAGACTTTTCCTTCTCTATGCGGCTTCCTTTTCTATTTGGGTGACCATATACTTCTTTCTTCAGCAAAATTTTTCTTCACTTAAGTTCACAACCAGGTTATCTTGGTGCCTATCATTTTAAAAACAATTTTTTCCTGAGTCATTTACAAAACAGATGTTCTTTAGATATTCAGGTTACAATTTTTTCTATATTTTGAAATAATTTTTTGTGGGTCATTGCATGGTATTTTCAGTACCATTCATTATAAATTCTGCTTTCTGATTACTAATTATGCATATGGTGGATCTTTCTGTGTGGCCTTGAATCTACCATCTTTGCCATAATTATTTTAATATATTTATTTTTTCCATTTCTTTTTTATTATATTTTTTTCTAGGCTGTCAACATGTACCCAAATGTGATTTAAATCATCTTTATTCTAGTTTTAAGTTTTTTTTTCTTTTGTGTGTGTGTGTGTGTATGGGAGAACACTTAAGATCTACCCTTTTAGCAAATTTCAAGTATACAAGACAGAATTGTTAACTATAGTCATATTGCCGTGCATATTTTTAGTCACTTTTAGTACATCTTTTTCTTTTTATGAATTTTTCCCCACTTTAGTCTGGCACTCAATCAGCTCACTTTTTCTTTTCTGTTGTCTTATCAACTCTTCCTTGAGCCATTTGTCTCTTTTGTGAGCTCTTCTTTTATGAACAAGTAATATTATTTGAAACTGACTTGAGACCATGGAGAATTATTTTTCTGAACTCCTCGTCTGTTGAGCAATTATTCTTGCAATGTATTTTTTTTACATGCCTGCTTTTTATTTTTGCTCTTGCTATGGTCTGAATATTTGTGTCCCTTCCCCCGCAAATTCATGTGTTGAAATCTAATCTCCAATGCAATAATATTAAGAGGTGGGGACTTTGGGGTGATTAGATCATGAGGGTGGGGCCCCCATTAATGGTCTTATTGTTGTTATGAAAGGGGTCTAAGGAAGCTTGTTTGTCCCCTCTGCCATGTGAAGACATAGCAAGAAGGTGCCATCTACGAGGAACAAGCTCTCATCAGACATGGAACCTGCTGGCACCTTGATTTTGGACTTCCCAGTCTCCAGAACTGTGGGTAATACATTTCTGTTGTTTATAAAGTACCCAGTCTCAGGTGTTTTGTTATAGCAGCCAAAACAGACTAAGACACCTCCCTAATTGTTTTGGAGTGTCCACACATATTTAAATTTTCTTGTTTGCTTTTAATGGATCTAATTAATTGAAAACTATAGCTGGTTAACTGGGTAGAAGTGGAGATGATGTGAGTTGCAATACTGCGGGTTTAGGTTTCACATCTTAAAAACTCTCCTACAAAGCTTGTTATTTCCTCTTCCTCAGGACAGTTGGGATCTCAGCTTTCAATGTTGTAGCAGTGTTTATGACATATCAAAGCCCTTTATGTTACAGCCCTGCTGCTGAGATCTGGTGGTCTGTGATAACTGTTTCTCCTTTATTTCATCCATCCATGAACAGTCCAGGCTCCAGACCATAAAAATGGCATGTCAACATGGTTATCCATTCTGTTCCCTGCTGCCCTATTTATAATCATATTACTATTTTTGGTCCACTCATTCTCCTAGATCTTTTTGTTAATTTAGGACAGAATTATTTTCTTTTAAACAAGCATATATGTGCCTGTTTTTAATGTCCTACATTGTTTTGGTCTAGATTTCCCAGTATGGCAAGTAAGCATACCTAACTTTTACAAATTAATTGAAAATCATGATTTTTCTCCTTGCATTCTTTTGGTTGAGATCATGGGGTTGCAAGTATGATAAAAAAAAAAAAAAAAAAGCTCTTTTCCATTATCTTTAACTGAAAAAAAAACAAAAAACCTAGCTTTTAAAATATTGGACTAACATGATGAAAGCTCTCTGCTAATAATTTTTGTTGACATGAACTACAGAGATATTTAAGAAATAGAATCAACAGAACTTGCTGATGCATAGAAAATAGGAGCCAAGGAAAGGGAGCAATCAAGGACAGTCATTAAATTTCCTTGGCTTGTGATACTAGGACAGTGGCAGTGCTGATTATTTGATGGGGAGGATGGGAAGACGAGGTTGCCATGCAAGGGTGTATTAAGAGTTTCATCTTATACTTATTAACATCGAGAAATCTCTGAGATATCCAAGTGAGGATTTCACATATGCTCTTGGATGTGAGTGTGGTGTTCCAGGCAGAGGTATGGGCTTAATACGAATTTGGAATGAATTAGTTTACTATATATGTGGTAATTAGAGCCTTGGTGGTGGTTAAAGTGATCTTGGAGGTTGCACAGACAGGGGAGAGTAAAAGGAAAGCTCTGAGATATCTGCATTCTTAGGGGTCAGATATTATAGAAAGAGCAAAGGATGCTGAGGTAAGAGGAAAACAAGAACACAGTATCTCTGAAGGGGAGAGGAGATAAGGTTCTGAGAAGGAGGGAATGAACAATTGTATTCAATGAAGCTGAAAGGTGGAGTAGATGAATGAAGGGATTGCCCACCAGATTTGGCGACATGAAACTCACTAGTGACTTTGACAGAAGTAGCTGCAGTGTGTTGGTGCGGCGAGAAACCAGATCGCAGTGGCTTGAATTAGTGAGGCAGAAGCGAGAAAGCAAAAAGAAAGCAGAGAACATTTTTGAGAGGTTTAGCTGTGAATGGTAGTTGAGATACATGGTGGTAAGAGGTAGCATTAGTGTCTTTTGTTTATTTGATTTTAATATGCAATGTACTAGAGCATGTTTGTATCATAATTGAAATGACATAAAAGGGAAGAAATTAATTATATGAGAGAGATGGGTGATTGACATTGCATAGCCCTTAATAAAAGTGAGAGGGAATTTAATTCAGAGCAAAGTTGAGATACTGGCTATGGACAGATGCATGGTCATATCTTTTGTTTAACAGGATGGAAGATGGGGACATGTGTGTTAATTCAGGAAGGTTTTTAAATTTGGTGGTGGGGAAATGATGAAATTTCTTTCTGATGGCTTCTGTTTTCTCTGTGAAATTTGAGGGGGAGGCATCAGGTTGCTGAGGGGAAACTGTTTTGTGAGGCTTGAGATAACAAAGCTAGTAGAAACCTTTTCACTGTTGTTAAGAACTCAAAACATCTGCCTTATTATCCTTGATATATTTAAATGACTGTCTTATTTCCAGAATTCTTTTTCTAGAAAATAGTTAATGAAACTATAAATCAAAACTAAATGCCTACTGACACATTACTGTTTGAGTTAGTGCCTATTAACATACCCATTTTACAGATTAAAAAACCTGAGCCCTATAGATGTTAAATATTTTGCTCAATGTGACATAGTTGGGAAGGGAGGGAATTCCATTCAGTCTAACCTGTCTGACCGTAGAGGCTGTGCTCTTAATCATGACCCTATATTGCCTCTACTTATCAGAACATTTAAATCTCACACACACATATATGATAAAAGGATAATGGGATTGATGTCTTTCTCATTACTGTCCTTATCTTTGTTTCAAAAGTTCCTCTACCCCACCCTCCATTTTTTTAAATTTTTCTTTTTAGTTTTAGGGTAAAATAAATACTTCCTTTCTGTGTAACTAAAGCTTGACTTCAGTAAATAAAACTATACATTCTCACCTTAGCACTAGCCCCATAGCATTTTTATACATATCAAGAATTTTTATTTTAAATCTTTAATAATCAAGCAATGATAAAGTAACTAGATGCTTGAGGCATTCTGTAACTTACGGTGTGAGTTTATCTTCCTAAAAAATCTTTCCTCCCAATCTGATATTAACATTTGCTTTTATGGACATGTTAATTTATCTACATGATGGTTTTCTTTAACTTTTCTTTTTTAATAAGACAAGAACAAGACTTCAGAGTATCTATATAAAGCAGAGAAGAACAAAAATATGCTGCTTGGCATGAGTTAATGAAGAATTATTTTTAAAGGAATCATGAAAGATCTTGAAATAATGTGGGTGTGTTATTCCTGAATCCTGTTTATTTCTCCTATTTTTCTTTGCATAGAAGTAGTATCTATAATTTGGATGCAAAAGTTTGATTTGACAATTCATTTATTAAAGATAACTTAAGAGTGAAGAGCAGATCCTTAGCTGGAGAGGAGAAATGCAATAAAAAGAAAGAAACCATTGATATGAAAGGAATACAAAAAAGAAATTAACCATTTTCTATGGTTTTTGAACTTTATAACATATTTTTCAATTATTACAAATTTCAGTGAAAGAGTACTGAAAGAGTACTTCTATTTTATGAAGAAGAAAATGAAACAAGAATATGTATAATTTGTTTTGAGTAAAACAGTGTATTAATAATGTTTAGCACCTAAAATTTATGTCTTTCTCTTCTTCTCTGACATTCTTACTCACTTTGCTTCAGGAATTGTTGGTTGTGGAGGGTTATTTTTGACTAAAATTAATACTTGAAATAATTCATACTTATATTTGGAAAAATTTTAAAGATAATAATTAAAATATAAATACAACTAGAAGAAGTTAACTATGGAATTAAATTCATCCTGATATTTCAATGATGTATTGAAATACCTGGTGTATTACCTGATTTTAAGATCAGTTTTTGTAGGGAGAGGAGACGGTGAACCACACAATTGGAGGAAAGAACATAAGATGGAATGTTTGGCTAGAGGCCAAAATGCCAATTTTGCTTACCTAATTTTTCTTCTTGGTAGAGTGGCCCTGTTTGAGAGCTACATTACCCCAGGCACCAAAACCCAATATATATGACTTAAGAAAAAAAGAGTCTTATGCCCTGTTTAAAGCTACCTAACGGTGATTCTGTAATAACAATTTTTTTTCTTTCAACCACACGTTGATTCTGTAATTTCACTTTAATAATATGGACAGTTTTTTGACAAACTAGTTAAAGCTCATATCATATTTTTTAAAAGCCCTCACGTAATGTGCTATGTATCAAAGTCAGTTAATTAGCTCTTTTAATTTGGTAAAATAAGGGTTGTCTTGGCTCTCCAATCAGAATTTCTGAGAGATAGAGAGAAAGAAATATTCTTGATCTTTTTATTTTCTGCTTAAAGTTAGATGCCTCTTTTGAGAGTCAAAATTTTAGGCAAGGTCCTAGCCAACAGAATGAAAGAGGCTCCTTCTCATTGGGTACTAAAGTAATTTTCTTGAATCAATAATGTATATTTCAATTGATGGTCCTTTAGATTATGAAAGTTGATGACCCAAAGATAGGAAATTTAAAAATGTGACATAGCCCAAGGGAATTAAAAATATTATCTAGAAATTTTTACATATTTTACAAGCAAGATTTGGCTCCCATATCTTCCAGACAAATACTAATATTAGAAGAGTTTTTTTTTTTTTTTTTTTTTGGCTCATGCTCTTTAATATTTCAAAATTCTTTCAATTTAAACATTTCAGGTTTTTTTCTTCAAGATGGCTGACTAGAGACCTTAGATACCAGTTCTCCTCAGAATGAAGAAACAAAGTTACTGGTGAATAACCACAACTGGAATAGAATATCAAGGGCAGAGTGCTGAAGCCCAGTGGAGAACTCACGGGAAGAAGGTGGGTCACAGAAAAGGAAGGAAGCAAGACATTGGGAGATATTGATTAGGAACCAGAGGGACTTAGTATTTCATCAAAAGAACAGGTAGGAGTGTTTTGGTTTCCCTGAACTATGGGGCAGACTGCCAAGTATTTGAACTGTGAGAGAGCTCTTCTGCCCCCGTGAACTCAAACACTGGTGTGGGTGATGATTTGGGGCACTTCCTGAGGGCATTACACCAGACTTCCAGCGAGTGCAGGGTCATCTGCCCTTCCCCTGGACTTGAACTACCATGGCAAGCACCTACTGGGGCACTGTGTCCTGCGCAGGCAGCCTCAACCCTTGCACCTCCAAATCACTGGAGCCCCAGCAGACATTCCGCCGGCACCTGTTCAGATTCCAGCAGTCACACAGGGCAGGCTGGACCCAGGGAAGCGGCAGGGTTCCCAGTTGTCTGTCCTTTGGGGAGTGCTGCTCCTACAGGAAGGGAGAGTGCATTGACCAATGAGGACATCCCTTGGAACATCAGAGAGCACAGTTTCCCGTGCCTGGGAGCTCCTCGCTTGTGGGCAGAGTAATTGTGCCACTTCCAGGGGAAATGTGGGTGCTGTGCTCGGCTATGCAAGGGAGAAGCGTGGTCCCATCCCAGCAGCCAGGTGGCCTTAGTGATCGTGCACAGATGTGAAGATGGGCATTTCTTCTCCCCATCACTGCTGTAGACACAGCCATTGCTGCTCTGATGGGACGTCGGTGCAAATGCACTAGAGAATGGCCATTCTAGGGATGTTAGGGGCGGCTGCATCCGCACTGGCAGTGAACCCACTAGCACAGGGCTTGTGTGAAAAGCAAGGCCCCTCCGCCTTCCTACGTGGAGCAGTAGGTTTCCTGCAGCAGGGAGCAGAAGGGCTGGAGAGCTGTGTGCTTTGGGCTGAGGGAGGAGCTTCTGCACCTCAGGCTTTCAGCAGTGAGCTGCCGGGCAGGCGTCTTTCGTGGCGCTTGGCTAAACTGCAGCCTGGAGACAGACAGTAGCGTCTGTCTGATCTGACTGTCCCAAGCACTGGGACGGAAACGTGCCAGGGAAACAGATCACAGTCCAACCTACCATTGTTGTGGAGCTGGGGCAGCCCTGTCCTCGCCCACAGAGACTTGGGTGTATTTCATCAGGGGCTCCCTCTGCCACACTCACCAGGGCCAGTGCTTATGTCTGTCATTGGGGGACTCAATGGTGGGCTTGGTGCTTCAGCTCCGCTCAACTTCATCTTCCCTTCAGGGTCTGAGCAGGGAGTTCAGGCCACTGTGCATTACACAGACCAGCCCATTGCTCCCAGGAAACAAAGATCAAGCATAGACCTCTCTGCTTCACTACAACTCACTCTTACTCATTAGCAACACCCAGTGGCCTGGAGGTGGAAGTACACAACACAGTGCAAAATCTGCTGACACAAGTGCACAGTGCTGGGGAATGAGGTAAGTTCCTGAGACCTCCACCATATAGGCCCTGCAGGAGGCAGTGAGCCTGCTAACATGACTAGTACATTGACGCTACAAGCGGCATTTGAGAAAGCTACCACATAAAGGCTATCTATAACCAAGGAACTCATACAAAATCTTTGCCACTGAAAGCACCCAGGACCAAACCCAAATGACCCTACACAACATATATTACCGTCACATCCTCAAGGGGAAAAAGTCCCATTCAAATGAAAGTAAATTCAAAAATAAGAAGAGAGTCATAGGTATTCCTGAGGGAGAAGAAAAATTAAAAATTTGGAATATCTATTTAAGGAAATATGAAGAAAACTTCCATACTCTTGCTGGAGATTTAGACATGCAGATACAAGAGGCTCAGAAGACTCCTGGGAAATACATTGCAAGATGGACTTCATTAAGACATAGTCATCAGACTATCTAAGGTCAACACAAAGGAAAAAAATTCTAAAATTAGCAAGAGAAAAGCATCTAATCACCTACAAAAGAAATCCCATCAGACTAACAGTGGACTCTTTAGTAGAAACCCTAGAAGTCAGAAAGGATTGTGGTCCTATTTTCAAACTTCTTAAAAAAACACCTGTCCACCATGAATTTTGTATCCTCCTAAATTAAGCTTCATAAATTAAAGAGAAAGCAGATGGTAAGGGAATTTGTCACCACTAGACCAGCCCTACAAGAAATGCTCAAGAGAGATCTAAACATAAAAGTGAAAGGTCAATAATTACTATCATAAAAACACATGAAAACATAAAACTCACAGGTCTTATAAAATAATTACAAACTGAGACTACAAAGCAACTAAGTAACATTATAACAGGAGCAGAAACTCACACATCAATACTAATTTTGAATGTAAATGGCCTAAATGCTCCACTTAAAGAATATAGATTGGAGGAATGGATTAAAAACAGTATCCAACTATATGCTGCCTACAAGAAACACACCTCACTGGTAAAGTCACTTGTAGACTAAAGCTTAAGGGATGGAAAAGGTATTCCACACAAACAGAGAGCAAAAGCAAGCAGGAGTAGCTCTACTTATATGAGATAAAGCAGACTTTAAATCAACAACAGTAACAAAAGACAAAAAAAGTAATTGTATAGTGATAAAGGGACCAATTCAAAAAGAAGACATAACAATCCTAAATATATATGTACTCAACACCAGAAAACTCATATTCACCAGTTATTACTAGATCTAATAAAAGAGATAGACAGCAATAAAATAACAGTGAGGGACTTTAACACCCCAGTGATAGCACTACACAGATTATCAAGACAGAAAATCAACAAGGAAACCGTGGACCAAATAGACCTAACATACATTTATGGAGCATTCTACTCAGCAACCACAGAATATATATTCTTCTCATCAATGCAGGAGACACTCTCCAAGATAAACCATATGTCAGGCCACAAAACAAGTCTTGGTAAGTTTTAAAAAATCAAAATCATGTCAAGTATCTTCTTGAGCCACAGTGAAATAAAACTAGAAGTGAATTCAAGAGAAACTCCAAAAACTATACAAATTTATAGAAATTAAGCAACCTGCTTCTGAATGATCTTTGGGTCAATGAGAAAATCAAGACAGAAATTAAAATATTTTGAAATTAATGAAAATAGAGACACAATAGACCAAAACTTCAGGGATACAGAAAAAGTAGTAACTAAATCAACATGATATTGGCACAAAAATAGAGACAGATGAATTGTACAGAACAGAAAACACAGTTAGAAGAAGACCCCAAAGGCAATCTCAGCAACAACAAGAATAAATAGATGGGACTTGAGTAAACTAAAAAGCTTCTGAACAGCCAAGGAAATAATTAACAGAGCAAACAGACAACCTACAGAATGCAAGAAAATATTTGCAAGCTATATATCTGATAAAGGAGCAATAAGCAGAATCTATAAAGAACTCAAACAAATCAGCAAGAAAAAAATCAAACACCCGCATTAGAAAGTGGATAAAAGACATGAATATAAGCATTTCAAAAGAAGATAGACGAATGGCCAATAAACATATGAAAAAATGATGAATGTCACTAATTATTAGGGAAATGAAAATTTAAACCACAGTGAGATTTCACCTTATTCCAGTCACTATGGCCTTTATTAAAAAGTCCAAAAACAGTAGATGGTAGCATAGATGCAGAGAGAAAGGAATGCCTACACGCTGTTGGTGAGACTGCAAATTAGTACAGCCTCTGTGGAAAACAGTATGGAGATTCCTCAAAGAACTAAGAGTCAACCTACCATTTGATCCAGCCATCCCATTACTGGTATTTACCCAAAGGAAAAGTCATCATTTTATCAAAAAGACACCTGTACTCAAATATTTATTGCAGCACAATTCACAATTGCAAAGATGTGGAATCAACCCAAATGCCCATCAATTCATGACTGAATTAACAAAATGTGGTATATGTGTACCATGGAGTACTACTCAGTCATAAAAAGGATGAATTAATGTCCTTTGTAGCAATTTGGATGGAACTGGAGACCATTATCCTAAGCGAAGTATCTAAAGAATAGAAAAACAAAAACCACATATACTAACTACTAAATTGGAACTAACCAATGAGATGACATATGCATAAAGGGAAGTAAAACTCAATGGAAATCAACCAGGGGGGAAGGAGTGGAGGGGATGGGTGAAAACTTACCTTATGGGTACAATGAACAATATCTAGGTGACAGGGACTCTTATAACCATGACACAAACTTTGTAAAAGTGATTCATGTAACTGAAATTATTTGTACCCTGTAATACCTTGAAATAAAAAAAAAAATTAGCTGATTATGGGGATGCATGACTGTAGTTCTAGCTACTTGGGAGGCTGAGGCAGGAAGATTACCTGGGCCTAGGAGTTCGAGGCTGCAGTGAGCAATGATAACACCATCGCATGCTGGCCTGGGTGACAGAGTGAGACCCTGTCTCTAAAAACAACACCAACAACAACAAAACAAAAACCCCACAGTGATGTACCACCTTACACCTGTCAGAATGGCCATTATTAAAACATTAAAAATGATAGATGTTGATAAGGTTGCAGAAAAAGAGAATGGTTATAAGCTGTTGGTGGGAATATAAATTAGTACAACATCTATGGAAAACAGCATGGAGACTACTCAAAGACCTAGAAATAGAACTACTATTCAATTCAGCAATCCTGCTACTGGGTGTTTACTCAGAGGAAAAGAAATTATTGTGTCAAAAGATACCTGCATTCATATCTTAATGAAGTAATTCAGAAACAGAAAGTCAAATACCACATGTACTCACTTATAAGTGGGAATTAAATAATGTGTACACATGGACAGAAAGAGTGGAATAATAGACATTGGAGACTTGTAAAGATGGGAAGGTTGGAGGGTATTGAGGGATGAGATGCTACCTAATGGGAACAATGTATACTATTTAGGTTACACAAAAATCCTAGACTTCACCACTATGCTATATTCATGTAACAAAATTGTACTTGTACCCCCTGAATCTATAAAATAAAAAAGTAAAAGTAACTGCAGAAAAACCCAGCAGAAACAAAAACAAAAAAATTTTCAGTTTTTTTCATAACAATCCAGTGTGATAAATATGAATTGTCCTTATCACAGATGAGGACATCAAATTCCTTCAGAATTCACTGCTTTGAGGTAAATCACCTCAAGGAGATGGTAAGAATTAGAAGACAGGTCCAGGGCATCAAATGTTTGATATTCTCCCTATGGCCTCAGTTCGTATACTTTCTCATTTCTGATTTATTGAGGAATAAGTTATCAGTAAGCTAAAGATCAAATTAGCAGCACTGAAAATGAGGAGCCAGGAAGAAATGATGTGACCTTGTGAGGAAATGGATTGATTGGATTTCATCTTCTATCCCAGGCCCCTGCCTGCTTCTTTTGTAATTAAATCGTAAGAAAAGGGAGAGAGGGAGAAAGGGAGAGAGAGAACATTCACATGGTAAAATTTCAAACTAGCATCTGTGATTTTAAACATTAATTTCAAGCAGTTGTAAAAAAACATTAGCTTTATATTATATATTGTTTTTCTCCAGAAAAGAGTGCTGTCTTCCTATGCCTGGGGAGATGGTAATGAAGCTGGCACACTGGCAATCAATGTGAATTCATGAAACAAAACAGGAAATAAGCAGGTATCTTTAAATTTGTATCTCTAATTATAAATACTTTCAATAATACCTGCTTATGAAATAGTTTTTATTTTGAAATCACCAAAACAAATAAATGAAACACAAAGCAAGAGAAGAAATGGAAACATCCTAAAGGAAATAATCAGATTTTCTACCAGAGTATTTTGTCCTCTGAAATTATTCTGACTGCCTACCTCTCCAAGATATATAAAATTTCTCTTAGCTAATGTCACATTTTATACACATTCATTGCTGCTTTTATCCTGATTACCCAAGTACCTATGTTCAGTATAAAAAATGGAAAAAATACACAGAAGCACAAAGAAAAACTAAAAATAATCTGTGTTCCTCATACTGAGTTATAAGCAACTTTGATATTTTGCAGGACATTCTTTTATTTTTTTCCCCTGGTTATTTTCCTTTCAAATTGCGATGTAATATAAATACCTTTGTGTTTTCATTTTTATGAGTACATACACAGAAATCCACATGAAAACAAAAATATACTTTGATTTTTTTCTTTTTTTAATTTCAAAGTATTAAGGGGGTACAAATGTTTTTGTTACATGGATACACTGTATAATGCTGAAGTCAGGGATTTTGGTGTGCCTTCCAGGACAGTGTTCACTATATTCGATAGGTAAGTTTTTATTTCTCACCCCAGTTAATTTCCAATGTCACTCCTTAATTCCAATGTCCTTTACATCTTTTTGTGTGTACCCATCATTTAGCTTCCACTTACTAGTGAGAACATGTGGTGTTTGTTTTTCCATTCTTAAGATACTTTACTTAGGATACTGGTCTCCAGTTCCAGCTATGTTGCTGTGAATGACATTATTTCATTCCTTTTTATGGCTATGTAGTACTCCACGGCATATCTATAGTACATTTTCTTTGTCTGCTCATGTATTGATGGGGACTTAGGTTGATTCCATATCTTTGCAAGTGTGAATTGTGCTGCAATAAACATTTGAGACCCCAAAGGCAAATACAGCATCAAAAACAAATAAATGAGACTTAATTAAATTAAAACGTTTCTGCACAACAAGGGAAATAATCAACAGAGTAAACAGGTAACCTACAGAATGGGAGAGAATATTCCCAAACTGTACATCTGACAAAGGACTAATATCCACAATCTACAAAGAACCCAAACAAAACATCAAGAAAAAAACAAATGGTCCCATCAAAAAGTGAGCAAAAGACATGAACAGAATTTTTTCAAAAGATGGTAGACAAATAATAAAAAACTGTTCATTATCACTAATCATCAGGGAGATGCAAATTAAAACTACAGTGAAATACCACCTTACTCCTGTCAGAATGGTCATTATTAAAAAGTCAAAAAATGACAGATGTTGTTGTGAATGCAGAGAAAAAAGTATGCTTATACACTTTGGTGGGACTGCATACTAGTACAATCTCTATGGAAAACAGTATAAAGATTCCTCAAAGGGCTAAAAGTAGAACTACCATTTGATTTTTTTATTTTACATAGAATGTTATTACGTTATGTTTCTGTGACAGAAGTATGTCATATTAATTTGAACAGCTCATTGCCATTCTTTTTACAGTTTATAGTCACTGTTAGAAGTGTACTTAACATCCAATATTCTCTTCTTCTGATGGAATCCCAGTTTTATTGAAAGCAACTATGTGCCCAGCCAAAACAAGCAAAATCAACAGATTATGTGTCCTTCGATTAAGTAGCCATTTGACACAATATTAGCCATTAGCTTAAGCTACTGTTTACTTATAATTGTTACTCATAGCTGAATGCAGCTGTTGTTATATATGTAACAGTCAGTAAATATGGATGTGCCATAGTTTAATATGGTACATGCAATATATGTAATATTTAATAAATATGGATGGACCATTTAGTAAATATGAATGCACCATAAATTATTTAACAATTCAATAAGTAAAATGACATTTAAAAATGTTTTCAATTTTTCACTATTACAACAATGAAACATTATCCATATTTGTATTATCCCTGTCAGGCCATTTTTCTGCATATTTTCCATTTCTTTGCTGCTTTGCACTTTTTAAAAAAATAATTGTTTTACTTAATCTTCCATATCACTAATTAATATTTTATCTGAGTCTTTTCTTATTTCCAGCTTATGGTGTGTATTTTTAAATTTCAGCATTCATTTATGAACATATATGTATATGTGTGTATGTACATACATTAAATATTTTTGATACATTATATAAATATTTAAACTCTAAAATAGATAATATATTAAATATGTATTAATAAGAATTACATAAAAATAAAAAAGAATTATATATTTGTATTTAATCTTTATGCACCAAAATAGTTTATTTTAGGGAAGCATGTTTTTATTATGAATAAGAGAGTCTCTCTCTGAGGATATTAATTGTACTTAATTTTTTTTTCCGTTTTTCTCTACTAAGTCTATTTAATTGTGATACTAATTTTATTGTAATTTAGGTTTGATAGTTCTCACCCCAAACCCCAACAGGCTTTTTTTTTTTTTTTCTTTTTTTTGAATATACAGAAATTCTTGGGAAAATCTAGATGGCAGTTTGATAGGCAAAGAGTATTTTCTTGGTTTACATGAGGAGCTCTGAAGGCTTTGCAGTGAATATAGGTTCTGACTACTGTAGACTCATCTTTGCTGCAGGTATATGGTGGGAGTACCCGGGGGCAAACATAGCTTGTGGTTTGCTTATCTTCAGGATATCGGCTCCTTGAAGATTTTTGGCAGTTCTGAGGTACCTGGGACACTTCTCGGATTCATTACCCAGTCTGGAAATTCCTAATGTGAAAATGTTCACTTAGTAGAGTTGAGTTCTTTGGTTTACTTGATAGATGGGAGGAGTGGGGGTTGGTTCTCAGAGTCAATTGTTCATACAGAAAAAAAAAAAAAAATTAGTTCAGCCAAAATGTGCATTTCCTTTATTACCACAGAGTTAAATATCTTTTCATATATTTCATTGGCCAATAGTATCTACTTATGAATCATTTATTTATATCCTTTGCCTATTTCCCCATTGTGTGTGCTGTATTTATTTTTTAGATGATTTAAGGAAATTTTTAATATGTCTACTTTATATGTTAAAAATATTTCCTCCCAGTGTATCACCTGCATTTCATAAACAATTTCCTTTTTTTGCAATTGCATATCTTTACTTCTAATACCTTTTATTTTAAAATTTAGATCTTTCATCTCTCTGGAATTTAATTTAGTAAATGTATTAACAAACAAAGCACATTAAACAGTTTTTTCCCCTAAATGATAGTTGCTCCAACTTCATAACATAACATAGTCCATAATTTTCTCAGTGTCTTCTAGTGTCATCCTATTATAAACCAACTTTCCAGATAATCTTGAGTCTTAATAGTCTAGATTTGTCTATTCTATTTTATTTATTTTTTATATAAACCTAAAAATTCTTTAATTTTATAATACTCTGTATATAAATCATGCAATTTTCCCTAAGATTCATCCCTCAAAATGCAGATTTTGGTAGTTATTTTGACAGATTCATTAAAAATTTTTATTTTCTAATATTTGTTGCTGACATATAGAGATGCCATTGATTTTTGAAAGTTGATCTTTGGTCCTAAAAATGTTCTAAACTCACTTATTAATTCTAGTAATGTATCACCACTTATAAATGTTAATTCTGATAATTTATATGTAGATATTTTGGGGGTATGTACATATACAATTGAATTACCTGTAAATAACAACAGTTCTACTGCTTCCTTTACACTCTTTTACTTTTTAGAGAGAAGGTCTCGCTATGTTGCTCGGGCGGGTGTCTAACTCCTGAGCTGAAGGGATTCTCCGGCCTTATCCTCCCTAGTGGCTAGGGCTATAAGCGCTTGCCACCACGCTTGGCTTCCTTTACATTTTTTCTTCTTGCCTTATTAAATTAACTGGGACCACCCAGACCAATAATAAACAATGATGATATTGGGTATCCTTGTCTCATTTCTGATCTCAGAAGGAAAACATTCAATATTCACTATTTTGAATCCTCTTTCCTATTGATAATCTTGATATTTTATCCAACTAAGAATTTTCCTTTTATTTTTTATTTACTAAAGTATATAATATTTATATATATATATATATATACACACACACACATTAGAATGGGTGTTGAGTTTTATCAAATGCTCTTTCTGAATCTAGTGAGATGATATTATGATATTTTTCCTTTTTTCTGGTTATGTGTATAAATACATTGATTGACTTTAGGGCAGTAAGTCAATCTTGCATTCTTTGAACAAACTCTGCTTTGTTATTGGGTCCTGGCAGAAACAGATGACCTAATCAAATTGGGTATTTTAAAGACAGTTTAATAAAGGTTCTGTTTAAAGAGGTATGGGCTGGAAAATAAGGAAACTACATGAAGTATAGAAATAGAGCCCTCTGAGTATCCCCAGGCCTCCAGGGAATAGTTACCAGAATCAGAAGAAAGAGAGCTGAGTGGAGAGAGATGTCTGATAAAAGCTGGAGGAATCCGGCTTCAGTCTCCTTCTTTCCTCCAACCTCTGACTACTGCTCAGAACTGGCCAAACCCAGGTGAAAGTTGAAGGGAGGAGAGGTTCATGACACAATCCTTTTAGGTTGTTCTGCCATCGCACCAAGCATGTGGATCTGAGAGAGCAACGAAGTAGGTCAAGCATGGTAATGCACTGATCTTTTAATTTATTTCCAGATTCAATTTTTGCATTTACATTCGGAAGTGAAATTGGCATCAGGATTTTCTTTCTTATAATTTCCTTTATGGTGGACTTAGACTGGGAGTTTTTTGTATTTTTCTACCATCTCAAAATGTGTTTTTAAAATTGCTATTATTTCTGCCTTAAAAAAATGTTAGAATTGACTGGTAGAAACACCTGATATGGGTTACTTATAGTTTCTTATTTTCATGTTGGTCTAAACAAGGACATATCCTTTTTGGGTCTTCTCAAAGAACCAACTTTTGCCTTAGCTAACTGTCTAATTTTTATTTTTCTGTTTCATTAATCTCTTCCCATATTATTTTCTTCCTTGTATTTTATCTGGATTTAATTTTCTGTTCTTTTCCATTGTGTTGAAATAGATGCTTAGGTCACTGAGTTAAGTTTTATTTCTTTTCTAATAGGCATACAAATATGTGAATTTTCTGCTGTATCCATACCCCCTATGTTTTGATATATAAGAGTTTTACTATACATACCATGTGGTTAAAAATATTTTCTCATTTCTATTTTTCAACTCATTTGTTTAGAAGTCTATTTTTTTTCATTTCCAAACATACAAACCTTTTCTTTTCTTTCTTTGTTTTTCTGATTCCTAGCTTAATTGTACCTTATGATCTGGCATATGGTACTTTTTGCTAGAAAAAATGTTTATCCTACAGTTTCTGTTTACATGGTTCTATAAGTGTCCACTCAATTTTGTTTATTATATTCAAGTTTTCTATATTATTATTTTTTTTGATCTATCAGTGAGAAAAGTCTGCTTCATTTTCAAGAATGAAAAATATCAAATTGTGATTGTGGATACAGTTTGGTCAATTTTTGCTTTATATATATATTGAGTCTGACTTAGGTATATGCAAATTTAGACATTATATCTTATTACAAAATTTCTTTTAAAAATTATTTTTAAGTCTCTTTATTTCTGATAATACTTTTAGCTGTTTAAAAGTCTAATTTGTATGATATTAACAGAGCTATATTAACTTTCATTTGATTCATGTTGAATTGGTCTCTATTTTTTACCTTCAACTTTTGTATAATGTATATCATGTAAGTAACATGTAATTTGCTCTATATCCAACCAAATATTTGGCTTTTGATTTGGAGCATTTATACCATTTACATTAAATGTAATTACTAATATATTTGTGTTTACAATACTAACCTTAGTATGTATTTTTTATTCTCTCTCTTTTATGTTGTTTATTCTCTCATTTTTATTTGTAATTTTTGGTATCATATTCAAGTTTCCCTGGTTTTTGATTTCCTTATCTAGTTTTGGTGTAAAACTTGTGCTGGATCATAAACTAGTTTTCCTCTTTAGTTCCTTCACATGGAAAATCCACATTAGAAAGGGATTACACATGCCACTTATCTGGGCATTGTGACTTTATACTTTCATTGTTTTGCTTTGGAAGAGAGATACTGATATTTGAATGAATTTTTTATTTTGTCTGTTATTATTAATCAAAGCACTTGATATACTTTTCTTGAGTAGACTTTTATCACTTATATATTACTAGAAAAATGTATGATTTTCTTTATTTTTTCCTAAATTTTTGGTATAAAGGTATATATATAACTGTATAATTTTTCTAAATTCTTAATGTTAATTACTTCCCCTTTCTATTCCTAATGTTGACACTTGTTTTCACTTTTATTTCTTAATCATACATGCAAAGTTTTTCTATTTTGTTATTTTTAAAATAGGATATTCTTATGATATTCCAGATAAATTCTTTTCCTTTTTCCTTTTACATTAATTTTTGTTTTTCTTTAATATCTTCCTTTTTACACTCTTTGATTTACCTTGTTCTTTAACTGGTATTGAGATAACTTCTGTATATTGTGTTGAATCAGGATATACTTTTATTTTAGTTCAGAATTTTATGAACATTTTATTTTTTCTTTAACTATTAGTAAGTTGTAGTTCTCTAATTTATTTTTAGATAATATTAATACTGTAATGCATTTCAGCTATTGAGTTTATTCAGCTATTTGATATTTTTATACCAAGTATTTATACTTATTTTTTGTAACTATTTTATTTCTACTTAATCTTACCAATGTCCTCCCTTATCTCTTTGAGAGTACGTATTACACTTATTTAAAATTGATATTTTCATTCTATTATTTCTATTTGTATGGTGTGGGTTTTGTGGTTAGGTTTTTTGTTTTTGTTTTGTTTTCTGTTTTATAGAAATTTTTTTCCCTCTGATGTCTTATTATTTTTTGACTGTGAAATCATTTTCCCCTGATGGTATTAGCTATCTTTTTCTATTCTAACACAGAGAGTAGGTAGGGAATATGATAGAAGGCAATATATGTAACCTAAATATTTGTACCCCTGTAATATTTTGTGGCATTTCTTTATTTTTTATTTCTCTGGGATCAGTTTGGAAGAGAGACAGGAGCCCATGGTAGTTCGTCATGTTTTCAGGACCTGAAAGTTTCTATTTTCTCAAGAGCTCTGTAATGTGTATTAATTTCCAGGTATAATTTGATTGTTATTAATTTCTAGAATTTTTTTTGCAAAATGAGTAGTGAACATGGTCTTTATGATGTCAGATTTTGAATTGTTAAAATTTCTTTTATAACTTACTTATTTTTATTAATATTACATGCTGTGTGAAAATGATATTTAGTCTCCATTTTTGTTTATAACGTTCTGCTTATTAGCTCAAGCTTGTCCATTATTATCCAAATCCTTAATATTCTTCTTTTTTAATATTTAATTTGTCATTTGTAATGAGAGTGCTAGGATAACTTTTCTCAATATGATTGCAGATTTATCAGTTTTTGCTTTATATTTTTGAAAATTACATTAATAAGGTGCTTAAAATGTTCACAATTCTTTCTTTGTTTATGAATTATTGTTTCTTTTAATCACTTTCTTTTTTAAATCTATCTCATTTGATATTAATATCCATATTTGCAAATATACATATGTGTTAATCTAATGTATGCATTTTTTATATATTATACTTTTTTCAGTGTTAGTTTTTATTTTCTATATCCATCTTTTTATATTTCTGTATTTTCATATTTCCTGGTTGATTTTGTTTTTGTTTAGGTACATTCCTTATAAACAGCATAGAGTTGGCATTGATACTGACTTAAACTGTGTGAAAATCTTGTCTTTTTGAGAGATAAATAAATCCATTTATGTTATTGTAAATTCTAATAGTTCTTTTCATGTCAATAATGCAATTTTATATTTTGCTGATGATTTACCATGCTAAATGTTCATTTTGTTCTCTTTTACTTTTTGCTATTATTTTTTTCTAGCATTCAAATGAATATGTTAGTTTGGATCCTATGAGAAGCAGATGCCCAAATGGGATTAAATGTGCAAGAGATTTGTTGGATAACCTTTATGATGGGCAAAGGGGAGGGCCAGAGCAGGTAGGAGGCTGGGGGCAGCTTGCAGACCACAATGCAGGCCTGATGCTGCTGAGGGAGAGTGAGAGGAAGGAAGATTGGGTAGGCAGCAATCTCAGACTAGAGCACAGCTCTACAAGAACTCTGGCCAGGCCTATGGGAGCCCTCGAGCCAACATCACTTGTTAAAGGAGGTCTGTATCTTGCAGGAGTGGGCCTGCTTAGTACTCTCATCACGCTTGGTCAGTAGCTGGGAGCAGCAAGTGGAAAGCATGATGTGAACATGGGGCTTGATTCAGAAGAGCAGCTGCTGGGCTTTCAGTCACTTGTACAACTTCAGGAGATATGACAGATACGTTTCAGGATCAACCCCAGATACAAAACTATAGGTGATGTATATGTATGCTAGAAAGCACAATACACTATGCACTGTGAGCCCATCCTACTTAAGCACCGTAATAACATGAACACTGTAGTATGAGCTCTTTTCCTATGCCATTTGCCTGTATCTCCTGCCTCCCACCCCTCACAGACATAAACATTAACATGAATTTACTCCTTACCAGTTGCTTTTAAGAAATACTTTTTGACACCTATAGAATTATCGTTAAAAATATGTAAGTTACGCTTGAATGTTCTGACTCGGGAGGATGGCGGGTAGGGGGAGGGGATGGGTGTATACCTACGTGATGAGTGCGATGCGCACTGTGTGGGGGATGGACACGCTTGAAGTTCTGACTCAGGGGGATGGGCGGGACATGGGCAATATATATAACCTGAACTTTTCTAACTCCATAATAAGCTGAAATAAAAAAATATGTAAGTTATTTTTACTTGGTTATTGTGTGATGTTCTTTTTACACATTGCCGGATTTGATTTGCTAAAATTTTGTTAAGAATTTTACATCTATGTTTTTGAGGGATACGGGTCTCTAGTTTTCATTTTTAGTAATAACTTCATCTGGATTTGCTAGCTGTGGTAGGCAGAGTTCTAAGAAAGCCTCTGGATCTCCATGATTTGATGAACACATACTGGATAATCCCTGAGACTGTGAATATGATGAATTTTACTTCTGTGGTTAGGTTAGGTTATATGGCACAGTTGAAGATAGGGAGATTTTTTGGGTGTGCCCAACCTAATCTTTCAAGCCTTTAAAATCTGGGTCTGGAGGTCAGAGATGGGAAAGTCAGAGATTTGAAGCATGAGGATTCAGCACAGGCTTAGCAGCTTAAAGTTAGAGCAAACCGTGTGACGAGGAGCGTGAGCAGCCTCTAGGGTCTGAGAGTGGCCTCCCCACAACTGACAGCCAGCAAGAGAAGGAGCCTCAGTCCTACTATCACAAGGAACTAAATTCTGCCAACAATAATATTGAGCTTGGAAGTGTATTTTTCCTAGAGCATCCAGATAAGAGCTTTAGCCAATATCTTGATTTCAGCTCAGTGAAACCTGAGCAGAGAATCCAGCCGTGTTGTGCCCTGACTTCTGATGTGCAGTAGCTGTGAGAATCGTCAATGAATAATGACCATTTCATTTGCATTTCTCTCTCAAGCAAAGGCTCCATATTGTGTTACTCTTTTGGGTTATAAGCCTAAGTAATATTCTTAAACCCTTTCTTCATCATTTTTTGACATAAATCAGGAAATGCAGCAATCGTTTTTCAAGTCATTGAGTATACTTAATCATTTTTTTGGCGGGGAATTTTTTTCAGATATTCTGTACTTAGGAATGAAATCTGCATGTGTGTATCATAAGCAAATGTTTATATTACTTTTATCTAAGTGAAATATTGGGCAAAGTGGGACTGTGGAACCAATGTAAGCAGGTAAGGCTAACATATAATTTATGGTCAGATGATATCTTTATGATAATGATGAACTTTTGAAAGTTATTTGAAAATATCCTTTCCAAAGTAATTTCCATTAATCCAAAAATGGTAAGGCTAAGGAATTCTTTTGTTTAAATATATGTAGACTTGGATGTGATCATAATAAATATATGTATGTGATGTTAAAATGGAAGTCCGGTTCCTCTTTAGCAGGAGGCACTGAAACAGCCATTATTAATATGTCTTTTACTGAAATGTTGCCAAAAATTCTTTCATCCAAGTATATATCCTTTTGAAAATGATTAAGCAATTAATTACTCTTCCCTAATCTATCTGTTCAGGTAAATGTCACATTGATGGAGAGGCTTTGAATTGGTTTATGCTGCTTTCTCAATGTAAAATGATGTGTTCTTTTTGACATTATACTTAATTAATAGAAAAGTCATAAAAGTGTAAGAGACTGATGGGGCTTGAGGCTTTTTGGTTCATTGTATCTTTGTGGAGTCTTGACCTATGTTCTCATGGAGCTAGAGGAAAATTAATGTTTCCTGTGATTTATGATTTCCACTGCTAGGAAACTATAAGAAATTACTTTTACTTGCTAATATTCTCTTTTCCCTGTGTGTAGGCATGTCAAAAAAGAAATGTAGCTTTGCTCATAAATTTATCTTTGGAGATTGTTGTAACATTTCAGTTGAGTATTATCAGGCTGCAGTTCTAATGATTCTTGTGGCATACCTGTAATCAGAGAGGAACCTTCTATATTGCACTGCCACAGGATGTCAAGTGGGAAAGCATGAATATAGCTTTGTGAACAGCTGGGATCATCACAGTGAAGCAGGAGCCCAAGGCTGCCAAGAATGGGGGACACTTGTACTTACCAACCCAAAAGAGATGGTTTTTGCCTTGAGAGAACATTGCTGAGCAGAGGAATGACAGATTAATGGGAAAACTGTGGATAAAGCAATAACCATCATCCTTGAGCTATTTAATCCACTGGAACAATTCTATGGCTTTTTAGTCCTTAATCATTTAAAATGACTCAGACCTGTTGAACAGAGGTAAGATTGTCTGGCTATTATAATCTCATATAAAAATATTTTGCTGAAAGTCAACCAGATTGCATGCCAAATTGGACTATGTAGTAAAAATGCACTTATGTGCTCACTCTTACAATGCTATTCAGAGACCTTCTAAGAGGGTAAGGTGTAATATTTAGGTATCCTTAAAAGAATGAACAATGAACATGTTGCCATTATGAAAATTTAGCCTCCTGTGAGATAACTTTAAAAAAATTATTAATTGCCATCAGAATTATCCTTCTAAAATGTTTTAGCTTATCCTATTTTTACTAGCTTATAGTCTTTGCTAAATTGCTTAAAAATTAAGTTATAAAGCTTTTGTTTTGCATTCAAGGATCTTTATATGACCTCAGGTTACCTCTTCAGCCAAATCTCCCACTACTCCACTGTGTATATTGTGATCTAGTATTCTGTCTTGTTTTCTGTTTTTCCATCATGTCAGATAATTCCATATCTTCTTATACTAGCTATAGTGATCTCACACTCTAATTGTTTTTCCTTATTCCCCTACAATAAAACATAAAGACATTGCTTAAATGCAACTTTCTTTTCTAAAACTTACTAGAATATTACAATTACATGCATTTTTTTTCTTGCTTCAGGCTCTTATAACATAATGCTTATATTTCCACTTACTGTTTGTTCCATTTTGACTTGCACTATAGATAGTTTTCATGGTTTCTCTCAATTGTGGGAAGGTCTATGAGTAATTCATCTTGTGTCTCCAGAACTTAGCAATAGCCAGCATTTATTTATTGGTCATTCTATGCAAGACACTATTTGATTGGGATACAAATATGAAAAGACATAGTTCTTGTATGTGTTACAGGCCTACTAAATATATATTGAGTTGACTGAGTAACAAAGGAAAGGTCTTAGTTTTCTGCCTTTGATAATGAGTTGTCATTGTTTTAAATAGTATATAGTTCTAGAAAATCTGATAAGCAGAATGAGGGAAGATACTTTTAAATATTGGGAGTTCTTTTGAAGAATCAATGAGATTGAGATATGTCAAGGTAGAAGACTATGAATTTTCCCCTGAGGAATGCTTTTTCTGTGTCCACAAGATATTTGATAGATTGTGTCCCCTTTGTCATTCAGTTCAAAGAATTTTTTGATTTCCATCTTAATTTAATTCTTGAGCCAGTAATTGTTCAGTGCTAGATTTTTTAATTTCTATGACTTTGTGTAGGTTTGAGTGTTTCTTTTGTAATTGATTTCTAGTTTTATTCTGCTATTGTCTGAGAAGGTAAATGGTATGATTTCAATTTTTTTGAACTTGGTGAGACATCTTTTGTGATTTAAGATATGATCAGTCTTGAAGAATGCCCCACGTGCTGCTGAGAACAATGTATATTCTGTAGTTTTTGGGTAGAATGTTCTGTAAATGTCTGTTAGGTCCATTTGATTTAGAGTTTGGTTTAAGTCCATTGTTTCTTTCTTTATTTTTTGCTCTGATGATTTGTCAAGCTCTGACAGTGTGGTGTGAGGTCCCTGGCAATTATGATGGTGCTATTTATTTTTTTTTCTTTGCTCTAGTAAAATTTGCTTTATGTATTTGGAGCTCCTGTGTTGGGCATATATATATCTAGGATAGTTATGTCTTCTTGTTGGATAGCTCCCTTTACCATTATACAATGACCTTCTTTGTCTTTCTTTATTGGCTTAAAGTCAATTTTATCTGATATTAGAATAGCTACTCCTTTTCTCTTTTGATTTCCATTTGCGTGGAATAATTTTTTCCATACTTTTACATTGAGTCTGTGTGAGTCTTTGTGATTTAGATGTGTTTCCTGGAAATAGCAGACCCTTGGGTTGTGTTTTTTCATCCATTCGGCCAGCCTGTGTCTTTTGAGAGGTGCATTCAGTCCCTTAATGTTGATTGATAGCATTGATATATGGGATGTTGGTCTGTTCATCCTGTTGGGTGGTACCTTATTGCTTTCTTTTACTTCTTGTTCTATTGTTTTATAGGAGTTGTGAGTTTGGGTTTTTTTTTTTCTTTTAATTTTAGGTGAATTTACACTGGTAGATACCTGTTGTGCTGATTTGTGTATAGTGCTGTTCTAAGTATTTCGTGTAGCGCAGGTCTGGCCATGGCAAATTCCCTCAGTGTTTGCTTGTCTGGAAAAGACTTAATTTCTTTGTTGATAGTGAAACTTACTTTGCAGGATACAAAATTCTAGGCTGGCAGTTGTTCTGGTTAAATTGATTGAAGATGGGGCCATAATCCTTTCTGGCTTGTAAGGTTTCCACTGAGAAATCTGTAGTTTGATGAGTTTTCCTTTATAGGTCATTAGATGCTTTCATCTTGCTGCTTGCAGAATTTTTCTCTTTCATTTGACTTTGGCCAGGTTGATTATTATGTGTCTTGGAGATGACCTATTTGCTATGAATCTTCTTGATGTTCAATGTCCATCTTGTATCTCTATGTCTGAATTTCTGGTGATAACAGGGAAGTTTTCCTCAATCATTTCCTCAAATAGGTTTTCCATGTTTTTAGTTCTTTCTTCTTCTCCCTCAGGGATAACTGTAATTCGAATGTTAGTTCCCTTCATATAGTCCCATATCTCTTTCAGTGATTGCTTGTACTTTTTTATACTCTTCTCTGCCTTTTGGAATGACTGGCTTATGTTGACAGCCTTCAATCTCTGAGATTCTTTCTCCTCTTTGGTTTAGCTTATTGTTAAAGCTTTCTACTGTGTTTTTAAATTCCCTAAATTATTCTTTCATTTCTTTAAGTTTTATTATATCCATTCTTATGTTGTTTAGCTCTCTAGTGACTTTTCTATTTTTTTTCCATTGATTTCCTGAAATATTTTTTAGGCTTCTTTTGTTGGTTTTCAACTTTCTCTTCAACTCCATTCATCTTATTTGCCATCCATAGGCTGAATTCCATTTCTGTCATTTTGGCAATTTGCTTGTGGGTGCTGTCCAGTACTGTAGCTCCATTGTGTTCCCTTGGGGATGTCAAACTATTTTGTTTTTTCATGATGCCAGGGTTGTTTTGCTGGTTTCTTTGCATCTGGTACCCCTTCTCTCAGCTGTGGGTTAATTTGATTGCAGGACACTTGTTTTCCTTTGCTGGGGACTCTCTAGAACCAAGTCCAGAGTGAAGGCAGCTCAGGGATGGGAGTCTTAAGTAAACAAAAGCAATCAAGAAAATAATCCCCCAGGACCCAGTGGGCTTCATCCCAGGAATGCAAGATTGGTTCAACATACATAAATCAATACATGTGATTCAGTACATAAACAAAAGCAAAAGCAAAGACCATATGTTCCTCTCAATAGATGCAGAAAAAGCATGCGACAAAATCCAGCACCCTTTCATGATAAAAACCCTCAAGAAACTAGGCATAGAAGGAACATATCTCAGAATAATAAAAGCCATAAGTGACAAACTCACCGCCAACATCATACTGTATAAGGAAAATTTGAAAGTGTTCCCCTTAAGAATTGGAACAAGACAAGGATGTCCACTGTCACCACTTCTATTCAACATAGTGCTGGAAATCTTAGCTAGAGCAATCTGACAAGAGAAGAATATTAAGGATATACAAATTGGGAAAGAAGAGGTCAAACTATTGCTTTTTGCTGAAAATATGATCTTGTATCTAGAAAATCCCATATATTCCATCAACAGTCTCCTGAAATTGATAAATAAAATCTTATGATACAAAATCATTGTACATAAATAAGTAGCATTTCTATATACGAATAACAGTCAAGCTGATAGTCAAATCAAAGTCTCAATACCATTCATGATAGCTACAAAGAAAATAAAATTTCTAGGAATATACTTAATCAAGGAGGTGAAAGATCTCTACAGGGAGAACTATGAAACTCTGAGGAAAGTAATCGCAGAGGATACAAAGAAATGGAAAAACATAGCATGCTCATGGAGAGATAGAATCAACATTGTTAAAATGTCCATATTACCCAAGATTACTTACAAATTCAATGCAATTCCCATTAAATTACCAATGCCATACTACACAAATCTAGAAAAAAAAAATTCTACACTTTATTTGAAACCAGAAAGGAGCCCTAATAGCCAAAGCAATCTTAAGCAAAAATCTGGAGACATCATGTTACCCAACTTAAAACTATACTACAAGTGTGTGTGTGTGTGTGTGTGTGTGTGTATAAATCAAAACAGCATGTAACTGGTACAAAAATAGAGACATAGACCAATGGAACAGAACAGAGTACCTAGATATAGAATCATATATCTACAGCCAACTGATCTTTGACAAAGCAAACAACAATGTACCCTGGGGAAAAGAAGCCCTCTTCAATAAATGGTACTGAGAAAATAGGATAACCATATGCATAAGAATTAAACAAGACCCCTATCTCTCACCACTCACAAAAATTAATTCAAAATGGATAAAAGAGTTAGATCTTAGCAATGAAAGCATAAGAATTCTAGAGGAAAATATAAGTAAAACTTTTCTAGATATTGGCCTAAGCAAAGAATTTATGACTAATACCCCAATGGCAATCATAGCAACAATAAAAATTAATAAATGTGATTTAATTAAACTAAAAAGCTTCTGCACAGCTAAGAAACAATGAACAGAGCAAATAGACAACCTACAGAATGGCAGAAAATGTTCACAAGCTACATATCTGATAAATGGCTAATAGCAAGAATCTATAAAAAACTCAAGCAAATCAGCAAGAAAAAAAAAACACCCTATTAAAAAGTGGACAAAAAGCATGAAGACAAGTTTCTCAAAAAAGAAAGACCAATGGCCAATAAACATATGAAAAAATGCTCAACGTCACTAATCATCAGGGAAATGCAAATTAAAACCAAAAGGATATGTCACCTTACCCAAGTTAGAATGGTATTCATCAAAAAGTCCAAAAAGAATAGATGCTTGCTTGGATACAGAGAGAAAGGAGCACTTAGACACTGTTAATGGGACTCCAAATCAGTGCAATCTATATGGAAAACAGTATGGTGATTCCTCAAAGAACTAAAAGAAGACCTACCATTTGATCCAGCAATCCCACTATTGGGTATTTACCCAGAGGAAAAAAAGGCTTTTCATCAAAAAGATACCTACACTCAAATGTTTATTGCATCACAACTCATAATTACAAAGCTGTGGAATCAAAGCAAGTGCCAATTGGGCAAATCAATTAATGGGTGGATTAACAAAATGTGGTATATGTACACCATAGAATATTACTCAGCTATAAAAAGATGAATTAATACCTTTTGCAAAAATATGGATGGAACAGGAGACCATTCTCCTAAGTGAAGTGTCTTAAGAATGGAAAAACAAACACTACATGTACTCACTATTAAATTGGAACTAACCAATGAGCACACATGTGCACAGAGGGAAATAAAACTCAATGGAAATCAAGCAGGGGGAGGGGAGAGGGAAGGAGGGACAAAAACCTTCCTAACCAGTACTACAAACACTATTTGGGTGATGGGCACAGTTTTAGCCAGGACTGAAGCATTACAAAAGTGATCAATGTAACCTAAAACATTTATACCCTCTTAATATTTTGAAAAACAAAAAAGAAGAGCCTTAGGTCACTAATTTTTGAGGTTCCCTGTAGCTGCTTTATGTCATAATTTAACAAGTAGAGTTATCTTCTCATTTGGCCTGAGTCTTAATGAACAGACCTTTGAAGCCTTTTTCATGGTTGGCTGTATCCTATCAGTTTCACACATAATATGTAGAAGAATTTCTAGATCCTAGAATTTGTGGCATCTTTTAAAAAACTGAGATTGTGATCAATATTCACGTTCTTTCAAATGCTCTCAGAATCCTCCATCAAAAACCTCCCTGAAATATAAAAAATATAAATTTGAGTGCTAAATATAGCTGAGAAGTTAGTTTGGGAATATAGTATTGAAAGCCTTAAATATCTCATAAAGGAATTTTTAATTAGCAGTAAAAAACACTTAACGTTCTAAGCAGTTGAATGACTTAATCTCCATTGTGTACAAGGCATGTTAAAGGCGCCGAAGTAAGATGGATAGGTTAGCAGCACAAACAAGTGATTGGAGGGTTAGAGACCAGATATGAATATATTAATAGTTTTATATTTGGCAGTAGCTGATGAGATCTATGGTGAAAGTAACTTTGGAAATAAAAAAGAGCATACAAAGTTGTTGGAACAATTTTGGAAGATTTATCAATAGAGTCTCGTGTTTGGTGAGAGGCATGGAAATGGGAGAAGAATGTAATAAAAATGGTAGGCCTGAATGCCAGGAGTCTCTCTTATGAGGGAATGTAGGAGGAGGAAGATAATTGGAGAATGGGGGATTGATCAACTGGAATGGGGGATTGATAACTGGAACAGTTATGTTTTGATAGTATTAACCCTCAAATATCAGTAGATTAAAATAACAAAGATTTATTTCTTGTTGTTACTATGCATCCATTTTGGCCTGCCTGGCATTTCTGCTCCTCATCTTCCTCACTCGGGGGCCTAGGCTGACATATCTAGAAAGTTGCCAGTTGCTGTGGCAGAGGTAGAGAGAGTATTTGAGGGTTTAGCCTCAGAAATTAAATACTCCGGCCCAGAGGTGAGAGCAGCAACTTTAAACTCCTGCCAGGTGAAGCTATCTTCCCCTAATACCAGTCAAGTGGAATATATTTTGTTCACCACTTGTGGCCTCTCCCCTGTTTCATCAAGGTATGATTGACCAATAACAATTGTGTATATTTAAGGTGTAAAACATGGTGGTTTAATGTATGTACACATTGAGAAATCTATCAGTGGATACCTGGCCTGGAAGTACAAGTTTATTCTCAAGAAAAGGTAAAACTGACCTGGGACCTGAGAAAGTTGGAAAAGTTTACCAACAAGGACTTTAGAAGCTTAGAAGACATTCATCACTGATCTTGGGGAATGTATGGGTTATCTTTGCATTCCTTCTAGAACTCCTACTACTTCTTTGTTTTTTTCCTTAGTTCTTCTCAGGTACATTTTATTTAATAATGATATTGGGGTTTTACATTTTGAGAAAGACTTCTTAAATAATAAAGAACTCTAAGATACATAAAAATGGATTTCTTGTGTTGCAAAGAAGCTGCACAGGGCATGATGTTGGGCTGGGTGGGCTCATGGACTTTCCTGGGGCTCGAGAATCTCACTGTGACAGCACTGATTTGTTCCTCCTAAGATTTACAAATTTCTTAGGCACTTGAGGAAACTAAAGTCTTGAGAAAGACACACAATAAGTCCTTCTCTCAGGATATCAGACTTTGGATAAGGGGTTAGTGGAAGGTTTGTGGGCTAGAGAAATGAATGTGACATCGTAGCTAAATATTTTGAGATATGTCAAAATGAGACCACGTATTCTGAAATTGTGAATATAGAGAATTAATGCCTCCAGGAATCTAACGGGAAGACTACTTACAAAAAACTGAGCAAGAGGCAAAATGGATCATCCTAAGGAAGCGTTTACCTTTGCCAGCCTTCCCAGTGTGCTGAGTCTAGGGCAAACAAAGTTTCTCAAGCTCCATTTACCCTTTTATAGCACATTAATAGAGCGATTCACTTGTTTGTCAGCACTTTTTACTCTATGAAGCCTCAAGTTGACATCAATCACACATGCCAACGTGTACAGAATAATAAATACATCTTTCTCTAACTGCAGTGGATTGATACAGCCTTTTTAATTTACTTTACCTATGCTATATATTTTAACTCCTTACTCGGATGAACTTTCTTCATGCCTAGGCAATTATTTGAAGGACACAGCATTGTTTCTCCTATCCCTCTCTATATTTCAGATTTTCTTTCACTAGTATGTCATTGATGTATTAGTTTCTACCATGAACAATGTGTATGTCTATACCAAGGGACTATAGGCAATTACATGAAATAGTTTAGAAAGGTGAAGATATTGGATACAAACAGACTTTGTGTTTGAGTCCTCAGTCTGTTTGTTGCCAGCTGTTTGATCTTGAGAAACCAATTTAAATTCATTGCGCCCCTTTCCTTGTCTTTAAGAATATTATAATTCCTGATTTGCAGAGTCATTGTGAGAGTTAGCTTATATATGAGAATTGCATTCTAGTTAAATATCTGGCACTATGGCAGAAATATTTGGGTAATTAGATTTTTAGGAATATTACCTCTTTTTTGTACATCTGAAAATTATAAAAACATAACAAACTTTCAATAGTGACGAGTGTTATAGTAGAAGTGGCCCATTCTTGCAACCATATTTCTCCCCCTAAAATTTTACTTAAAGTTTAGAATTCTAAGTCCTTTGTTCTGTGCGCTATGTTAATTTAGTAATTCTGTCACTTTAACTGAAATACAGTAGTTTCCTCTTAAACGTGATATTGATTCTCATGGTTCAGTTCCCTGTGGTCAATTGTGGTTTGAAAATATTAAATGAAAAATTCAAAAAATAAACAATTCATATGTTTTAAGTTGCATTTTGTTCTCAGCTGTGTGATGAAATCTCACACTATCACGCTCCATTCCACCTGGGATGTGGATCATCTCTTTGTCTAGGGTGTCCATGCTATAGACTCTACTGGCTTGCTGGTTGCTTAGTGGTCATCTAGGTAATCAGATCAGCTGTTGTGGTCTTGCAGTGCTTGTGTTCTAGTAACCCTTATTTTACTTAATAATGGCCTGAAAGCACAACAGTTGCGATATTGGCATATTGTTATAATTATTTTATTTTATTATTAATTATTGATCTCTGACTCTGCCTAATTTATAAATTAAACTTTATCATAGGTATATATGTGTAGGAAAAACATTGGGTGTGTATATACATATATATAGGGTTTGGTACTATCCCTGGTTTCAAGTATACACTGGGAATATAATACTGGTGATAGTAGGCATTCTTGTTTCATGTCTGATTTCAGATAAAAAGCTTTCACCATTTCACCATCTCGATGGTGATGCTCATTGTAGATTTCATGTATGGTTATACTTCATTAGGTTAAGGCAGTTCGCCTCCATTTTTAGTTTCCAAAGAAATTTTAATCATGAGTGGATGTTTAATTTTGTCAAATGCTTTTTCTGCATCAATTGGCTTGATTATATTTGTTTTCTCCTTCATTATATTATTCTAGTAAATTACTTAAGGTAAATTCGAAGTGTTAACCCACAAGTTGCATTAATGCAATAAAATCTATTGTTTAAAGTATATTATCTGTTTTTAAAAAAATCTTTCTCTACATTTATTTTGCTGGTGTTTGTTCCAGGATTTTTATATCTATGTTTATGAGAGGAATTGTTTTATTTCCTTGCTGGTAATGTGCTCATCATGTTTTGAAATCAAGGTTATGTTGGCCTCATAAAATGTTTTGGGAAGAGTTTCCTCCTTTTCTATTGTATGTGATTGGTGTTATTTCTTCCTTAAATGTTTGGAAGACTTTACCAGTGAAGACATATAGGTCTTAGGTTTTCTTTGTGGAAAGGTTTTCAATAACAGATTCAATTTTTTTCACAAAATATGGGTTTTGGGGTGTTCTCTTTTTAATAAATCAGTTTGTTTTTATTTTATTTTTATTTTCATTTTTTGAGGAATTTATCCATCTCATCTAAATTGTCCAATGTATTGGTGTAGAGTTGTTCATAGAATCATTTTATGATCTTGAACAAAATTACCTGTCTTTTTTTGATAAATCTTGTTATGGGTTGATAAATTTTATTAGTGATTTTAAAGAACCAGCTTCTGGTTTTGCTGGTTTTCTCCACTGTAAGTTTGATTTTATCATTTGTTGATTTCAGGTCTCTTTTGTTACTATTTCCTTTCCTTTTTCTTAGGTTTGTTATAATGTTATACTTCAAACTTATTAAAGTGAAAGCTTAACTCATTGATTTTTAATCTTCCTTCTTTTCTAATATATGTATTTAAGGCTTCTCATTTCCCTCTAAATATTGCTTTAGTTGATTCCCATAAGTTTTGATTTGTGCCATCATTTTAATAATTCACTGTAAGTATTTTTAAATTTTGGCTTCAAAGTTCTACTTTTATCAGTGCATTAATTAGAATGTACTTATGAAGTTCCAGGCAGTTGGGGATTTTCTATTTGTCTTTTTGATTTCTTGCTTAATTCCACAGGGATTAGAAAACATACTCTGAATTATTTCAGTCATAAAATTTGTTGAGGTTTGCTTTATATTCAAGTTTATGGCCAATTTTGGTAAATGAGAACAAGATCTGGATTCAGACTGCTTGCCTTTCTAGTTAGTCTCTGCTACTTTTGAGCTTTGTAATCTTCATTAAATTAGTTATCATTTTAGTTTCTTGGTTTTATTATATATTAAACAAATATATTTATAATACATACTTCATAGACTTATTGTAATAATTACATGAGATAATATATGCCATATGCCTATGTTGGTTGCTTGGTTCATGATAAAAATTCAAAAATAAAAGCAATTTTTATTTCTCATGCTTACATATAGTTCAGCTTATATACATGATCTTGTCTATGTATGTTATATTTTATAGTCAAATATATTGGTATGATATATACATATATATATTTGTTCTTAGTTTTGTTATCATATTTTAGATAGTTATTTCTGCTTTTTAAATTTGTTATTTTATCTTTTATTATATGGCTATGTTTTGACAGATTTTGTATATGTTTATTTTCATTCTCATAATTTGAAAGAGTAATAATAGTTTTTCTTTGTTTTCCTAAATTTATAACAGCAAATGTTATAGCAACATTGTAAAAGAGAACTTTCTAATGTGATCAAAATGCTTTATATTTGTGCTGTTCAATGCAATAGCCACTGACCACATGTTTGCTATTGAGCATTTAAAGTGTGTGTTTTTTTTCTTCAAGGACTTGTTGGTGTTTTTCCATGTCATCTAGTTTTGAATATTGATGTGATCAGTCTAAAACACCTACTTGATTCTTTTTCCCTGATGAATAATCTGACTTTGTTTCCTGAACATCCAGAAGTCCAATAATTTTACTCATATATGTAAATTGTTTTATGTTAATTTTCCTAGGACAAAATAAACCATTTACATATTCTTCTATTTCTGGAAAGTTTTATTAATTTATATCTTTGACTTTTAATTTTTTTGTTATTTTAATTCAGTTACTCACTTAGGAGACTCCAATTATACATGTATTGGATTTCCCATATCTATCACATTCTAATAATTTTGAACTCTTTTAATTTGAATTTTATTTTGTTCACTTTTGTCAGTATAACTTGTATGGATCTCACTGTACCTTCAAAATTATTTATTCCAATGAGGCCTTGAATTCATTTTACTCTTCTACTTCTTTATTTAGTTCTGCTAGTTCCTGTTTTATCTCATCTTGTTTTTAAAATAATGTCTCAGAATTCTTTATTATTTCATTAATTTCTTTAAGTTCATGGTGATACAATTGGTTATAATTTTCATTTGCTTTTTGGACACATTTAGTTTTGGTTGGTTTTGGTTTTTTTTGGTTTTTTTTTTGAGACAGAGTCTCACTCTGTTGCCCAGGCTAGAGTGCCATGGTGTCAGCCTAGCTCACAGCAACCTCAAACTCCTGGGCTTAAGTGATTCTACTGCCTCAGCCTTCCAGGTAGCTGGGACTACAGGCATGTGCCACCATGCCCGGCTAATTTTTTCTATATATATTTTAGTTGGCCAGATAATTTCTTTATATTTTTAGTAGAGACGGGGTCTCGCTCTTGCTCAGGCTGGTCTCGAACTCCTGACCTGGAGCGATCCACCCGCCTCGGCCTCCCAGAGTGCTAGGATTACAGGCGTGTGCCACCGTGCCTGGCCTTGGTTGCTTTTTTGACCTTTTTTTTTTTTCTATTCTTTTCTCCTTTGCTCATTGCATGGTTGTTTCCTTTCTTGTTGAAGTATTGGCTCAAATACAACTTTGTCATAAAAATGTTTTAAATAATGAACCTATTTATGCTTTCTAATATACATCATCCTTCCTAATATTCACTGCCATATTCACATATTTTTGTGTTCTTGTTTTGTTTGTTTACCTGTTAATTATATATCTTTTCAGTATAATTATTATTGCAGAGAGGGACTCTCCCTTTTATATTTAGCATTTTATTATAAAAGCATAATTTAGATTAATACATACCTGGGCAATGAATGAATAGAAATCTTTTAAGTCAATCTCTTTTATATTGAGGCTCATTTTGATAGATAAAAATCATAATATCATCCAATAAATCATCTATTGTTATAGATTTGAAGGATATCAAATAACCCATAAAACTAAGAAGTGTTATTTATTTTTAAAGCAAGATGCTTTGCAAATAAATATTAATACAAAAGTTTCAGTTAGAGCCAAAGCATTGCAGTAAGAGGGAAGAATAAAATATTTTTGTGGAGCTCTAGTTAATATAAGTTTGCTCTGGCAGTTCTAGATACAATAGTTATTTTTAAGAGATACCAGAAATTAAAACCTTGAAGACTGATAGACTTCCCTCATCTACCCAAAGTTGAAAGCAATGACAACTTTCTTCATTCCACAAAAAAAGGAATCCAGTATCATATCTTTATGTCTTTCCATATACCACTCTTTATTATCACAGAAATGTGATCAAGACTTGCTCAGATAAAGTAACATTTTTGAATATTTACCACCATCAAAGACTGTGATAACTACTTTCTCCTCCTCCTCCTCCTCCTCTTTCTCCTCCTCCTTTTCTCTCTTCTATTTTTAAGAAACAATGGTTTAATTTAATGGTATAAGACTTATTTACTGGAAACCTAAAAATTAGAATAAACGGGCTGTTTGTCACTTGGCAGATAATTAACTAATAAATAGTAGCAGGGGATTTAGATATTCTTATGAATTAAAACTTGGTAAATGGCCTTTTTATCAACTTAGAAGTTGCTAGAAATTTTTCCTCAAATTCATTGGAAATGAATATTGATTTTCATATTATCACTGGCATCATTTGATTAACGGTTAGTAAACAGGTTTATTTTTAAGTAGGCTAAAAATACTTGCTAGCTTGAGAATTAAATCTGTTATTTTAAAATAACCCCTGTGAATTTTAAATGTTTTTATTTTAAATATAGAACAACATTTGAATCTGCTTGTTGCTTGAGGGAAGTAGTAGAGTCATGGTCATGCTCTCTGTACCACAAAGTTCACCTACATGCTTCTGCCAATGAGAAAATCTTTCCAGCCTGCAGGCTTTTCTCCCTGATTCCACTGAACTGCATGCTAATTTCCTTAGGCATCATCAGTTGCTTTATATGCTGCTCATTATATGCTAAATGTCCTATATTGAAGAGATAGAACAATCTTCAAGGCAGTTTTAGGGATATACTTACTGTTTTGTTTTATAAAATTATTTTTCTGAATGATGCAGATTTGTAAAAATATGCAAATATTTTGAAAGTATCTTCATTTAAAGAAGTATATAATGTTTGCAGATATGTATAATGCAAAGTTTTTAAACATGTTATCCAAAGGGAATGTTTGTGCCAACATATGTTATTTATTTTATTTTATTTTTTTTATTTCAGCTTATCATCATGGGGGTACAAATGTTCAGGCCACATACACTGCCCATGTCCCGCCCATCCACCCCGAGTCAGAACTTCAAGCGTGTCCGTTCCCCAGACAGTGCTCATTGCACTTATCATGGAGTTATACCCCCATCCCCTCCCCCCACCTCCATCCCCCGGAGTCAGAACATTCAAGCGTGTCCATTCCCCAGACAGTACGCATTGCACTCATCATATAGTTATACACCCATCCCCTCTCCCCACCCCCCACTTCAGTCAGATATCCAATTGGTGTTATTCTCAAGTGTACACTTAGGTGATGATCAGGGAAACCAATTTGCTGGTGAGTACATGTGGTGCTTGTTTTTCCATTCTTGGGATACTTCACTTAATAGAATGTGTCCAACTATCTCCAGGAGAACAAAAGGGATTCTATATTACCGCTATTTCTTATAGCTGAGTAATACTCCATGGTATACATATACCACATTTTACTAATCCACTCATGAATTGGTGGGCATTTGGGTTGTTTCCACATCTTTGCAATTGTGAATTGTGCTGCTATAAACATTCGGGTGCAGGTGACTTTTTTATAGAATAACTTTTGTTCCTCTGGGTAGATGCCCAATAATGGGATAATGGTAGGTCTACTTGAATATGTTTAGGGTATCTCCATAATGCTTTCCACAGGGGTTGCACTAGTTTGCAGTCCCACCAGCAGTGTATGCGTGTTCCTGTCTCTCCACATCCATACCAACATGTATTGTTTTGGGACTTTTTGATAAAGTCCATTTTCACTGGAGTTAAGTGATATCTCATTGTGGTTTTGATTTGAATTTCCCTGATGATTAGGGATGTTGAGCATTTTTTCATATGTTTGTTAGCCATTCTTATATCTTCTTTTGAAAAATTTCTATTCATGTTCTTTGCCCACTTTTTGATAGGGTGGTTTGATTTTTTTCTTGCTGATTTTCCTGAGTTCTAAATAGATTCTTATTATCAGTCCTTCATCTGATGTGCAGTATGTGAGGATTTTTTCCCATTCTGTAGGTTGTTTGTTTATTCTCATGACTGTTTCTTTGGCTGTGGAGAAGCCTTTTAATTTAATCAGGTCCCATTCATTTATTTTTGTTGTTGCTGTGATTGCCTTAGGGGTCTTCGTCATAAATTCTTTGCCTAGGCCAATGTCTACAAGAGTCTTTCCTACATTCTCTTCTAGAATTCTAATAGTTTCACACCTAAGGTTTAAGTCTGTTATCCACTGTGATTTGATTTTTGTGACAGGTGAAAGCTGTGGGTCCTGTTTTAGTCTTCTATATGTGGCTATCCAACATTCCTAGCACCACTTATTGAATAAGGATTCTTTTCCCCAGAGTATGCTTTTGTCTGCTTTGTCAAAGATTAGATGGCTATATGAGGATGGTTTTATATTTGGATTTTCTGTTGTGTTCCACTGGTCTGTGTCCCTGCACTTGTGCCAATACTAAGCAGTTTTTATAATCACAGCCTTGTAGTATAGTTTGAAGTCTGGCAAATTAATACCTCCCATTTTGTTTTTACTGCTTAAACTTGCTTTTGCTATACGGGGTCTTCTCTGATTCCATACAAAGTGTATAATTATTTTTTCTATGTCTGTGAAAAATGATGTTGGTAATTTAATAGGGATTGCATTGAATCTGTAGATCACTTTGGGTAGTATAGACATTTTAACAATGTTGATTCTTCCAATCCACGAGCATGGTATGGTTTTCCACCTTTGCTGTGCAATTTCCTACCTCAGTGTTTCGTAGTTCTCCTTATAGAGGTCCTTTACCTCTTTAGTTAAATATATTCCTAGGTGCTTTGTTTTCTTTGTTGCTATTTTGAAGGGTATTTGGTCCTTAATTTGTTTCACCGATTGACTGTTATTGACATATATGAATGCCTCTGATTTGTGTGTATTGATTTTGTAACCTGAGACTTTACTGAATTCATTGATCAATTCCAGGAGTCTCTTGGTTGAATCCTTGGGGTTTTCCAGATATAACATCATAACATCAGCAGAGAGTAAGAGTTTGATCTCTTCTTTCCCTATTTGAACTCCCTTGATTCTGCTCTCTTGCCTGATAGCTCTCGCAAGGACTTCCAATACTATGTTGAAAAGTAATGGGGACAGTGGGCAGCCTTGTCTGGTTCCAGTTTGAAGTGGGAATGCTTTCAATTTTTGCCCAGTCAGTATGATGTTGGCTGTGGGTTTCTCATATATGGCTTGTATCATTTTTAGGTAGGTCATGTCTATGCCTATTTTGTTAAGCGTTCTTATCATAAAAGGGTGTTGAATTTTGTCAAATGCTTTTTCTGCATATATTGAGAGGATCATATGGTCTTTATTTTTGCTTGTATTTATGTAGTGAATTACATTTATAGATTTGCATATATTAAACCATCCCTGCATCTCTGGGATGAAGCCCACTTGGTTGTGATAAATTATTTTTTTGATAAGCACTTGGATTCGATTTGCTAGGATTTTATTGAGAATTGTTGCATCTATATTCATAAGAGATATAGGTCTGTAGTTTTCTTTTTTTGTTGCATCCTTTCCTGGTTTTGGTATCAGTGTTATGTTGACTTGGTAAAACATGTTGGGGAGAATTCCATCCTTCTCGATGTTGGAGAATAGTTTATCTAGGATGGCCACCAGTTCTTCTTTGTATGTGTGGAAAAATTTGGGTGTGAACCCATCTGGACCAGGGCTTTTCTTTTTGGGAAGGTTTTTTATTGCTGCTTTGATTTCAGTTCTTGATATTGGTCTATTCAGGAATTCTATTTCTTCCTGGTTGAGCCTGGGAAGGCTATGTGTTTCTAAAAATTTGTCCATTTCCTCCACATTTTCCAGCTTGTGTGCATAAATATTTTTGTAGAATTCATAGATGATACCATGTATCTCTGTGACATCAGTTGTGATTTCTCCTTTCATGTTCCTGATGGAGGTTATTAGAGATTTTTCTTTTCTGCTCTTGGTTAGTCTAGCCAGAGGTGTGTCTATTTTGTTTATCTTTTCAAAGAACCAACTTTTTGTTTTATTAATTTCCCTTATGGTTTTTCTGCTGTCCTTTTCATTTAGTTCTGATTTAATCTTAATAGTTTCTCACCTTCTGCTGGGTTTCGGGTCAGTCTGTTCTTCTTCCTCCAGCTCTTTGAGTTTATTCATTAGGTTGTCTATCTGTAAGTTTTCTGTCTTTTTGATATAGGCATTTATGGAAATGAATTTTCCTCTCAGGACTTCTTTAGCTGCATCCCACAGATTTTGATAAGTTGTGTCTCTTTGTCATTTAATTCAAAGAATCTTTTGATTTCTGTCTTGATTTCTTCATTTATATAATAGTCGTTCAGGAGAAGGTTGTTTAACTTCCATGACTTTGAGTAGGAATGAAAATTTCTGTTAGGGTTAATTTCTACCCTTATTCCACTGTGATCTGAGAAGATTCATGGTAAAATTTCTATTTTTTAAGATATGCTTTATGTCCTAGGTTATGGCCAATCTTAGAGAATGTCCCATGAGCTGATGAGAAGAATGTATATTCAGTGGATTTGGGGTAGAATGTCCTGTAGATGTCAGTCAGGCCCATTTGTTCTAGCATTCTATTTAAGTCCATTATTTCTTTGTTTATTTTCTGTTTGGAGGATCTGTCCTGTACTGTCAGTGGGGTGTTAAAGTCTCTGGCTATTACAGTATTGTTAGCTATCATTTGGCTCAGATCAAGTAGGGTTTGCTTTATGAATCTGTGTGCACCTAAGTTGAGTGCACATATATTAAGTATAGTTATGTCTTCTTGTTGAATTGTGCCTTTCACCAGTATATAGTAACCATCTTTGTCTTTTATTACTTTTTTTGGTTTAAAAACTAAGTTATTGGAAATTAAAACTGCCACGCCAGCTTTCTTTTGGCTACTGTTTGCTTGAAATATCAACTTCCATCCTTTTATTTTCAATCTAAATCCATCTTTGCAGGTTAGGTGAGTTTCCTGAGGACAGGAGATACTTGGTTTGTGTTTTTTTTTTTTTTTTTTTTTTTTTTTTTGAGACAGAGTCTCTCTCTGTTGCCCAGGCTAGAGTGAGTGCCGTGGCGTCAGCCTAGCTCACAGCAACCTCAAACTCCTGAGCTCAAGCGATCCTCCTGTCTCAGCCTCCCGAGTAGCTGGGACTACAGGCATGCACCACCATGCCCAGCTAATTTTTTCTATATATATTTTTAGCTGTCCATATAATTTCTTTCTATTTTTAGTAGAGATGGGGTCTCGCTCTTGCTCAGGCTGGTCTCGAACTCCTGAGCTCAAACGATCCGCCCACCTCGGCCTCCCAGAGTGCTAGGATTACAGGCGTGAGCCACCGCGCCCGGCCGGTTTGTGTTTTTTTATCCATTGGGCCAGTCTATGTCTCTTGAGTGGGGAATTCAAGCTATTCACATTTATTGAGAGAACTGATAAGTGGGACAGAATTCTGTTCAGCTTGTTGGGTAGAACTTCATTGCTATGTTTTCTCTCTTGAGCCATTGTGGTAGCTGGAATTTGATCTTTAGCTCTTGAGTAGTTTTACATTCGTGGGCCTTTCTTGTGCTGGTGTGTGTGTAACTCTCTTTTGAGTACTTCTTGGAGGGCTGGTCTTGTCTTGGTGAATTCCTGCAGTCCTTGTTTATCTGAGAATGTCTTAATTTCTCATTCGTATAGAAAACTTAGCTTAGCTGGGTACAAGATGCTAGGTTGGGCATTATTCTGTTTCAGAAGAGTGAGAATGGGGCCCCAACCTCTTCTTTCTTGTAAGGTTTCAGTTTAGAAATCTGGCGTAATTCTAATGGGCTTTCCTTTGTATGTTACTTGTTTCTTTCTCCTTACAGCTCGAAGAAGGGTCTCTTTAGTGGATACTTTGTTCAGTCTGATGACTACGTGGCATGGTGTTTTCCTATTTCCTATGAATCTCCCAGGGGTTCTTTGGGCTTCTTGAACCTATGTATCTAGAGTGTTAGCATGGCCTGAGAAATTTTTCTCAATTATGTCTTCAAATAGCTTATCCAACCCTTGCTTATTATCTTCTTCAGCCTCAGGAATGCCGATAACTCTCATGTTAGGCTTCTTCACATAATCCCACATTTCTTGTAGACTCTGATCTTTTCTCTTATTTCTTTGCTCTATCTCTGTGACTGACTTATTTAATTGCAAAGTGTTATCTTCAATCTCTGAGATTCTTTCTTCTGTTTGCTCTACCCTGCTCTTGAGACTTTGCACTGTGTTTTGTAGCTCCCTGAATACATTCTTCATTTCCAGGAGTTCAGTTTGGTTTTTCTTCAATATTTCTATTCTTTAGTGAATTTTTCTTCCAAATCCTGGATTTTTTTTTGTGGTTTCTTTGTGTTGGTTATCCAATTTTTCTTGTATATTTTTCAGCTTGTTTATAATCCATAATTGAAATTCTTCCTGTGACATGTTGGTATTTTCAATCTGGTTTGTGTCAATTGGTAGAGAGCTGGTATTCTTCTTTGGGGGCGAGATTTCCGTTTGATTCTTTATACTCCCCGTGTTCTTTCACTGAGCCCTTCCAATATGGATCAATCGTTAGATCTCTTCTTATAGCTTTAGTCTGGATAGTAGCACGCCTTGTACTCTGTTCTTAGGCTGTGAAGCAATCGAGGTATGTTGCTTCCTTTGTCACTAGGGGGAGCCTGTTGTGTATTGTTTAGAGTTTTTTCTACCTCAGTTGGGGGCCTGCTCCTGATGAGTACAGCCCCATAGCATTGGTTTGACCTAAGACCGGTTTGACCAGTTAAGTCACTGTGTTGTGGACTTTTAATTAGCAGCTAGGATTCACACTAGTAGCAGGTAAAAAGTCTCTCCCCCCCACCCCTTGCTCTTCCTCTTGAGGGGTGGTTTCTGTCTCTTTTCGCAGGAAAGACACTGGCTGGGGGAGGGGGCAGTGCCCTCGCTCACTCAGCACCCCATCTGCTGCAGCTCCCATGGGCAAAGGTCTGCCCTGGCCCAATGTCCCCAAGGTCCAGGCTCCACACTCTCGCAACTGGGGAAGCACTCAGTGTTCACACAAGGGTGGGGCTTCTAGAGAAGGTCCATGGACTATGGGAGGGAGCCACCCAGGGAGTCACCAAGCACACTATGGCTCCACAGTGGCTAAGCTGTGGACCCCAAATGGCGACTGCCCATCCGCACATCACCGGAGCTGGGGGTGAATGTTCAGGGTCCAGCAGGCACCAGAGCCAGGGGCCTGGTGAGCTCAGAAGCCCACAGTAGCTCCCCAGCTAGAGGGCCACTGAATAAAAGCTGTAATTCAGGGCGTCTCCTCGCTGCCTTTCGCCTCAGCGCAGATCCTGGCGCAGGATCTGTCTGCGCACTGCGCACTGTCATCGCCTGCGCACTGTCCTGGCGCAGAACCCCTGGAGTCCAAGCTGTTTCTTGTTGATGTCTCCTGTCCACAGAGTTCATACAAAGCCAGAGCTCTTGGCATGGGTTCATGGACTAGGGGAGGGAGCTGCCCAGAGAGCTGCCCAGCACCCTATGGCTCCCCAGCAGCTAGGCTGTGGACCCCAAGATGGTGACTGCCTGCCCACAGATTGCTGGCACTGGGGGTGAATGTTCAGGGTCTGCCAGGCACCAGAGCCAGGGGCCTGGCGAGCTCAGGAGCCCAGAGTAGCTACCCGGCTAGAGGGCTGCCGAATAAAAGCTGTAATTTGGTGTCTCTTTGCTGCCTTTTGCCTTAGCGCAGATCTGTCCCTCCCCAACCAAGCGCCATCCCAGTGCAGAACCCCTAGAGTCTAAGCTGTTTCCCATTGATGTCTCCTCTCCACAGAGCCCCATGTCTCCCGTGGTGATTCTGCACCGACTTCAGGCAGATCCCTAATTGAGTGGGTGTGGAGGTCAGTGGGGAGAACAAGCCGCTTTCCTGTGGGGCTGAACCCGGCTCACTCTCTATTGTCCATCCTGCACTCTCCAGATTTTCGTGATCTTATTTCCCGTTCACCTCAGTCTTTTCTTGCTCTCTGTGTCCCACACTGATTCTCCATGGATTCACACTGCTGTTCTTGCGGGGGAGCAATCCTCTAGTGTTGTGGCAGGCCGAGATCCATGCCTTCCTCTTTGGGAGCACGAATCCAGGAGGTCACCTCCACTTCGCCATCACAGGAACCCCCTGATCATATGTTATTAAGGCACTTGATTGATCCAGACTTTTCTCTAAATTTTCCTCTTTTAGTACATAAGTGCTACTTTTCCATATAAGAAATTGTACATGTAATTTTAGAAGAATGGCTAGAACTTGTCTAGTTTCCAAGTGCTTAATAATGCTTAGTCTGTCTGCTTTGGTTGCCATTGTCTCTTTTTTGGTGGGGGAAGTATTGGTATTTTATTTTATTTTTTAATTTTTTAAATTTTTTATCGATATATAATAATTGTACATATTCATGGAGTACATGTTACATTTTGATACAAACATATAATATATAATGATCAAATCAGGGTAACTGGGACATGATTCACCTCAAACATTTATCATTGCTTTACATTGGGAACATTTGAATACTTCTAGCTATTTTGAAATATAATAAATTATTGTTAACTATAGTTGCCCTATTGCACTATTAAACACTAGAACTTTTTCCTTCTATTTAACAGTATTACCCACATTGTAGAGGGGAAGGGCATGCCTCTAAACCTCGCTTGGGTGAGGCAAAGACATAAAATGTAAACAAAAGATATTTGCACTTCTGTGTTTATTGCAACATTATTCACAATAGCTAAAATATGGAATCAGCTTAAGTGTTTATCAACCCCCATAATATGCTGAAATAAAAAAAAAGAAAGAAAAAGAAAGAAAAAAGCACACACACATACACACCCTTTCCCCCTTCAAGCCTTTCCCAAGAACTCCTTATTCCAAATAGATTGCCCCACTGTGGAGGTAAATTAAGCAATATTCTTTAACTCATGTTCAACCACAGTTTCATATTTTACTGAAATGATTTGAGGGCAGAGTTATGTTTCTTTTTTCTATTTTTTTTTATTTCAGCATATTATGGGGGTTTAGACATTAGAAATGTTTAGGTTACGTATATTGCTCTTGCCCCACCCGAGTCAGAGCTTCAAGCATGTCCATTCCCCAGACGGTGCACACTGAACCCATTAAGTGTGAATGTACCCATCTTGTCCTCCCCCTCCCATCTTCCCCACACCCAGTGATTAATACTACTATTGTGCACTTAAGTATTGATCAGTTAAAAACAATTGAGTATATGCGGTGCTTGTTTTTGCATTCTTGTGATACTTCACTTAGTAGAATGGAATCCAGCTGTATCCAGGATAATACAAGAAGTGCTAGATCACCATTGGTTTTTGCAGCTGAGAACTCCATGGTATACATATACCATGTTTTATTTATTAATCCACTCATATATTGACGGGCATTTGGGTTGTTTCCACATTTCTGCAATTGTGAATTGTGCTATTATAAATATTCTAGTGCAGATGTCTTTTTTATAGAATGTCTTTTGTTCTTTTGAGTAGACGCCCAGTAATGGGATTGCTGGATCAAATGGTAGTTCTACTTGTAGCTCTTTGAGGTATCTCCGTATTACTTTCCACAGAGTTTGTACTAGTTCTTAAATCATTAATAATCACAATTTTTTAAATTTATGTTCTAAAATATGCAATGCATTGTTTCCTAGCTGGTACTATAAATCTCAAGCCCCTAAGAAATAAAAGAGTTTTAAAATTTGCTTTCTTGTTATTTCTTAATTATAACTGGCCTACTTTGAGCCTCATCTTTTTAGGCACATACAGAGAATGATTTTAGCTTCCATAGTTTACTTTATATTCCAGAAGTAATTTTTTAAAAAAATCATGCAACCTTCTTATGGATCTACTCAGGTGAGTAGGATGCCAAAGAATAATTATAACAAAATGGTAGTGCAAATCTACAAGCTAAACAAATCTTTTCTTATGTTTTATATTACAAGGTTATGTTGTATATAGACTTGATGTAGGGGGTGTCCAAATGAAGGGAGGAAAGCCCCCTGAACTCCCCACGTGGGCTCTTGGCTTTGCGCTGGAAAGAATTAGACAGCCAGCAAACTAGTGACAGAAGGTTTTATTCAGATGGAGACAGATCCGTAGGGGATCCTTTCCCAAGCAGGAAGGGGTCCTTTCCCAAGCAGGAAGGGGACCTCTTATTGGGAAATGGTAACGTTTTTATGTGTTCAAAAACCCTGTTAGGAAATAGTATTGTCTTGATGTCAGGCCATAAAGGTTAATCATATACTGCTGTCACAGAAAGGTAAGCACAGACAGTTTGTAAGACATATAGCTTAATAATTGATCCATCCTTGGGTGGTCCTCTGCCAGCGACTTGCTGGTGACTTCCTTGTTCAGGGGGGTTAGGGTCTGGTGTCAGTCAAAATGGCTGCACTCAGGCTCTCTCTACCTTCCTTTTCTGCCTTATCCCTACATTAGACTTTACCAGAACAATAGTGACTTCATCTTCATCCAGTAACACAGACATTTTTTGCTGCTTCTAAAAATGTCTGATTCGCTCTTTACTTCTAAGTTGCCGAAATGCCTAACTAACAGTGTTGGCTTGTCTGCCCCTGGGCACATGATGGACACATGAGAAGTGCTTTGGAGTTGCTCTTAGGAGCAGCCCTAGGCTGGTGGCCGTTGGAGCAGAAATATTGGCTTCCTCATCCTTTAGTTGACATAGCTCTGTGGCGCGATCAGTTCACTCAGAGGTTCCCAGTGGGACTGAGCCTCAATCAGCCACAGTGATCACCTGCACATTATCTTATTTTGTCTTAATTTCCTTTCCTTTCCCATCTCCTTTTACCACTCCTCTGTGATCCTGTTGGGATCAGCTCCTAATAAACCACTTGTACTCAAATCCTTATCCTGGGGTCTGTTTCTTGGAACACTCAATTTTAGTCACTGGTTTTGATGGTTTACTTTTGGGAATGCTCAGTACATCTTGGTCAAGATGTACTGAATTAAAAACAAATCCTCATTTTAGATTAATTGTACTGATTTGAAGTAGCTAGACATAAGTTATGATCTGCCAGATTGATTTAAGAGTTCTCTTTTTGGAGCCCACATACTGTCCAGTATAAATTAATCCAAGCCTATCTTGCTACTTTGCAGCTTCAGATATTAGGCTGATTAGGGTCTCTGCATATTCATGCCTTTAGTCTCTTTTGGACACAGTAAAGGATGAATTTTATTTGATGCCTCTGCTAATGAAGCCCCGTAACACAAGAGCTGCAAAACACACACCCAGATACACACACACATATACACAGAATGGATATATAGGACAACACTCATTAGCATTTTATAGAGTTAATTGAAGACTATTTTCTATTTTTGAAAATTTGGATATATAATCTTATAAAGTGAGTGGACAAATGATGTTTCTAATTCCTAATTTATACTGTTCAAGCTCTGAGCTTTGGGCAGACCAGAATCTCTTGACTGGTCCTCCAAACATTAGCAAAGGGTATAAGTTGATTTGCATAAAATTAATTTATATGACTTATATCATCTTGCTCAATAGTCTCCATTTTCACTCAGTAGAAAACACCAAAAAATACCCACCACAAAATAGCCCATTTAAGATTACTCAGTCTTCTTCACTGTAAAATACTTTTGAAGGGGTGCTTAGTCTTTTGGGGCATCTTTCCCTTAATTCTGTTTCTTCCCTTCTCCCCGAGTGGCTCTTGACACAAGGCAAAGTTCAGGTAACGTTGTGACAGCAAAAGTGCCTGGACCTCATGTTGGCTCTCACTGATTTTGGATTTGAGTGTGGCAGTTTGGTGTCGGTTGGAATGGCTGTCCCTTGATAATCAGTGCATCTTCTGCCCGTCCTCCAACTACTTTCCACCTCATTTCTTTTTCTCTCGACCCTCTGGAAGACAAATTGCTTCTTAATTCTTAGCTACCTACAAATCCCACTGCCAGAGGACCCTTTAGGTCTGACTCTCTTCCATGCCACATGGAGGCAGGGGTATGGTGCCCCGTCTGCCTAAACGTGCCACATTACTGCCTCTGCTTCTCCTGTGGTCAGCCCGGTGGCCACAGGACACCTCTGAGGCATCCTCTGGCTACAGCTCCAAGTGAGAAAGAGGCATATTCTCCCACTGCTTTTCAGTTCTTATTGTCTCATTGCCCCTCCTTCCACCTATGGCCCAGGGTGGTGGGAATGCCTGGCTCCGTCTCAGGGATCCAAGCAGTGTTACCCTAATTTCATCTGCCGCAGAGCTCTTCAAGTTCTCTCCACAGAGCAGGGTTTTCTCCTTCTCCTTGTGTGTCTGAGCCTTCGCTGACGGCCTTCCTTCTCGGTGCACTGAGGCTGAGAGTAAAAACCCAAGCTCTCACACCCACAACTTGCTTTGGAAATATAAAAAGAAGATTTCGGAATTTAGAAAATATAGTCCTCCCAACAAAGCTTAGTTTCAAGACTATTATCTAGTGTGAAGTCAGGAATAATTTAATTTTGAAGCTCAAAGTTGAATAATGACTTGTCTGTTCTAGGAAATATTCAATAACCCCCTAAAGTAATGAATATAACTCATTTAATGAGTGAGAAATCATAGAGAAGTAGATTTATGATGGCTGAAAAATACATTGGTTTAATATTTTCCAAAGTATTATCTCTTTACAAATGTTATTACAAACAGTGTGTCTTAAAATAGACTCTTACTCATGTATCCACTGATGAATAACACAAATAAAGCAGAGTACTTGAGGCCGATGATGCTTAACTTTACTTTATAGGGTTACATAGCATATAAATTTTGTGAATGAGAGATACAAAATTATTTTTCTTTCTGCTAATCTTAGCTTTGTTACTGCTGAAAGCGTAAGGCACAAATTCACTCAAGTTTGGCCTTGAAAAATTAAAAGAACATCATATTTTTATAAGTCCTACCTTCATTCATAATTATAATCATGAGTTTTTAGTTCTGTTCAAAACAAGAGGTTTAACTAACAAACAAGGGGGTACAAATTCTAAAATTCCATCCTCCCCATATGTATATCTGCACTGGTACAGTTACGTTCATCTACACCAGAAATGAGGACTGTTTAAGCCGGGTTTGCAAACACTGCACTGTTTTCTCAGCCTGACCCCTGTCACAGGAGTGAGAACTGAGGAAGTCAGAACTGTTCAGCTTCATGGTTGCTATGCTGGTGCGGTCGGGGACCTGTGAGGGGGGCTGTGCGGCAGTGACGCCTGCAGTCCGGCGAGGCACGTGGCCATCTGACAAGGAGTTCACATTCATTGAGCACCTCCTGTTTGTCAAGGGCATTCAGTGAGGGAAAGATACACCCATATCCTTAAAGAACAAGTATCCAATGACCTTTATCAAAAAGTCCCATAACAACACATGTTGGCGTGGATGCAGAAAGACAGGAACACTCATACACTGCTGGTGGGACTGCAAACTAGTGCAACCCCTGTGGAAAGCAATATGGAGATACCTTAAACAGATTCAGGTAGACCTACCTTGGATCCACCAATCCCATTATTGGGCATCTATCCAAAAGAACAAAAGTCAGTCTATGAAAAAGACACTTGTACCCGAATGTTTATAGCAGCACAAGTCACAGTTGCAAAGATGTGGAAACAACCCAAATGCCCATCAATTCATGAGTGGATTAGTAAAATGTGGTATATGTATACCATGGAGTATTACTCAGCTATAAGAAATAATGGTGATATAGAATCTCTTTTGTTCTCCTGGAGAGAGTTGGACCCATTCTATTAAGTGAAGTATCCCAAGAATGGAAAAACAAGCACCACATGTACTCACCAGCAAATTGGTTTCCCTGATCATCACCTAAGTGCACATTTGGGAATAACACCAATTAGGTATCGGACAGAGGTGGGGGTGGGGGACGGGATGGGTGTATACCTACATGATGAGTGCGATGCACACTGTCTGGGGAATGGACACGCTTGAAGCTCTGACTCGGGGGGATGGGTGGGACATGGGCAATATATATAACCTGAGCTTTTGTATCCCCATAGTAAGCTGAAATAAAAAAAAAAAAAAAAAAAAAAAAAAAAGACTAAGTATCCTTTTTACCTGGAAGTTGAAAATATAGATGGAATGGAAGGGAGAGCTATCATTATTTGAGGCTATATTACACAGGTGCTAGGCATATTTTATGTAAACTTCAAAGCAATTGCATACCAGTCTCATTTTATAGGTGAGAAAACTGAGACTCCTAGAAGTTAATAGATTCTCTCACTACCACATTGGTGGTAACTGGCAGAGACTGGAGATGGAACCCACATTCACCTGGCCCTAAATCTTGGGCCTTTTACACTACACCAAAATAAGTATAAAATGCATTTACCTTCTCTCACCTTGGCTGTTTGGTGTTTTTTTCCTAAGAAGTCAGTTACCCATGATGGTTTCATAGCTTAAGGAGACAGACACTAAGAATTGTTGACAGAACATGCATAGACTACCTGAGAATGGGACTTTAATATCCCAGAATAAAGCCCTGAAAAGTTGCCACTAATGACTAATTGAGAAATCCTAGAGGCTTTAATATAAGTGTAAGGATTTGCTCTTTTTCCTCTGGATTATCGTGACACATCTGATAGTTTTTGATATTTTACATGGTGCATTATTCTGCGCTTACTAATAGCCATACTCAGAGAGTTTATTATGCCTGGGTCATTGCCCAGAGCAAACCTGGTTTTCTGTATGCCTTGGCAATACAGAAACTATGAGTATGTTCTAAGAGTACTAACAGAGATAATTATTTCCACATTTCAATATTATTTTCAATTTCTAATACATTTTAAATCATATTTCAAATCCATTAATTCAATAAGCAATTAATAAACCATTAATTCATAAATGGTATATTATCTGATTAGAGCAGAGAGATGCTGTATACCTTTAGAAATGTGTTGTATTTGAATCTCTAAGTCTTTTAGAGATGTGAACTTAGAATTTTTTTAGTCTGATTTTTATTTTTTTAATTTTTTAATTTTTTTTATTTCAGCATATTATGGGCGTACAAATGTTTAGGTTACGTATATTGCCTTTGCCCCACCTGAGTCAGAGCTTCAAGTGTGTCCATCCCCCAGACGGTGCACACTGCACCCATTAGGTGTGGTGAACTTAGAATTTTTAAACACATTTGTTCCCGCATTATTTTCCATTTAGTTTGCAAATTGTGTATTTAGGCAGATAGGCTCATGTCAGAAGATGATGAGAGCAAGAATAGTAGTATAACAAGGGAAAAAACCTTACCATCAATACTACTTTAGACTAAGGAAAACACTTTATATGTAAGCAATATTATCAGACTTACCTCTGGCTTGCCTTTTGCCCCAATAAAAAGAGACAGGGAGAAAGAAGGGGGAGAGAGAGAAAGGAAAAGAGAGAGAGAAAGAGAGACATTGATTCAGATAAAATTATATCACACTTAGCTTTTCTTTACCATTCAGAAAGACTACTTTAGAATAATTGATTACACCTGCAGCTTGGTAATTTTCCCCTCAGCTGATTGTGGTAGGAAACCCTAAGGTAGTATGTGTCCCTGCGTGACTTCTTTGTCTAGGGTGGCACCTGGAAAAGAAGAATTAAACTTCATGTTTACAATCTTACTTTGTAGCTTTTCTGAAAAGTAACTTAGCTTAATTTACACCTGCCTTCAAAAAACTAAACACTCAAGCAGTCCCAATGGCAATAAACCAGACGGAATCAATAATTTACACTTTTCCAGAGGAGTCTTTCAAAAAGGAACCGCAGAAGAAATGATTGACTGTTTTACAGTGATTACCTTATTCTAACATGGAAAAGCACTCATACTTTGATTGAATTTAGTTGATTCTATATTTGCCTTCAATTGTGTATTACTCAGGACTAGTACAGGGTTTCTTTAAGAAAGAAAAGAAAAGAGCAAACAGAATTTAACAGAATGAAAGAAATTCACTCAGGCTGAGTCCTTTGCTTGCCAGGAAATTATGCAATCCCTGTGACTTAATTTCTTTGATCTATTCACTGTAAACAGACAGATAAAATAACACAATTTTCCACCCTGTAATAATATAAATATGGCCATTTAACTTCTCCATGTTGTGCTCTAAATGATAGATTTTATTCATAAACATGCCTGCAATTGAGTTATTCAGAAAAATAGCCATAGATGTGCTATGATCAGTATTGGAAAACCAGCTCCTGCTTTGCAGACAGGACAAACCCCCTGCACTTCTCCTTCAGTGGACTCACTGTGTGTGTTTTTTGTTCATTTCCCATGCTCCATCAGTTTCACTCTGACACTCTTAAGTTATGTTTTCCCAACCATAAATCTATCCATCTTAGCAGAAGCAGGGCCGTGTCTCTAACCACCACTCTCTTCTTCATGTTGAAATTCTGTGCTTTTCTATGCTCTGCCTTCAGGTGCGATTCATCGGGAATCGTTCTTCAGGTTCGATTATACTCTAAATTTAATCCCAGGATTTAGACTCTTTTTACCACTACCAAGAATCAGGACACGATTTCCTGTATCTAGTTACCTTATTTTATTTAAATATTATTTCCATTTCACTCACTGTTTTTCTGTGACTTTTAAAAACATTGATACATAATATTTGCATATATTTATGGTTATATGTGACATCAATGTCTTGATATATGCATACAATGTGTAATAATCAACTTAGGGTATTTAGGATATCCATAAACTCAATAATTTACCATTTCTTTTCATTAGGAACATTTCAAATCTCTTCTAGTTATTTTGAAATGTACAAAATATTGTTGTTAACTAGTCATCCTACTGCGCTATCAAACACTAGAATTTATGTCTTCTATATAACTGTATGTCTGTACCCATTACTCAGCCTCTCTTCATTCCCTCTTCCCCTCACTTCCCTTCCTGGTCTCTGTTAACTCTCATTCCACTGTCTACTTCTGTAAGATCCACCTTTTTAGCCCCCACATCTGAATGAGAATATGTGATATTTATGTTTCTGTGCCTGGCACATTTCCCTTAACATAATGACCTTCAGTTCCATCCATGTTGCCAAAAGTGACAGGGCTTCATTTTTAATGGCAGAATAGTATTCCATTGTGAATATACACAACATTTTCTTTATCCATTCATCTGTTGATGGACACTTAGGTTGATTCCATATCTTGGCTATTGTAAATAGTGCTGCAGTAAATATGAGGGTGCAGGTATCCCTTTGATATACTGATGTCCTTTCCTTTAAATAAATACCCAGTAGTGAGATTGCTAGATCATAGGGTAATTCTAGTTTTAGTTTCTTAAGAAACCTCTCATAGTATTTTCCATAATGGCTGTAGTAATTTATATTCCCACCAACCATGTATCAGAGTTCCCTTTTCTCTCCATCCTGGTCAGCATTTGTTTTTTTGTTTTTTTCTGGGGGGGTCACTTATCTATTTTTGGTCTTTTTGATAATAGTCATTCTAACAGCATTTCACCCCTTCTTAATGAAATTTATCACATTAATGGAGCATATACTTGAAAAACAATATTAAATTAATTTTTCCTTTTCCTGACTAAATTTTTGTTTTAAAGGGAGGGAGCTGAGAGTTAGGTAGTTGTTTAAATTTAATAGAAAATAAATAGGTCAATTAAACCTTGTGCAGAAAGAGAGAACAAACCAAGGAATGAATGAATATAGTCAGAATGGTAGACTACTTTGCAATTGAGGTAATACAAGAACATAGTAAGAGTTTAATCAAGTATAATTCAGGCCTCTCAATAAAAACTGAAACTTAGAATGTACCACTCCTGGTGGGATAAAGGTATTAAACTATTCCAATTAATATGAATAGTAATGAAAGGCAGAATTAAATGTGGTTCCATCAATTCCTTTTGAAAGATTTGGGGAGAAATTTGAAAGAAGCTTGTGTGAAAAACAGTGGTGAGCCCATAAAGGGAAGATTTATATTTCATAAAAAAGAGTTGACTTAACCCTAAAGCCAATCAAGAAAAAAATTTGAGGGTTCTAATCTTGTTTTTCCCCACTGACTTTTGTTGAAGTTGATGTAAGTAGTATGTTATGTAGTAGTTGCCTTTCTTCAGTTTGTCCTGTGTTGCATTCAGTGGCATCTTTCTGGAACATCCTTGGCCTGGATAATGATTGAAGCCCACTCTGCTGGGCCCCCCAGGTCCACTCTAGCTCTTTGCTGTCCTTTCCTTACCATCCTGTAGGTCCAGCATTGCCCAGGACAGGAATAGAGCAAAGATGTCTCCTTCCTTGGCTCTTGGAAGCTTTCTTTTCAGAGGTTTGTTGGGAATATTCACTGATCTTCAGAATATTACAAATGGCATATTTGTAGGTGAGTTTGATTCAATCTGTCCTAATTTCAGAAGCAGCTTCATTTCTCACATTTGAAAACTACTCATCTTTCATGAGGATTGAGTTATGATTTGTTTTCTGAACTTGTACATTTCTTTTAATTGTTCAGTCTTTGAGGCTATGTGGCATTGTTGGAAATAATTTAATACAAACCATAGGTTAGGAATAAATAATTAGATCATTTTCTCTTTAATGGGACGGAAAGGACTTTGGTGAATTAGAAGAATGTATAAAGAAAATATTGCAAACCATAAGGTGACATGACTATCTGCAAAATTATGTTTATGAGACAAATTTTAGGCATCCTTAATTAAACCTAAATCTCTGGGACAATTTAAACTAAATGATTCAATTTTTATCTAAGGGAGATACCCTGTATTTTAGCTAGAGAAAACAAGCACAGTATTCCCCAATCATAGAGTCCCTGTATTTATACTTATATATACCATGAATGGTACAGCATAGATAATCTAAAATGTTATTTGAATAAGTGTTTCACCATATACTGTAGTTAATTGTAGCCAAAATTTAAAAAAAGTAAATTTAGTGAACCAAAGATTATATTGAAAGAGAAATAAACTTATTTTTAAAAAAACCATTTTTAAATGGAAGGCCTAAAGTTTTTCAATGTGGACACATCTAACAGGCATTGGCTATCTTTGTTGCAGTCATAAATAAGTGACTTTATCTGATCTGTGTTACATTTGATAAACAAAGTTGTGACTTTTCTGCAAAACAAGGACATAATGTTGTTTATCAGTGTTTGAGAGAGCATATTTCTTAATGAAATTTAAGCAGGGAGGTTACTGCAGCTGCAGATGACATGCCTGCTATGCTATCATTAGGTTTGTGATTATGATTTTATTCTCCACCTCCTCACTCTTCCCATAAAAACAGCATACCATGGTGGTGATGGCCTCTGGGATGCCTCACAGGGGGATCACTTCAGAAAGTCTCACTTATTTACTTCTAGCTTGCAGCACCTTGAGTGTTCAGGGTAGGCAGAAAACAAGAGTTGTCATTACATAGAAGGAATAAGATTGTTTCTGTTTGGCTATATAAACTGAAGGCTCCAGAGTTCTTCCATATTAATCCTCCAGTCTTAATCTGGTTGGATGCACTATGGATTTCTTGGGTATTGCTTCTGGTCTTCAAAATAAATGCTACAGATATTTTCAGTTACCTGATCATTCAGTCTTCTAGTCCAATGCATGGCATAGTAGGTTTGGTGCTTCTGTCTCTTGCCTAAAAAGCTTAACACTTTAGAAATATTATTAATAATAAAAGGGGATACTTTCATCTTTTGAAACCTTGGACCTATACCACTGGCAGTTTGATCCATGCACTGCAAATCCACAGGATCCCTATCTCTCACCGCTCACAAAAATTAATTCAAAATGCATAAAAGACTTACATGTAAGGCATGAAACCATACAAACTCTAAAAGAAAATGTTGGAAAAACTCTTCTAGATATCAGCCTAGGCAGAGACTTTATGAAGAAGACCCCAATGGCAATCACAGCAACAATAAAAATAAATAAATGGGACTTGATTAAATTAAAAAGTCTGCACAGCTAAGGAAATAATCAACAGAGTGAATAGACAATCTACAGAATGGGAGAAAATATTTGCAAGCTATACATCGGTTAGAGGGTTAATAACCAGAATCTACAAAGGAGCTCAAGTGAATCAGCAAGGAAAAAAAAAGAAAGCATTAAAAAGTGGGCAAAAGACACAAACAAAAGTTTTTCAAAAGAAGGTAGACAAATGACCAATAAACATATGAAAAAATGCTGAACATAACTAATCATCAGGGAAATGCAAATTAAAACCACAATGAGATATCACCCCACCACAGTTAGAATGGCTTTTATTAAAAAGTCCAAAAACAATAGATGCTGGCATGGATTCAGAGAGAAAGGAACACATACACTGTTGGTGGGACTGCAAATTAGTACAACCTCTATGAAAATCTACAAGGAGTATGTGTCTTGAAAGCTTTCTACACCCCTCTTAGCTAATCAATGCTCCAGATCTGCCATATGCAATTTATGAGACTTCATTCCAATTGCTTTACCTCTCAAAGACTTAATTTTCTAATTGTATCAAGTAGATACTACTGTACTTCATTTTCTCTTTCAACATGTATTGAATACCTTCAAAGTTCCTGGCTCACAATAGTATACAAAATACAGTACTCTTTCAAGGATCTCATAAACTAATGAAGGAAGGCAGGAAAGAAAATGGGCATGACACAGTGGAAATTAGCCATCTATGAGGGTTGTCAGCATTTCTCTTTTACCTGACTGCTAAAGAATATTCTGGCTTTGATATTTAATTCTTAGTTTCTTCCTCTGAATCCTTCTACCCACCCTAGAAGGCTTTAATATAATATTATAAGAGTCATTTTGAGCTTCTGAAATAAAGAATCAGGAGAAGAGAGCAGAAGATGGGGAAGCAGGAATCCACAGACAGGGGTTAGTGAGAGCAGAGGATTTGAGGGAGACTGCTGGTGAGGGAGGAAAGAAAGAGAATAGGAGAAAAGAGTGACTTTTGACAGAATTTTGGTAGAAGTCGTGGACCGATGATAGGCATGCCTCTTTCTTGACGGAGGTCCACTAAAAGAGAAGTTAGACGTGAAAGAAAGAGTATACTCAGAACATATTAAAAGGAAATGGAGGGGAAGTTACCAAGAATGGAGAGATTTCAACAAACTTCTTGAAGGTGGAAAGTCAATGGGAGATTCCTGTTGCCTGATGAAAAATAGTGATGGAATCCCAGCCCACAGTACACTATGAGAAGTTGAAGAAAATGTGTCAATCTACAAGGTAGAATACTGAAGAGATTCTGGAGTCAGAAGCAACAGAATTGAGAGGTAAAGACAGCCTGTGTGGCTAGCAGAGGCGTGTGTGTGTGTGTGTGTGTGTGTGTGTGTGTGTTTGGGCGGGGGTAGATTTGGAGATCTGTGAGGGGAACAATTTTGTCCTTGCCCCATCTGCCTCTTACAGTCCTCATATGCAGGGTGACTGGAGCATGTGTTTAGCCTTAGGCAAAAAAGAAAGAATTCTACTCTAAAGAAAGAGAATTCCATCACTATCTGTGAAGAGCACAGGCTGCTAGGGCCCCGGGATAAAGCCGTCCTCCTTCAGGCTTTTGAAGACCTTCCCCTCTGGCAGCTCTAAATGCAGCCTTCTAGTGGACACTTATTTGCTTAGAGATTGGTATAATTCCCATGTTAGATAAGGAGGAGTAAAAAAGATCTTACTAGGCAGCAGAAAAAAATGCATACTAGCTAGTCTCAGCCTTGTAGTTACTCTTTAAATAAAAATGTATATCAAGTTCATTGGCAAATGAGGATAAGGAATAAACAGTTCTCTGAGTTAAAAACAAAACAAAACAAAACAAAACACTAACTCTAACCACAGGGAAACAAGAATACTTTAGGGAACAAAGAGAAGATAATTTTAAAGAAATACCCTCTAAAAAAGATTTGGGAAGATCTAATAAAAAAGAAAAAGAAAAAAAAAAAAAAAAAAAAAAGAAAAAAGAAGGAACTAAAGGAAAAGAAAGAGATCTCAGACATTATAATAAAATTGTGGAAACAATATACTATCAAAGAGCTAGAAAACAAAGTTAATACAGTTTCTTAGAATGTAGAATAGAACAAATCTAACTTAGACAGGGATGTGATAGTTTACCATGTTGAAAAGTTTAAAAACTTTCATTGGGCAGTGATAAAGTGGAAATTAGTTTTACCTCATGATTAATGAATACCCACATTCTTTTAAAATAGAACCTTTTTTGGGTGCCGTGATGAGGCTCATGCCACACACTTTTCTCTGACTGGTGGGAAGGTGTTGCCCAGGGCATATCCCCTGACTGCTTTTGGACTTAAAATGAAGTCGGTTTTTTTTTTTTTTTGAGACAGAGTCTCACTCTGTTGCCCAGGCTAGAGTGAGTGCCGTGGCGTCAGCCTAGCTCATAGCAACCTCAAACTCCTGAGCTCAAGCGATCCTCCTGTCTCAGCCTCCCGAGTAGCTGGGACTACAGGCATGCACCACCATGCCTGGCTAATTTTTTCTATATATATTTTTAGCTGTCCATATAATTTCTTTCTATTTTTAGTAGAGGTGGGGTCTCACTCTTGCTCAGGCTGGTCTCGAACTCCTGAGCTCAAACGATCCGCCCACCTCGGCCTCCCAGAGTGCTAGGATTACAGGCGTGAGCCACCGCGCCTGGCCATGAAGTCGGTTTTGAAATATTGAAACATACTTCATGCTTCCAGAGACATGTTAGACTGCATATAACTGGAAACCTAACCAATGATGTCTTGAACATATAGGAGTTTGTTCTGTTCCCCAAACAAGAAGCTCAGGTGTGGGTGGTTGAGGGTATTAGTTCAATTGTTCAAAATCTTATTCCCCAGGCTATTAATTTCCTTCCATTCTTCCATCCTTAGCTGTTGCCTTTTTGTTTTTGCCCTTGTCATCTCATAGATATATCCTCACACAGGTATCCCAACAAAGACAACAGCTCTTGTCTTCCCAGATGGGAAGCCACTCCTCAAACTCTCTCTTATATTTCCTTAGTCAGAACTGGTCTTATGTCAACTCCAGACCAATTAATGGCAAAATCAAATAAAATTTGCATGGCTAGAACAGACTATCATCCATGCTCATGAATTACAGGTGGGGACTCTCTTTTTTGAGACCATTAGTTAACTAAGGATTTGTTTGTAGGGAAGAAGGGTGGCTCATTTCGTAGGCAACAAACCAGGTCTGTCACAGGTGTATCTTCCAAAATGTTTCATTCTTGGACTGGATGTGGAGAGATTTAGTAAAAAGATAAATGACACAAAATGGGAAGCCAGGAAGGACAACAAAATAACCAAGAACATAAAGATTTCCTAAGGAGAGCATGTTGTAATAAACTATCTGTTTAAATTTTACTTATGTGTATTTGTAGAGTAAAATTCTCATGTATACTAGTTTATTGTGCTCATGCCTCCCCGGCTGATTCTTCCATATGACTGATAAATTAATGTTAAGTAAGAAGACTAGAAATAAAAGGCAAAGTCTGCAATCTCAAGATCTGCTCCTCTCCACTCACCCCTGAAATCCTGGATGGAACTTACGAGATTCCATGGAGGCATCTCTTCTTTGGTGATCTCCAGCCTTTTACCCACTCTTCCTCAAAAAATCAGAGAAGTTGTCTTTTTGGTTTCACCAACAGGACTGTGACTGAGAAATCAGCAAATGCACAGAGGTGCTGTCTTGTCCCTTGCCTCTCTCCTCAAAGACACAGGTGTTTATGTCAGACAGACACATGGGGTTGATCTAATGACAACAGGTACATCCATTTCATGAAACACCCTGAAACACTTCAAAAACTAAATTGAATTCTGATTAGTTTTAACAGAGGGCCACCTTCCTTCTTTAAAGTAATCTGAGTAATCAGAGATGCCGCTGCTGCTACTATGAGGGAATAGGATGACATCACCAACTATTCCTTACTCTGGAGTAAAAAAAGGCCCAGATCTAGTCAACACTGTATTCTCCATATCTGCCTCCTCTTCATGTTGGCATTTATCAAGCTGCAGGAACCTAATGTTTTGCACTATGATCATAATTCTTTCAGGCTAAAATTCAGTTTACAAAGAAGAATATGCATGAGATTTATGAGTGTTTTAAAGCCACGTTCCCCTATGTTTCAACCAAATAGCAAGTGCTTTGGCTGGTATTTCAGACAATGAGAAGAAAAGCACAAGGGCTGCCACAGAAACTTGACCAGAACTGTAAGTTGGTGGAAAGAAATAATGGTGTTTAAGTGAACAATAAATGCTAAATTTAGACCTCCTGTTTAATATACATAATAATTTTGCTACTTTATTAATTTACATAATATAATAAGGAGGAAGACATAATTTTAGTTAAAGTTGTAACATTGGTGTCTGTGAGGAGAGGACAACGAGTGCACTGGAGTCGGCCTGGATCATGGTTCTCAAACCTTAGTGGCATTAGCATCATCTAGAGGACTTGTTAAAACACACACTGCTGTGCCGCATGCCCACAGTTTATGATCCAGTGAGTCTGGGCTTGGGCCTGAGAATAGCATTTTGACAAGTTTCCAGGTAATGCTGATGCTTCTGGTCTAGGATCCACACTTTAGGAGTCACTGGTTACAGTCAGGTGGTTTGATTGCATGACAGCAAAGCCAAGCATGGCCTCCATTTTAAGTTTGTTCTTTCCCTGCTATGCCAATTCACTCTGAAGTCCTTGAGGCCAGAACCAAAACTCACCATGTTTTACCAGTGTCTGCTAGAGTACCTGGCACACAGTAGATAGTGTATGTTTACTGGATAACCCACCCTTTGCAGACAGCCTCTGTTGCTCCCCTGATGCCTGATTAGAGTCCTATAACATTTCTGTTCAGGACAATTCCACCAACACAGAATTCTTCCAGTTCCCATTCAAAAAAATGTCTCACTGATACCACATCTTTGGCTCCATGGGTCACTTTATGCTTTCTCTGGTTTTTGGAGAAATAATCATTGTTGTGGTTGAAGAAAAACAAATTACAACTATTAAGAAATTGAGTATAGATAAAAACAATAATCTTAACTACAAAAAGCAATGGCACATGAATAGCCAAACTATTTTCATAAGTTATAATGAAAAGTAATCATTTAAGCTCCTAAATTTCAAGCACCTTCACTTTAGTATTTTTATTCATTTATTCAACTGGCATATATTAAACTCTTTCCAGATGGGTTATTCTTCCTTTATTTTTTTTTGGGACCAGATAACACCTCTATTATAGCACTTAGTGCAGTTTATTGAAAAAGAAAACACCTCTTTCATGTTTATATTTCTCAAAGGGGTCGTGTGGGTTGTAGGTATACATGCCCAAGGAATAAATATCCGTCTGGGTTAGACTTGGCATTGGGAGTACAAAAAATACATATGACAGTAATTGACTTGAAAAATTTTTCAGTTAAGAAGATGAGCCAAGAATGTACATTAATATACTCATTTAGAACCACAAACACTTGTAATTTTCTGTGTAATGTGTTATTACTTCACTAGAAATCTCTATTTAGAAAAAAATACCTTCATCATATCGTGGACAAGGACTGAGTGTCTCATGAAATTTTGTACAATGTCTCATTCATAGTAAATCCTCAGTGAGTCATTATTGAATTTAATGATATAATTTAATAATCATACAGAAGGCTTCTGAGAGCGGGGGCTGTATCATTCTTACATGTATGTCCTTCGCATTTTATACAATGCCTTACATACAGTTGGGCAGTAGGTACACCTGGAAGTTCTCAGGAGCGTTAACTTACTATAGAGCATCAACTCCAACATGTTTTAGCTTTGTAAATGATTCGTTACTCTAAGAAAAAGAAACTCCTTGCTGATAATCTTAAAATTAGTAACTCCGCTGTGAGGTTTGGAAACTGCAGTGCTGCCTCTTAAGCAGCAACAACAAGAAACTAAATAGGGAGCTTACAGTCTAAGCTGATATGAAAATAGGATGTCTTAAAAATAAATCATAGCTGGATAAGGGCACCAAGAATTCTATTTGATCAAATATTGTTCCCATGAATTATAGATGTTTTTGCTCATAAAATGATCCATTGAGTCTGCTGAGCCACTGTGCTAAATCTGACCCTTCACTGAAAACATGAGCCTCTTCATGAAGGTAAGGAATAGAATGATTGCATGAAAATAAGAACAAAGACGGGGACTTATTTTTCCCTCTCGATGACAAGATTATTTGTAGATGCTTAATATAAACTACTGAAATGTTCATTGGCTAATGTCTCTGGGAGAATTATTCTCTACAGTCATGATTCATTAGTTTTGGCAGCATTCTTTTCTCTGTTTAAGTTCAGGACAGGCTGGTATGCTAGGAGTGATGGTATTGAGAAATGTTTAAAAAAATTCTGCCTCAAATTGCCAAATTACAGGGAAAAAACATATTTCATACATACATCTAAATAACTAAAAATGTACTGATGTGTTAACACAAAAACACTTAAAATAAAAAAAAAAAATGTAACAGTCTTCATCTTACCAAGGAGCCAAGATGACATAAAATTTGCTGTTTATAAATTATGGCACTGAAAGAAGAATCAACTACCCATATTGATTTAATATGTTTTATTTTCTGGAACTTGCTAGTGGAGATGCCGATGAGCTGGTAACACAGCGTGATTCTGTAGGCTGACATTTGGGACCTCTTTGGATCGTGACACTGATTCTGTGTGATTTTATACATTGTGCCCCATCGAATTCCTGAAAGTCTGGGCTTGTGCTGTAAACACTTGCAGGGTGTGACTTCTCTGAAGTAAATCGGAAGGGGCCATTTATGTTTGGCGAAAAGAAAAGTAGAAACCTTAGATTCTTGGACTTTATGATCAATTATAAGCTCCCAATGATATTCATTCTGTCTACTTCCTGTCACCTGAAACTCACTCCTTCATTCTGAAACAAACATGAATCATATTACTGTTTAATGAGTAAGCTTTGCATACATATATTCTGCATAATAACTATTATATAGAATAGTACCATGGACTCTTTCTCTGACTTTATTTTTTATCCATTTGAAAAATCCATAGCTTTTCTTAATTCTGACAAATATTGCATAGAGGAATTTTTACAACATATAGGGTATAGATACTTATGGGGTGTAGCTGTGTTATTTCAAGTAACCTCAAATCCATATGAATACCAAAGATCGATAGCAGTTTGAATAAATAATGTGCCGTAAGATAGAAACTATAAAGTATAATATTATTCAAATACATGTGAATTTATTTCATTAATAAAATACAAAATTTTAAACATAACTTCTGGTCATTATATATTGTGTTATTGAATGCACGAAGTACAACTTTTCTATCATATGGAAGCTTGGGGAACATTTTTTACATTAAGAGCATTTCTCATACTCTGAAATGCTATATATTAATACCATGGGGTAGGGTAGGTTTGTCAGAAACAGGCATGCTTGCTGCCATTCCCACCTCCCACACCCACAGCAGATGTTGCTTCTTTTTCTGGTGAGCTCAGGCTCAGCCTCAGAATTCTTTTCTATCCACGTCCAAGTGGCCATCATCAATTGATGGTGATGGCATTAAAATCCAAACTTTTTGCATGTTGGTTCACAGTTTCATTCTCTCTTAAGGATCAAGCTCAGCACCTGAGATTCAAGGATGTACCTACAAATCGAGACCCCAAAGCAAACTTGACCAATTTTTGAAGCACATAATTTTTCAAGATTTCCCCTTTCCTAAAAATTCAAAAAACTGCTTGGCAGCATTTACAATAAAGGGAAACAAATTTGGGAAATTTTAACTTTTTCTATCCAACTTGGAACTATGGGTTTAGTTGCCACTCAACCTGGATAATTAATTGATATTTAGTTGATAATTTTCAACAGCTACAGCAAAGTCAGCATGTTGACCTGAAGTAACATTGAATATCTTTTATTTGTCAGGGAGCTACATTTGAAAAAATTTTATCTTTACTTCCTTACAACAATTCTTCTAGGGAGGAATGATATATCTCATTTTTACTATTGAGGAAATTGAGACCCTGAAAGATTAAATTACTTGTTCAAGTCATGCAGACCTTAAGTGGCAGAGCCAATATCCAAATTTACAACTGTATGCAAGGACCATGATTGTTTTATGAAACCTTAAAAGTCTTATTTATCTGTTTGCTTGTGTTCTGCATGTTTCCTGAATTGAGTTAGCAAATTCTAAGTATATCCATAGATTAGGACATCTGGATTTATGCCCCCAGGTCTCTGTTGTGAGTGTTGTCTATGTTTCTGTGTTAGAATCAGAAGGCAAGGAATTAAGCTCTGCATTGTTATTAAAAAAAGTCATAAACATAATGCCAGCTAAAATAAAAATAATGCTTAACACAGAGCACTTTATTTTCAAAGATTGTCTGCCTACATTTGCTTTATGCACTTCTATTTAAATCTTTGAATTACCTTATCAATGTATATGAAATGACCTCCTAGGAGAACTGACATCTTTACCATAGTGAAATTCCTCACATTTTGTCTTTCATACCCTTCTATAGACCTTCATTGATTTCTCTCGGTAATGTGTTCCTATTTCCTGTGTAGGGGCTTCATACATTTATTGTTAAATTTATGCCTGATATTTAAGGGCTTTTCATACTATTATAGTGTATCTTTAAAATTTTTTACTTTCTAATTGTTTTTAATTGCTAAAAAATTAATGTTTTTATATCAGCCTTGTCTTCACCATATTTGCTGAGTTCACCTATTAGTTCCAGATTGTGAATTCTGTTGGATTTTCTACACAGAAAATCATGTAATTTGTGAATTATGGCATGTTTACTTCTCTTTTCAAAGCCTTATAAGTTTTAATTTTTTCTGAATCATGCCATTACTTAGGATCTCTACTGTGAGTTTTAAAAATTTAATTATAAATTAATAATTTATAATTGTATATATTCATGAGATACAAAGTGATGCTATGATTTATGAATACAATGTGAAATAATTAAACCAATTAACATATCCATTACATCAAATACTTATCACTTTTTTGTGGTGAGAACTTCAAAATTTACTCTCTTAGCATTCTGAAATGTATAACATTAACTATATTTACCACACAGTATAATATATCTCAAAAGACAACTTATTGTTTCTGTCTGAGACTTTGTACCCTTTGACTATCAACTCCCCATTCTCTTCTCACCCCCAGCCTCTGTAACTGCCCTTCTACTCTGTGCTTTTATAAGTTCCATTGTTTTAGACTTCACATATAAGTGAGAACATGTGGTATTTGTCTTTCTGTGCCTGGCTTATTTCACTTAGCATAACATTCTTTAATTTCATCCATATTGTCACAAATGACAGAATTTCCTTCTTTTTTTAAGATCTCAAAAAATAGTATTCAATTATGTATATATACCATATTTTCTTTATCCATTCATATGATGATGGACACTTTGTTTAATTTCATAAATTGGCTATTTTTGAATAGTGAATTGGCTGCAGTGAACATGAGCGTACAGACATTTCTTCAATACACTGATCTCATATCTTTTCGGTAAATAACCAGAAACAGTATTGCTGGAACATGTGGTAATTCTATTTTTAATTTTTTGAGGAAGCTCCATACTGTTTTCCATAATGGATGTACTAGTTTACATTCCCACAAACAGTTTACAGGGTTCCCTTTTCTCTACATCCTCACCAACACTTATCTTTCACATTTTTGATAACAGTCATTCTGATAGGTATGAGGTAATATCTCATCGTGGTTTAATTTGCATTTCCATAATGATTATTGATGTTGAGAATTTTTTCACATATCTATTGGCCATTTGTATATCTTTTTTTGAGAAATGTTTATTCAGGTCCCCTGCCTGTTTTTTAAATTCAATTATTTGGGGATTTTTTTTGCCATTGAGTTGTTTGAGTTCCTTATATATTTTTGATATTAACCCCTTATAGCATGTGTGGCTTATAAATATTTTCTCCCAGTTCATAGGTTGTCTCTTCACACTATTAATTGTTTTCTTTGTTGTGTACAAGCTTTTCAGTTTGATATAATTCCATTTGTCTATTTTTGCTTTTATCATCTGAAATTTTGGGATCAAATCCAAAAAAATCGTTGCCCAAAGCAAAGCCATATAGTTTCCACCCTATAGTAGTTTTATAGTTTCAGGTCTTATGTTTAAGACTTTAGTCAATTTTGAGTCTTTTTTTCATTTCTGCATATTATGAGAGTACAAATATTTAGGTTATGTATATTGCCCTTGCCCCCACCCAGACTCAGAGCTTCAAGTGTGTCCATCCCCCAGACGGCGTGCATTGCACTCATTATGTATGTATTTATCCATCCCCTCCTTCCCCCTCCCATCTGCCAAACACCCAATTAATGTTATTCCTGTATGTGCACTTAGGTGTTGATCAGTGAAACCAATTTGATGGTGAGTACATGTGGTGGTTGTTTTTCCATTCTTGGGATACTTCACTAGTAAAATGGGTTCCAGCTGTATCCTGAAAAATACAAGAGGTGCTAGATCACCATTGCTTCTTATACCTGAGTAGTACCCCATCGTATACATATACCACATTTTATTAATCCACTCATGTATTGATGGACACGGGTTGTTTACACATCTTTGCAATTGTGACTTGTACTGCTATAAACATTCAAGTGGAGATGTCTTTTTTACAGAATGTCTTTTGTTCTTTTGGGTAGATGCCCAGTAATGGGATTGCTGGATCAAATGGTAGATCTACTTGTATCTCTTTAAGATATCTCCATATTGCTTTCCACAGAGGTTGCACTAGTTTGCAGTCCCGCCAACAGTGTATGAGTATTCCTGTCTCTCTGTATCCACGCCAACATTTATTGTTTTGGAACTTTTTGATAAAGACCATTCTCACTGGGGATAAGTGATATCTCATTGTGGTTTTTATTTACATTTCCCTGATGATTAGGGATGTTTAGCATTTTTTTCATGTTTTTGGCCATTGTTCTGTCTTCTTTTGAAAAATTTCTATTCATGTCCTTTGCCCACTTTTTGATAGGATTGTTTGATTTTTTTCTTGCTGATTTTCCTGAGTTCTAAATAGATTCTAGTTATCAGTCCTTTGTCAGATGTGTAGCACGTGAAAATTTTCTCCCATTCTGTAGGTTGTCTGTTTGCTCTTGTGATAGTTTCCTTGGCTGTGCAGAAGCTTTTTATTTTGATCAGGTTCCATTTATTTATTTTTATTGTTGCTGTGATTGCTTTTGGGGTCTTCCTCATAAATTCTTTGCCTAGGCCAATGTCTATAGGAGTTTTTCCCACATTTTCTTCTAGAATTCTAATAGTTTCACACCTTAGGTTTAAGTCTGTTACCCATCATGATTTGATTTTTGTGAGAGGTGAAAGCTGTGGGTCCTGTTTCAGTCTCCTACATGTGGCTGTCTAGTATTCCCAGCACCATTTATTGAATGAGGATTCTTTTCCCCAATGTATGTTTTTGTTTGCTTTGTCAAAGACTAGATGGCTATATGAGGATGGCTTTATATCTGGATTCTCAGTTGTATTCCACTGGTCAATGTCCCTCTTCTTGTGCCAACACCAAGCTGTTTTAATTACTGTAGCCTTGCAGTATAGTTTGAAGTCTGGTAAATTGATACCTCCCATTTTGTTCTTATTGCCTATGATTGCTTTTGCTAAATGGGGTCTTCTCTGGTTCCATACAAAGTGTATAATTATTTTTTCTATATCTGTGAAAAATGATGTTGGTATTTTAATAGGTTTTGCATTGAATCTGTAGAACACTTTGGGTAGTATAGACATTTTAACAATGTTGATTCTGCCAACCTACGAGAAGGGTATGGTTTTCCACCTGTTTATATCCTCTGCTATTTCCTTCCTCAGTGTTTCATAGTTCTCCCTGTAGAGCTCTTTTACCTCTTTAGTTAAATATATTCCTAGGTACTTTTTTTTCTTTGTTGCTATTGTGAAGGGTACTGAGTCTTTGATTTGGATCTCAGTTTGACTGTTATTGGCATATATGAATGCCTCTGATTTGTGTGTATTGATTTTGTATTCTGAGACTTTACTGAATTCAGTAATCAATTCCAGGAGTCTCTGGTTTGAATCCTTAGGGTTTTCTACATATAATATATCATCAGGAAAGAGTAAGAGTGTGATCTCTTCTGCCCCCATTTGGGCACCCTTAATTCTGCTCTCATGTTTAATTGTTCTAGCTAGGGCTTCCAGCACTATGTTGAATAGAAGTGGAGATTTTGGACAACCTTTTCTGATTCCAGGTCTAAGTGGGAATGCTTTCAGTTTTTCCCCATTCAGTATGATGTTGGCTGTGGGTTTGTCATATATGGCTTGTGTCATTTTTAGGTAAGCCCTGTCTATGCCTATTTTGTTAAGCCTTCTGATATTAAAAGGGTGTTGAATTTTGTCAAATGCTTTTTCTGCTTCTATTGAGAGGATCATATAGTCTTTGTTTTTGCTTCCATTTATGTAGTGGATTACATTTATAGATTAGCATATTTTCTTGATAAGCACCTGGATTCAGTTTGCTAGAATTTTGTTGAGAATTTTTGCATCTACATCTATATTCATAAGGGATATTGGCCTGTAGTTTTCTTTTTTTGTTGCATCCTTTCCTGGCTTTGGTATCAGGGTTATGTTGGCTTCATAAAATGTGTTGGGGAGGATTCCATCCTTCTTTTTTTTTTATTTTAGCATATTATGGTGGTACAAAAGTTTAGGTTGTGTATATTTCCCTTGCCCCCCCCCCCATCCAAATCAGAGCTTCAAGTGTGTCCATCCCCAAGACGGTGCACATCACACTCATTATGTATGTATACACCCATCCCCTCCAAACCCCACATCTGACCGACATCCAATTAATTTCTGCAGGATAGGCACCAGTTCTTCTTTGTAGGTGTGGTAAAATTTGGGTGTGAAACCATCTGTCCAGGACTTTTCTTTTTAGGAAGTTTTTTTTACTGCTGTTTCAATTTCAGTACTTGATATTGGTCTGTTCAGTAATTCTATTTCATCCTGGTTAAGCCTAGGGAGGCTGTGTGTTTCTAAAAATTTGTCCATTTCCTCCACATTTTCCAGTTTCAGTGTATAAAGGTTTTTGTAGTATTCATAGGTGATATCTTGTATCTCCATGGCATCAGTTGTAATTTCTCCTTTTTTGTTCCTGATGGAGCTTATTAGACATTTTTCTTTTCTGCTTTTTGTTACTCTAGCCAAAGGCTTGTCAATTTTATTTTTTCAAAGAACCAACTTTTTGTTTTAGTAATCTTCCATATAGTTTTCCTGTTGTCAATTTCATTTAGTTCTGATGTGATCTTATTAATTTCACTTCTTCTGCTGGGTTTGGGGTCAGTCTGTTCTTCTTTTTCCAGCTCAATTCATTAGGTTGTCTACTTGTGATCTTTCTGTCTTTTGGATATAGGCACTTATGGGAATAAACTTTCCTCTCAGGACTGCTTTATCTGTGTTCCACAGATTTTGAAAACCTGTATATCCTTTGTCATTTAGTTAAATGAATCTTTTGATTTTCATCTTGAATTCCTCATTTATTAAATAATTGTTCAGGAGAAGGTTGTTTAATTTCCACGGCTTTGTGTAGAAATGAGAGTTTCTTTTAGGGTTGATTTCTACTTTTATTTCACTGTGATCTGAGAAGATGCATGGTATAATTTCTATTTTTTTAAATTTTTTTAAGACATGCTTTGTGTACTAGGATATGGTCAGTCTTAGAGAATGTCCCATGAGCTGATTAAAAGAATGTATATTCAGTGGATTTTGGGTGTAAATGTCAGTCAGGCCCATTTGTTCTAGAGTTCTGTATAACTCCACTATTTCTTTATTCATTTTCTGTTTGGAGGATCTGTCCTGTGCTGTCAGCAGGGTGTTGAAGTCTCCAGCTATTATGGTGTTGCTGTTTATCATTTGGTTTAGATCAAGTAGGGTTTGCTTTATAAATCTGGGTGCACCTAGGTTGAGGGCATACATATTTAGAATTGTTATGTCTTCTTGTTGAACTGTACCCTTCACCATTGTGTAGTGATCCTCTTTGTCTTTCATTACTTTTGTTGATTTAAAGATTAAGTTATCTGAAATCAAAACTGCCACACCAGTCTTTTTTTTTTTTGGCCTCCATTTGCTTGAAATATTGTTTTCCACTCCTTAACCTTCAGTCTAAATGCATCCTTGCAGGTTAGATCTGTTTCCTGAAGACATGGCTTGTATTTTTTTATCCATTCAGCCAGCCTATGTCTCTCTCTTTTTTTTTTTTTTCCAAGACAGAGTTTCACTCTGTTGCCTGGGTGAGTGCCATGGCATCAGCCTAGCTCACAGCAACCTCAAACTCCTGGGCTCAAGTCATCCTCCTGCCTCAGCCTCCTGAGTAGCTGGGACTACAGGCATGAGCCACCATGCTCGGCTAATTTTTTCTATATATATTTTTAGTTGCCCATATAATTTCTTTCTATTTTTAGTGGAGGTGGGGTCTCGCTCTTGCTCAGGCTGGTCTCAAACTCCTGACCTTGAGTGATCCTCCCACCTCAGCCTCCCAGAGTGCTAGGATTACAGGCGTGAGCCACCGCACCCAGCCCAGCCTATGTCTCTTGAGTGGGGCATTCAAGCCATTCACATTCATTAAGAAAACTGATAGGTGGGGCAAATTTCTGTTCATTCTGTAGAACTTAATTGAATTGTTTTCTCTCTTGAGCCATTGTGGTATGTGGCCTTTGATCTTTAGCTTTTGAGTGGTTTTACATTCGTGAGTGTTTATTGTGCTGATCTGTGTGTAACTCTGTTTTGAGTACTTCTTGGAGGACTGGTCTTGTGTTGGTGAATTTCCTCGATCTTTGCTTATCTGAGAATGTCTTTATTTCTCCTTCGTATACAAAACTTAGTTTTGCAGGGTACAAGATTCTAGGCTGGGCATTACTCTGTTTCAGAAGAGTAAGAATGGGGCCCCGGTCTCTTCTTGCTTATAAGGTTTCAGTTGAGAAGTCTGGTGTTATTCGGATGGGCTTTCCTTTGTATGTTATTTGTTTCTTTCACCTTACAGCTTGTAGAAGGGCCTCTTTAGTGGATATTTTGGTCAGTCTGGTTACTGCATGTTGTGTTGTCTTCCTATTTGCTATGAATCTCCCAGGGGTCATTTGAGCTTCTTGTACCTGTATATCTAGATTTTTAGCAAGGGCTGGGAAATTTTCCTCAATTATAGCTTCAAATAGCTCATCCAACCCTTGCGTATTATCTTCTTCACCCTCAGGAATGCCCATAATGCTCACGTTAGGCTTCTTCACAGAATCCCACATATCTTGTAGGCTTTTTTATTTTCTCTGTTCTATCTCTGTGACTGACTTATTTAATTGTAAGGTGTTATCTTCAATCCCTGAGATTCTTTCTTCTCTTTGATCTACCCTATTCTTAAGGCTTTCCACTGCGCTTTGTAGTTCCCTGAATAAAGTCTTTTTATTCCAGGAGTTTGGTTTGATTTTTTTTTTGTGTATGTGTTCTAATAAAACTTTATCTACAAAACACAAGTGAAGGATAGTTAATCTGTGGACATAGTTTGCTAATCCGTGGGCTAAAAAGCCTGGAGAGAAGTTTCTAGAGGTAAGTTTTCAGTCCAAGCCTATTTTTTTTTATTTTGAATGATATATTTTTATTTTTATTCATTTTTTTTTATTTCGGCTCATTATGGGGGTACAAAAGTTCATTTCAATTTCTTTAGTTAATTTTGTTTCCAAGTCCTGGAGTATGTTTGTGGTTTCTTTATGTTGGTTATCCATTTTTTTCTTGCATGTCATTGAGTTTTCTTAAAATCCATGTTTGAACGTCTTCTTCTGTCATTTTAGTGTCCTGAATTTGGTTAATGTCCATTGCTAGAGAGCTGGTGTTCTTCTTTGGGGGTGTGCTTTCCATTTGATTCTTCATACTTCCAGAGTTCTTTTGCTGAGTCCTTTCCATCTGGATCAGCTGTTGCTTCCCCCTTTCAGTTTTGGTTTGGAAAGTATCATGCCCTGTGTAGGCTCTGTTCCAGTAGATGCTGTAAGAGTAAGGCAGATCGCAGCTGCTGCCTACCAGCCTGGATGTGTGTGCTTCTGTGTTTGCTTGATCTGCCACTAGGGAGAGCCACTAATATGTTGTTCAGGGTTCTTCTACCACAGTTAGGCAGCTTCTCCTGGTGGGAGAGGTTACTTGGAGAGCCTCTTTTGGCCTCTTGCCAGGTTTTTTTTCCTCTGTCCAGGGACTCCACTGTTGGCAGCCAACTGAGGTAGAAATCCAGCCCCAGAGTTATGATCCTACTGCATGACCTAAACTGGTCTGAGGAGCAAAGTCACTGGGCTATCAAGTATTGATCTGTGCCAAGGCTCCGCAAATTCATGGTAGTTGCAGAGGGAAAGTGGCTTTTCTTGCCTCACCCTACCTCCAGGAGTGGAGCCTATCACTTTCAGCAGGAAAGATGCTGGCTAGGGGGAGGGATTGGTGCCCCAATCTTCCCAGCGCCCCAGCACCTGTAAGTTCCACAAGCGTTAGCCTCCCACGACTAGGGAAGCCCTCAGAGTTCACCCATCAAAATAGATTTGGCTAGTTGACCATATGTCCTGTATAGGAGGAGCTTGTCCCCAGCGAGAGTCCCCAGGCTGGGGGAGGGGAGATGCCCAACACCGTATCACACTACAGTGGCTGAGTTTTAGGCCCTGAAAATGGTGACCGCCCGCCCGCAGAGCACTAGCATTGGGGGGGCGACTGTTCAGAAGTTGACAGGTGCCGGATCAGGGGGTTGAGGGGGATGAGTCATCATGATGCCCTGTTTTCTCTTTTATGTCACCCTCCCACAATCTCACGCCTGTCCAGCAGGAGCTCTTGCTCTTTCTGACCCACCCTGAGTGGGCCTACTCACCCACAGTGGTTTCCAGGTTACAGTCCCCTACTTAGTGTTCACCTCCGTCCATCTGGACCCGCTGAGAGCCAGAGGCAAGTTACCTGTCTCCCACCTGCCTCCAGCGGTAGCCCAGACCATCCCCTCCCCCACCAAGTGCAGTCCTGGCACAGAGCTCTGGGAGTTCAAGATGCTTCCCACTATCATTTTCTCCACAGAGCCCCACGTCTCCCCTCCACAGAGTCCCATGTCTCTGGCCATGATTTAGGGCTGAATTCAGGCAGATCCCTGTCTGAGTGGGTGTAGAGGTAAGTGGGGAAGCGAGACATTCTACTGTGGGTCTGATCCCACCTCACTCACTGGCCAGGTGGGCACAGACCTCCCATGTTCTACTCTCTATTGTTTGTCTCGCACTCTCCAGATTTCTCAATCTTATCTCCCCTTCACCTTTTCTTTTTTTTCCTGCTTTTTGTGTCCCACACTTATTCTCCACTGATTCACAACGCTGTTCTTGCAGGAGAGCAATCCACTCATGTGTAGCAGACCGAGATCTACGCCTCCCTCTCTGGGAGCAGGAATCCAGGAGGTCACCTCCACCTCCACCACCATTTTTGTCTCCAGTCCCTTGAGTTGTTTTTTGTATGTGGTATGAGATAAAGGTTCAATTTCATTCTTCTGCATGTGAATATCCAGTTTTCCTAACATCATTTGTTGAAGAGACTCTCTTTTTCCGTTGTGTATTCTTGGCATCTTTGTAAAAAATGAATTAACCATACATGCATGGGTTCATTTCTGGGGTTCTGTATTCTATTCCATTGATTGATGTTCCTATTTTCATATCAGGATCATGCTGTTTTAATTACTAGAGCTTTGTCGTATAGTTTGAAATCAGGTGGTGTGATGCCTCCAAGCTTTATTCTTTTTGCTTATGATTGACTGGGCTATTTGGGGTTTTTGTGGGTCAATCTAAATTTTAGAATTGTTTTTTCTATTTCTATAAAAATGACATTTAGATTTTGATAGAGATTACATTGAATCTTTAGATTGCTTTGAGTAAAATGGACATTTTAATGATATTAATTCTTCCAATCCATGAACACAGCATATCTTTCCACTAATTTGTGTCTTCATATTTTTTCATTAATATTTTATAGTTTTCAGTGTACAGATATTCGCTTCTTGGTTAAATTTATTCCTAAGTATTTTTTGTAGCTATTGTAAATGGGAAGTTTGTATCCTTTTTTTTCTTTTAAATTTTCACATCTACGTTCTCAAGATGATCTTTAATTTTCCTTTCTTATATTATATATTATGTCCTTGCCAAGTTTTTGTATAAGATTATTCTCACCTCATGCAATAAGTCAGGAAGTACAAAATAGTTTTTTCTTTTCTGTTCCCTGAAGAGTTTCTGTAAGATTGGTGCTATTACTTTTAAATATACATTTGGAAAATTTTACTATTGAATCTATTAACCACTGTTAGTGGAGGTTTCATTATGGAAAGATTTTTTTCATTGAAGATTCACTTTCTTTAATAAATATGAGTCAACTTTGATTTTCTGGATCTTTTTGTGTATAGTTTGGTAAATGGTAATATTTAAGCAATTTGTCTGTTTTGTGTGAATTTTTAGATTTTGTAGATAAAAGTGTTTAAAAGATTTTCCTATAATCCTTTTAATATCTGCAGAATCTATAATGATGTCCTCTTTTTTATTCCTGAAAATTAGTAATTTGTGTGTTCTCTTGCTTCTTGCTTTCTTTTAAACCAGTATTAATGCACTAGTAATTTATTAATTATTAGTCTTTTCCAAAACACCAACTTGTGGTTTTGTTGATTTTTTTCTATCGTATATTTGTTTTCTATTTTATTCATTTCTGCTTTTATCATTATCTCCTTCTTTTTAATTTCTTTGAGTTAAATTTACATTTCCTTTCCAACTTCTTGAGATGCTTACTTAAGTCATTGATTTCTAAGCTTTTTCTCCTTATACATTTAGTGCTATTATTTTTTTCTAAGCAGAACATTAATTGTACTCCATAGTGATATGACATATTTTCTCATAATTAACTCACAGTTGTTTTTTTTCTAGAGACACAGTCTCTTGCTATCACCTAGGCTGGAGTGCAGTGGCAAAACCGTAGCTCACTGTGGATTCCAACTCCTGGGCTCAAGCAATCCTCCCACCCCAGTTTGTGGAGCCAGTAGGATTATAGGTGTGAGCCACTGTGTGGAGCTCTCAGGTGACAATGTTTTCTAGTTTTTATTATGATTTTTCCTTTGACTTAATGATAATTTAAATGGAAGTCTGTTTTAGAACTATTTTGAAATCCATTTATAGAAATATTTAGAAGATTTTTAGGATATTTTGTTATTAATTTTAGCTTAATTCCATAGTGGTCAGAATACATTCTAAATTATTTTAATTATTTTAAATTGTTGTGACTTTTTCCTTATGGTCCAGCATATTGTCAATAATGGCAATTTTTAAAAATGCAGTTGAACAGACTGTGTATTCTGGTATATTTGAATATATGTCTATTGTGTAATAGTTTTATTTCTATTTGGTCCACCTTTACAGTTCCTTTGTTTGACTCTTTTTTACTTTGATTCTATTATATGTTATTTTTATTTCAATTCTCCTGACTTGTTATGCATTCTTTTACTATCCTTTTGCTATGATTTTATTTGTTTTCTTCTTAACACTAGACATTACAGAATGAATCCTTAACTTTATTTAAAGTTTAAGACAAATTAATATTTTTACTACTTCTTAGATAATGCTAAAACCTCAGTTTTCTCTATTACCATATGCCCCTAGTTATCTTTTAAAATTATTGTTTTCTTGAATGTTAGTTCTCTATATATTTTAAATACCACAAAAAATATTGTATGATCAATATTCACTTAGATTTATGCACATTTTGTCCATTCTATTGGTCTTCATTCCTCCCTACAATTTTATGTTCCTATATTGGTTCTGGACTAGTATTCTTCTGCCCAAAGAACACCCTTTAGTATTTCTTTTAGTGCATTTATGTTTTTGTCTTGATAGATTATCTAATTTTTTCTGTTTGGAATTGTCTTTATTTTGCTTTCACTTTTAAAAGGTATTATTACTTTGTACAAAAATCTAGCTTGTTCATTTTCTTTCAGGACTTCAGAGAAATTGTATCACTATCCTGTGGCTTCCATCATTCTTATTGAAGGAAATGTGTCTTTTATTCTGTGGCAGCTTTTATATTGACTCTATTTCTGATGTTCTGCAGTTTTATTATGATGTTCCTAAGTGGCTTTCTTTTGTTGTTGCTATATCACCTCCTATGTGAGGTCTGTAAGGTTTCTTTGAAGTAGCCGGCGCCAGAGAAAGAAAGAGGAGCAGAGTTGAAAGGGATAAGTAAAGAGGATTTATTGGGGCGCTCCCGGGTGGGGGTAACAAGCCCCTGAGAAAGGGACCCGGGCGAGCCTCATAGGACCCACGGGACCCAGAGAAGCTGCCCCACCCAGAAGTCTGAGTGGGTTTATATAGGTTTTTAGGGCTGGGGGATGGGAGCTTCTTCGGCCAGGAGCGCCAGGAGTAAGGAATTTCTTTGTTTAAGTTTTGGGGCGGGTACTGAGGGACAGGAGAGGCTTCTTCTCTTTTCATTAGGGAAGGGAGGGGTGCCTGCCACCAGCCTTACAAGGTCATACTGCTTTTTCAGGCTGTAACTTGGAAAAATTACAGATTAGCAAGTTTGAGAAAACCACAGCCAATGTCTTTCCGTTTATTGCTTTTGCTGAATTTTCTCTCTTCCTCCCATCTCGATTCCAATTATATAAGTATTAAAAATTTGTATCATATTCTATGTCTTTTATGCTTGATTTTTAAAAATCATTTGAAACTCATTATCTTGTCATTTATTTTCTTGAATACATTAATAATCATAATTATTTTAAAGTTAATAGAAGATAATTTCAATATTTGGGTTAACTGTGCATCTGGTTTTATTACCTATTTTTTTCTTGGTCCTGCTTCTTGCTACACTTAAGAGTTTTAGAGGCTCTGGATGATGTTTTTATTTCCCTGAGAAGATTCTCCTGTCTTCTGGCTGGTAAGAGAGGGACAGGTTTTATCAATCCAGTGAGAACCTGAGCTGACTTGAAGCTCTTTTGCAATCTTTGTATAGTCTGTTTTCTTCCCTGACTCCTAGAAGGAGTTTTTCAAGGTTCCAACTAAGAGCCTAAGCTGTTTCCCAGGGACCTTTTCCTCAATAAACCCTAAACTCCAGTTTTCCTATCTACAATAGGTGAGATTGTCAGAACTTCCATTGTAGTTTTTAGTGGCTTTTCATTCTGTTTGAAAGCCTTTTGTCCAACATAGCTTGATCAGCAAGTGCCTGGAGGGGATAAACGGTGTTTAGTATTAGTTGTACTTTTCTGTGTCTTCCTTCCTTTTGAAATATTGTTTCCTCATGTCCCGGCTGCTTTAGCAGCCCCAAACATCAAATCCTGTATCTGTATCCCTACGAGTTTATTTAACACTCTAATAACTTCTCTGCCACCTTTTGTTTTGTAAGCCTGTTGCATATTTCCGAGAATTGGCAAATGCCCCGAGAGAAAAAGTGGCATGAAGAAAATTGTGTTTATATCAACTTGCTTCTGGTCTTTTTACAATGTAGACCCTTGTGCCCTGGTTGATTCATTATCTCTCTGATTCATTCAAATAGAGTTTCTTTTTGTATTTTGACCAGTTCTCAATGGAAGCATTGGTCTTTTGCAAGCCACTCTATTAAGCCAAAAGCAGATGTCTGTATAGTTACATTTTCTTTTCTATAAATGCTTTATTTAACCATTGAGTTGTGAAGATGTATTTGTTGCTTAAATACTCTGGACCTCAGCACTCCTAAAATGTTCTTTCAGGAGTAAGAGTCAATAATTCTTTATGGAACTAGCCCATATTTGCAGATATTCCTGCCCATGAGTGCCCTCATGGGGTAAGAACGGGCAGAAGGAAGGCCAGTGTTACCTCATGACATTGGCAAAGAGAGACGTTGTTTGGCTTTGCAACCTCCTGTCTATACCTTCTATGCTTCTCTTTCCCTAAGTAGCCAAGTGCCATCCTTTCCAAATTTACCTTCCAGGATGAGGCCCTGGTTTTGCATATCAGGACACATGTTAATATTTTCATTTGTATAGAGTGTTTTCCAATAGACACCAGTTACACTGATTATAGTGTGAATGTAGACTCCTGTGGTTATGCAATATGGGCCTATGTCAGGGCAAAGCACCTTGCTTAGATCATCATACTAGTACAGCGACCCATGCTCCACATTGATGCTCCTCTAGTAGCTCTTTCCTTTTTCTGCCCCTGTTCCTGTCCTTTGCCTCTTTTTTGCAGATGACTAGAAGGTTAAATTCTATAGCTAGCATATAATGTAATCTTAATAGTTTAGTGTGTTGCTCTTCTCAATTTATTTTTCATTTTTAGAGTTCCACTGATTATTGAAGTTTCCAATAGAAAAGAAGGACTCTCACATTTTCACAATTTTTTTCTGTAGACTGGTGGGAAAAATAGAGTAATTATGTGTTTTTTAGTTTAGCATATTTTGTTTGATTCTCTTCAGTTCCTATACAATTCAAGTCCTGTATTCAGTTGTATTTAAACTTAGAAATTTTCAAGTGAATATGATAATATTTAGATTGTTACATTTTTAATATTTTGCAACACATTTTCAGTGTAAATCATTCCAGTCAACTTTTGAAACACTTGTCCTTCCACGTCCCAGTACTTAATTATTCACAGTGTTACACATTCAATTTAATTACTGTACAAGGTAAAATTGAATTGCATATCTCATGAAGAGCATACTATGAATGTTTTATTATGTTGAAAAAAATGAATAACCTTGCAACAATTTTTGATGTCTTCCATAAAGAACTATTTAGAACAATTAAAAAACCAGTCTATACCACATGCATACATTGGCTCTTTATGTGAAGAACAAAGAAGAGAAAGCAATGTCATCACAAGGGTATAGGCACATGTCTTCTGGTGAACGGAAATGTTATGTGCTTTAATGTGGTAGCGTGGGAAGGTGTTGAATATCAAGAGATAGAATGCTGAGATCTACCCTGCCTTTCTGAAGCCCAATTTTCTGCAGAATGAAGAGATATATCCTTTAATGCATACTTTTTAATAAACATGTTTTTAATTATAAAATAAAACACAAATTCACAAAACTACTTATCACATAATTAATATAGCACATGAATTAATACATATAATATAAAGATTATTATAGCATAATAAATTATTAAAAGGTAAACTATTATGGAGGTCAAGAAATAGAGCTTTGCCAGCCACTTCAGAAGCTTTCCACATTCCCTATCCCAATCATAACCCCTTCTTTCTTTCATAAATGTAGCCACTATCAAGATTTTCATGATAGCTATTTCCTGCATTTCTTTAAACATTTTCATCCAAGCCTGTATCTATGGTGTATTGTTAAACTCTATTATTTAATGTTGCCCATTTAGAAAAAATTTTAAAGTCTTTCTTGATCTAAATGTTCCCTCACATCTCTTTTTATGTCCTTGCTTTTTATTCATTGAATAACCCAGGTTATTTGATCTACAGAGATCCAGATTTTGCTAATTACATTGCTGTATCCTTGTTTTGGTATATTAATTAACTCCTTGGGAACTGTTAGGCAATTTGGAAGTGTTGTGAACCTTGGGGATAATAAGGGAAGCCATGCATTGTTCTCTGGTATCTGCACATGTTCTTTCTAAGCCGGTGAACTCTTTTTTGCATTGTCATTAAAAAGGAGTTTGTGTGTATCTCAGATGGGAAGTTTGTGCAAAGCTTTTCAGTCATCCTTTTGTAAGGAAATCATAAATAAATACACTCAATGAGGTTTTTGAATTAAAAGGTGTAAATATGTGTTCTTATGCGTTTGGTCTTGATTTTCTGACTTTCTGCCTAACTGATTGCTTCATTGTATTAGTTAGGGAGACAAAGAGGAGGTAGACCAGCAGAGTGAATTAATATCTCTTAGGACAGCATTTCCCAAAGTGTATGTTGGAGAACTAATGGCCATTGATATGCTAAGATATGTTCATGCATTGTCCCCGCACCCCAAATACTTCTGTGGTTAAGTTGAGAAAATGCTAAAATACAGTACTCATGAGTGTAATAAAGTTGTTTTAACTATCAGTCACATATTAACAATTTATGAGCATACATTTTATAATTTTTAGAAACAGGCATTATAATGGAAAAATTTTCAGTGTGTGATAGAACACATTTACTGATATATCTAAATATCTTTTGTTTCTCAGAAATAAGAAGCCAAAAGTATATAAGCATAAACTCATACTCAGTTATTAATGTCCTAGCATCAGACATTATTCAGAAATGATTCAGATATTTAATGGTTACCCATCATTTAACTTAGCTTAGCAAAGCTCTAAGTATATAGTTACCAAACATATTTGAGAAACCTAAAAAATTTATTGTTATAAATTCACTTATAATATTCCATTTACATCTATCTCATGTATTCATTCTTAACAACTATGTTAGGAAAAATCTCATAAAATGTTAGACAAATCTAGCTATCATCTCTTAACTTTCTTAAACTTTCTATTAACCATTTTTATATTACTGTATGTTAGACACATATCATAAAAGTAATAACCTTTCTGTTGACCATATACATTTTTTGGTGATTACTCTGAAGATATTGTTTTTATTTTTTATTTATTTATTTATTTATTTTTTTTCAATTTAATTTTACAGAATCAAAGAGTCTAACAGTATATCTTGTTAGATACAGTATGTCCTCATAATGTATACATTATTTCTTGTACAATAATATGAAATAATATGGGAAATATTCATGATAAATTATTAAGTGAACAGTGCAAGTTAAAAACAATAGTTTCATATTTTTTTTCCCCACCCCCCCTTTCCCGAGTCAGCACCTTCAAGTGTTACCACTCCCCAAACGGTGCGCAATGCACTCATTGTGTAGGCATACCCCCATCCCCTCCCCCACCCCCCACCTCAGTCTGATGTCCAATTGGTGTCATTCCCAGATTTGTATTTAGGTGAAATTCTGACTCACATATAGGCAACCAAACCTAAAATAAAGAGATAAAGAGAGAAACAATTTTATATACAATGTATAAAGAAAATAAGATATTTTTTGGTGAAAAATGTTATGAGACATGAGGATATGCTTTTGCTTAAAAGAAAAGAAATTTTGCCTAGTTTAGAGGTTATTCAAAAGTTGCATTAAAGGATTAAAAGAAAAAAGGTAGATAAACTAAATGATGTAGGAAGTTGGAGAAAGAAAGACAATGAGAAAAATTGTAAGAGGTTACTAAGGTTTTATAAAAATCTTATGTAGTTTGGTCAAACATGATTGAGATGGAATAGATCTAATTATAAGGTTTTATTAAATTTAGATTTCATATTAATAATAGAATAAACAGGTACAATTGTTTTTTTTCTTTTAAATAAAATTTCCATGAAGTATTAATGAGATAGTAGACGACTTTGGTTCACCTGTCCAATAAAGTTTGAAAAAAGAAAGACAAAAAAAAAAAAAAAGTTGTTGAAAAGTCCTGTATTAAATAAAATAATTTAATTTTGGTTAACTTATTTTTCAGATTCTCTTTGACCAGAGAAAGGTTTTTTTTGTTTGTTTGTTTCCACTGAATATTTGATAATATCTTGTGATACACATGTTTACCATGAATAACAATTGGAAAATTCTGACCAGGATTGTATTGAATTTGTAGATCAAGTGGGGAAATATAAGCACCTTAACAATATTAAGTCTTCTGATCCATAAATATAGGATGTCTTTCCATTTATTTAGATCTTCTTTAATTATTTTCAACAAAGGTCTATAATTTTCAGAGAATAAGTTTTTTACTTCTTTGTTAAATTTTTCCTACACATTTAATTCTTTTTGATAGGGTTGTAGAGGAATTATTTAAAAATTTTTCTTTTGGATTATAGATTGCAAGTATATAGAATTACAACAGACATTCGTATGTTGGTCTTTTATTCTGCAACCTGTTTGAACTTGTTTGTTAGTTGTAATAATTCTTAGAATATTCCTTAGGATTTTCTATATACAAGATCATATTATCTGCTAATAGAGTTTTTGTTTATTTATTTTGGAATAGGGTCTTGCTCTGTCTTCAGGCTAGAGTGCAGTGGCATCATCATAGCTCACTGCAACCTCAAACTCCTAAGCTTGAGCAATCTTCCTGCCTCAGCCTCCCAAGTAGCTGGGACTTCAGGTGCACACCACCATTCCCAGCTAATCTTTCTATTTTTTGTAGAGGTGGGATCTTACTCTTTCTCAGACTGGTCTCAAACTCCTGGTCTCAAGTGATCCTCCTGCCTTGGCCTCCCAAAGTACTAAACACATGCTCAGCCTGCTAATGGAATTTTACTTCCTCTTTTCCAATATTTGCTTTTTCTTGCCTAATTGCCCTGGCTAGAACCTCTAGTACAATGTTGAATAGAAATGGTGAAAGTGGACTTCCTTGTCTTGTGCCTGACCTAAGGGAAGAGCATTCAGTCTTCACTATTAAGTATTATATTAGCTAAGTCCAGTGTGGTCATGGTATATAGTCCTTTTTATATGTTACCACATTTGGTTTGTTAGTATTTTGTTGAGAAGTTTTGCATCTATATTCTTAAAAGAAATTGGTCTGTAGTTACCTTGTAGTGTCTTTGTCTGGTTTGAGTTATTAGAGCGTCATAGAATGAGTTACGAAGTATTCCTTCCTTTTATGTTTTTGGTGAAGAATTGGTATTCTTTAAATGTTTGGCAGAATTCAGTAGTAAGGCCACCTAGGGTTGGGTTTTCCTTTATGGATAGCTTTTTGATTGCTAATTCATTATCTTTACTTGTTACATACCTATTCATATTGTCTATTTCTTCTTGAGTCAGTTTTGGTAGCTTTTGTCTTTCTAGAAATTTGCCCATTTCCTATAAGTTATCTAATTTATTGGCATACATTATTCATAGTCATTTTTATTTCCATAAGATTGGTAATAATGTCCATTTTTAAATTACATATTTTAGTAATTTAAGTTTTTCCTCTTTTTTTCTTGTTCAGTCTAGCATACGGATTTGTCAGTGTTCTTTATCTTTTCAAAGAAGCAACTTTGCTTGTTTTCTAAAATTCTTATTTCTTTTATCTTTGTATAAGCTTTATTATTCCCTTCCTTTTACTTGCTGTCAGTTTATTTTGCCTTCCCCTACCCAGTGTCTTAAGGTAGAAGGATATACTATTGATTTGAAATCTTTATTTTTTTATACAGACATTTACAACTATAAATTGTCCTCTAATCACTGTTTTACTGTTTTACAGCTACATCCCATACTTTTGGTATTCTGTGTTTTCATTTTCATTTATTTCAAAGTACTTTCCAATTTCCTTAGGATTTTTTCTTTAACCCATTATTTAGTAATGTGTTGTTCAATTTTTATATTTCTATTATTGTTTTATAATGTTATTTCTTTGTGGTTGGGGAATATTATTGAGGTTTGTTTTATGGCTTAGCATGTGATCTACCTTGGTTCCATATACACTTGAAAAGAATGTATATTCTGTTGTTACTGAGTGGAGTGTTCTATAGATGTCTGTTAGGTCTAGTTGGCTTACAGTGTTGTTGATGTCTTCATTTCCTTGTTTATCTTCTTTCAGTTTTTCTATTCATTATTTAAAATGAGATATTGAAGTTTCCAACTAGAACTGTTGAGTTGTTTCTTTCTCTCTTCACTTCTGTAAATTTTACTTCATGCATTTTGGCATTCAGTTTTAGGTGAATACCTGCTTCTAATTGTTACATTTTCCTTATGGCTTTATTCTTTTATCATTATAAAATGTTTAGTAATATTTTTGCTTTTAAATCTATTTTGTCTGATATTAGTATAGCCACTCTAGTTTTGTTATGGTTGCTGTTTGCATGATGTGTCTTTTTCCATCCTTTTAATCTATTTGTATCTTTGAACTTAAAGTGTATCTCTTTGATGCAATACATAGTTGGATCTTATTATTTTTTTTTATTTCAGCTCATTATGAGGGTACAAAAGTTCAGGTTATATATATTGCCCATGCCCCCCCATCCCCTCGAGTCTGAGCTTCAAGAGTGTCCATTCCCTAGACAGTGCACTTCGCACTCATCATGTAGGTATGCACACATCCCCTCCCTCTACCCCCAACACCCCCAGTCAGAACTTCGAGCATGTCCATTCCCCAGGCCATTCCCATCGCACTCATCAAGTAGGTATACACCCATCCCTTCCTCCCAGTCCCCACCTCTGTCCGATACCCAATTGGTGTTATTTCCAAATGTGCACTCAGGGAAACCAGTTCGCTGGTGAGTACATGTGGTGCTTATTTTTCCATTCTTGGGATACTTCATTTAATAGAATGGGTTCCAACTCTCTCCAGGAGAACCAAAGAGATGCCATATCGCCATTATTTCTAATAGCTGAGTAATATTCCATGGTATACATAAACCACATTTTGCTAATCCATTCATGAATTGATGGGCATTTGGGTTATTTCCACATCTTTGCAATTGTGAATTGTGCTGCTATAAACATTTGAGTGCAGGTGTCTTTTATATAGAATGACTTTTGTTCCTTTGGGTAGATGCCCAATAATGGGATTGCTGGATCGAATGGTAGGTCTACTTGAATCTGTTTAAGGTATTTCCACATTGCTTTCCACAGGGGTTGCACAAGTTTACAGTCCCACCAGCAGTGTGTGAGTGTTCCTATCTCTCCGCATCCATGCCCACATGTATTGTTTTGGGACTTTTTGATAAAGGCCATTCTCACTGGAGTTAAGTGATATCTCAGTGTGGTTTTGATTTGCATTTCCCTGATGATTAAAGATGTTGAAAATTTTTTCATATGTTTGTTAGCCATTTTTATATCTTCTTTTGAAAAATTTCTATTCATGTCCTTTGCCCACTTTTTGATAGGGTTGTTCGATTTTTTCTTACTGATTTTCCTGACTTCTAAATAGATTTTTGTTATCAGTCCTTTATCTGATGTGTAGTATGTGAAAATTTTTTCCCATTCTGTAGGTTATCTGTTTACTCTCATGACTGTTTCTTTGGCTGTGCAGAAGCTTTTTAATTTAATATGCAAATCTATAAATGTAATTCACCACATAAGTAGAAGCAAAAATAAAGATCATATGGTCCTCTCAATAGATGCAGAAGAAGCATGTGACAAAATTCAACACCCTTTTATGATAAGATCACTTAAAAGAATAGGCATAGATGGGGCCTACCTAAAAATGGTACAAGCCATATATGACAAACCCACAGCCAACATCATACTGAATGGGGAAAAACTGAAAGCATTCCCACTTCGAACTGGAACCAGACAGGGCTGCTCACTGTCCCCATTACTTTTCAACATAGTATTGGAAGTCCTTGCGAGAGCTATCAGGCAAGAGAGCAGAATCAAGGGAGTCCAAATAGGGACAGAAGAGATCAAACTCTCACTCTTTGCTGATGATATGACGTTATATCTAGAAAACCCCAAGGATTCAACCAAGAGACTCCTGGAATTGATCAATTAATTCACTAAAGTCTCAAGATACAAAATCAATACACACAAATCAGAGGCATTCATGTATGCCAATAATAGTCAAATGGAGAACCAAATTAAGGACTCAATATCCTTCAAAATAGCAACAAAGAAAATAAAATATCTAGGAATATATTTAACTAAGGAGGTAAAAGACCTCTATAGGGAGAACTATGAAACACTGAGGAAGGAAATCTCAGAGCTTGTAAATAGGTGGAAAACCATACCATGCTCATGGATCTGTAGAATCAACATTGTTAAAATGTCTATACTGCCCAAAGTTATCTACAGATTCAATGCAATCCCTATTAAATTACCAACATCATTTTTCACAGATATAGAAAAAATAATTTTACACTTTGGATCTTATTTTTTTTAATCCAGTCGACAGTCTTTGCCTTTTGATTTGATTGTTTAATCCATGCACATTAATGTCATTATTGATATAGTTGTGTTTGTATTTTCAATTTTACTTTTTGTTTGCTATATATCTCATGTCTTTTTTGTTTCTCTATGCCTCTTTCACTGCTTTATTTTGCATTAAATGAATAATTCCAATGCAACATTTTAATTTCTTTAATGATTTTTTTCTTATTTGTTGCTGTAGGGCTTAACATTTTAACCTTAGAACCTACTTCAGATTCACATTAACTTAATGCCAGTGTGATATAGAAATATGAATTATATATCTCTCTATTTAACTTCCCTCTTTTGTGCTATTGTTGTTGTAAATATTGCATTTGTATATGCTGCAAACTCAACAATATGTGGTTATAATTATTACCTTGTATAATTTTATGTCTCTTAGGGAAGCTGAAAGAAGATTGGAAAGCAAATGTATATTTACAGTATTTGCTATAGTAACTATCTTATGTACCTGTTATAGGTCTTTTCATTTATTCCTGTGGATTTAAGATACTAGCTGGTATCATTTCCTTAATCCAATAAAACTTTGTGCCTATTTTTTTTTTTTGTTACTACTGGCAAATATATTACATTTCTATACATGATAGGTACAACAATACAATTATATACCTTTTTTATATGATTACTTTTAAAATCACTTAAAAGATGAAAGGAAAAGAAATATGCACTTATACTGTCTTTTACAGTTAGATGATTACATTTATTGGTGCTTTTTTTCTGTGTGTTTGATTTACTCTCTGGGGTTATTTGCTTTCTGTCTGAAAAATTTCCTTTAGTATACTTTATAAGGCAAGTGTCCTAACAACACAAATTCTCTCAGTTTTTGTTTATCTACCATGTCTTTATTTCATCTTGTTTTTGAAAGATACTTTTACTGAATTTATGATTCTTGGTTGACAGTTTTTTTTTATTTGAATACCTTAAATATGTTACTCTTACTACCTTCTGGCCTCTATTGTTTCTGATAAGATGGCAATTATTAATTTTATTGGGGTTCCATGATAAGTAGAAAGTCATTTTTCTGTTGCTGCTTTCAATATTCTCTTCTTGTCTTTGGATTTCTACTTTTTACTATGGATTGCCTGTGTATTGATCTCTTTGTTTTCATTCTACTTGTATTTCACTAGGCTTCTTGAATATGTAGATTAATGCTTTCCATATTTGGGACATTTCTAGCCATTACTTCTTTAACTTTTTCTCCTTTCTCTCTCTTATCTCTCTATGATACTAATTTTGTATAGGTGGATGAACTTAATGGTGTCTCACATTTCTATAAGCCTCTATTTATTCATTCTATTTTATCTCTGCTCTTTGGATTTTGTATTCTCTATCAACTGATCTTCAAGTTTGCTAATTCTTTCTTCTACCAGTTTAAATCTGCTGTTGAGTCTTTCTAATGAATTTTCATTTCAGTTATTGTGCATTTCAGTTCCAGAACTTCCAATTGATTCCTTTTATAATTTCTATCTCTATATTGATATTCTGTCTTTGATGATAAATTGTCTTCATACCTTCCTTTAATTCTTTAATCTTGGTGTCCCTTAGTTCTTTGAATATATTTCTAATGGCTTCTTAGAAGTCATTGTCAATTGAACCTGTCATTGGTTGCTCTCATAGGAAGTTTTTGTTGTTTGCTATTTTTCCCTGTGCATGGGTCACATTTTCCTCTTTCTTTGCATATATCATAATTTATCTAAAACTGGACACTTTAGAAAATATATTGTAGCAACTCTGGGTACAAGTCCCCCTCATTCTTCCATGAAAGTTGTTACTGTTGTTTGCTTATTTATCTTTTTAGTGATTGGTTAGATTATTTATGTCTATTTCTGTTCTGAAGAGAAGAGTGTGAAGCCTCTGATATTGCTCCTCAAAGGGAGCAGTCTTGGGCGTGATCACAGTGGTTTTAGCAGGGCTCTTTTTGACTGTCTTTTTCCATGATGAAGCTCATTTGTTAAGTCCTGCTAATTGCTGACTGATTGCCCTATTATTTTCAACAATGCCCTGGAATATAAATTACTCCACAGATTCATCTAGTTAAATTCAGCCTCTTTTGCAGGGATAGTGCTTGAGGCCTCTTCTGATCCCAGAAGACTCTTATTAGCTTTTATTTTACCTTGTTTTCCTCTGGTAAACTACCTGGCCCATAGATTAGTTTATATCTATAATGAAGCTATCACCCTGACCTTAATTGCTTTCTACCAAAACATCTATTGTTTTTGAGAGCTCTTTAGGCTTGAACTTGCTCACATCCTGCTTCAAATAAAGTAAGTTCCCTTGGGGAGGGCATCAAAGCTCTCTAGTTTATGATCTTTCTCTTCCCTTGGGAAAACCCTCTGAGCCATAGTTCTGGAGCTGGGGTTAAAGACCATGGTATGCTTTTCTTTGACTGACACTCCTTCTTTAGTCACTGGACACTGGATGGTAATATTTTACACAGTAATTATTAGCACTCAACCAGGTTCATTGCCTAACTGCTTAAGAGGAAGCCAATACAAAAAGACAGCAGGGGTTACAGTGGAGATAGAGTTTAATATGGCAGGGTGTCAAGCAAGGAACTGGAAGAAATTCCTCACATGTATCTCCCTGAGAATTTTTGGGCTAGAGTATTTAAAGATAGTTTGGTTGGCTAAGGGCTAGGGAATTAGGTCTGCTGATTGGCTGGGGATGAACTCATAGAGTTGGAAAGCAGAAATTGTCTTCTTGCACTGAGTCAGTTTCCGGATGGAGGGTGGCAAGACCAGTTGAGTCAGTTCTATGGTCTGGGTCACTGGTCCACTGGAATGCAGAGTCTGGAAGATATCTCAAAGACCAACCTTACATTTCACAAGGGTAATGTTATCTAGGGAGCAATGAAGAAAGCTAAGAATCTTTATGACCATCTGCTATGTGACTCCTGATTAGTAAATAATTATAGGAAAGCAAATAGGGAATAATGGCTAGTTATACACACACATACACTCTCAACCTATAACCTTGCAGAGTTCAGGCCTCTACCAAAGTAACCACCTTATAGACTTTTATTAATTTTATAAAGGGTGTTTTCATAATCTAAAACAAGTATAAGGCTTCTTTCAAATGTTTATTTGAGACATCAAAATATCTAGCCATCTTTCTAAGGAAAAACATCACAACGACTTAGATCATTTTGGAAAATATTTGGCCTATGAGATTATTCTTTTTGCTTATGTCTATTCTGTTATTCCAAAGATATGAGAAGAACCATTCTTGAGCTAGTGTCAAGATTGTGTTTATTTATTGCTTAGTTTTGCAGTGTTTTGTCTGTAGCCATTATTTAGAACTTTTCAAAATCTTCTAGTTATATTTCTATTTATTAAATAGTTGCATTTGAAAGAGGTAACTTCATGCCATATTGGTCGGGTTTTATTAAAGACTGATATTTGCATTCCTATTGTTATAGTTCCAATTGTCTCACCTGGCTTTTCCTACTCACCTAGTGGTTTCTGACCTACAATCATTGACAGTGGAGGAAGGAAAAATACAAATGTCTTTATAATTTTCTAATTAGCACATAAAGCAATTCTAAAATGGATACTGGAAAACTTGGATGTAAACACAAGTTCTTAGTGCTGATAAAGAGAAAAGAAATATGTGCTTTTGAAAGAATCATTCAAAACATTTTGGTATCACATCTTTTTGCTTTTACATTTAATCTGTGCTTTTCCACTCAAAATACATTGGAAGATTATCAATCCCTATATAACATTATATATTTTATATAAGCAAATATTCACTTTGGTTTTTAATTCATTTTGCATGGAAATCATTTTTATTAAGGAAAATCATTTTTATTAAGGAATAAAGGAGTCCAAAGGAATCAAATCTGCTTTCTCCTAATGTCTTTTCAGAGCCAGTAAACTTCTGAAGGTCAAGCAAATCATTATAAATTGCATATTTAGATTATTCAGGATGGATGTGTTTTATTGGTGAATTTACAATAACGCTGTGAAGATGAAAAGAGTCTTCTCCATCTGTTATGAGGCTGCTCATGAGAAAAGCTAGCAAATGGAGTGGACAGGCATCCATAGTTTATGTGTAGATGTCTGCTTTTCCTTCTTTCTTATTTCATTTCTTGATAAGAAGTAAAAGTGGTGAAACTTTCCAAAACTGGAGTGTCCCAATGTGCAATACAGTATGATGGCAGCTGCTCAGAAAATCGTTGAGAGATAGAAAAAGAATCCTTAGGAATTGTACCAGATTGTTAGCATAAGAATTTGAAAAAGTCAACTAATTGAAGGCTAAACAGTAAGCTGTTTGAGAGTCTGTTTCTAAAGGATTGTTTGAGCTGTAGTTACATGTGTGAAAACATGTGAAGACACTTAGGAAACATGTTTCACACCTTGTCATTGTTAGGATCTTGAAAGAAGTTGCTGGCCTGAGTACTGTGGGCCTCCATTCTGATCCAGGAACTGCTTGGAGACCATATGGTAAAGTTGCATTGGAGAGCCGGCTTAGCAGGGACCCGCTGGCCTCCATTCCTGGGTTGCTGCAGCTAATGCCACTCTGAGCTCTTGGGTCTAGAGCTCCCAGTATACACAGGGATAAGCTTGACTGAAACTGCCCCATTATCACCCCTTGCCTGCTATGGTGGGATCAGAGAAAGCAGATGCTCTCAACACCCATGGCTGGCTTCCAAGCACCTTCTACAACAGGGAATTTGAACACAGAGAGTGTCAATGCCACTCAAAAGGTCTCACAGTAGCAGCTTCAGTGAGACCTGTGTGAGGAGAGAGCTCCAGCCATGCAAAAGCCCCTTCCACACAGCTCCACCTGCTGACCAGTGGATTAAGACCCCTGACCCTGCATGTCCCCCACTGAAATCTACACCCTCATGGATTCATGCCCCAGCCAAGGGGACATGCCCTCCAACCCTGCATGCTGACCAGTGGGCCAAATCTCCACAGGCTCCAATGCTGTGTAGTGGGACGTGCCCCCGGCACTGTGCTCTGAGAGTTGTATGAAAGTCCACAGCACACATGCCAGCATGCCATGCAGAGGCCCACACCCCCGTGGACCTACATGTTGTCTGGCAGGCCATGTTGGCTGGCAGACCAGGCTTCTATGGACCCACAGCTTCATGCACCACACTGAGGCACATTCCCCAGTGGATGCCATGTGGAAGTCCACATACCCTGGCCAGGCATGGTGGCCGATGGGCCTCACCCCCATGGCTTGTAGAGAAGATTCTACAAGCTGCATGATGAAAGCAACAACTAACCTACAAAGGAAAGCTCATCAGGCTAACAGCAGAATTCTCAGTGGAGAATGTACAAGCCAGAAGGGATTGGGGCCCCATTTTTAATCATCCTTAAACAGAACAACTGCCAGCCAGGAATTTTGTATCCTGAAAACTAAGTTTCATAAATGATGAAGAAATAAAATGTTTTCCAGACAAGTAAACAGGAAGAGAATTTGTCACTACTAGACCTACCCTACGGGAAATGCTCAATAGTGCATTAAACATAGAACAGTACAATAGATACCCACTAGTGTAAAAACACCAGAAAATTAAAGCTCACAGCTCTTATGAGACAATAGCACAAGAGGGAAAACAAAACATTCAACATGATGAACAGAACAGTACCCGACATATCAATACTGACGCTGAATGTGAACAGTCTTAATGCTCCAATTAGAAGTTATAGACTGGCTGAATGGATGAACAATCATTACCCAAGTATATGTTGTCACTACAGAAACTGTCTATACAGTTTCTCTTATAGTGTGTGGCCACCAAACAGAAAGGAATGCTTCCCCTATAGCTCTTGCTGTGGGGAGATAGGAATGCGAATAAAGAAGAATTTCGATATGAAATCTTTCACTCATTCTGCTCACTATTTTATGAGTACCTCCTTTAGCTTTCAGTACATCTACACTTTCGGATGTCATATACAAGGGGGGCGATGTAGGGATTTTGACCATGCTAGAGATGTGGGGACATCTAGGAAAGCCCTCAACTAAACTTCCTCTGCATCTTCAATACTTTTCCTGCTCTTTTTTAAAAAAAATTGTGTGCTTGATCTTTCTCTCCTTTTTCTCTTAAGTTATGACATATTTCATTTATTTATGTGGTCCATTGTTTTAATTCTTTCTAATTATTTTCAACTTTTACTTTTATTCTTTTCTTCCACTTTTCTTAGATTCATACATCTTTTTCTATAAAGAAAAGATTCATGTATTATCATTCTTTTTCTTTGTATGTAAAAAAATCTTTTTCTTTTTTTATGTTTAACATACAGATTATATACATACAAACAGTGTACAAATGTTCATGAAAATTTAAATAAAAAGAATCAACATAAATGTATGCATTGCACAGGTTAAGAAGTAGTACTTTACTAATATCTTAGAAATGCACTGAATAACTCTTTCTGGTCCTGTTCTTCCTCTGCTCCAGGATTAGCCACAATCCTGAAGTTTATGTTACTCATTCATTAGCTTTTCTTAATAGTTTTGCCACCCCTATATTTATCCTTAAGCAATATATTATTAAATTTTGCCTGCTTTTAAACATGATATGAATAAAATCATGCTGTATTCTTCTAGGATTTGTTTCTTTTGCTCATCTTTATATTTTTGAGGTCATTTGTTTTCACAGCTATATATTTTTCTGAGGTATAAATATATGAGAATTTATTCATTCAGCTGTGAATGAAGAGTCAGGTTCTTTCCCATTTTTAGCTATTAGGAACAAAAATCATAATATACAATATTTTATCTTGTTCTTTTTTTTGTTTTTTAAATATACCAATTGGTATTTATTCTATTGTGGATGAACATTTGAGTTTTTTCCCATGCTTTGCTATTTAGAGTGATGTTCCTATGAATATTTTTGACATGTCTCTCTGCACAAGTGTAAGAGTTTTAATATTTAATTTCTGTTTTACAATATGTCTTCAATTATTGTTGAATGTTACTGGTTAATAATAAATTATTTGACAAAGTGGCTGAATAAGTTTTAATTTCCATAAATATGGAGAGTTTCTTCACATGTTAGAACACTTAATATTGTGCAAAATTTTAATTTTTGACTACTAGATGCATGTGAAATAGAATAAAGTTGGTCATGGTATCCTCTTAATATCTACTTCATCTCTATAGCATTTGTAGTCATGTCTGTCTTTTCATTAAAAAATTGCATATTTGTGTTTTCTCTCTCTTTTTAAATCAATCTGGTTAGATTTTTATAATTTTGTTTAATTTCAGAATATTATGGGGGTAAAAACATTTTGGTTACATATAATGCCTTTGCCTCGCCTTGCCCTTCCCCCATACAGTGTGCTCCACATCCATTACCTGTGAGTTTACCCACCCCCACTACCTCTCTCCCACTTGACTGGCACCCAGTGTATATTACTACTATGTGAGCACCTTAGTGTTGAATAGTTAGTACCAATGTTATGGCGAGTATATGTGGTGCTTATTTTTCCATTCTTGGGATACTTCATTTTGAAAGATGGGCTCAAGCTCTATCTAGGGTAATATAAGAGGTGCTAGTTCACCATTCTTTTTTTTTTTTTTTTTGTAGTTGAGTAGTATTCCATGGTATACATATACTACATTTTATTAATCCACTCATGTATTGATGGGCATTTGGGTTGTTTCCATATCTTTGCACTTGTAAATTGTACTGCCATAAACATTCGAGTACAGATGCCTTTATTATAGTATGTCTTTTTTTCCTTTGGGTAGATGCCTGGTAGTGGGATTGATGGATCAAGTGGTATTCCTATTTTTAGCTCTTTGAGATATCTCCAAATTACTTTCCACAGGGGTTGCAGTCCCACCAGCAGTGTAAGAGAGTATCAATCTCTCCACATCACACTAGCATTGTTGTTCTGGGACTTTTTTTGTTTGTTTGTTTGTTTTACTTCAGCTTATTATGAGGGTATAAAAGTTCAGATTATATATATTGCCCATCCCCCCTGGTCCCCCCGAATCAGAGCTTCAAGAATGTCCATTCCCCAGACAGTGCGCATCACTCTCATCATGTAGGTATACACCCATCCCCTCCCTCCTCCCTCCATCCCCCCAAGTCAGAACTTCAAGCATGTCCATTCTCCAGACAGTGCGCATCGCACTCATCATGTAGGTATACACCCGTCGCTTCCTCCCCACCCCCCACCTCTGTCTGACACCCAATTGGTGTTATTCCCAAATGTGCACTTAGATGATGATCAGGGAAACCAATTTGCTGGTGAGTACATGTGGTGCTTGTTTTTCCATTCTTGGGATACTTCATTTAATAGAATGGGTTCCAACTCTCTCCAAGAGAACAAAAGAAACTCTATACCACCATTATTTCTTATAGCTGAGTAATACTCCATGGTGTACATATACCACATTTTAATAATCCACTAATTAATTGATGGGCATTTGGGTTGTTTCCACATCTTTGCAATTGTGAATTGTGGTGCTATAAACATTCGAGTGCAGGTATTTTTGTCATATAATGTCTTTTGTTCTTTTGGGTAGATGCCCAATAATGGGATTACTGGATTGAATGGTAGGTCTACTTGAATCTGTTTAAGGAGCAGTGTGTGAGTGTTCCTGTCTCTCTGCATCCACGCCAACATGTATTGTTTTGGTACTTTTTGATAAAGGCCATTCTCATTGGAGTTAAGTGATATCTCAGTGTGGTTTTGATTTGCATTTCCCTGATGATTAGAAATGTTGAGCATTTTTCATGTTTGTTGGCCATTCTTCTGTCTTCTTTTGAAAAATTTCTATTCATGTCCTTTGCCCACTTTTTGATAAGATTGTTTGATTTTTTTCTTACTGATTTTCCTGAGTTCTAAATAGATTCTAGTTATCAGTCCTTTATCTGATGTGTAGTATGTGAAAATTTTTTCCCATTCTGTAAGTTGTCTGTTTACTCTTGTGACTGTTTCTTTGGCTGTGCAGAAGCTTTTTAATTTAATCAGGTCCCATTCATTTATTTTTGTTGTTGCTTCGATTGCCTTTGGGGTCTTCTTCATAAATTCTTTGCCTAGACCAATGTCTGTAAGAGTCTTTCCTACATTTTCTTCTAGAATTCTAATAGTTTCACACCTTAGGTTTAAGTCTGTTATCCACCGTGATTTGATTTTTGTGAGAGGTGAAAGCTGTGGATCCTGTTTCAGTCTTCTACATGTGGCTATCCAGTTTTCCCAGCAGCATTTATTGAATAAGGATTCTTTTCCCCAGAGTATGTTTTTGTCTGCTTTGTCAAAGATTAGATGGCTATATGAGGATGGTTTTATATTTGGATTTTCTGTTGTGTTCCACTGGTCTGTGTCCCTGCACTTGTGCCAATACCAAGCAGTTTTAATAACCACAGCCTTGTAGTACAGTTTGAAGTCTGTCAAACTAATACCTCCCATTTTGTTTTTATTGTTTAAACTTGCTTTTGCTAAATAGGGTCTTCTCTGTTTCCATACAAAGTGTAAAATTATTTTTTCTATGTCTGTGAAAAATGATGTTGGTAATTTAATAGGGATTGCATTGAATCTGTAGATCACTTTGGGTAGTATAGACATTTTAACAATGCTGATTCTTCCAATCCACAAGCATGGTATGGTTTTCCAACTGTTTGCGTGCTCTGCAATTTACTTCTTCAGTGTTTCCTAGTTCTTCCTGTAGAGGTCTTTTCCTCCTTAGTTAAATATATTCCTAGGTGCTTTATTCTCTTTGTTGCTATTGTGAAGGGTATTGGGTCCTTAATTTGGTTCTTCATTTGACTGTTATTGGCATATATGAATGCCTCTGATTTGTATGTATTGATTTTGTATTCTGAGACTTTACTGAATTCATTGATTAATTCCAGGAGTCTCTGGCTTATTCTCTAATTAGTCCTTAAAATTTTTTGTTAAATTAAATTTGTAAGTTCTATAATTTATATATTCCGTGTCTTTAATGACTGCTTTTGTTTGCTCTAGCTGTCACTTTCTTACAATTGACCCAAGATGTCCTAAGTTTCCCTTCAGCTTGAATAAACTTTACAAAGGCTTCTTCCTGACTCAGGGGCCCTGACCTGCCTTTTCCTGGAGCACTTACTTTAGAAACCTTGTAAATTCCTTTTCAGGCCCCTTTGAGATGTAAATTAAAAACAAAACAAAACAAAACAAAAAAACAAAAAAACTCTTGCCAGTTTACAACCTAGGAATGTCTTTCTCAAGAGCCTGGAAGACATCCCCAGGAAATGTAGTCATCAAGAAAAACTATTTCCCAATCTCTGTGGGAGGGTAAGGAGCCTAACTTCATTGGGCATCTTGCTCTAAGTTATAAAACTGAATCCTGTCATCAAGATACTTATTTTTTTATTTTTTTAACTTTTCTAGTCTTAATGTTGTAGACATGTGATTTGTAAACAGCAAGCATATATTTGCATATTTAATATTGGTATATATTAACAATTTAACCTATCACATTGCATTTTAGATGGATAGGTATTCCACTTGTATTCATAACAATTATTGATATATTTTGAGTTATTTTTACTTTATACATTTCACATTTTTATTAATTTTTATTGTCATTTCATCCAATGCCAAAGTTGATACAGAAAATTTTTCTTGTCTCCTTTTCAGGATGGAGTTTATTTTTCTTTTAACACTATACAGAGGGTATAGCTCCTTGGGGGTCCCAGAGTCATCTGGCATGCACACATTATAAACCCAACTTGAACAGACCTTTGGAATTATCATCTATCCCTAAGGATTTAGCTGAAAACCAAACAGAATCTGAACATCTCTTAGAATTTTTCTACAGACTTGAAAGAAATGCTTTAATTTATTATTTCATATTTCTTTTAGTCTTTTTTTTGTGTGTGTATGTGTGACAGAGTCTCATTCTCTTGCCTAGGCTAGAGTGCTATGGTGTCAGCCTAGCTCACAGCAACCTCAAACTCCAGGGCTCAAGCGATCCTCTTGCCTCAGCCTCCCGAGTAGCTGGGACTACAGGCATGCGCCACCATGCCCAGCTAATATTTTCTATTTTTAGTTTGGCTAATTTCTTTCCATTTTTAGTTAGAGACAGGGTCTCATTCTTGCTCAGGCTGGTCTCGAGCTCCTGACCTTGAGCCATCTTCCCACCTCGGCCTCCCAGAGTGCTAGGATTACAGGTGTGAGCCACTGCGCCTGGTCTCTTATAGGTTTTAAACATGTTGAAGTTTCCTTTGAGCACTTAGCTGTATTTCAGAAGATCTGACTATATAATGCTTAATCATTATTTTCTAAATATTTTGAAATTTGTGTTTACAATTATTTTAATGCAAAAGTAATTAAAAAGAAACTTTAAAAAATTCTACATGGATGGGTTTTAGAATTTTCAAGTTTTATTTTACTTTTAGATTTATTTCCTTATGATGAACTTCTACCAGGTTTTCAGTGTGTCCTTCTATAAAGCTATTCCAATACTTCTCAAACTTGAGTTTGTATCTGAATCACCTAGATATCTTACCTTATAAAAATAGAGATTATGTTTCAGTAGGTCTGGGATGTGTTCCTAGCAAGCTCTCTGATAATGCAGATATTTCTAGTCCATAGACCACACTTTGAATAGCAAGCTCCCATTTCATTATTTCAATAATTTTTAGGTAAATGCTGACTTTATCTTCACTTGCTTATTGCTAAGTGGTTCTAGCTTATATTCAATATAACAATGGCTAATAGTTTAATATTTTAAAAAATATGATATCTTGTTTAGTCCTGCCATAATCATATCATTACTAGATTTGTATATTTATTTTTATTTCAAACAAATTTAAGGGGTACAAGTGTTTTTTGTTACATGGATGGATTGTATCATGCTGAAGTCAGGGATTTCAGTGTACCTGTCACCAGAATAGTGTATATTATACCAATAGGTAGTTTTTTATCCCTCACCCCCCTCCTCCTGACCTCTTTCTTAGTTTTTAATGTGTATTACATCACTTTGTGACCTTATGTATTCCTAATTTAGTTCCCACTAATAAGTGAGAACATGTAGTATTTGTTTTTCTATTCCTGAGATACTTCACTGGGGATAATGGTCCCCAGTTCCAGCCACGCTACCACAGAAGACATTATTTCATTCTTTTTTATGGGTGAGTAGTACTCTGGGGTGTGTGTGTGTATATATATATATACATATACACATCACATTTTCTTTATCCATTCATGAATTGATGGCACTTAGATTAATTCCACATCTTTGCAACTGTGAATTATGCTGTGATAAAAATTTGAGTATAGGTGTCTTTTTGATATAATGACTGTTTTTGATTTGGGTAGATACCTAGTAGTGGGATTGCTGAATTAATGGTAGATCTACTTTTAGCTCTTTGAGGAATCTCCATACTGTTTTCCATATAGATTGTACTAATTTGCATCCCACCAACAGTGTGTAAGCATACAGTTTTGTCTGCATCCATGCTAGCACCTGTTTTTTTTTTTTGTTGTTGTTGTTGTTATTGTTATTGTTTTGCTTTTTAATAGTAGTGGACATTCTGATAGGGGTAAGATGGTATCTCATTGTGGTTTTAATTTGCTTTTCCCTGATGATTAATGCTATTGAACTTTTTTTTATATGTCTGTTGGTCATTTCTCTGTCTTATTTTGAAAAAATTCTATTCATGTCTTTTGCTCACTTTTTGATGGGATTGTACATTTTTCCTTGCTATTTTATTTAAGTTCTTTGTAGATTCTGGAAATTAGTCCTTTGCTGCATGTATAGTTTGTGAATATTTTCTCCCATTCTGTAGGTTGCCTGTTTACTCTGTTAATTATTTCCTTTGCTGTGAAGAAACTTTTTAATTTAATTAACTCCCAATTATTTATTTTTGTTGCTGCTTTATCTGTCTTTGGTGCCTTAGTCATAAATTCTTTGCCCAGGCCTATCTCTAGAAGAGTTTTTCCTACATTTTCTTCTAGAATTTTTATTGTTTATTGCCTTACATTTAAGTCTTTAATCTATTTTGAGTTAATTTTTGTATATGGCAAGAGATATGATTTCTGCTTCATTCTTCTGCATGTGGCTATCCAATTTTCCCAGCACAATTTATTGAACAGGGCATCCTTTCCCCAGTATATCTTTTCCTCCTTGGTTAAGCATATTCTGAAGTATTTTATTTTCTTTGTATTTATTGTAAATGGTATTGAGTCCTTGATTTGACTCTCAGCTTGACTCCTATTAGTATATAGAAATGCTGCTGATTTGTATAAATTAATTTTGTAACCTCAGACTTTAATGAATTTATTTATCAATTCTAGGAGTCTTTATGGTTTTCTATATAGAGGATTATATCATGCGGCAAACAGAGAAATTTGACCTCCTCTTTCCCAATTTGCATGGTGTTTCTTTCTTTCTCTTGCATAATTGCTCTGGCAAGGACTTCCAGTACTATGTTGAACAGAAGTGAAGTGGTGACATTGGGCATACTTGTCTTGCTCTAGTTCTTTCAAATTTTCTCCATACAGTATCTTGGTTCTGGGTTTGTCACATATGACTTTTATTATTTTGCGATATGTTCCTTCTATGTCTAGTTCGTTGAGGGTTTTTATCATGAAGGTATCCTGGATTTTATTGAATACTTTTTCTGTATCTATTGAGATGATATGGTTTTTGTTTTTAATTTGGTTTATGTGGTGAATCACATTTATTGATTTATATATATTGAAACTTCTTTGCATCCCTGAGATAAAACTCACTTTATCATGCTGACTTACCTTTTTGGTGTGCTATTGAATTCAGTTTGCTAGTATTTTATTGAGGATTGTTTGCATCAATATTCATGAGGGATATTGATCTGTAGTTTTCTTTTTTTGTTGTGTTCTTTCTTGGCTTTAGCATCAAGGTGGTACTGGCCTTATAGAATGAGTTAGGGAAGATTCCCTCCTTCTTGATGTTATAGAACAGTTTCAGTAGGATAGGTACCAGTTCTTCTTTGCATGTCTGATAGAATCCATCTAGTCCAGGGCTTTTTTTTTTGTTGGGAGATTTTTATTACTGCTTCAATCTCACTACTTGTTATTGGTCCGTTCAGGATTTCAACTTCTTGATTCAAGCTTGGAGGGGTTGTGTTTTCCAAAAATTTATCCATTTTGCTAGATTGTCTAATTTGTGTGTGTAGACATTTCTATATTAATCATGGATGATATTTTGTATCTCTGTGGTATCTCTTATAATATCTCTTTTTTCATTTTTGATTTAGCTTATTTGAGTCCTTTCTCTTCTATTCATCTTGCTAGTGGTCTATTGATTTCATTTTTTCAGAGAACCAACTTTTTGTTTTGTTGGTCCTTTGTATATTGTCTTTTTGGTTCCTATTTCATTTAGTTACACTCTGATCTTTGATAGTTCTGTTCTTCTGCTAGCTTTGGGTTTGGTTTGTTATTCTTTTTCTAGTCCCTTGAGGTGTGACATTAGGTTGTCAATTTGTGATCTTTTTGTCTTTTTTATGTAGACATTTAAGGCTACAACATCCTGCTTAGCACTGCTTTTACCACATCCCAGAATTTTGGAAGCTTATGTCATCTCGTCACTCAATTCAAAAAATGTTTTGATTTCCATCTTAATTTCATCATTGACCTAAATATTGTTCAGCAGCAGATTGTTTAATTTCTATGTATTTGTGTAGTTTTGAGAGTTTCTCTTGGAATTGATTTCCAGTTTTATTCCACCATGATCTGAGAATATACATGGTATAATATCAATTTTTTCTGAATTTGCTTAGACTTGTTTTGTGGCCCAACATATGATCTATCTGGGAAAATTTCTCATGTGCTGATGAGAAAAATGTATATTCTGCAGTTTTGGGGTGGAATGTTCTGTAAATGTCTGTTAGTTTCATTTGTTCTAGAGTCCCATCTAAGTCCAGTGTTTATTTGTTGATTTTTTGCCTTGATGATCTGTCCAGTTCCATCAGTGGAGTGTTGAAGTCCTGATTATTATGATGTTGGTGTTTATTTCTTTGCTTAGATCTAGAAATATTTGTTTTCTGAATCAGGGATCTACTGTGTTACATACACTTATATATAGCATTGTTATATCTTTTTGATGAATTACTCCCTTTATCATTATATAACAACTGTCTTTGTATTTTTTTTTTTACCATTGTTGTTTTAAAGTCTATTTCATCTCATATGAGAATAGCTACTCCTGGTTGCTTTTGATTTCCATTTGTGTGAAACATTTCTTTCCATCTGTTTACCTTGAGTCTATGAGCATCTTTTTGATTTATATGGGTTTCTTGGAGGCAGCTTATATTTGGGTTGTGTTCTTTTTCTATTCAGCCAATCTATATTTTTAAGTGGAACATTAAGACTGTTTACATTTAATTTAGTATCGATATGTGAGATACTGTTTTGTTCATCATGTTGATTGTTACCTAGTTGCTTTGTTTTCTCTCTTGTGTTTACTGTGAGCTTTAACTCTCAGATGTTTTTACACTGTGGAGTATCAATTGTTGTTTTCCATGTATAGAGGACTTTTAAGCATTTCTTTTAGGGCAGGTCTAGTGGTGACAAATTCTCTTAGTGTTTTCTTGTCTGGGAAAGACTTTATTTCTCCTTCATTTGTGAAACTTAGTTTTGTAGTATACAAAATTCTTCACTGGGCATTATTTTGTTAAAGAAGAATAAAAATGGGACCCTAATCTCTTCTGGTTTGTTAGATTTCTGCTAAGAAGTCTGCCATTAGTCTGATGGGTTTTCATTCATAAGTTTCTTGTTGATTTCATCTTGCAGTATGTAGGATTTTCACCTTTACTTTGACTTTGGCCACACTAATTACTGTGTGTCTTAGTAATATCCTATTTGTCATAAGTCTTCTAGATGTTCAATGACCTTATATCTGGATATCTAAAACTCTAGCAATACCAAGGAAGTTTTCCTCAATTAGGTTTTCCACGCCTTTTGCTTTTTCTTCTTCACCCTTAGGGATGCATAGAATTCATATATTTGGCTGTTTTACATAATCCCCTATTTTTCATCAACTTCATTCATTCCTCTTGATTCTTTGTCCTTCATGTTTGGCTGACTGTGTTAATTCGAAAGCTGTGTCTTCAAGCTCTGAAATTCTTTCTTCTGCTTAGTTTAGGCTGTTGTTAAAACTTTCCACTGTATTTTGAAATTCCCCAAATGACTTTTTCATTTCCAGAAGTTCTGTTATATCTTTTCTTATGTTACCTATCTCTTTAGTGAATTTTTTATTCATGTCCTGAATTGTTATTATTATTATGTTTCTTTGTGTTGATTTTGGGCTTTCTCATTAATCTCATTTATCTTATTTGCCATCTATCTTCTGAATTCCATATGTGATATTTCAATAATTTCCTTTGGTTAGAGTCCATTGATGGAGAACTATTGTGATCTTTTGGGGCTATTAAAGCAGTCTGTTTTTTTTCATGTTGCCAGAGTTCATATGCTGGTTCCTTCTCATCTGAAACCTCTTATCTCAGCCCAAGACAGATAGGTTTGCAGTGTACCTGTTGACCTCTGCTGAAAACTCTGTTGCTTAGTGAAGAAAGGGAGAGATCCCTGGATGGCACACCTGAGTCCTAATCCAGAAATTTCCCCAGGCAGGAGAGGGGTGGATGTACTGTGAGCCTTTAACATTGCTACTCTCCTGTGTCTCACAGTTCCCCTGTGATTGTCTCAGGTGTTTGGTGTGCTGCAGCATGAGCGATCTCCCCACATACAGTGGTGTTTGTTAGTCTGTGGCAGCTTGAATGGTGTTCCCCCCAGGTCCTCTGGTGTTGGCACTTGTTGGCTTACCCTACCTACAGCACTGTTCTCCCCAGATCCATCAGTGGTAGCAGGGATTGGCATACAGTGGCCCAAACATTCACCCTGACCAGGTCCCCTGGTGGTGGTGGGGCTGTGTGGCACCCACCAATGACACCCACAAGAATGCATTCCCTCCCCATCCTGGCAGGGTTGATGGGAAGGCATCAGTAGCTCTGACCCCTGGATAGACCCAATGCTCTGGGGCTGGGATTTTAAAATGGCACCAGCCACAATGCCCAGGGTTTGTAAGCCAGTGGGATCCCATTGTGCCTTCTCTTCAGAGCAATGCCACCGCACAATCTTCAATCAGCTACCTGTGTCAGTCTGGTGACCTGATGTGGTGGAAGTTCTCTCCTGCAGCATGGATTGCAATGTCTGTGGGAATGTGGGTTCTCTCCTCTGCTCCTTTCCTACACGTAGGCACCTTCCCAGCTACCTCTCATCCCACTGAACAGGTTCCCCCACTTCCCTCTCCTTCACTTTGGGATCCTCTCTGTTGATTCCCAATGCTCTCTTAGACAATTAATCTGTAGGTGAACATCCTGCGCGCCACTCTCAGTCTTCTCTGCAGCTTGTGCAGGCTGCTTCTAGTCCATCATCTTGGCCCCTCCCTATCACCACTAGATTCCAGAAATTGTTTTCCTCACCGAGGAAAGGGAGCCCAAGGGGGTATAGTGGCATATCCCAGATACCTCTCAAATCTTGGTTTCTCTGTCACCCTTCCCTATACCAACTTTTTCCAAAGGGGCTGGGTAAAATGTGCAGGCCTAGTTGACAACTTCAATTTAGGTATTTTGCCCTAGAAAACTTTTTCTCTGAATCTACTGTGTTCTTTATCATGGGCCTGTTCTGCTTGCTTTAGTATTTGTTCTTTCAGATTGAGGTGGAAATTTGCTTGGCCTCTCTCTTGAATCCCTCTATGTGACAGTTTTTCTGAATGTTGATTTGACATTTGGGTGTCTCTCTTCAGCTGCCTGATTGTCATCTGTGGATTTCAATTGGTTTTTTTTTTTAAATTACAGCTCACTCTAGCAGGTTTCTAATGCATATTAACATAATAAAAGTTTTAGGAAATCTTTAGTTAAAAAAATCTGTTTTACTTTGTTTTTACCTGTATTTCCGAACTTACCCAGCCATAAAATCCTTCATTTTGGCCAAAAAAATCCTTTTTCACTTTGCCAATGTTTCTAAATTTTATATATAGATATAAACATAGATTTATTTTAAGTTTGTACTAAGTGCCAAGCATTATAGTAAGTACTTTAAAGACATCTCATTTTATACTCACAACTTCCCTATTAGCTCCATTTAATAGGTAAGAGTTAAATAGAGGCTTAGTAGCTTGTCTAAGAATATGTAGCTAATTCAGGATAGAGCTCAAATTCAAATTAGGGTGCCTGGCTCAAAAACAGGATATATATCTTTTGGGGGTGCCTTACTGCTTTTCAGGGACCCAGCTGGTCCCCTCATTAGGATAAGTGCTATTAAGCTAATTCTGACATGGCTTGTTTAGAATAAAAGGATGTTTGTGTGTGAGGTCACAGTTGTGAGGGATACAGAGAACTACTGAGCTATCAAGCACCCTTATCAATAAATTGAATGCCCCGAAGGGTGTGTTTATCTCCTAAAAAATGTGACTCCATCCCAGGGAAACCTCATTCTCAGCAGAGGGTTTAATGAATTTTACAGGTGTTTCTCTGCTTGCCCTGACTCTTCCTCCAGCGCAGCTTTGCAAAGCTGATGAATAAGAAGGGGCACAGGAGGGGACTTCTGACTGGGACACTGTCATATGAAAAGATGGAGAGCTCTGCTCTTTGCCAGTGAAGTCAAATCTAATTTCCAAAACTGAATGAGAATAATAATGACAATAAAAGACCCAGAACACCACTTTATTATATATCCCATTGTGTTTATAGTTCTTGGCAACAATGGAAAGAAAAATCATGAAATCAAATTAGGGCAATCTGCATGACAAAAGTATTAACAAGAAACAGTGGAGGCAAGAAATTGTTGATGATTTTCATTATCTGTAATGCTGCTGAGAGCTTTATTTGTCTTCACCTTGACATTTTGGAGAAAATTTGACTCTTGGCAGCATTAGCTGCTTTTACTGAAGCATCTTGCTATTTAAGTAAGCATCAAGCCCTTGAGGTTATTTTGGAATGTTTTCCTTTCTCAGGTACCTGGGGATTTCTGTTCTGAAAAGAGACTCATTTGAGAAAACCTAGAGGCTCTAAGTGCTATTTATCACTGAGCGGAACATTTTTTTTTTTTTTTTTTTGGCCACATTTAAAATCACAAGGTTCCAAGGGGCTTGAATGAAGTGAAAAGCATTGGCTTCAAATACCGGTTCTTCCATTCTAATGTAACCTTGGACAGTTAATGTGGTTTTAGATTCCTCCCTGTGATGATGGATCATAGCACCTATCTTACTGGGTTGTGGCAAAGATTTGAAGGAACTGTATATAAATTCTATAGCCACTTTAGAATTTCATGATAAGCAACTAGCCTTTTCTAACAAGTCTTGTGAAAATCTGCTGGGGGAAGGAACTTACTCTGCTACCCTGGGATTTTAATTATAAGACCAAGCTAAAAGTTTAGATATTAGCTATGCATTGGAGATGAACATGAATGGTTCTCTCCAGTTCTCTCTATATATTCATGTTTTTCCAGAGGACAGATATAGTTATATGAGAGAGTGCTGGGAAAAGCTGAATGAAATACAAATGAACAGTTATCAAGATTGGGCAGACAACTGGATTTTCCCAATTGATCTCAAACTGGAGGACAATCAATTCTTGGATTCATACTCTCCTCCATTTACCGGTAAGAAGATTCTCTTCATAAATACATTTTTATATACATAGGGAAGACGTTCAGATTGCTTGTGTTGGATCATAAGTCTTTACTATTCTGCACTAACAAATTAGTGCCAAAACAGCTTTTTCTTGATATTTCACTAACTTCGAAGTTTTCACTCCTAAAGCATCAGTTTAAATGTGACTCTAATGAAATGATTCCTAGCTCCTGCTGGAGCTCAGAGAATAATAGTGTAGCGCTTTGACTGACATGCCAAGTACTTCTGAATTAAAAGAAACAATTAGAAGCTGCCTCAGAATCAAGGACTTTCTAAACTTTTCTTGTTTCTACCCTCCCAGTGCAGGGAGGGGCTCTTTCTGGAATTTCCTTATCTGACTGGGGAAACTTCTTGCTTAAAGAAATGCAATTGTCTTAAACCCCGAGGAATCCAGGAAGAGTAACCACAAGAGAAGAAAAAAGACTAAAAATTGTCACCACATCCAGACCTACTTTTCCCTCTTCTTCTGAGGGCTGCCCCAAGATATGACCTGGGAGACTTTATCTGCATAATAAAACCACCTTTGTTCACAGTGGAGTTCTGCCCCTCACCTTCCTTTAACTAGTACAAAAGCTATTGGCTGTCCTTTGTCCCTTCAGTGTTCAAAGAAAATAATTCACAAGCCATTGTCTGGTCTTCAGGCCCATTCCTTTCCCCTAAATCATTGACTGCCCCATCTAAAATGGCCCAGAGCCCCCCACACCGCTCCCCTCCATGGAAAGGATATTTAAGCCTCAACCATCTGGCCTTTCTTTGAGTCTCATATTTTGTGTGGCTCCTGTGCTTATGCAGGTTAATAAAATTGTGTTCCTTTTCTCCTGTTAATCTGCCTGTTGTCAGTTCATCCTAGTGAACCTTCAGAAAGGGTGGAAGGGAAGATTTCCCTCCATCTCTACACTCCATTATGATTATTTTTCTGCTTTCTCTGATTGAGCATGCTGTAATTAATAAAGTAGGATTTGACAAGTATGATTCTAACTAATATAACAGACAGGCTAATTTATCCTCCAACTTCTTTCAACATCTTGTTTTTTCTTCTATTCTTCTATCTTCTGACTTTTATATAAGATCCTTTATTTCAATATAATCCTTTAAATGGTTTATTCTCATTGATCTATAATTTGGAAAACTGATAAAGTCGTTATGGCTTAGAGTGATTTTATCTTGAGAGGAATTGGTTTCTATCTGCTCCCCATCTACTGCGGCAGGCTGGCCTCACATCTACCCAACAAAGGCAGAAGAGCACACACACTTCATTATCTGCAAGCATCAGATGAGCTAGACTGTCACCTGAAATAAGCAGTTTCCACTTAGCAACCGAAATCATTCACATAGATGACAAAACCCAGGGTTGGAGGGCAAGTGTTCCTAGACAGATGCTTTGTATTATAACAGGAAAGATAAAAAGACACTGAGGAAGATTCTGAGATATGCTAACTCTGCTTTTTTTTTTTTTTTTTTTTTTATGGGAACAAAAAGTTTTTTCCCTTGGAGATCTGAATGTTAAGGACCTATGTGTGAGTGTGTATACACATGTGTTCCTGTGTGCAAAAGTATATGAAGGGGTGTATGTGTGTGTGTATCTGAGCACATGCACATACCCACATAACCAGCTCCTTATCTGGAGAGTTTATTTTTCTCAGAAGTATCATACGCAACTCATTTGTGACTGTGAGTGATTCCTTTCCCTTTCTGATAATTTACAATACTTAACAAATCTTTCCATGGTTGTATACTTGTTCCAAAGATGTTAAAGATGATATCTGGGAAATGTTAGAAGCCAAAGTCGTATATCTACCATAGCTCAATCCAGCAGCCTTTTTTGCCCCAAGATTAACAGAATTTCTATCAGATTATCCCCTGGCAGGAGGTGGGTGCATAGTGATTATGTGTATGGTCTGTGCCTCAAAGAGGTCTGTGTTAAAGTTTCAGCTATTTAATATCTGCGTAATCTTGGACAGATTACTTGGCCTCATTAAAACTCATTTTTCTCTTTTGCAAAATAGAGGACATGTAACAGAATCTTGTGAGCATGAAATACAATACAACATGCAAACTAACACATAGCTGGCATTTATTAGATACTTAATAAATGTTAATTACTATTGTTTTTGCTATAGTTATTATTGCTAGTACTTGATTATTATTACTAACATCACTACTAGTATAGCAATCAGTATATATAGTCTTTATAGTGTCTATTGTTTCTTGGAGCTTCTGTAGCTAATAATCTCCAAATGCATTACAAATTTGGTTATCAAAAAGGGAATATTTCATTGTAGAACATTTTAAATAAAAGATGAAATTTTATTAACTTGGAAGAATGAACTTTATTTGTGTCAAATTTCTATTAGGAAGTGAAAAGTCTATTTGCAATGTGAATAATTGTTCTTAATTTATCTGTTTCAGATATGGCTATATGACAGTCAAATTTCATTAATGTAAGATTCAGCTATACATCTAATACTGAAATCCTGGCTGGGAAAGAAAACTACACATCTCAAGATGAGTTGCTATGATTAAAATTTTCTTTAAAAAGCTAACTTGAAAAAAAAGACTATCATTGATTAAATATCTATATTTAATACTCTGCTAGATAATTTGTTTTGTGAAGTTTAAAAAAATTCATATTTATTAATATTATCTTGAAGTTTCTGAAGCAAAGCATGTTATTATTATTTATTTACAGCAAATGATAAGAGCTAGCTAGATTAAAACCCTACACATGGGAGTCTGTATTTTAGGTGAGAAACCTGAAAAAATGAATATGGGTTCTTATATATGATTTCTCCCTCCTTTCATGGGAGAGTCTCCTTGGAAACATAATGGGAAGGATCCTGAGTTCTTAATCAAAGCCTTTGGAATGTAAATAAATCTATCCAGGGGAAAGATAAGATGAGGATCTCCACCTATATAACTCAGGGTGTCTACACTAGAGTTCTCTCACTGTCTAAATCAGTCAGAAACTAACTTCTAAGGATTGCTTTTTAGCCTAGGCCCAAGTTAGAGTAAAAATTTCTCAGAAAGCCCTCACTGTGCAGAAACATAAAAATATTTTCTCTATAGCCCCAGATATATGTTATTACATTTAAACCCACACAATACTATTTTTTCCCATATCTCTTTTACAGAAGGAAAATTGAGGGTCAAAAAGTTTAAGTAAATTTTCCAAGGCCACACAACTAGTAAGGGAAGATTTATGATTAAAACTGAAATCTGTCTGATGTGAAAGCTTTTTAGTGGCTGAAATGCTGTTCTGAAAGACACGCTGAAGGGATACCTATTTCACATCTCTATTCCAGCGGCCTGCAGTTCAGTGATCCTGGGGATATTAGCATCTTGCCTGCTGTTTCAAGGCTTTCTGCAACAGTTAGGCATGGTGAACCACTTACATACATCACAGAAGAGGAAGAAGAAAGAGTTTGACAAAAAGAGATAGGAAAGGAGGATTGGAATTTAGGAAGATACGTTTTTCTCCCCATTTTCTGGTCTCATGCTATTAATTCATTGCTAACGAGGTTCCTTAAAGATTGGGAGGGCTATATTTCTCTCCACAGCCCTTGTTTTCTCCCCATCCCATTAAAGAAGTATTTTCTTCTTTTATATTATTTTTATGTATGTTTAGAATATATTTGTAGCCAGTAGGATAACATGTGCTGCTCAGGGGTGTTACAAAGACACACGGAATCTTTAATGCTGATCTTCTTTTTTTTAAATTTTATTTCAGTGTATTATGGGGTTACAAAAGTTTAGGTTATGTATATTGCCCTTGCCCCCCTCCCCCAATCAGAGCTTCAAACCTGTCCATCCTCTAGACGGTGCGCATTGCACTCATTATGTATGTATACACCCATCCCCTCCTCACCCACATCTGCCCGACACCCGATTAATGTTATTCCTAAATGTGCTCTTAGGTGATGATCAATGAAACCAATTTAATGGTGAGTACACATGGTGTTATTTTTCCATTCTTGGGATACTTCACTTAGTAGAATGGGTTCCAGCTCTACCCAGGAAAATACAAGAGGTGCTATATCACCATTATTTCTTATAGCTGAGTAGTACTCCATGGTATACATATACCATAATTGATTAATCCACTCATGTATTGATGGGCACTTGGGTTGTTTCCACATCTTTGTAATTGTGACTTGTGCTGCTATAAACATTCGAGTACAAATGTCTTTTTTATAGAATATTTTTTGCTCTTTTAGGTAGATGCCCAATAATGGGATTGCTGGATCAAATGGTAGGTCTACTTGTATCTGTTTAAGGTATCTCCATATTGCTTTCCCCAGAGGTTGCACTAGTTTGCAGTCCCACCAGCAGTGTATGAGTGTTCCTGTCTCTCTGCATCCACGCCAACATGTATTGTTTTGGTACTTTTTGATAAAGGCCATTCTCACTGGAGTTAAGTGATATCTCATTGTGGTTTTGATTTGGATTTCCCTGATGATTAGAGATGTTGAGCATTTTTTCAATCTCTGACAAAGCAGACAAAAACATATACTGGGGAAAAGAATCTTTATTCAATAAATGGTGCTGGGAAAACTGGATAGCCACATGTAGAAGACTGAAACAGGACCCACACCTTTCACCTCTCACAAAAATCAAATCACGGTGGATAACAGACTTAAACCTAAGGTGTGAAACTATTAGAATTGTAGAAGAAAATGTGGGAAAAACTCTTATAGACATTGGCATAGGCAAAGAATTTATGAAGAACACCCCAAAGGCAATCACAGCAACAACAAAAATAAATAAATGGGACCTGATTAAATTAAAAAGCTTTTGCACAGCCAAAGAAACTGTCACAAGAGCAAACAGACAACCCACAGAATGGGAAAAAATTTTCGCATGCTATACATCCAATAAAGGAGTGATAACTGGAATCTATTTAGCACTCAGGAAAATCAGCAAGAAAAAATCAAACAACCCTGTCAAAAAGTGGGCAAAGGACAGGAATAGAAATTTTTCAAAAGAAGACAGAAGAATGGCCAACAAACATATGATCTTCTTTTTGAGTTCTAACTTCACAGGAGGTGAATTTAATAAGGGCAGAGAAACAGACTGAGAAAGAATGCCCTTTATCAATTTTTGCTCTGTATCATTTTTAGGTGACAGTATCCTTCATAAAGCCATTGTGGTTCTGATGACCTGAGTTTATCCCTCCTGTTGTCAAGGAGAACATGAGTTACCAATGTGTTAAAATATTCTTTCTTCCTTGTTTACTCAATTCTGCTACAGTAAAAAGGACAAAACTAGTGCTAATGCCATAATACTATTGAACATAATGACGCATTTCAAACCAGGTTTCCCAGGACTTCAGCAAGCCCAATACATACCAGGAGCCTCAGGAATCATGCTGGGTGCAGCTGTTCATTCCCAGCTGACTCTGTCTGCCTCCAATGTCACAAAGGGCCAGGAATATTCCTGTCGTTGTAAGTGTTTTGATGAGGCACGAGTCATCTGTGACTGTATTTTTCAGAGCTTGGAGGTCCTGTGAGGTATCCTTCTTGAGAAAGGCTAGAGAAGGAAAGGCTAGTGCTAGGAGTTGACCATGGCTACCCATTTCCAGGCCCCAGCAGCAAAGTCATAGCCTCATCGCTGGCCACTGCACTTGCTTACGTGTGTCCTGTGTGGCTAGAGCCTGGATCGAAGCCTCTGTTCACTCTTGGCCAAGAGAGATCACCAGAGACTGGGACAGGCTAGGCTCTGAGGAAGCTTCTGATAACAGCTCTGCCTGGCTGTACTTGCTCATGCCTATGTGGAAGAGACTTAGGGAGGAAAGGGAAGGAACCTCCTGATTTCCTATTACTGTCTCTTCTCTTCCCACCTTCCTCACTGGTCTGCCCTTTGGGGTATAGAAAAGAACTGAAATAAGTAGAGATTTGTCTTAAACAATTGACTTAGTTTACTTTGATCCATTAAGGAACAGGGGGGAAGTTGAGATGGCGAGAGTTGTGGAATGGAAAGAAAATTCAGCTTTGTTGCATCCCTACTAGGTGTCAGACATTTTGCATACACACTCTTATTTTCGTCTTACATAACCCACGCAAGGTGAGCTTTCATTCCATCATCCATTCATTTATTGAGTGCTTACTATGTTCCAGGTACCATCCTAGGGGCTGATTATTGGTATCTCTACTTTAAAGATGAGGAAAAAGGATCTGAGAGAGGCTAAGTAACTTGCTCCAAGTGGTGCACCCAATAAGTAGAGAAACAAAATTCAAATCCAGGATAGGTCTTTCAACTGGCCTCTGAGGATTGCCTCTTTACAAGTGAGAGGCAGTAATTGTTAAGGGATTTAATAGGAAATTTAATTTTATAAAGATACCTGCTAGCTGAACCAGTTTCCCCTGAATGATTACAATTGAACAGTTATATACATATAGTTCATGTGAAGACCATGATTGCTTTTCTTTCTTTCTTTGTTTCCAGTTTTCTTCCACATTTCTGACTCTAGGTACCAAGTACAGTGTCATTAATAACTCCTCCTTCCCCTCCAACATTCATTCCCTCTTCCTTGATGTGGATAAGTCATGAATTCTGGGTCTTATGCAGGGGACTTTGCAAACTCAGTTCCAAAGAGCTCTTCCAACCATATTATTGACGATTAACCCCTTCTTAGGCAGAAATTTTGGGCTTCTACTCTCAGTTCCTCTGTCTGCTTGATTAGCATTTAATATAAATAAACTTCCATGCCTAAGATTCCACTCAGAACATAGTAAAAATAATTTGTTAGGCATTCGAATGATCCTTCTCTTGATACTTTATCTGTAAAAATACTTATGGTTTGTGACGTGATGTGTGGAGACTTTAAAGAAGGTTTTTCTTTTCTGCTTATTTTATAGAAGAAAGTATAAAATGTTTTGTTGAGTGTTCTTAAATTTTTAAATTTAAACTCTTCATGCATTCAGTTGGTTTGTATTACTTAATGGCTATTCTTTCTAGTTGAAAACCATTTTGCTATGGTTTTTTAATGGATTATTTATTCAGGATTTAGAAGAATAGACCTATTGCTTAGGCATATTGAATGATACAATAATAAAGTCAGTTCTTCAAGCTGGTAACTTAAAAATTTTCTTCTATGGTTTAATGGGAGTTTCTCAACTATTCTGTTTTATTTTAATGGACAGGCATATCAAGAAAGGCTCTGGTAATGTAATTCAAACCAGTTCTTCATTATGAACTGAATGAATTTTCTATGGCTTTCAGAAATGAATCTCCACCCATGAGACACTTATAATGGCAAGAAAACGAATGAAAATTCAGTCTTTTTAAAGTAATGAAGCAATGCAGGAGGACAGGACGATATTATAATGAAGGCTACTTCTACATATAAATGCTCAAGCTGTTTGACTGTTACATATGAGAAAATGCTTATGAAAAAAATCACTGATTCATAATGCAGTAAAAGGCAGGTGAGGCCAGCTACCTCAGCTGGAAACTTGCTGAAAGTGACACCTTAGGTTTTTTATAATCTTTCATGTAAAAATTATTTCCCCTATTTTTCATATAAAGAAAGAAACAGGCAGGGAGTGAAGAATTTCCTGCCTATTTTCCTTGATTTTGCAAACTAATTGAATCTTTCTGCCGTGCTTTTCTCTCCAACTTCGGTTCCTATCCTATAAGCAATGCTTATATTACTGCTAAACTATATCTTTACCAATGTGTTAGCATGTTCCTTACTTCTCCAAACCACTTCACGTCTATAAGAAATATATACCTCCAACTTCTTGACGACTGATCACATACCCCACAGTGGCTTCTAAAATATTATTATTAAGGCAGTTTACCACTTTTTATTGTTATAAGGATGTTAAATTCTGTTGGAATACTATGATGTAAATTATTTACAGATAAAAGTAAGACACTGAAAGATTTTGGAAGGAACATCTTCCTAAAACCAAGAGAAAAATATTGAAGCTATAGTCTGTATCTATTCCAGGATGAGAGAATTCAGATATAAGTCACTTTTCTATTGACCAGGAAGAAATTTTGTATTTCAGTCACAGAATAGAGTGAATGGAAATCTAAAAAAGTTAATTCAAAATTTTACAGAAGGTAGTTTGCTTTCTAAAGGTGTTAGACTAATCTATCTTACCTAAATTTCTCCATTTGAAGTACTCTCTATGGGTTATGAATTTAATCAGTAGAAGTTTTACATTTACAACAAGATACTTTTGGGGGGATGTCATCAAGTGACCTACAGAAAGAAGAATCCAGCTGCATTTAATACATTGGATCAGTCATCTTTCAGGACAAATGAAGAGACTTTGGAAGAGGGGAAGAGGGAGTAAAGTGGAGAGTGGTGAGCCCCTACCCCACCTCTCACTGGCTGCTACCATGACCTTCTCCTGGAGTTGAATAGTTTTCTAAGTTCTTATTATCAACAGAATAAATATTCAAAATGCTTGTTGAATGAAATACATTATTGATGTATTGTTTCATGACATATGCCATTGAGATGTTTGTATAACCCCTAATGATTTACAAAAGGATTTTGGAGGTGAACAGTCCTTTAGGCAAGACACATATCACTAAGCCAAAATAAATAAATAAATAAAGGTTTAATTTTAATATATAGCAACTGTAAATTACCCTACCTATATCCCACTTTTTACTGTCTACACAGAATACTATAGAAGAAAATAGTATAGGGTGGGGTAAGCTTTTCATGTTGAAAGGCCTCATTAATTTAGCTATAATCAAATAAGACTGCATTCCAGAAATTCAATTAGATATACTTTAAAATGTATGTTATTTTGCAAAAATCTAACTACCATGTACTTAATATCAAAAAATGAAAATTATTTGTTAATTTTAAAGTTGACCAATCTTTTTATGACTTTGTTGTGTCTGCTTTTTGTTGGAAAGCATTTGAATATTTGGTTGCAGCATGGAGGTCCAAAGTTTCACTTGATCTTCTAGATGGGTATCAGTCATTTGTGACCTTAAGGGTGTCTTGATTTGGGTTCCATAGGAGAATGAAGATTCACAGCATTAAGTGGTTGAAAAGCAAGAAAGCATTTCTCGGGCATGTTGCTGAAGACGTGAGTATTCTGCATGTTTCCATATTTCAATTGGATCTTTCTTAGCATCAAACAATGACTTTAAAAGGTCATCTCTTGAGAGCTCAATCAATTCCATTTGAAGTTCTTTAGGTGCCTTGGTGACATCAACTAGGTGAGGCTGAAATGCTAATTTGAGTGTGGTGTCATGATTCTCAAAGTCAGGGAACCTTTTATTGTATTCTCCAATTAATAGGTCTATAATAGCTATATATTCTTGAAACGATTCACACATATCATCCAACTCATCAGTGACCTTTACTAACTAAGGAAAATGTTCATCTGAAATTTCCTTTTCAAGAAGAAGTGTTTTCAAAAAAGATAGCTTTTCTTAAACGCTTGTATTTTTTGCCACATAGCATACATAGACTTAGTTTTACCTTGCAAAGACATATTAATGTTGTTTTGATTTGACATGGTATCACACAGAAATGCTGAATTTCTACAGAAATCTTCTTTCAATAATTCACATTGCTGATTCTGTTCTTCATAAAATTTAACTATCTGTTCTCACAGAAATAAAATTTTGGCTAACACCTGTCCCTGTTATAGCCAATGCACTTTAGAATGATACAGCAAATCCACACTGAATACCTCATTGTTCAACTTTAGCATGTTATGGAACTGACAATACTATGTTGCATTTGCATGAATATAGTTAGCAATACTTATAACTTGTTGCAAAGTGTCACTTAAAATAGTGGCTTTAGCATAGAGATTTTCCTGATGCAAGATACAATGTAAAGAAAGGAGAGCATCTGTATCTGTTGATATATATTTTTTATCTGTGCAATAAATCCTTCATGTTTTCCTGTCATGGAAGGTTCACTGTCTATATATACACTCACTAAATTTACCAAATTCGTTCCAACTTCGTGACATTTATCTTGAAAGTTGTTGAAGATATCTATTCCCTGTGTTCTGTTCACAAGAGTGCCCAAAGCAAGAAACTCTTCATAGCAAAGAAAATCTTCCATTATGACCCAAATAAACTATAAAACCTGTGCTGAGTCAATAGTATCAGTTGATTCATCCAGAGTGACTGAATAATATATATTTTCCTTTTGAAGTATTGCAAGAAGTTATTCTGTTAAGTTTAAAGCTAATTCATGCTGCTGATCACTTATGGTTCTCTTTGAAAGAGGCAGTTGTTTGTACTTTGAAGTGTTATTGGGGTCTAAGCATCCTACCACTTCGACAGTACATTCTTTCACAATTTCTACGTCACTGAATGGATTCCCTTTTTTTCTGAGTATATAAGGTACTTTCTAAGTTGCTTCAGTGGCATTAATCCAGGTCTTATTGGTGCTTAAAAGAATTGTCTTTGCTTTTGCTTTTCATCTTTTAATTTCTGTAATACAACCTTTCATGCCTTTCCCTCTAATTTAAAATATTTGTGGTCCTTATGAGTGTTATAATGCTGATGAGCATTGAATTTCTTTAATGTTGATATTGAAGTATCACAGAGCAAGCAAATCATTTTATGTATAGTGGTAACAAGATAATATTGCAACTCCCAATCCTCATTAAAAAATCTGTTTTCTTCCGTCAGCATTCTCTTGGTCCACTCTGATATGATGGGCTGTTAAGAAGACAGAATTAAAAAATACTGTTGAACTGTGCAATCATTCACAAATTCCACTTCAAACAGAAACACAGTGCACTATTGTCAAAAGCTAATTACAGACCGGTGGATTCCACCCCACATAAACTCTCACCAACCAGCCCCATGTGGTAGTGGCGCCAGTCAGGCAGAGGAAGTTAGAACTAAATCATGAGGGTAGTAGCCATGAATTCAACCTTTATGGCTTACTAATGCCCTAATTGTGCCAGTCAATCTGGGAAAATTATTTCATTGAAACTTTTTCTTTGATATTTTAAATATGTTCATTCAAAAAATAAAATAAAAATATAAAAGGTGAACAAAAATGTATTAACAAAAATATAAGGATTTGTTCTGTAAAATTTGGATTTGGTCAAAAGGCCACACTCAAGCACCTGGGAAGCCACAGGTTCCCAACCCCTGGGGTAGAATATTGGTGTGGTTGTATAAAATCAATAATAATTAGATCTGGATAAAGTACAGTGGAAAAGATACATGGCGCACATTTGTACATGTACACAGGTATGTATAAACAGGTATTCTTGTTATTTTTATTTTTTTAGCAAAAGCAGTAATTCTCTATTCAAGGAGAACATTTTCAAATATAAATAATAGATGCTTGGTTTTTTTGAGAGTCCAATTAATGAAAAAGGGTAAGTCATATTAGAACTTAGGAAAAAAAAGATTTAAATTACCTGCAAATTTGACCTTTATATATTTATAAAACATTAAAGATATGCATATCTGTATGTACCAACATATACATACATATCTGTAATATTTTGTACATGTATCTAAATTACTGTATACTAACTAACATGAACTATGTTCAGTTGTTTGATTGAATTAGCTGACCAGTCTTTCAAAAGTGAGGATTTACTTTTTTAATTTCTTTATTTGCTAAGATAATATCACACATAAGCATGTATTGCATATTTGATAGCAGCTGCTCTGTGAAGTAGGGTTTTCTTAGCATCTTTGTGAATGCTGTTTTTTCTGGAGGGATTTCTCTCCCTTTTACCTCTGCCTCTTCATACTATCTTCCTGAGTCACAAAACAACATTGGAGTTTCCTTATGAGCTCCAAAACCAATTATAATTTAGACCAGTGCTACTCAAAATGTTCTCATGCTGGTCTGCAAACTGATACCTGCCCGCCACAATGAGAGAGGTGCAGGAATCGAGGGTAAACAATTATAAACTTTTGTAGCAATTTGACTTTACCAAGATATTCAAGAAGTATCTCATTTTACTAATAATTTATTTTTTATTATATTTTATAAAAGTATTGGTAGTATAACATAGATTAGAAATTAAAAGAAAAAATATGAACAAAAACTTGGATCTCGAGCACAGATGATTTGAGAAGTACTGATCTATGCTACTATTTCTTAAACATGACTGCATATCAAGGTTCTCCAGAGGGACTTCTTAGGAAGCACAGGATAGTTAGTGATTGGGGCGAGGGCTCTGTATAAAAACAACCTCCAGGTTATCTTGATGCACATCTTATTTGGAATTTCATTTAAACTATACCTGTCTAGGTTTTGCAGCTACTTACAGCAAGGCTATTATAAGTTTCTGGTGATTCTGGTAGAATATATGAGTATCAATCCTGTCCTCTTCACTGCTCTGCCTTCAGCATCTAGACTGATATTTGATACACAGTAAGTGATTCAAAATGTTGGTTGAATGAATGAATGGATGAATGCATCTCTCAGTTCTTCAACTATACTGTAAGCAAATCAAAAACAAGGCTTATGTTTTTGCGGCCACTAAGATTCTTGGGATGCAAAAATATCATTTTCTAGATACACGTGAATAAAAAGCTTTCCATACCAAGAATTACATCATGTCTTCTCTACCTGTGTTTGTGCTATTAGCAAGTGAATTTCTCAGCGTCTCTACATTGTAACTCCAAGTACCATTCCATATCTTCCCAAATTAGTAGTAGGTAATAGAGTTTTCCCAGACAGGTGTATCTAGAAATCCCCAAGCATTCACTGGTGTCCCTGAATCAGCTGTGGTTGATTTCACCCCTGAGGTGGAGGAGAACTTGACCAGAGGAGTCCACTACTCACAGCCCAGCTGCTTCTTGCTTGGAAAACTGGCTGCTCTTATTGTTACTTGGTTGGTGATTTACTCCGAAACACATTTTACCTTTACATAAACACACAAAGTCCTTTCATGTCCTTGTGTCTTTTCCCATGCCATGTCTCCTGCCTGGAATACCATTTTCTTATTCTTACTCACCAGGCAAACTCTTCTACTGCATTTCTTAAGGCCTCCTTCTTCCGATTCAGCTGAGAAACAGCTACTGGCTCTCTCCATCAAAGCAAATTGCTCTGCCTCCTGTTTTCCGACCATACTGCAGCATCCCAAACTTCTGTTGCATAGCATTTTCCCTGTTAGGTACTAATGCATCAGTCTACATTCTTCATCCTCCCAGATTGAACTCCTCCTGGGCTCAGAGCATATCTCATTCATTCCTGTGTTGCCTTTGCTTATCTAAGTGCAGGCTTCAGAGAAGATACTCCAGAGATTCTCTTTAATTCAGATTTAGGGAAGTTAGAATAGGAGAGAATGATAACTCTGTGGCACTCAGGTGCCATACATCCCATGGACAAATCATGAAAGGACTATTGTTTTTGTCTCTGAATTGAATGGATGCTTCCTTCAGTGAGCCTTGCTTCTGTTGGCCTTAAGTAAGAACCTGCAACCTCTGCCTTTGTGAGCTTGTTAATGAAATTACGGCTGGTGCTTCTAAAAATGAGCATTTCCTGCCTGTGTCCTTTTGTTTTATCCACACACAAATATAGGCAGGCATCACTCTGCTGCTGAATTTAGTTTCTTCCAATTATAATAAAAGAAATATTTTTTTCCAATAGTCCTGCCTTTTCTACAATCTTGGCATAGGTCCCTTTATTTTGTCAAGATAATGGATATAAAAATAACAGCTAATAATAGTTCATTACTGATATTCCTTTTAGCACTTGAATTATAAACCTTTCTGAGGCTCAGTTATTTTGTTCACATTATCAAGGGAAATTTCCTTTTGTTCCTTCTGTGTATCAAGACAGGCAGATTCCCTCTGTGATGTGCTTTTATGTCCAGTTCACCCTTGCACTGAGGACATAGACCTCTGGGGTGTCAGCTTTATGTAGGGTCTCCTCTTTAATTGTGCATTTTGTAGGAACTAGGATTAATCTTTCGTCCACTGTTCCCATCACAACATCAAAGCACAAGTTCAGGGTCACCAGGGGTCAGCAGATACCTCCAGGCGAAAGTCAGTTTGTGAGCACTTACTTATCTCTATGCTATCCCTCTTTCACTTCATTTTTTGTTCCTGATTATTGCTTAGTTTTTTGCAAGCTCAGGGAAGAATTGCTACAGATTAATTTTTTTTTCTAGAATGCTTATTTGTTTTCAGTAAATATGATATGTGGGGGATCTAGGATATCATATGGATAGACCCAGAAGTCTAAGTGTATTTCTTTATGCACTACTTTAGATAATTTATATAGATGATTTGAATGGCAATCTACCCTCTTGAAATGAAAGAGGGGAAAATACTTAAGATTAGAATGTAAATATTTATTTCAGTGAATTATTTAGCCTAAGGATAATGGTAAAAGGAATGAGAAAATAGGAGGGCAATGAGGCTTAGAAATTCAATAGTAAATATACTTTGTCCAAACAATAAAATAAAGGTTAGGTAAAAGAATTTTCACTTTTTGTGGCTGATGAGAATCTTTCATTAAATCCTTTTTTGTTGTTTTTGAAATCTCTGCATTTCTATTCAAATGTGGGTTGAATTTGTCATACATGTGAATTGCTACAAATTTTCTGATCTCTTCTCTTTTCACCAGACTTTCTCTTCTTGGTGCCCACTCTCTTATTTTTTTCAAATCTTTTACTTCCTTTTAGTTGATTCAGATTTAAATTAGTCTCTCAATCTGTTTCCTTCTCTCTCTCTCTCTCTCTCTAATTTTCTTTCCAATTTCTTTCCCTCTTACAGACACACTAGAGAGACATCTTGCTTGCAGAATTTTCCTTCTTTCCCTCTATCTCCAACATTTTTCTTCTACTCCTTTTCTTGGTGAAAACACTATTTTTATAGAAATGTTTCTCCTCTCTCTTCTTAAAGTTGTAAAAAACCAGGCAGCATATGAAGTATCTTGGAAACCTGAAAAAAAAAGTGATTAAAACCTTGCTGAATAATAGTTATTTTTAAAATGGAGCATGCCTGATAAAGCAAAGATCACTATGGTTTCACCAAAATGGGCAAAGTAAATAATATTCTCTGCTATTTGATTGTGAGCTGATGGAAATAAAGATCTAAAGCAACAGTAGGAGAAAAAAGGTCATGGAACAGAATTGATTGTTATTGCTAACATTCCTGTCAACTGGAATGGGTAATTTTACAGGCTTCTAAAAGGATTTAAAAGGATGGATCGATGCTAAGAGCAGAAGATCAAAATGACTGGGCCACTGTCTTTGGCACCCATAAGAGTAAATGCATTTCTAAGACCAAAATGCAGTGATAAAAAACAACAGTAATGATTTTGTAAAATGTTCTGCATGGACATTCACATGTTCATGGTCCTTTGCAGGCCAGCACGTGGACTAACACAGCCAATTCTCACAACAAGCCTTCTTCTCTGCCTTTCAGGTGGGGAAACTGAGGCTTGGCCTGGTAGAAAACTTTCCCTGGATCATGCAGCTGGTAGATGGAAGTACCAATTTCAAAGACAGGTGTGCCCGATTCGGAGGTCTGATCTCTTATCCAAAATGTTGCCTCACCTGTGTCTCCTAAAACCAAAGGTAGAGGCATCATGTGTGATTGCAATGACCCTTTTTACAGCCTAAAAAGGCTTTAAAGGAAGACTTCTATTCAAACAAATGGATCTTAGAGGAAAATTTTGTCAACCCTCATTTCATAGACAAGGAACATAATTCTCAGAGAATGGAAGGAACTAGCTCAAGAATGTCATTTGTTTTTGATGAGATTATAACCCCAATCATTCTGCTAGCAAAGTCTCTGCTCCTAAATCCTACTGTGTTCCCTCCCACAAATTGTCTTCCTCACTGATTGCTTACAACACTAGAAAGTCCAGTCCTGAGAATTCTTTTGAGTAAAGGTAATGTGTATTCTGAAATCTTCCACTAACAAACGGATATGTTGCCCAGAGGGAATAGCATGATAGTTATTGTTTTCCTCTGGGTTTGTATTTTCATCAGAGGGCTTCTCTATTGCCCAACAAGAAGGAGCAGAGGACTATATTCCAGACCCTCATGCACAGATTTTATGTCATGGGAAGAAATATATCCATAGTTGCTCTTTTAGCAAGCACGTTATTTGTGTTACAAAATTGTTCGTGGGCATTCAGAACATCATACTTTAGAGAATCTTACTACCATTTTACTATTTGTTGTTGTTTTTATTGTTATTTTCAGCAACAACACAGGTGAAGGTTCAGCCTCGTTAATCTCGCTTTGCAACACCACCGAGAGCTGGAGCATTTATGTTCAGAGAAAATTGAAATAAGTTGATAAGGAATACTTCCCTCCAACGACACAGAGGCCTATAATTTGAAGGCAAGCACAGAAAGTTGGTAAGCAAGTGACATATACTAATGATTTTCTCGGACAACTCTCCTGCTTCCCAAACTTTGCTGTATTGCCAAAGTTGTCTTTTCTTCTATTGTGGCTGAGGATTTTAGCCATAAATACCTAATAAAAACCGATACTGTCCAAAGGAGGACTGCTCACTGTGGCTCTGAGATGCTTTCATCGGGGTTTTTGGATAGGCAAAGGCATTTCCTGCTCAATGAAATGTCTTGACAAACTCTGACATGTACAAAGGAAACTCTCATCACAGTCAAGACCACAGTGGGGAGGTTCAGCTTTCACTAAATCTGCATCAAGGAATTTGTAATTTAGCAGCACATGCTCATTTTTCTTCAACCACTGAGGTGAAATAATTTACATGCTGAGCAAAGCACCAGCTTAAACAGTGTGCTCCCTTAGGAACTATGAGTGCTAACAATACTGCAAAAGCAGTACATACTGACTCATTTATATTTTTGCAGATTCTAGCAGGGTAATATTTCTTCATAATCAAAATGCCATTGAATCATTAACCTCACTCTATAGATTACTGTGAGTTATTTTCTGCTACCAGGAAATTATTAAACAGTGTAAATTACTATAATCTGGAACTCATCTTTCATAGCCATTGTTTGGGGAGAATAGGACCACGTACAAGGGGCCTCAGCTTCCTTTGGAGGCAGCAAGGCTCAGGCACTGAGCTCTGTGGTTGCGGCTGTCTTGATAGCTGCCTCTGAGGAGCTGTGAAATTATCCTCAGCTCATTCTAATTTGGAGAGAAAAAGTCTTGTTCACTTCAGACCTTTTACTGGCTGGGGCAGAGCTTTTCAGAGTGGACTTTGTTCCTCAGTATGTCAGAGTAGTGGGGTAGGAGGAGAGAGGGTCCCAGGAGAATAATTCCAATAGAAATTATAAATAAACTGTATGAGTCTACGCATTATTTTTTCTAGTTGTTTAAAATCGCTTCTTATTTTTGTTTCTTTTATATTAGGTAGCAAAACTACAATTTTGTCTTCATCTTATAGTAGATGTGCTTAGGGCAATCAAAGGACCCCTGAAAGCAGAGACACTTGCAGAAAAGAAATGTATTATTTATTTTTTTCTGTGATTCAGATAAAGAGGAAGAGTTTGCTTTCGGCAAGATCCAAATTTCACTGTAGAGTTGCTTAATATATACTTTTTCTTTTATTATTCCTCTTTCTTTTCCTTTATTTAAAAAAGGTTCAATTCTCCCTTTAAGATGAGTTTTTGGCCATAAACTATTAATTTTATTATGATTTATCATATATGTTATTTATATAGATGGAAATAGGTTAAAAAACATTCTTCTATATAATTTAAATACTGGTGCATAATCAAGATTCTGAAGACTTTTATTTCCAACATAAAGAAAACAGAACAATTTGAAAATTCTTGGTCTAGAATTTGTATAACTATAGCTTTGGGCTCACACCCTCAGTGTTTAGAAGCTTTTTACACTGCTCTTTCTTTTCACAATCTTTCACTACTTCCTTCTACATTCAGCTGACCTTTTGCTTTACTGGGTTGTCCGGAGGGAACTCACCATAATAGAGGCAATCTGTTGTCGGACATGATTTCAGATGACAACTTTCACAGTATTGGTGTACTTCATGCTGGTACTTATTAATAATTGAACAAGAACGGTCAGTTTAATGAGGTACTGTCTACACTATTTCATTTTAATCTGGCAAAACTGGGATGATTCATCACCAAAGTTTTGGGTAAATACGAAACTAAGGAACAGAAGGAAGTTTAAGGAGATATGGGTTCTGTTTTTGCCAAGATGGTGAAATAACACAAGTTTCAGGCTCCGTGCCTGAAAATAAACCTTGGAGAAATTATACAAGCAAAAGGGAACTATGGATTGAAGAAACCAACAAAAGAGAAATCTCCTGGGATACTGAAAACTGTCTGAGAACCGGTTTGCACAGGATAGGTGGTTAGTAGTAGCCTGGGACACGGGAAAGCCAGAGGCGGCAAATGGGAGAATAGCTTATCATAGAGATTCTCAAAGGTTATCCTCAGACAAGCAGCATCAGCATCACCTGGGAACCTACTAGACACGCAAATTGTTGGCTCATCCCAGACCACGTGAATAAGAAACTCAGGGTAGGGCCTCGTGATCTGTGTTTAAGCAAGCCCTCCCAGAGATTCTGATACACGCTACAGGCTGAGCAGAGAAAGGGTTTTAAAGCTCTCACTTGCCCTTCCCTTGCCTTGCCTTGGGAAAAGTGTGACCCACAGACTTTACTCCAGACACCTACTTCTCCTGCAGCAGGTCAGAGAATCAGTGCCATTGCCAGCGAAGGGAGTACGATCATAGCACTGCAAAAAGTCCTGCTTGGTGAGGAGTTATGAACAGGTGCAGACTAAGCAGCTGGTCTCCAGCATTTATTTCTCCGCCAACCCCGTGAGTTACAGCCCAGGGAGTAGAGTGTACTACTCTGTTAATACCCCTCAGGTGTTCAAGAAACGCTGGTAAGAGTAGCTGCCTGATGGCTTGTCAGCCGAAAAGTCGCCAAAGATTCTGTGTAGCCTCAGATACTCTACCTGGTGGCTCATCTTTTCCTCCCCAATTTATCTGGACTGATCCCAATCAGTGTTTAATCTGTGCCATTCACCACTGACCACACAGAGTAGCTGATGCCCTCCAGGACAACGTGGGCTCACAGACCATGACAATGAGACCTCTGGACACGGCTGGATCCATGATTGTGAGGCCTAAAGATTACCCAATTTCAGGGTCTATTTTATAAAAAAGAAAAATAAAATTTCAAATACAAAATCAAATGTGAAAATAAATATTTGTTTAAGATGACACAAGAAATCACAAAATACACATTTTAAAAAGCTGACATATCATAAAGATCACTGAATCAAAAAAATTTTATTAATTCACCAGCTGGAATACCCCTACAGAACTATTTTCCTATTTTTTTTTTTACTTCATTCTCTTTGATCACTTCTTTGTCCGTCAACAATTGCATTATCAAAGATAATTACAGTTTAAAACAACCAACTTTTTGTTTTGTTGAACTTTTGTATTTTTTTAGTCTCAATTTCATTTCTCTCTGCTTTGATCTTTATTATTTCCTTCCTTCTACTGATTTTGGGTTTAGTTTATTCTTCCTTTTCTAGTTCCTTGAGGTGCATCATTAGGTTGCTTATTTGAAGTCTTTCTGCTTTTTTGAGGTAGGCATTTATTGTTATAAACTTCCCTCTTAAAAGTGCTTTTACTTATGTTGTGTTTCAATTTTCATTTGTCTCAAGGAAGTTTTAAATTTAGTTTTTAATTTTTTCATTGACCCATTTCATTGTTAAGGAGTATATTATTTAATTTTCATGAATTTGTACAGTTTTCAATATTGCTTCAGTTATTGATTTCCAGTTTCATTCCATTGTGGTCAGAAAAGATATTTAATATTTCTATTTTTTAAAAATTTGTTAAGACTGTTTTCTCACCTAACATATGGTCTAGCCTAAAGAATGTGCTCATGCACTGTTTAGGAAAATGAGTATTCTGTAGCAGCTGGATGGAATATTCTGTAAATATCTGTTAGGTCCATTTGGTATAGAGTGGAGTTTAAACTGTTTCTTTGTTGGTTTTCTGTCTACATGATCTAGCCATTGCTGAAAATGAGGTATTGAAGTCCCTATTACTGTATTGTAGTCAATCTCTGCTTTTAGGTCTACTAATATTTGTTTTATATATTTGGGTGCTCCAGTATTGGGTCCATGTATATTTAAAATTGTTATATCCTCTTGCTTTCTGTTTTAACTCCTTTATATAATTGCCTTGTTTACCTTTTTTTTTTTTTTACTATTTTGTACTTAAAGTATATTTTATCTGATATAAGTATAGCTACTTCTGCTCTGTTTTTTGGTTTCCATTTGCATTAAGTATCTTTTTTATCCCTTCACTTTCAGTCTGTGTGTCTTTCTAGATGATGTAAATTTGTTGTAGACAGCATGTAGTTGTATCTTTTTTTTTTATTCATTCAGATGCTCTATGTCTTTTAGGTGAAAAATTTATCCCATTTACATTCAAGGCTATTATTGATAGGTAAGTGTTTACTACTGCCATTTTCTATGTGTTTTCTTATTGTTTTATAGATCCTTTCTTCCTTTTTCTGCTCTTACTATCTTTCTTTGTGGTTATTTTCTCTAGAAGTATGCTTTGATTCCATGCTACTTATTTTTAGTGAATATATTATTATTTTTTGTTTTGTGGTTACCATGAGGCTTACAAAAAACATCTAGTGGTCATAACAGGGTATTTTAAACTGATAATGACTTAATTACAATAGCAAAGAAAAGTATCAAAAACAAACTCTACGCTTTAACACCAGCCCTCCTCACCTTTTAACTTTTTGATGTTTCAGTGTACATCTTTTTATATGGCCTATCTCTTAACCAATTGTAATTATTACTATTTTTAACAGTTTTGTCTTTTAGTATTCATTGTTAAGATACAAGTGGTTTACTCTCCACAATTACAGTATTAGAGTATTCTGAATTTATCTGTTTTCTTACACTTACCAGTGAGTTTTAACCCTTCAGATATATGTTGGTTACACATTAATGTCCTTTTCTGTTGGATTGAAGAACTCCCTTTACGTTTCTTATAAGACAGTTTCTTTGGTATTTGTTTGTCTGTGAAAGTCTTTATTTCTCCTTCATGTTTGAAGTATAGCTTTGCTGAATATGCTATTCTTAGTTCTCAGTTATTTCCTTCAGTGCTTTGAATATAACACCTCGCTCTCTCCTGGACTATAGGATTTCTGCTGAGAAATCTGCTGAAAGCCACATTCAATGTGATATATTTCTTTTCTCTTTCTCCTTTGAATATTCTTTCTTTCTTTTTGATTTTTGCTAATTTGATTATGATGTACCTTGGGGACTTTTTGGGGGTTGAATTTGGTGACCTCTGAGCTTCCTGTACCTGGATGCTGTCATCTTTCTTCAGATTTCGGACATTTTCAGTCATTGTTTTCTTCTTTTTTTTTTTTTTTTATTTCAGCTTATCATCATGGGGGTACAAAAGTTCAGGCCACATACACTGCCCATATCCCACCCATCCCCCCGAGTCAGAACTTCAAGCGTGTCCATTATTTTCTTAAATATCTTTTCTAGTCCCTTTTCTCTCTTGTCTCCTTCAGGAATTCTAATTATGTGGAGGCTGGTTCATTTGACAGTGTGCCATAATTCTCATAGGTCATCTTTTTGCTGCTCTGATTGGATAATTTCATATGTTATTAGCTTGCTAATTCTTTCCTTTGTTTTATCAGGTCTTCTGTTAAAGCTTTCCAATGAGTTTTTCAATTCAGTTGGTTGTATTCTTTATTTCTAGGATTACTTGTCCATTTAAATCAGATATTGTTTTTAAAAAGATTCTAAGTTATGAAACTTTAGGAGTGTAACAACATAATATAGCTTTAAAATAAAAAGTAACATTGGACTGTTCCTGTGAGCTTAGCTGTATGATATTAACCAAAAACAAAAACAAAGCAAAACTTTAAAAACTTCTCTGCTTTTCTTCCTATTGAATTGGCTTCTTAAGGTACCATGATGGAATAGTGTTTGTGTCTAGTATCTTATAAGTATTACTTGGTAAAGTGTCATTATACTTTATTAACAACTAGAAGACACAGCATGAAAAAAGTATCCATTATATATATGTATATGTGTGTATGTGTACATAGTAAATTGACAAGTAGCACATACATACATACATACACCCACATATTAGCTTAGTGATGCTATTTGACATTTCAAAACTCTTTGGTATTCATCCAACTTCTTTAATTTTCTCTTTTTATTTAAGTAATCAACATTTATTTTCCTTCTTTAAAAGAGATCCTTTAAAAAACATTGCTGGCAGTCAATTTTTATCAATCAAGTTCTTTGTCTTCTTTATCAGTTCTCTCCTAAAAGACATTTGTGGTTTGGATGATATTCAGTTCCTTTAGGAAATGTAATCACTTAAAAAATTTTCAAGAGTGTGAAACAGCTTGTGAATTTCATCCATGATAGGCATTAATTGGAAATAATAAGCCTTTATAAAAACTCCCATTTCTTCTACTATGCTATGGAAGAGTGATTATTATTCCCATCCTTCACCTGACACTCCTCCCCACACATCTTTGTTTCTTAGGAGGATTACGCACCCACACCCTTTGTCACGTTACTTTGCAGTGCCCCTCCCACAGTAGGTGGAATGGAGTACATTTTCCTAAACTCCTGATGTTGAGATTGATCATGAAACTTCTTTTGGCCAACAGAATGCATTAAACATGTACCATGTGTTTCTGTTTGCCCTCTTCATCACCATGAGAAGACCATCCTCCAGTTAGTTCACTGGGCTCAGGAAAAGCATGAATCAGAATTCCCAGCTTAGTCCAATCACCAGAGCCTGAAGCAGAGCCATCCCAGCTGACCTGCAGATCTCTGAGAATAAATAATTGTTGTTTTAAGCCACTGAAACTTCTTTGATAGCTTGTTACACAGCATTATCGTAGCAATACCTGCCTGATATACCCATGAATATCATTGTTGAAAATGATGTAATTTCAAATGATGTAATGATGTAATAAGTAATAATGAAGAAATTTCTGCAATGTATTTTTTTCTTTTGGTAAGAGCTTTCAGTGACACTCTTTCATGAATTATAGAAAACGGTACTTTTTAGTAGACAGGAAACCTGAGTTCTGGTCACTAGCAAGGAAAGTGACCTTTGATAAGTTCCTTAATATTTTTGCACTTCAATTGCTTCATTTATAAAAATGAGGATGGTATTTTGATAACCTTAAGTCTAGAGCCTAGGTTGAAATCTAGACCTAAATTTTATGAATAAAATGCACAGTTTTAGGAAATAAAGTAATATCATTTAAGGACAGACTCCAACTTTATCACATAGTATAGTTGCATAGCAAGTTAGAGTCTAGAACTATAGGAGTTCTAAAGCAAGAATTGGGGTACTTGGTTGTGGGGCATGGATACCTATAGGATGAAGCCAAGGTCATGCACTGAACTAAGATTTGGGGAACCAAGAGGAACCAAAACATATTGATGTCTGCAATAAGATCCAAAATCAGAATTGGTAGGAGGAGATATCATTTTCTGAACCTTGAGTGTGACTTTTTTTTTTTTTTTTTTTTGAGACAGAGTCTCATTCTGTTGCCCAGGCTAGAGTGTGGTGGTGTCAGCCTAGCTCACAGCAACCTCAAACTCCTGGGCTCAAGGGATCCTCCTGCCTCAGCCTCCAGGGTAGCTGGGACTACAGGTGTGCCACCACACCTGGCTAATTTTTCTATTTTTATTAGAGACAAAGTCTCATTCTTGCTCAGGCTGGTCTCGAACTCCTGACCTCAAGAGATCCTCCCACCTCGACCTCCCAGAGTGCTAGGATTACAGGCCTGAGCCACTGTGCCTGGCCAGTATGACCCCTTTTAAAATCAATATGCTTTCTTAACTCCTTCCGTCTAGGCTCAGAACAGTATGGGTGTCTTTTGCCTTTTAAGTACATTGTAGTAGCAAAAGACACACCTTCATTAAAGTCACATACCTGGTTCCAGATTTTTGTTGTTCTTTTTCTTCTTTTTGATTGTGCTTAATGATGAAAAATGGAAACATACATATAAATTCAGGTTGAACAAACTTAACTAGTTTTCCTACTCCCCTCACCCTTACTCCAAAGGTCGTATTAGGGAGGCTGCTGGCTGGAAAACGAGATTCACCATCTTTCCAGGCTGGTTTAACAGAGAAGTAAGTTTACACATAATTTTATATGTATTTATTCATCCTCCATTACATTTTATAGAGGATTCGAAGCAAGGAATTGCTACACAGTAAGGGAGACTGGGGAATACAGGCTTTTAGCTGGGTGGCAAACTGCCCAGATAAAATGGACATAAAGGGAGAGTGGGAATTGGGAAGCAATTAACCATCTCTGTTACAATGATAAATCTCTGTGTTTTGCTCCTGAATTTATAGCACTATAAAATGGTTGATTTTTACTGACCTAAATTTCTATTAATTCAGCATGCTCATTCTTTCAGCTCATAGCTATTCATATGGGTGCACACCCCTAAGGTGCTATATACTTGTCTAGCATAGGTATTTCTTACTATGTTATACATCTGTTAAGAGATGCCTAATTGAAATACAGCGCTTTAGATTTAGGATTTAAAAAATCTATTTGTAGCACACCACAGGAATTTAGTTACATGGTTTTATTTGAGGTCATGTGCATATAGCCAGAAACAAAAGGAGATGACCTATAGTCATTTCAGAAAGAGACATTATGAACACTAAAGGCTACCATATACATTGGTATAATGCAAGTAGAACATGAGCCAATCAACTGTTGATTTTCTAACTAAACTGTGGAATAATTTTATAGTTTTGCATATCACCCACAATTTTGAAGAACTGTTCTTTACCTCTAATTGCACAGTGGTTTCTACAAGATAATCCTAGAAGCTCTCACTTATCATACATTCTCTGGATTAGTCTTGTGAAATTAATACTTTGGAACAGAAAAGTCGAATTATAAGCAATGAAGTTATTGTCGGAACACGCTCCAGGGGATGCTCAATAGAGAACAGAGGCTAGAAAAGTTTTCAGAGCACTGTGAAGCACAGCCTAAGGAAATAAGACGCCTGAGTGAAATGGGAAAAGTCTGCCGCAGACTGGTTTTCACGGTGGCTGTGTGCACATGGAGATGGGCTGAGTCCTGCTAACAGAAGTACGACTCAACTCTTGTTCCAGTGCAATGCAGTTGCCCTGTAGTAAATAAAATAATACCAATTTATATTTGTAAGAATCCTTTCACCTACATCATTTCCAGTTATTTATTGTTGTTTACAGATTACAGATAAGGAAACCTAGGCTCCTAGAGGTTAAATGCCTTTGCCAAGATCACATAAACATTAACCAGCACCTTGGAGATATTTTGCCAGAGAAGGAGCCAGCCTGCTTGTATGCAGAAAGGCTGTTGAAACGCCTTGCCCCGGAGACTCAGTTTCTTGCAGGACTCAGGTTTATCATCCATGTCTTTTCTGACTCTGGGTCCCATCTTTTGGCTACCTCAGTTATTTCTGGTTCTCCACACTGAGTTTCCATGGTGACTTGGCCCACTGCCCCTGAGGTGGTGGTGGTACACCTTCCCCTCTCCTTCTCTCCAACTTAACCTCAGCGAGCCCCACGTGTTGGGCCTTTTGTGGCTACAACATGGTAAATGAAAGAACTAAGGGCTGATCCAAGTCAGACACATTAAATAGGATGTTCTTTCTGACATACCATAATACTTTTCTGAGTCAACAATATGATTGCCATTACTATTTTAAACAGAAGTGTGATTTTGAGCAGATTTCAGCTCACAGATAAGTGCAAACCATTATGCATTCATATGCCATTTAAGTGTAATGTCATGTCATTGCATTTTCAGTCTTACCGTCTGTCTTTTTCTTCCTCAAGGTAATATTTTAATCTTCTTTGAAATCAGGTTGTGATCAGAACCAAAGGTTGTGTTGACTTAATCATTCATATAGTTATTACTAACAATTAATACTTTCGATTTTAGTCAGTTTTCAAACGTTTCATTCTTTTTTGAGGCTGCATTGTATTCCATAGTATAGATGTGCATAATTAACTCCATCACCCTCTTATTGTTGAATATTTATTTATGTTGTCTCCTTTCCTTTAACTATAAAAATGCTATACTTGTATGTCTGTAAGATAACATTCTAGAACTTGAATTGCTGGTTCAGAGGGTGTATGTACTTAAAAAAATATAGATACTTATATATATATATATTTTAGGGAATGCATTTTACTTTTTTTCTTCTAAGATGGGTTATAAATGTATAATATATACAATTCAAAAGGAAATAAAAAAGGTGAATAGTTAAACTATAGCCAGTTCTCTTTTTGATTCTTATATCCTTATAGAGATATTCTATTCAAATACAAATAAATGTGTGTATATTTAGGGAATCCTTTTAATTTGAGAATATTTATATTTTCTTCTGCATTGCATTGATGAGAGTCCAAAAGCTCTTGCCAAGATGTTGGTTGAGAGAGAAATACTCAGGTTATTTGGTCATCGTTAACGTTAGGAGGCACACTTCTATATTGTTTCACCATTCAATATCTGCCATGCATCATAATTACTGTAAATCTTATTAAAAAGCTTGCATTTCTATTGATTTTTCACTATGCTTGTCTATTTACTCTGGAAAGAAGGATATCCACAGACACAGGGATTTCACTTTTCTTGTTCACATTTTTAAAACATAATTCAATCTGGCCTGATTGCTCTGTATAGCAGAAACTATAATATCACAAAATCTACTTTTTCTTTCTCTCCTAATAAAAGATTTTAAGCTGGACACATTGTTGCATATCCAGGAACTATATTTCATAATCTGTCTTCTCACAGGTGTGACCATGTTACTAAGATATCATTGATGGTGTACTAGTGGAAGTGATGTGTATAGCCTTATGGTTTAATTGCTTACTCTGAATTTCTGCTCTCTTTTCCCTACAAGCTGGAATATAGACATGTCTTCAAGCTTCGAATTTTCAGAAGAGTGCAACAATCTGGAGCAACAAGACAGAAGGAACTTGTGTCCCTGAATGACTGTATGAAGAACAGATGTGCCACCAACCTGTATTGTTCAACTTGGGGGTGTTATATGAGAGAGAAATAAATTTCTCCCTCCTTTCAGCCACTGTATTTAAGAGACCAGTTTGTTACAGATATAGCCTGTTCCTTAACTAACACACCTCTGTGCCTGTGTCTCAGCAGACAACTTGGGATTATTTTGTCCTCTGCTATGTCCTATGTAAACTTCTTTCTTGATCTATTTCATTTTGCTGGAGCACAGAAGAGTGTATGGGAGATAATGTCATTGTTTTTGTGCATGTTTGGAAATATCTTGATTTGACCCTTCTACTGGATGGATAGTTTGACTAGGCATGGAATTAAAGTTGGGAAATTATTTGACTCCAGACTTTTGACGTTATTGCTTGATTTTCTTGGTTATTCCAGAAAAAGTTTGCTTTGACTTATGAGTTCTTTTTCTCTCTCTCTGTTGAGGGTTTTAAGATCTTCTCTTTTCCAGTAAGGTTTTGAAATTTCTTATTGTCGTATTTTGGTGTTTTTATCCACTGTGTTTGGCATTCAATGGGCCCTTTCAATCTTTAATCCTGAGAAATTACCTTGAATTATTTAGTGGATGATTTTCTCTTGTTTTTTTAGTTCTTTCTACCGAACCACTACTTTTTGGATATTAGACCTCCTGAATTGCTCCTGCAAATTTCTTAACTTTTCCCTATTTTTATTCATCCCTTTGTCTTTTTCCTCTATCATTTACGAAACTTCCTCAAATTAACCTTCTAACCCATCTGTTGATGTTTTTCATTTCTGCTTTTGTGATTTAAATTTCCCAGAACTACTTTTCTGTTCTTTGGGTATTTTATTGTTTCCTGACCTGATCATGGATGCCATGTCTTCACTTATTGCTGGGAGGATATCAATAATAGTTGTTTTCTCTAAGTTTTTTTCTCTCTGCAGTCTTTGTCCTCTGAGTGGCTTATGTTTTTCTCAATATTTGTTTTGGTTGCTAACTTTCCTCAGATGAAAAGCTTTCCTGAGATGTCAGGAGATCTATTTTTGTCAGCTCATAAAGTGAGGTTTAAAAAACTGATTGGATGCCCTGTGTATGGGCATGGGGCTTGGAGGTTTTGAGTTCACAGTAGGATGGTCTAGACAGACCATTAGCTGCTAAGCTCCAGATGTTGGTATCTCTTGGGCTGATCAGGCATCCCAAAGAAGGATCTCTGCATCCCCAGCTTGGAGGGTAGAGATTTGATTTAGAATTCTGGGAGATGAATGGCGGGGAGAGCTGGTGGTGTGGGCATTCAGCACTCACGATTTATATTCCACTCAGTGCCCTTGCTTTTAGTAAGTTACCCAGGCCCACAGGCGTGCTCAGCATCCCCAGTCCAGAGATCCTCTAATTTAAACTTTTCTGAAAAATTATCTTTCATGGATCTGAGGGGTAGAGGAGATACAGTCACTCCATGGAATGGACTCTGGAAGGGCGTCTAGGGTTTGAAATGATTCCCCAAAAACTTTTACCATATTCTCTTTATTTCCTTACCTATCTGGGTCCCCTTCACTCCCATTTCCAGAAATACCAAAAATCTCCAGTGCTACTAGCACTTGAGCCTTTTGAGGATTCTTCAGTGTAAATAAAGTTGTTTACAAGCTTTTCCCCACTTCAGGCTTAGGGGTTTTGTTGTAATAAATCTGTTTAATCAGTGGTCCTTCACTTATTTATTAGTTTAAAAAATTAGTAGCTAATCTTCTCCCATCTTTGAGAGATTATAGAGATTATACATATATATATATATAGAGAGAGAGAGAGAGAGAGAGAGATCCCATTGGGTTCTACTTTGGGAAGGAGTGAATTTAGATGTGTGTTTTAATCCACTATTTTAATCTGGCATGTTAATGATTGCTTTTACTGGTCTTTTATTTTTTTCTTAGACTAGCAGAGAATGTTTAAAATGATTTACATTCATTTTTCTGTGAAGAATAAAATGCAATTTTATTATGAAAGCCAATGGAGAGCATTAAAAAGTAGTTATATTCTCTGATTCAAGGAATTAATTTAGATCCAGAAGTGAGTGAATGGGTGTAATAGAATCTTAATGAGCAGAGCTGTGGGTGAGTCCCGGGTACACTGCTTCCGTAATTTTCTTTCTGGGCATTTTCTGCTCTTTCTCTTTTCCCCTGTACTCCCAAATGCCCTCAGGGTCTTTCCTCCTCTCCAACGCCCAACTTTCTTAAGAAATTACCTGTTAAATTAATGTTACTGGTGATTAAACTGATGAGTTGTATTTTCCTCTTAATATCAGCATAAATCAGCCAATAAATCTTAGAATCTATTGTTTAATATACCATTTATTTAAAAGAACAGAGCTTGTGCCAAATATGTACTTGGGATAAAAAAACAAAACAAAATAAAAAAACTAAACAGAAACCTAAAAGGCTCACAGTAAAAGTACAGGAGCTCATTTACAAAACAATGATGTAAAAGAATTTAATTGATCAAGGCTTTGTGATTAAGAAATTGGGTCTGTTTACAGGCAATAGTACTTCCACAGGTGACAAAATTGTAAGAAGCTCTAAAGGTATTGAGAATTCTTCTTGTGTTTATTGCTAATTGGCCGCCTAGCAGTAGTCTGCTGGTATACACCCAAATGAATAAGAACCTGAGCTATTTCTTTGACTACTTTTATCTAAATTTTGTGACTGCATTGGTATTAGCCCCAAAGTGTTTCTCTTATTTAATTCCATGTTGAATTCACTGAATCACTGGCTGATGGAAATAAACTTTTCATATCTCCCTCAAGTTATCAGATGAGAGGCTTCCATAGACATTTAGAATTATCTGACTTTCTGAAACCCCTGAAAAAGCCAGAGAGGTAGAGAGGCCGTAGTTGTTATCATCCAGGTCCAATATAATCAGCTGTCCGACTACCTGTCACTCCAACAGCAGCACCCTGCTGCCTCCTTGCTTCGGAGACGCCTGTCTGAGGATTGATCACATCTGCAGGGCAGAGAGGAAGACTGGATGAACTAGATTCCAGGTAGCAGGCGAGCCGTCCCACACAGAACAAGGTCGTTTCTGACAGGGGAGCTGGTGGGGCTGCTGACATTTGCAGGGTGTTAGCTGTTGGCGTATTTGCAGTGGCCTCTGGGAGCTCCTCTCTGCACAAAGACATCTAACCTGGGATCCATTGAGTTTCAGTCCAGGGTTGAGAAGCATCAGTGAAGCATGGTTCATCATGGTGAAACTCTTTTTACAGCTGTGTTAATGACTCATTTGATCATTTAATAGGACTCACTACAATCCCTACCATGTCCTGTCAGTCTCCCTTTCCTATGAGTGGTCTCTCGAAGACCTAAGGATGTTTCAAAAAGTTCTCCTTTGACTTCAGGAGCTCAATGTATTTCAGTGGAATATTCAGGGCACAGAAAGATAGATTATGCCAATTGGAGATATTTTTAACCCAGACCTACCATAGCAATCTGTGCTTTTAAGTGTTTCAAGGTTATCTGTGGAGTTTATTTCCAACAGTCTTAGAACAGCTTGGACTAGTCCTAGGCTGCATTATCTGAAATGAAAAATAAAAACAATGTCTTCCTTTCATCATAGTAACTTGCTCTGCCAGGTTGTCCAGGTTAAAGAACTTCACTCTGCTTCTTGCTCAGACTGGCTTTTCCTCAGGTTTCTGTGCACGCCAAGGGCCCTGAGCCCAGAGCTGTGAGTGCGTGGGCGGCGCACGCTGCTTCCGCGTCTTCTGCCTGGCTCTGGCCACGCTCGCATTTCTCCCTGTAGGCCCACATGGCCTCCGAGTCCCGCCCCCTCTCCAACCCCCAACTTTCTTAAGAAATGACTGTCAAATTAATGCCACTGGTGAGTAAACTAATGAGTTATATTTCCTTTTAATGTCAGCATTCTGGTGAAGAAGAAAGTAACAAAAACAGTGAAGCCAAAGAAATGCTTCTCTTGTTTTGGGATTTCAGAGGTCTACAAAAAAACTGAAGGAATAATTTGAGGACGAGTGCGTGGGTTAGGCAGAGAGAATTCCTTGTCTTTTCGAAGTTATGTGAAAGTTTCCACTCTATTCTCCCATAGAAACAAATATACGTTTCAACTAGGCTTCCTGATACAACATCGTAAGCAGGGATGGTAACTTCATGAAAGTGCCTAAATGTGTACTTTTTTCTCCCAGCACTTTCTGCCTTGAAAAACAACCCCAGATTTTGCAGAATAAATTAAATTGATAGTATAATAAGTGAATCAGGCAGCATCATTTCAAATTAAATGAAATTATAAGGTATATATTGTACTTTCCCCAGACAATCAAATCTCCTCTCCCTTAACATGAATCACTTAATAATTTTTAAAAACCAACATTATGTGGGCAAAATACTGTTCATTAACCAACTCTTTATAATGAGATAATGCATGTGAACTGATTTCCTGTAAAAAATGAGTGTTATTTGAACTTGAAACCCTCTGTTACAGTAAGACTCAAATAAGGGTTTGAAAACTACTAAAAAATACAACTTGAGAAATTCTCCATTATACAAAAAAGGCCAAAGAATCTCAGAGATTGGAACTAATTTACCTAAAACCATAAAATATATTTGCAGCAGCGCTTGGATTAGATTCTTCTTCCCAGTGAGTGTTCTTTGCAATGCACTGTGCTGCTGCTTCCATTGCTCACATCCCATACACATTTCCAGTTAATTCAGTGTGGATCAGATAATAATTTTTGCAACAAAAGAGAGAAAGAACTTTAGGCAGGTCATGAAGATTCACAATATTCAAACATTGAAAAATGCTATGTTCCCAAACTCTTTATCTTCAATAATTTCAAACCTATAAAAAGGTCAAAAATGCAGTACAACAAACAACTACATACGCTTCACCTAGATTCACTGAATGTTAATTTTTTATTTGCTTCCTTTCTCTATATACACATATAAATTTGTAGAATTATTTGAAAATAAATTGTAGGCATCAGGACACTTGACTCTTAAATATGTTCTAAGAATAACGTTTTCTTATATAACCAAAATACATTAAAGAAATTGAACATTGATGTAATAATCTCTATTAATAATATACATTATACTTTAAATTAATCTGGGGTATTTCCCCTGCCTGTTATTTTTAATGACTTGACTATTTTAAGGGGACCAGACTAATGTCTTTCCTTTTTATAAAACTTTCCACAATTTGGGCTTATCTGGTTCTTTTCTCACGATTAGATTCAGATTAAATATTTTTGACAATAATACCGAATAGAGGACATATGTCCTTCACAGTACATTGTATCAGAAAGCTCAGGATGTCAGTTTGTCTGTTATTACTGGTGTTAGTTTTGATCACTTGAGTAGGGTTATGTCCACCAGTATTTTCCTTTATAAAGGTAACTTTTTCTCTTTATAAACTATAAATAATCTGTGAAGTGATCACTTGAGACTGTGTAAATACCTGTTCCCTAACAAATTTCTGTTCAGCGGTTTCAGCGTTCATTAGCGATACTTTCCTGAATCAGGGAACATACTGGTAGCTGCAAAATGGTGATCTTATAATTTATGATTTCCTCTACATTTATTAGTTCGTATCCTTCTCTGAAGAACCTTTCCTTTGAATCTTTTTAGTATTACTAATGACTCACATATTCTTTTTAATTCAATGTATTGTCATCTATTAATCTATCATTTATTTATTTATTTATTGATGGTCAAATTGTCCAGTGGAACTCTTGCAATCAAGTTCCTTTGTCCTTCTGAAATCTCTACATTAGTTGTTTTTTTTTTTTTTTTTGAACTTCCTTAGTTTCTGGCACAAAAAGATATTAAAGATATTTCAAGCTTACTTTGAACATTTCCTACCTAGGATCTGGTATTAACTATTTCTCCAAGGGGTCCTGATGAATTGTGTTTAGAAATGTATGATGACTGGGCACGGTGGCACACGCTTGTGTGGATGCTTTCAGGTAACTAAATGGTATTCCATGTACCATAATTTTTCAACCAGCCTCCTATGTTTGAACACTTAGGTTGTTTTCAATATTTTTCTAACAATTAATACTAAAATTAATAAATATGTGTGAATATATTTACATATTATTGGAACTGTGCTTTCAGGAGAAAATCATAATTGTGGGATCAAAAGATACATATGTAGTTTTGCTAGATGTTGCCAAGTTCACCTCCCTAGTGATTGCACAGTTTTGTATTTCCTAGCAATGCAGGACAGTGGTGTTTCCTCACAGTGTCATCAAGAAAATGTACAGTCAAGCTCTTGGAATTTTTGCTGATTTGATAAGTGAGAAATGTCCTCAATGTAGTTTAAATGTGAATTTTTTTTATTATGTGTAAAGCATTTTTCACATATTGAAGGTCTATTTGTATAATTATTCATGCCTTTTTCTTATCAAATTTTTTGTCTTTCCTCATCTATTTTTTTTTTTTTTTTGAGACAGAGTCTCGCTCTGTTGCCCGGGCTAGAGTGAGTGCCGTGGCGTCAGCCTAGCTCACAGCAACCTCAAACTCCTGGGCTTAAGCGATCCTACTGCTTCAGCCTCCCGAGTAGCTGGGACTACAGGCATGCACCACCATCCCGGCTAATTTTTTCTATATATATTTTTAGTTGGCCAGATCATTTCTTTCTATTTTTAGTAGAGACGAGGTCTCGCTCTTGCTCAGGCTGGTCTCGAACTCCTGACCTCAAGCGATCCACCCGCCTCGGCCTCCCAGAGTGCTAAGATTACAGGCGTGAGCCACCGCACCTAGCCTCCTCATCTATTTTTAAGAATGCTATATGTTTTAGAGATATCCTTTGTGTGTGATATATTTAAAAATATTTTCTCCCACTTGACGTTTGTTTTTAAACTTTTCTTATTTTTTTTCTCATGAAAAGTATTATTTTAAAAGTTACATTGATGAATGTAACTGCATTTTAAAACTGCAACTGGTTTTTCCCACACCCAGGTTATAAGTAAAGTCACATATATTTTCTTCTAAGAGTTGCATATTATCAGATTTTTACTGCTAGATCTCTGATCCACTTGGAGTTTATTTTGGTGTTTGGTGTGAAGTATGCATCAGTTTTATATTTTTCCAAATGGCTATCCATGTTGCCCACTGCAGTTATTAAAAAGTCTGGATTTTTCACTGGTCTGTCAGTCTGTTTGTATATGAGTGTTACACTCCTATTATGTTTCAATATCTCATGAGATTAGTCCTAGAGTTTGCTTACATATTCTCACATGCATACCTTTGTATATATAATTACAATAAACCTAATTCCAGGGAAAGAAAATTTGGTATTTTTATTTGGATCACATTAAATTGATATAAAAACTTGAGGAGAATTGGTATTTTATTTTTTTATTTTTATTTTTATTTTAGGATATAATGAGGTTACAAACATTTTGGTTACTTTTTTTTTTAATTTTTTTTTATTTTTTTTTATTTTTTGTTTGTTTTTCAGCTCATCAAGGGGGTACAAAAGATCAGGCTATATACATTGCCCATGCCTCCCCATCCCCCCGAGTCTGAGCTTTAGTTGTGTCCATTTCCTAGACAGTGCACATCACTCTCATCATGTAGGTGTGCACTCCTCCCCTCCCCCCACCCCATCCCCCCCAGAGAGAACTTCAAACGTGTCCATTCCCCAGGCAGTGCGCATCGCACTCATCAAGTAGGTATACACCCATCCCTTCCACCCAGCCCCGACCTCTGTCCAATACCCAATTGGTGTGAATCCCAAATGTGCTCTCAGGGAAACCAGTTTGCTGGTGAGTACATGTGGTGCTTGTTTTTCCATTCTTGGGATACTTCACTTAATAGAATGGGTTCCAGCTCACTCCAGGAGAACCAAAGAGATGCCATATCGCCATCATTTCTAATAGCTGAGTAATATTCCATGGTATACATATACCACATTTTGCTAATCCATTCATGAATCGATGGGCATTTGGGTTGTTTCCATATCTTTGCGATTGTGAATTGTGCTGCTATAAACATTCGGGTGCAGGTGTCTTTTTTATAGAATGACTTTTGTTCTTCTGGGTAGATGCCCAGTAATGGGATTGCTGGATCGAATGGTAGGTCTACTTGAATCTGTTTAAGGTATCTCCACATTGCTTTCCACAGGGGCTGCACTAGTTTACAGTCCCACCAGCATTTTATGACTTTGCCTTACCCAAGTGAGGATTAGAGGCATGCCCTTCCCCTCTACGATGCTCACCTTAGTTGTGAGTTTACTTCTCCCCAACCCCCTAATTCCTGGAGAATATTACTACCCTGTGAGCACCACAGTGTTGATCGGTTAGTTACTGCCAATTTGATGGCAAGTACATGTGGAGCCTATACTTCCATTGCTATTTTATAACGCTGAATCTTCCCAAGAGCAAGTGATATACTTTTTGTATTTTTCAGGAGTGTTTTCTAGTTTTATTCGTATAAGTATTACATATTTCTTGTTATGTTTATTTCTAAAATTTTTTGTTGGTGTTATATAAATGGAGTTTTTTCTTTGATTATATCTTTGAACTGATTATTGTATAAATAGAAGCTTCAATTTTCACATATAAATATTAATTACTTGTAACAGTAAATTTATTATTTGAGTGATGTTTATCCTTCATTCTCTGAATTCTCCTGTTTCATATTGTCTTCAAAGAGATCATCTTACTTTTTCATTTATAATCCTTTTTCCTCTCATTTGTTGTTCTTGTTTAACTCATTGGCTAATGCCTCCTAATACAATGTAAGTGGAGATGGAGATAGTAGGCAGGCTTACTCTGCTTCTTTAGAGGAGTGACTCTGTTGTTTCCCATTAAGTGAGGTACTGGCATTACGTTTGAGGTCTGCATCTCTACATTTATCTCCCTCCCTCTCTCCCTATTTCTGTCTCTGTCTCCTTTTCTACCTCCACCTCTATCCCTATCAAATCGTCACTTCTTTTCCTCCCTCCCCCTCCCTCCCTTCTGTTCTTCCTTCCTTTCTTATAGACAACACTCAGAGTAGGACTGTAAAATCATGCTGTACACAAAGTGTAGATCTCATGCAGTACTGAACTTATTAATAGCTTAAATGATACGGACAATAGCAAGGTAAAGGTACTCTCCCTGGAGTGGTCTGAGACCATCAACGCAGTTTCCCAAATGTCCTTACTCTTCCTCACAAGGATATGTTCTGATCTGGAGTTAGCATACAAAGTTTTAAGTGATGTATGTGCAACATTACTTGAACACAGTGCCATTTCTGTGTACCCTATTAGTTATGGGGCTTATGTGACATTTTCCAATAAATTATAACTTATAAATGCACAGGTAAGTTGATATAAATGAGTAATTATACTACTAAAATATCTATGTTATTAAAAGCATTTCATAGATCAAGACTTCATGATCTTTCTGCTAGAAAATACTACTAGTGTGTTTACCAAGAGGTCAACTTGTTTGCAAGGGGACTTTACTGGATTATTTTTTCCTTCTTCAGAGGTCCTCAGTAAAAGAAGAATAGTATATAGGCCTGTTGTGCGCATGTGTTTGTGAGTGTGTATGTATCTGTGTATTATTAGTATCTTTTTACAGGACAAGGAAGTATTCATCAATTCTTTGTCATTGCTTCTGTAAGAAATAAAAGTTGAATTTTTGGATTTTGTCAAAGGCCTGCCTTTGATCATCTATTGAGATCATTTTTCTCTTAGATATCTTGGTATGTTTTATTGTATGAGTGGATCCCTACTATTGAACCATCATCTTTGCATTCTTGAAACATACCTCATATGTTCATTATGCATTATTATCTATATAAATGTAGTATAGTGTTCTTATTTTATTTAGGATTTTTGCTTAAATATTTATGTGTGATATTGATCTATGTCTGTGTGTATGTGTATGATATCTAAGTTTAGGCATCAATAAGACAAATTTGGAAGTATTTTTTTCATTTTCTATCTTCTGGAACAATGTTTAAGGTATCTGTTCCTTAAGAACTAGGTGACATTTCACTGTGAAAACATCTTGGCCTTGTGCTTTTTATGTAGGGTAGAAATTTGACAACTTTAATTTTTCTACAGAAATTGGTTTGCTCGAGTTTCTACCTCTATTGGATTTAATTTTGGTAAACTATGTTTTTCAAAATAATTATCTATTTTATATAGATTTTTAAATGTTTGGGATAAATTATGTAGTGTCTTGATTGTCTTTTTTAATAGTATTTCTTCCTTTTCATTTAGGTTTGTGAATTCATGATTTTAATTTCATCCCACAGATTCTTAAATACTATGTTTATAGTATCATTATTTTTTAATAAACATTGGAATTTCAGTTTGTATATCCCCTTTTACTTAAGAATTATTTCACACAAATTTTCTTTTTATAAATATTCAGGAATTTTTTAATTTTATTTATTTTTGGTTTTATTGCATTATCACTCAAGAATGCCTTTTCTATTATTTCTATTTTGTGGAATTTACTGAGGCTATCTTTATGATTTCATTTTGGCCAATAATTGTGAACATTCCATTTGTGTTGGAAAAGAAGAATATTCTCTATTTTGAGATCATAGAATACAACGTATCTTATAATAGCTATGTTATTAGTATGTCATGAAGGTCTTCTGTACCCTCACCTATTATGTCCACTTGATCTGTTCTGGACTGAGATTGCCATGACAATGTGTCCTCTTTACTGAGGGTTTCTACATTCCATTTCCTTCCTTGTAATTTTTGCTTCATGAAAGTGATTACAGGCCGGGCGCGGTGGCTCACGCCTGTAATCCTAGCACTCTGGGAGGCCGAGGTGGGTGGATCACTCGAGGTCAGGAGCTCGACACCAGCCTGAGCAGGAGCGATACCCCATGCCTACTAAAAATAGAAAGAAATTATCTGGCCAACTAAAAATATATACAGAAAAAATTAGCTGGGCATGGTGGCGCATGCCTGTAGTCCCAGCTACTCAGGAGGCTGAGGCAGGAGGATCGCTTAAGCCCAGAAGTTTGAGGTTGCTGTGAACTAGGCTGACGCCACGGCACTCTAGCCTGGGCAACAGAGTGAGACTCTGTCTCAAAAAAGAAAAAAAAGAAAGTGATTACTATATTTCTGGTGCATAAATTTTCATGAATATTGTATCTTTATTGTGAATTGTGGCTGTTAGCATTATAAGTTGTCTTTTGAACGTTTACATTTAATGCCTTTTGGTCTGAATTCTAGTCTGTTTGATATCAGAAAATTGATCTCTGATTTCTTATTGTTTTTATTTGCCTGGTATATCTTAGCCCATCCTTTTTATTTTTAGGCTTTCTGAATTACTTTATTTGAAATGGTATCTCTTGTGCACAACACAGTCAGGTTTTGCTTTGGGAAAATTCCATATTTTGTTAAAGAGATATCTAAGCTATCATTATTTTGTCTTAAGACAGTGGGATGTAAAAATTTACTGGAATCAGGGGATTATCATTATATCTAAAAGAAAAACACTTTATCTTATCACACTGCACTGTTTCTGTCCCCAGAGAGATGTTATGTAGTTGGCATTGATTGAATCACTTGAAGAGCAGAATGAATTTTTTTTAAAAGTTTGCATTTTGAGGGAAAATAAATACCAAGAAAGAATGTTAAAAAAGGATTTGGAACATGTTGCTCTAACTTTTATATGAATATATCAAAGGCTTAAATTAAGAGTAAATCTCAAAGGATATAAAACATAAAATTGGGAAATCAAGGTTTTACTTTCATATTGTCTATTTCCTATCAGTCAATCTTTGGGCAGTCTCTTAGACTCTCTAGGCCTCAGTTTTGTTATTGAGAAAGTGGGGATAAAATTAGCTCTAATATATCTCTTAGAAAATTTTTTTACCCAACAAAATTTCCAATTCCAGAATTCATCTTTCATAATGCTTCATTCCCTGGTAAAGTTTTGGTATGCTACTTGTCTTGTAAATCTCTTGTAATGACTTTCCTTTGTCTTTATGTGTTTAAATAATCAAAAGATTTTTATAAAATAATAGACCCACATATTTTATACTTGCAATGTTCTGCTCTATACCTTTTCTGAGATCTAGTTCTCTAGAAGTAGCCACTTGCAATTTTTCTGTTTTTAGTTTGTGTGTGTGTGCGCACATGCTTGCCTTTATACCTCTAAATATAAATATATTATCACTGTTTCTTGGCTTATCAACTTGGGTTGGTAGCTATTTCATCTCCAATATGAAAAATTAGAATTAACTCAAATTGAACATCACCTTTCCTTCCTTTCCAACATTTAATAGTTATATTATTTTTGATTCTTCAATCTTATAACTTTGAATAACATGTTTATACATCTCTTTATTTTCTTATTAATTTTATGCACACCCAAACTTATTCCTCATGCTCTTATTCACTCACAACCATCTTTCCTAATTGCACCCTCAACTTCTGTTAGCTCTGCCTGGCATATTTGTGGTTAGCATTCACATTCTCCTCTGTGACCATAATCATTCATTCATAGAAAAGTCCTAGGCAAAGATTTATTTTAAAGGATGAACTCAAATTAACAGTATTTATATTATTGTCTCATTTTTACATTGGTAATATGCTCCCATTACATTTCCTTTTCTGAGTTCTGATATCATTATCTTTGTCCTCCTCAAATGAGCCTGTTCCCAGCACCAAGGTTAAATATTAATATATTCTTTTCAGTTAAAATCCATCTTTGTCGCTTGCTTTGTTTTTACTAAGAGACCATGAACTTTTTTCATTTCTCTTCTCCTTTTGAGAAAAGTAAATATATCATTTTCCTAATATCTTCTAGCTTCTTTCTTAGTTTACCAACTATTTGGCTGCATGCTCTTCTTGGAGATATTTTTTAGGGAACTTCACTTTCACTTTTAATTTGAACTCATTCAAAGCTGATATTCAACAAGTACATACTAGTACAGCAGTACTAATTTTTAAAACAATAAAATATTTCTTTATCAGAAAGAATTGTATCATAATATGTAGTGAAATTAATTAATGACATAAGTTTACATATAAATTCATTAATTCAAGCATTGTAATAAGATGTTGTAATTACAATTGATAGTGGAACTTCCTTCCATCATAACAACATCCCACAAGCTCTCTGCCAGTTAGGCCAGCTAGGCAGCACAGAATTCTTTATAGCTTCCTGTGATTTAAGGTAATCATTCAATTTTTGATATCTAAATCATTCAGTCTTTGTGATATTTGTATCATAATCCTTGTACAAAGTTGTTAGTGAATTGTCTTAATGTTTGTAAAATCATGAATCTGTAATAAAATATTAAAACCATCTTTTTTGCTTCTGAGTTAGTGCCATTTCATTTCAGTCTGATAATTCCTTTTATTTTCATGGAGTAAACATCCCTCAAAATTTTCTTCACAAAAAATACATGAACAACAAAATCTAAGTCCTTGCATTTCGGAAAATAAGCTTATTGAATAGCCAAATTTAATTAATAATTGGGTTGGATTTAGAATTACAGATTTTGTCTCAGACTCTGCAGGTCTTACTCCATCTTTTTTTTTTTTTTTTTTTAGTGTTCATTGTTGCTGAGCAGATATTGTGTAGTTGGTATATTTTAGGTACCGATGCTAATCTGATACTGGTTGCATTGTTGATGACATTGCTCGATGGACCTTTCCCATATAAACATTTTGACTCTGAAAGGTTCTGTTATATTACTTGTTTGATAATTTCCTACCCTATATTTTCCTGCTTCTTGCTTTGGGACTTTCTAATAGTTGAATGTTGGAGTGATGTTCCATTTCTTTATTTTTTTTCCGGCATATTATGGGGATACAAAAGTTTAGGTTATGTATATTGCCCTTGCCCCCCGCCCCGAGTCAGACCTTCAAGTGTGTCCATCACCTAGAGGTGCGCATCACACTCATTATATATGTATACATCCATCCCCTCCCCCACCACATCTGCCCGAAACCTGATTAATGTTATTCATAAATGTGCTCTTAGGTGATGATGAGTGAAACCAATTTGATGGTGAGTATATGTGGTGCTTATTTTTCCATTCTTGGGATGCTTCACTTAGTAGAATGGGTTCCAGCTCTATCCAGGAAAACATAAGAGATGTTATATCCCCATTATTTCTTATAGCTGAGTAGAACTCTATGGTATACATATACCACATTTTATTAATCCACTCATGTATTGATGGGCACTTGGGTTGTTTCCACATCTTTGCAATTGTGAATTGTGCTGCTATAAACATTCGAGTGCAAATGTCTTTTTTATAGAATGTCTTTTGTTCTTTTGGGTAGATGCCCAATAATGGGATTGCTGGATCAAATGATAGGTCTACTTGTATCTGTTTAAGGTATCTCCATATTGCTTTCCACAGAGGTTGCACTAGTTTGCAGTCCTACCAGCAGTGTATGAGTGTTCCTGTCTCTCCGCATCCATGCCAATATTTGTTGTTTTGGGACTTTTTGATAAAGGCCATTCTCACTGGAGTTAAGTGATATCTCATTGTGGTTTTGATTTGCATTTCCCTAATGATTAGAGATGTTGAGCATTTTTCATGTTTCTTGGCCATTCTTCTGTCTTCTTTTAAAAAATTTCTATTCATGTCCTTTGTCCACTTTTTGATTGGGTTGTTTGATTTTTTTCTTACTGACTTTCCTGAGTTCTAAATAGATTCTAGTTATCAGTCCTTTATTGGATGTGTAGCACGTGACAATTTTTTCCCATTCTGTAGGTTGTCTGTTTGCTCTCGTGACAGTTTCTTTGGCTGTGCAGAAGCTTTTTACTTTAATCAAGTCCCATTTATTTATTTTTGTTGTTGCTGTGATTGCCTTTGGGGTCTTATTCATAAATTATTTGCCTAGGCTAATGTCTGTAAGAGTCTTTCCTACATTTTCTTCTAGAATTCTAGTAGTTTCACACCTAAGGTTTAAGTCTGTTATCCACCGTGATTTGATTTTTGTGAAAGGTGAAAGCTATAGGTCCTGTTTCAGTCTTCTACATGTGGCTATCCAGTTTTCCCAGCAGCATTTATTGAATAAGGATTCTTTTCCCCAGAGTATGTTTTTGTCTGCTTTGTCAAAGATTAGATGGCTATATGAGGATGGTTATATATTTGGATTTTCTGTTCTATTCCACTGGTCTGCGTCCCTGTTCTTGTGACAATACCAAGCGGTTTTAATAACCACAACCTTGTAGTATAGTTTGAAGTCTGGCAAATTAATACCTCCCATTTTGTTTTTATTGTTTAAACTTGCTTTTGCTAGATGGGGTCTTCTCTGTTTCCATACAAAGTGTAAAATTATTTTTTCTATGTCTGTGAAAAATGATGTTGGTAATTTAATAGGGATTGCATTGAATCTGTAGATCACTTTGGGTAGTATAGACATTTTAACAATGTTGATTCTGCCAACCCACGAGCATGGTATGGTTTTCTTCCTGTTTATATCCTCTGCTGTTTCCTTCCTCAGTGTTTCATAGTTATCCCTGTAGAGGTCTTTTCCTCCTTAGTTAAATATATTCCTAGGTATTTTATTTTCTTTGTTGCTATTGTGAAGGGTATTGAGTCCTTAATTTAGTTCCTCATTTGACTGTTATTGGCATATATGAATGCCTCTGATTTGTGTGTATTGATTTGGTATCCTAAGACTTTACTGAATTCATCAATCAATTCCAGGAGTCCCTTGGTTGAATCCTTGGGGTTTTCTAGATATAATACCATATCATCAGCAAATAGTGAGAGTTTGATCTCTTCTGTCCCTATGTGGACACCCTTGATTCTGCTCTCTTGCCTGATTATTCTTGGAAGGATTTCTAGGACTATGTTGGAAAGCAATGGGGACAGTGGGCAACCTTGTTTGGTTCCAGTTCTTAGGGGGAAGGCTTTCAATTTTTCCCCATTCGGTATGATGTTGGCTGTGGGTTTGTCATATATGGCTTGTATCATTTTTAGGTAGGCCCCGTCTATGCCTATTTTTTTAAGTGTTCTTATCATAAAAGGGTGTTGAATTTTGTCAAATGCTTTTTCTGCGTCTATTGAGAGGATCATATGGTCTTTGTTTTGCTTCTATTTATGTGGTGAATTACATTTATAGATTTGCGTATGTTGAACCATCCCTGCATCTCTGGGATGAAGCCCACTTGGTTGTGATGGATTATTTTCTTGATAAGCACTTGGATTCGATTTTCTAGGATTTTATTGAGAATTTTTGCATCTATATTCATAAGGGATATTGGTCTGTAGTTTTTTTTTTTGTTGTTGCATCCTTTCCTGGTTTTGGTATCAGAGTTATGTTGGCTTCATAAAATGTGTTGGGGAGGATTCCACCCTTCTCGATATTGTGGAATAACTTTTATAGGATTGGCACCAGTCTTCTTTGTAGGTGTGGTAAAATTCGGGTGTGAAGCCATCTGGACCAGGGCTTTTCTTTTTTGGAAGGTTTTTTATTGCTGTTTCAATTTCAGTTCTTGATATTGGTCTCTTCAGGAATTCTGTTTCTTCCTGATTGAGCCTAGGGAGGTTGTATCTTTCTAAAAATTTGTCCATTTCGTCCACATTTTCCAGTTTGTGTGCATAAAGGTTTTTGTAGAATTCATAGATGATATCTTGTATCTCTGTGGCATGAGTTGTGATTTCTCCTTTTATGTTCCTGATGGAGGTTATTAGAGATTTTTCTTTTCTGGTCTTAATTAGTCTAACCAAAGGCGTGTTGATTTTGTTTATCTTTTCAAAAAACTAACTTTTTGTTTTATTAGTCTCCCGTATGGTTTTTCTGTTGTCCATTTCATTTAGTTCTGATTTGATTGTATTAATTTCACTCCTTCTGCTGGGTTTGGGTTCAGTCTGTTCTTCTTTGTCCAGCTCTTGAGTCTATTCATTAGGTTGTCTATTTGTAAGTTTTCTGTCTTTTTGATATAGGGATTTATGGAAATAAATTTTCCTCTCAGGACTGCTTTAGCTGTGTCCCACAGATTTTGATAACTTGTATCTCCTTTGTCATTTAGTTCAAAGAATCTTTTGATTTCCATATTGATTTCTTCATTTATAAAATAATCATTCAGGATAAGGTTACTTAGCTTCCATGACTTTGAGTAAAAATAAAAATTTCTGTTAGGGTTAATTTCTACTTTTATTCTGTTGTGATCTGAGAAGATGCATGGTACAATTTCTATTTTTTTTAATGTTTTAAGACATGATTTGTGTCCTAGGTTATAGTCAATCTTAGAAAATGTCCCATGAGCTGATGAGAAAAACATATATTCAATGGATTTTGGATAGAATGTCCTGTAAATGTCAATCAGGCCCATTTGTTCTAGCATTCTTTTTAAGTCCATTATTTCTTCGTTTATTTTCTGTTTGGAGGATCTGTCCTGTGGTGTCAGCTGGATGTTGACTTCTCTGCCTATTATGGTGTTGCTGTTTATCATTTGGTTTAGATCAAGTGGGGTTTGCTTTATGAATCTGTGTGCACCTAATTATAGTTATGTCTTCTTGTTTAACTGTACCCTTCACTAGTATATAGTGACCATCTTTGTCTTTCATTACTTTTATTGATTTAAAGACTAAGTTATTTGAAATCAAAACTAACACACCAGCCTTCTTTTGGCTTCCATTTGCTTGAAATATCGATTTTCACCCCATTATTTTCAGTCTAAATGCATTTTTGTAGGTTATATGAGTTTCCTGGAGACAACAGATACTTGACTTGTATTTTTTTATCTATTGGGCCAGCCTGTGTCTCTTGAGTGGGGAGTTCAAACCATTCACATTTATTGAGAGAAGTGATAGGTGGGGCAGGTTTGTGTTCATCCTGTTGGGTAGAACTTCATTGATACGTTTCTCTCTTGGGCCATTGTGGTATCTGGCCTTTATCTTTAGCTTTGGAGTAGTTTTACATTTGTGAGTGTTTCTTGTGCTGATCCATGTGCAACTCTGTTTTGAGTACTTCTTAGAGGGCTGGTCTTGCCTTGGTGAATTCCCTCAGTCTTTGTTTATCTGAGAATGTCTTAATTTCTCCTTCGTATACAAAACTTACCTTTGCTGGGTACAAGATGCTAGACTGGGCATTATTCTGTTTCAGAAGAGTGAGAATGGGGACCCAGTCTCTTCTTGCTTATAAGGTTGCAGTTGAGAAATCTAGTGTTATTCGGATGGGGTTTCCTTTGTATGTTACTTGTTTCTTTCTCCTTACAGCTCGAAGAAGGGCCTCTTTAGTAGATATTTTGGTCAGTCTGATGACTGTGTGACATGGCATCTTCCTGTTTGTAATGAATCTCCCTGGGATCCTTTTGGGCTTCTTGTACCTGTATATCTAGAGTTTTAGCAAGGCCTGGAAAATTTTCCTCAATTATATCTTCAAATATCTTATCCAACCCTTGCATATTATCTTCTTCACCCTCAGGAATGCCCATAACTCTTACGTTAGGCTTCTTCACCTAATCCCATATTTTTGCAGGCTCTGGTCTTTTCTCTTATTTCTTTGCTCTATCTCTGTGACTGACTTATTTAATTGGAAGGTGTTATCTTCGATCTCTGAGATTCTTTCTTCTGTTTGATCTACCCGGTTCTTGAGACTTTCCACTGTGTTTTGTAGTTCGCTGAATAAATTCTTCATTTCCAGGAGTTTGGTTTGATTTTTCTTTAATATTTTGATTTCTTTAGCGAATTTTTTCCCCCAAGTGCTGGATTTTCTTTTTGTGTGTGGTTTCTTTGTGTTGGTTATCCATTTTTTATTGCATTTCATTCAGTTTTCTTGCAATCCATGTTTGAAATTCTTCTTCTGACATTTTAGTGTTCTGAATTTGGTTAATGTCCATTGCTAGAGAGCTGGTGTTCCTCTTTGGGGGTGTTTTTTCTGTTTGAGTCTTTATACTTCCATAGTTTTTTCACTGAGCCCTTTCCATCTGGATCAATGGTTGCTTCCCACCTTTCAGCTTTCGTTTGGAAAGTAACGCCCCTTGTGCAAGCTCTGTTCCTAGGCTGCCTAACAGCCTAGGTGTGTTGCTTCCTTTGTCACTAGGGGGAGCCACTTATGTTTTGTTCAGGGTTCTTCTACCACAGTTGGGGGGCTGCTCCTGGTGGGAGGGTTTACTTGGGGAACCTCTTTTGGACTCTTGCCAGAATTTTATTTTATTCTTTTCCCTGGCTGCTAAACCCAATGTTGGTGGCCAGCAGGAGGTAAAACACCAGCTCCAGGTTTTTGATTTGACCTAAAAGTGATCTGATGAGTTAAGTCACTGGGCTGACAACTTTTGATCTGCAGCCAAGATTCATACTAGTTGCAGAGAGAAAGTGGCTTTTTTTTGTTTCTCCTTATCTCCAGAGGTGGTGACAACTTTCTGCGCCCACAAAAGATGCTGGCTAGGGTGAGGCAGTGGTGCCACTGTTCGTCCAGTCTCCCAGTGGTTGCAGATCTGGTGGGCGATGGTCTACCCTGTCCCAGTGCCTAGAAGATACAAGCACCAGTCTCTCACAACTAGGGGAGCACTCAAGAGTTCACACATGAAAACGGGACCCACGACCATAGGTGGTACAAAGGTGGAACTCGTAGCGAGAGTCCCCGGGCTGGGGGAAGGGAGCCACCCAACACCGTATCACACCTCAGTGCCAGGCTGTGGACCCTGAAAAAGGTGTCTGCCTGCCTGTAGAGCACCACACGGAGGTGGTGGGGTAATTGTTCAGGGGTCAGTAGGTGCTGAGTCGGGGGCTGTGTCATCAGGATGCCCCCTTGTCTCCTTTATGTCACCCTCTCACAATCTCACGCCTGTTCAGCAGGAGCTCTCACTCTTTCTGATCCACCCTGAGTGGGCCTAATACCCCGCAGTGGTTTCCAGGTTAGAGTCCCCTAATTAGTGTTCACCTCCATTGGTCTGCACCCTGAGTGGTAGAGGCAAGTTACCTGTCTCCTAACTGCCTCCAGCGGTAGCCCAGACCAGCCCCTCCCCCACCCAGTGCAGTCCTGGCACAGAGCTCGGGAGTTCAAGATGGTTCCTGCAAATGTCTCCTCTCTACAGAGCCCCACGTTTCCCATGGTGATATTGCACAGACTTCAGGCAGAAGAGTGGTTGTGGAGGCCAGTGGGGAAGCCAGACGTTCTCCTGTGGTACTGATCCCACCTCACTCACTGGCCAGGCGGGCACAGCCGTCCCACACTCTACTCTCTGTTGATTGTCTCACAGTCTCCAGGTTTTTGAGATCTTATCTCCCCTTCACCTTTTTCTTTTTCCTGCTTTTGTGTCCCATGCTGATTCTCCCTCTATTCACAACGCTGTTCTTGCCGGGGAGCGATCCACTCACGTGTAGCAGACTGAGCTCTACGCCTCCCTCTCTGGGAGCAGGAACCCAGGAGGTCACCTCCACTCCGCCATCTTTTTCTCCTCCACTAAGTTTTAATTGATTATGTCACTAATACATTATGGGTCCTTTTGATCATGATGCTATATTGCTCAGATAGATTGGTGATCTGTCTTCCATTTTACTTCTTTTTATGTTATTCTGTCACAGAGAATGATTTTCAGGTTTCTGTGCCTCTGAAGGCATTTTCTCTTCCCAGCGCTGGGCCAGGGCAGACCAGATGGGCTGGAATTCAGCTGGTGGACTTTCAGGGTCCTCACTTCCTCGGACTACAAACGTAGTTGAGCGGTGAGTTAGAGGGAATGGGCACCGATGAGGTTCGGTTTACACTCGATTTTAATTATCTCAAGGGAAGGCAGAAAGGTATGAGAGTTAGCCAGGGGTGGGAGTGGAGATGATATCTAAAACCTTCCTTTTCCCTCCTTTCAGGCTAGCTTCCCCCGCCCTGCATTAGCAATAATAGGGGCAATCTCCGTTTCTTATGATGCTATTTATTTCTACATTTTCACCTCCTTCAAATATTTCCTTCACATGCTGAGAAATATTTTCCACTTAATAATCATCCATTTTCTCTCGAATTTTTTATTTTGGGAATCGTTACTTCTAATTGATAATAATTATTCATTTTTTCTCACTGTTCCTTTTTTATCCATCCTACTATAGTTTTATGAATAAAATATCTAAATCCTCACGTTTCTTGGATTTTTGTTTTCTCTGACACTGGTTTTATTTATCTTTGTTGTTTTCTTTGATATTATGGGGCTTTTCTGAAATGTTTGGTGGTATTTCTTGAATGAGGAGTTGAGAGGTTGTCTGGGTGATTTCAATAAATGGGCTTGTCAACTGTCTTTGATCTGAGAAGGTTTGGAAACCGAGGGCCTCCATATGCTAAATGCGTGCACGAGTACCCATGCTTGATGTCCTGCTCCCCTTGATTTAACTCAGACACATTATTTAGAGAGAAACTCAACTTTGTGTTGTTTTTATTTTATCTAACTTATCTATCAATTATTTATCTATCCATCTATTATTTATCTATTGTTATTACATTAGTTTCTTGTATTTGTTGTTAGTGTTATTACTATTTCTTTGGATGGTTAAAAACCTGGCTGTTTGCCATTTTGTGGGAAGGAGTGCAAAAAATAAAAAAAAAAATAGGCTGGAGTATGTTAACTATTCAGTATATAGAGCTTCAATTTTACTGTTTATAGTCCCACTTCCAACTCCTCCCATACCCCGTCCATGCAGCCTCTAAGTCCATAACCTCCCCCACTGCATCCCTGCTTAAGTTTATTCTGAGCTGCAGATTTCTCTCTTCTCCTCCAACATTAAATACTTTTCCATTTGCTTTCAAGCTTCCTAGAAATGTGTTAGTATCTCTTACTCAGTGATAAGCTCTCTCCTATTTACCTTTAAAATTGCTTTGTACACTTTAATGGGATCTCGGGGTGGGGGAGGAGATATTAAAGTGTGGGCTCAGTTGGCCATCTTTATTGAGAATTCTCATTGCTTTTAGAATAAAGTCCCAAATGCCTTCTCTTTTCAACGAAAGTTACTTGAAGTAACTCACATGTCAGCCTCATCTCCTGGTGTAATTTTGTATCTTCTATGTTTGAGCTACAGTGGTCTGGTCATAGTTCTCCAAATGGTTTCTTCAAGGTGTCACATCTTTATGCTCTTTCTTCTGCCTGCTGTGTTCTCTCCACCTTCTTTGTTTGCTAAGATCTTGTTCATTCTTCAAAGTTAAGTAATACTACTTCTTGCACAGACTTTCCTCCTCCATTGGAATCACTATACCTTATTCAAGGCCCTCACAACATTTTGCTTTATATTACTCATCATGCCATAAATATTTTTCTGTATCACAAGGTAAACTTTTCAAAAATTATTTTTATAGCTTTATCTTATTCATTTTGTGATGCTATAACAAAATACCCGAGACTGGGTAATTTATACAGAGCAGTAATTTATTTCTTACAGTTCTGGAGGCTGAGAAGTCCAAGATTGAGGAACATGCATCTGGCAAAGGCCTTCTTTCCAAGTCATCCCATGGCTGAAGGCAGTAGGGCAAAAGAGCATGCAGGAGAGAGAGAAGGGAAGGCAGGCAAACTTCCTTGTCAGGAAACCACTCTTGCCATAACTAACCCATTCCCATCTCAGCACTGTTGTATTGGGGATTACGTTCCCAATACGTAAACTCTGGGGACACATTCAAACCATAGCAAGCTACATAGTATGTTATTACATAGTATGTCACCTTGAAATGTAAGGATCATCACATTGTTTCACATCTACATTGTTTCTTATATTTCCCTCTTATAAAAAATGGTGATGAAACTCATATTTTAACATTTCATTTTTATATCTCTGATTTAAAGTGTATAAAAATTTAAAGGTTTTTGATTTATATTTCCAAATTTTCTCCCAGGAAATATGTACCAATTAACATTTTTACTGAATGCTTATTCTATAGCACTTTACTAGTATTGGATCTTATCATTTAAAACATTGTGCCAATTTGAGAAATTTAGCAATATTACCTTGTTTCTTTATGCTGTAACTGTCTCTATTGCCAGATATGTTGAACAATTTTTATGTATTTATTGCTCATGCATATTTTTATTTTGTCACTTGCCTTTTTGTATCTTTTCCCCAATTTTCTTTAGGGGCTCCAACTTGTTGCTTATTGATTTTAAGAGTTTCTTATATATTAAAGACATTAATTCTTTGTACACTTTGTGAATATTTCTTTGTTTTTTTTAATTATCTTTTTATATTTGTTTACAGGTTTTTTTGCCATACAGATGTTTTAATTATAATGCACATATAGTTTTTTTACTTTTGTTGTTTCTATATTTGATATAATGTTTAAAATGTTTTTCCCTATTTTAAGATAAGATAAATATTCACATTGTTTTTGGCTTTTAAAAATATCTTTAACTTTTTATTATTCGGCTTTTCTTTTTCTGCATCAATATAAATGCTTGGAAATCCTATAGTTATTGGTTGTTGTATTATTGCTTATTTAATTGTTTTTGTTTTAAAAGCATTTTAACAATGGATAGACTTATTTCCAATTTTTCTTCTTTGCTTTAGCATCCCACAGAAATATGAAATGCTAAAATTTTTCTTGTACTTGGTCTCTGAAATCAAGACTGCTCACACAAAGCTGTGTGTATGTATTGTGCGTGTGTGTTTGTGCCTTTTTTCCAAGGTTGGCGCTCTTCCCTATGTTGAAGTCCTCTTCTAGGACTCTCTTTCTCCAAACTTCAATAAATAGAGTTTGGATTAGAGAAGGGGAAAAAGGAAACCTGAAAGAGGCCTCTCTTTGGTATAGGTGACACTTGAATCTTGGGTAAAGTGATCATAATGGCAGAAGACAGATATACAGATATTTGCAACAGGCGTGAATTCCGCAATGACTTGAGAGAGATGAGGAATGATACACATATTCTAAATAAAACAAAACTTGTCTTTAAGTTCTCCTATCACTCAGGGTGTGACTAGTTCAACATCACTCATTGTTACTGATTCCTGTACTCCTTCATTGGACCATTCAGGAGCCTCCAGTCTTATTGAAGGAGGACAAGAGAGTGTTTGGTCCTTGCTCTTTGACAGTCCTTTGCCACCATCTCTTCTGCATCTACAAAAGTAATGAGTAAGAGCACTGGCTCTGGAGCTGAAATTAATCATGTGAATCAAGTATGAATTATGGCTCTGCCATTTACTGCCTGTGTGACTGGGGACACATTGATTCATCTCTCAGTGCCTCAGTTTCCTCTCTGTGAAATAAGTAGGCCATAAAGTTGTCAAAATTAAACCAGTGAGACATGCAGAGTGGCATTAGCACACTGTAAAAACACTGCTTGTGTTAGCTGTTGTTGTCATTATTGTTGTTATTATTACCACTGCTGCTGTTGCTACTTTTATTGCATGATGCTCTTGTCCTATTCTGACTTTTTAACATCAGCAGTACGCTGCTTCTCTTGACAAATTTCCATGATACCCCGCCTTGTAACTTCCTTCTTCGTTGCTTGCCTGGCTCTACAGCCTTTAGAAATGTGTTATTCCATTCCCTTTCTTTCCTCCACAAAAGCCACCTCCAGAATCATGTCATGCTTCTTTCTTTCACTGGAAGTATAAAAGACTCAATCCTATGCAATGATCCACCTTAATTTCCCTTAGTGGACATATAGTTTTGAAACAACAGTCTGTTTCTGATTGCATCCCCAGAGAACAACTTGTCTGTAGGGTTAAAGAGAGCCTACACTAGGCCTCTCCTTTCTGAGGAGCCTAGAGTAATGAAGAAAGGGGAACAAACAAGTACTTCAGTTAATATTTCAGTAGTTTATGTTGAACCAAAACTCCAGGAAGAAAGGTAAAAAAACTGAGAGCTGGAGAGTGACAGAATGTGTAAGAACTTGGAAGCCAAAGCAATCTTCACATGGAAGGCAAGATTGTTCATGCAGTACAGAATGGAATTTTTATTTCTTAACATAAACAAAAAATTTGGCTTTGGCGAGGAGTGGTGGCTCACGCCTGTAATCCTAGCACTCTGGGAGGCCAAGGCAGGTGGATCATTTGAGCTCAGGTGTTTGAGACCAGCCTGGGCAAGAGCGAGACCCCATCTCTACTAAAAACTGTAACTTTATGCCCCTTGACCAGCATCTCCCCTTTCTCCCATCCACCACTCTCTGCTTCCCAGTCCCTGGTAACCACCATTTTATTCTCTGCTTCTATAGGTTCCATATTTTTAGGTTCTACATATGAGATCATACTGTGTTTGTCTTTCTGTGCCTGGCTTATTTCATTTAACATAATGTCCTGTCAGTTCATCTATGTTGTTGCAAATGACAGAATTTCCTGTTTTTTCAGGTTGAATAGTATTTCATTGTGTATGTATATCACATTTTTAAAATCCATTCATCTGTTGATGAACACTAGGTTGTTTCCATATCTTGCCTATCATGAATAATGCTGCAGTAAATGTAGGAATGCGTATATCTCTCACACACACTGATTTCAATTCCTTTGTATAAATATCCAGTGGTGGAATTGCTGAATCATATGATAGTTTCATTCATAGTTTTCTTAAGCAATTTCCATCTGTCTTCCATAGTGGTTGAACAGCTTACCAATACTTGTTATCTTTCATCTTTTTTATAATAGCCAATCTAACGAGTGTGGGTGATAGTTCATTTTTATTTCAGTTTGCATTTCTCTGATGATCAGAGATGTTGAGCAATTTTCCACATATCTGTTGGCCATTTGTATGTCTTTTTTTGAGAAATATTTTTCGAGTTTTTTGCCCATCTTTTAATAGGGTTATTTGTTTTCTTGTATTGAGTTGTTTGAGTTCCTTACATATTTTAGATTTTAGCCCCTTATCTATGTATAATTTGCAATATTTCCTTCCAATCTGTGGGTTTTCTCTTCACTCTGTTGTTTCCTTTGCTGTGCAGAACTTTTTCAGTTTGATACAATCCCATTTGTCTATTTTTGCTTCCCTTGCCTGTGTTTCGGGGGTCATATCTAAGAAATCTCTGCCCAGACCAATGTCATGGAGCTTTTGAGAGGAAATGATCGTCATCAGAGATTTATATTCCTAGATATTTTAGGACACATAACCTTCAGAAAAATTATTTCCCTCATACCTTTTCTTAAGAAGCTGTTAGAGAATGTGCACCAACAAAATGTGGGTGTAAACTAGAAAGAGGAAAGCATGAAATCCAGGGAACAGTGCATCTAATCCAGAAGAAAATAAAATTATAAGATCCAAGATGACCCTTGGGGAGCAGGCACAGAGAGAAACTAGTCCTAGCTGGAGCTAGAGCATAACGAATTCTAAAAACGCAATTGCCAAAAATGTAGATGACAAATGCACTGGTGGCTAGGGATCTATGAGATAAACTCAGATATGTACATAGTGCATAAAAAGTTCAGACTTGTTTTGGAGAAAATAACCCCACCAAGAAGGACCTGTATTAGTTAGGAGGCTCAAAAACGCTAATTTAGGAATTATAATATAATTATCTGCTGACTGGCTCTGACATCTGACAGTTAAGGGTGTAAAAAAAAATCTTAGCAGAGAGGACAATCACTTTACAAATGAGTGTAATAAATTTCTTTTCTAACTCCTTTTTGAATATTAGATAGCTAAGGATACCTTATTATAAAACCAAACACAATGGAAAATAAAAGATACTATAAATATAGTTAATAGAAGAAGTAGAGTTTTAATCATATAGTTTAATGATACAATGGTAAACATTGAAGAAATTTAAAAGGTGATGTAACAATAGTGTAAGGATGGTGGAGGTTAGGTAGAAGAACAAAACTGAGGTGAATCTTATATTTCAGAGTAGGAAGACAGTAGACATTGTATAACACTGATGAATATAAAAGTAGTATGAGAATATTTACAAATATTAAAGTGGCCACACTAGAAGAAATAACAACAGAGGTCATTAAAATGGTTGCCTGTTGTGCGTAGGTGTGTGTTGGGGGGCACTGGGGCAGTGGATGGATTTTATTATAAGGGTTTCTATACTGCTAAATTGTAATAATCATGTTCACTATTGATAATCTTGTTCACATTTTTGACAAAATAAATTAAAAGAGAGTCCTTGGAGTAAATTTCCCAATCAAGGAGGGGGCATGTTTATATTTATGTGGCTACAACAACTTTTTTCAAAAACTTTCTATTACAATCACAGCAGGAGCAGGTTTTCCACGGAACTCCTTGAGATATGTCTACCAACTACTAAATTCAGTAGATGTACTTGAAAAAAATCATATAAGGCATATATAAATTGTGACTTAAGGCAGCCACTCTGATTTCACAAACTGAAAATAAAGAGCAAATTTAGAAATCTATGGTCTTATTTCATAAGTATTCCTGCATGTATAACAGCAGCAGAATTATACTTTGTGTTACTACTGATTCCCATGCTACTACTATTGTATGTGTACTGTGGTCACAATGCTGGTATGTAGAGCAGTAATAACACCTGCCCTACAGACTACAGGGTGAAACTTATGATGAGTAGTAGGTAGGAGACATAAATCGGCTATCTATGTAGTTAAATCTGTATTCAAATAAAATTTTCCTACGTTTGAATTTAATTTTGTTGAAAGTTTGTTGAACTGTATTCTGCCCTTTTTATTTATGCAGTGTTATACTGTGGCTAGACCCTGGGACACACTGCCATGAATGTTAAGCAAATGTTTCATCTCCTCTAAAAGGATTTTAATGTTTGTATTATCACATTATCACTGTAGTTATTTCTAGTCACAATTTCTAAGTCATCTAATCTCTAGTTGTTCTTCATTATTTTTCCACAACATTCAGATAAGCCTAAATCCACTTACTTGGTACCTGAATGTGAAAGCAAACAAGAAGTCAGGAAGATTAGAAGTATCACAGTAGGAGTGTTTCACAACTACATTTTTAAGGAAAATTGTCTTCTTTTTTTTTTCCTTTTCATCTATCTTTTTCATTTACTTTCCTATTCCTTTTCTATTGTTAGTAAATTTTTTTATTGGCATATCAATTTGCTGTATTTTAAATTCTTAGGAATATGTTTATCTTTCTTTTTAAAAACTCATATTTATTTATTTTTAAATTGCTAAATAAAATTTGTACATATTTATCAAGTACAACATGATGTTTTGAAATATATATACATTGTGGAATGGCTAAGTGCCCATTGACATATGAATGGATAAAGAAAATGTGGTTTATATACACAATGGAATACAATTCAGCCTTTAAAAAAAAGAAAATTCCATCATTTGCGAGAGCATGGATGAACCTAGAGGACATTATGTTAAGTGAAATAAGCCAGGCACAGAAAGACAAATACCACACTATCTCACTTAGATGTGGAATCTAAAAAAGTTGAACTCATAAAGGTAGAGGGTAGAGTGGTGATTACCAGGGGCTCAGGGGCTGGGGAGATACTGGTCAAAGAATACAAAATTTCAGTGAGTGCGATGTGCACTGTCTAGGGGATGGACACTCCTGAAGCTCTGACTTGGGGGGGGGGGGCAAGGGCAATATACCTAACCTAAACTTTTGTACTCCCACAATATGCTGAAATAATAATAAAAATAAAAAATATAAAAAAAATTTCAGTTACATAGAATAAGTTTAAGAGCTCTATTGTATAACATAGACACTATAATTAATAGCAATATGTTGTATTCTTGAAAATTTCTAAGTGGAGTTTAAATGTTCTCACCACAAAAAATTCACATGCATAGAAAAATTATGTGAGGTAATGTATATGTTAATTAGATGATTTAGCCATTTCTATTCCTTTTTAATTTTTATTTTATTCTTCCTTTAAGACCTTCAGCTTCTTTTCTGTTCTCTAAAGGACTCCCTTACCCATTTTGATTTCTTTTACATTTCCACAAGGAGAAATAATATCATGGTAACTTGAATAGTGACTATCTTAAAATGATCATATCATTTGCCTTTTACTTTATAGAATAATTTCACACAATCTCTTGCTTTTCTCCTCTTCCCTCTCCTTTTAATTTGGGTGTGGGTGAATCTTTGTATAGAACTGTAGGCATCCAGTGTCTTGAATGGCAGGAGTTATGTTGTTTTGCAAAATACTTAGCAAAGCTATTATAAAAGATGACTGTAGAAAGGATGGTTATATTTATAATATACATAATTTAGGTAACCTCATAGAAACTTGGAAGCATTAAAAATGAATATGGCTAATTTTAGATTAATTATGGACCAAGAAGGGGATTTTTCTATTGAAATGTTAATACATTTAATTTCAGAAGTTTGAGACATTTATAACTCTAAAATGATAGCTCTGAAAAATCTGAAGGAAGATATAGGAAACAACTTTAATAAGTTATATTTAATAATTTTGCACATAACTTTATGATTATTCTAGAAAAGGCTAAAATTATGATTCTCAAGAGTAATTTGTATTTACCTAAGTTTTTTTTCCAGTTCTATTTACATTAATCTGCATCAATATATTGCAATAAAGTAGGATCAGACAGCCACTTTGGAGAGAATAACAACCTTTTCTAACATATGTTAGTTGAAATTGCTTTAATTGAGTCCAAATTACATGCCTAAATACAAAATGACAAGTACTTCAGTAGGCCTTGTTCAAGGTCAGTTGCAAAGTATATATTATTATTTTTAAATATTTGGCATTAAAATATGCCCCCCTCCTTCCCACCCAAAGTCATTGTTTGATGGTCCTGCTGTGCTAGGTGAAATAAGTGTGCACAAAAAATCTATTAAATAAGAAACTGACCTCTTGATTCTTCTGATTCACAGACAGCGTTAACAGAAAAATTCACAAGAAAGAAATACCTTCAGATGCCTTAGGACCCACTGTAGACTGCCAAAGGTCATCCTAAAGAGCATAAATCACAATGCCATCTGATATCCCTTTATAACCTGCTAAATAGAAGTGGTTACCTATTTCGGTTGAGCCACAAATTCAGTTCCCTACAGGAATTTGAGATAAATGTCTTTAGTGCTCACTTGTATTTTCCCCAGTCAATTTGTCATTTAGGACTAAGTGAAGAGGAGTAGTTTATGTAGCTGAATGCCTAGACAGGTTTAAAATAAGGCAATGTATGTGATTATTCCTCCATCAATTGTATTACTGTCTGGTCAACAAAGATAATTCTGTGTGACTTGGGACTGTGAATTCAGCCAGCAGATGATAGCTGCACTAACCAATGCCAGCATCGTTCAATAGACCTGTTGTCCAAACCTTTGAAGGGACAGAAACACCTTTCACGCCCAAGGTCTTTGAAATTCAGCAGAGACACTTGGTCAAGGCATAGGTTCCACTGACACTGTTTCAGGAAGAAAGATGTTTTTCTCAAGGACAAGGATGAGGAAAGTTTGTGTGAGGCACAGTAATCTTTCACACAGCTGCTGAAGAGCTTGCAGTCTGGAGGGGCAAGTAAGAGAAACCCTGGCAAGAATCGAGGTCTTTGTTTTGTAACTTTCAAAACAAAATGGCAGTATCTTTCATTAGCTGACAAAGTTAGAGAGTAAACTGCTGCTGCTCCTTTTTCCTCTCTTCATCGGGGTTCAAAATAATTGCAATTTTACAACCATGGTGTGTTGAACTTAGAATTCTCTTGTCTGCAGTCAGGCATCCAGGGCTGTGCTCTGGTGAGGTTATCGTGTTGTATTACTACCTTTACAATTACCTGTATACAGTACAATCTTGGAGATTTCCCTTCAAGATTTTGCAGGTCATGATTTGCAGGTAAAATTTCAACAATGGCTACCCAAGCATCCAATAATCAGATAAAAACTCAGGGACTGCTTGAACTGGTGATCTGGATGCATTGTCAACATAGACACACTGACTGCACTGAATGCACTTCTAGCTCACACGCATTGACCAGTCTAGACACACTGATAGGTCAAACCCACTAGTGATACCAGCATCCAGTCTGACTGTACCCTTCATCCCACTGACCTTCTCAGATAAGTCCTACTGTACTGACCTTGGGGCAGAAGCTGAAGCTGAGACTACTCAGAATTCCCATCAGGACATTTTATTTCTTCCTGTGGTTCTCGAATTGTGGTTCTCATTTAATTACTCCAGGCTCTGAATGCAAAAGCATCCAGGGATCACCTAAAAACAATTCCTGCTTTTCTTCCTGTTTTCTTTTCTTTTATAAAGACTGCTGCTTACAGGACTCTGGTAAGTAGTGATCAGCTTGAGACATGAAAACAAGTCAGAGTATTTACTTGATCTTTTAAAAATCAATTTTGGAGGTTCTATAACGTGAAGTGTCACAAAGATGTCTCCTATTTTAAATGTAATGGTGGCTTAAACTTAAGAATTGTACATTTTGATAGAATCTCCTTCTGTAATTTTTAGTAATGGAAAAGTACATGAAACCACATCAAAATTTTAATCATTGTATTCAAATGTGATATCTTAGAGGAATTATTTTGTCAATTGTGTTTATAATTAAATATCTTAATGTACCATTGATTAATTAATACCAATAATGAGCTCTATTATGGTATAATTTACAATTAATACAGATGGCTCAGGTAAACCAATTTCAATAACAGTTCCTTCACATTTGCATCTCTTCATTCCTTTGTTACAGAAAGAATTATAGATACCTGAGAAATCTTTGTTAGCCTTATCTATGGAACACTGAATACTTTGAATTTAGTTGTAAATTTAACTTGTTTGATAAATTTTAACTTTGACAGTTATGGTTTTATGTGCCTATAAAATGGAAGGTTGTTTTAAAAAGAAAGATGATTTGCTCTATTTGAGAAAGAAAAGACAAAATCTTTTTTAAGGTCTGCTTTTTCTTTTCTTCCTTTTTGAGTGGCAATGAAAAAGAAGTTGCTTAAACAGATGTTGTTCATATTATGCCACCACCATTATTTGCTTGCACTCAGACTCAGGTGTGGGCAGGTATGTATTCTTTGAATGTAGGAGTCAATGTCACCTAGTTGAGTGCTGCTTCTCGTGCAGTACAGAGATAAAATGACTTGTTTTCATTATTGATTTCCTAGACAAGAGCATAAACACATGCCATATATATTCAGTAAGAATTGACCTTCATGAAAAAACCTCTACAAATTAATGCCTGATATAGATGATTTAAATTTAATGATTGGGAGATTTATAGAACACAAAAAATACTAGACCCTGGTTAAATGTAAGAAAGCCACTTATCAACTCTATTATGCTCATTTTTCTTTCTTATCCTAAGAACAAATAATTGGATATATTCTTACTCTAACTTCTTTGCTACAGTAGGATTTCTAGGGCATCTAGCTTTATTTTCACACATAGCAAGATCTCTCTCACAAGGAATGAGACTTGAACATGTCAAAAAGTATTTTCTATGAAGTTTAGTGACAAACACTGTGATAGAAATTCTGTTAACTATAATAAGGACAACAGACACCTTCTAGTTGACAACTCTGATGTATTAATGGGAAAATGAATTGTGATTTGGAATACATTGAGTTAAATCAGCTGTAGATTTGACTTCTGTTTGCTACGTCACTACATATTACTTTCAAACAGTGTAAATTACCAAGAACTACTACTAAAAGTTTAAAAGGATTTAATATCATGCAGTGTCAGAAAAAACATGCTTAATGGCACATTAATTAAGGCTGAATTCAAATTGAATTCTGTGAGAGTCTACAAATGCATCGTGGGAGTTAATCTGTGCAACTGCAGTGAATAAAATAAATTAATGATAAGGCACAGAGAATGCTGTCAAATGTGTTATTCCATCTCACAGGAAAGCAACTGCTTACGAAAAATTTCTCTGCAGGCAAAGTGAAACTCATAACTGACAGCAAAAAAAAGTAGAAAGAAAGACAGTGTCATAAGTTTTATGGAAGCTTTTACCTAGAACACTAAATTAGAGAAGCTTTCCTTCCACATTTTGACCTCAAGGAAACTATTGGATCCCTTTTTTGTGTGTCTGAAGTTCACTAATGGAATGATGCTTAAAAGGATGAAATTTAGACAGTAAGTCCTTTCTTTAGGAGAGATTGCACGTGTGCGTGCACACACAAGCAGAAAACCTCAGGGAGGCACACCTTTAACTGCATAAAGGGCTTTACTGGATGGCCACTCTGAGAGATCCTGGCTGTCAGGACCAGCTTGAAGAACAGTCCCCTCCATGGAGCAAACTCACCTCATTGACCCCAACAGTCCTGAATTCTTTATCTAATTCTGTCAGCTCCTTAAATAATAACTGGCAACTCATCTCTCCTTTCTGCATTCAGAGCCCTGGATTTTAATTTGTTATCCAGTTCTCTTTTCTCCCCTTTCTTTATGTTTTCCCCTTAAAAGCTTCCCTCTCCCCAACCTGATCCTTCAGACTCCTCATTACCATGTTACCTGTAACTCTGGCCAGATGTCTCTACCCTACTCTGTGTGATGATTTAGGATGAGGGTTTCTCAAAGGCGTCTTGTCCTGCTTGGGTGTCTGTAGCTCCCTTGAACAAATTCCTCAGGCTTAGTTTGGAGTTAATCCCAGTTACACAAGGGTGTATCTGGGAATGAGAACCAGCTAATATGAAAATAAATGCTAGTGGGAAAGATGTAAAAATTCATTTGAAAATGTTAGGCAAATGTCAGTTTATATTTTAAGCTAAAATTCAAACATAGCCAATACTTTTTTACAATTTACAGATAAAATTGTATGTATTTACCATGTACAACATGTTTTGAAGTATATATACACTGTGGAATGGCTAAACCTAGCTAATTGACATAGGCATTATCTCACATAGTTATTGTTTTTGTGGTCAAGTATATCCCATCTTGATTTCATCTTAACCACTTACTAAAAGTGAGTGAAATTATTAGTGTGTTAATGGGTTTTTGTGGCAGATGTTTTCCCCTTTCCATGAAATAAACTAGGCTATTAAATCTTCTAGTAAATGATTGTGAGTCACAAAGGTTTAAATATGGAGAATTATAGGTTTTTCCTAGTCTATAGAAACTGCATGGAGATATAGGTATAACAGGCAGTTTAGATAGTCCCTGAATAGGTTCCTTATGAATTAAGACAAAAATGGGACTTTGAGCTTTGAAACGGAAAGAAAGAAGCAAATTGCACATTTACTCATTGTCTCTCACTGGTGGATTCATATGTTTAGCATTTTTTAAAAATAAACAAAAACAAAAAATTTAATTTGTAAAAAATAAAGTATAAGAAAAGGGCTCAACAGAGAGGAAAATGTGTACTCAATCTTAAAGAAATACTTGCCCTTAGTAAGTTAAGTGTTGTATTTTCTCTCCTGTAACAAATGTATGTAGTTTAGGGAGTTTCTCAATATAAATCCACCACATAAAATTTGGAGAATATATTGCAAACTGATTATCCCTGGAATGTATCCCAGGATACTACTGCATGCTAAAGGTTTCCCAGGCAAATTCATTTTGATTTAATCCTAAACCCAATATCAGATACTTTTTAAGGCTATGAATAGAGCCGTTATTTATCAGGGTAGGATTTTCCAGAAGTTATTTATACTACATAAAATATCTTATTCTTAATACCTAAACCTGAACTAAAACTAAACCTTCAGAGTATTCATGACAATTCATGCAAAGTCAGAAATTATGCAAAAAAGTGCACCCCTGAATACTAAAAATGAGAAACAGCGTCCGTGACCAAGTCTCTGCTGACTTAGTGAGACCGTCAGGCTTCAGCAATAAAAAGGTTTCCTTCAAGAAACTCAGTATGCTTAGTAAGCCTCTGTGCCTCACCTCCCTGAGGGAAAGTCTGCCTTCCTAGTCTACTTCTTTCTCTCTGCCCTTCAAATTCTCCACTCCACTTGATTTCTTTCCCTCATTTGCTGAGGAATATGATGATTTTTCTGTCCTGCATTCTTCTTGAACCATGTGTCATTACAGGACCTACTTATATTTTCTCTCTGCCATGATGCCCTGGCCGATCACCCACAATTTCCCTCCCTCAGCTGATTTATTGGTCTACACCACTTATTTCGCCTCTATCATTAATGCCCAATTATTGTTAATTTTATTTGCATTAATTTTTCTCTCCATTCATACAGCACACTTATTGAACTGGGCAGGGACCTTGATTTTTTAAAACTTCCCACCTTCTATTATAGTGCCTTGTATATTATGTATACTGAATAGATATTAGTGTCTTTATTGATTGAAAGAATACATCTAAGGGATTAAAGATACCCTGAATATTTCACACAAACATTCATATTCTTGGAGTCCAGCTTGGGCTCTGCTTAAACTGAGAGGTTAGCTATGTGTTCGAACCCCGTAGGTCTGGACTAGAGCTGCTCAGTGGATGCCCTGCAGACCCCTGCTGGAGCACGGACTGCTTGCTCGTGGTCCCTGCCAAGATATGAAGTCTACATCAGGAAGTAAACAAACTGTAGAGTTCAGCTGACATTTTATTTATTTATTTTTGTCATTTTTTATTAATAGCTTATTGATACATAAAAATTGCACTCATTTAATGTGTTCTTACCAAAAGAAAAAAAAACCCAAACCAAAACCCTAAAATGGACCCCCCACCCAAGAACACAAGGACATTTTTGGAGGCAATGGATATGCTTAGGGCCTTGGTTGTGGTAATGGCAATACGGGTGCATGCTTATGTCCAAACTCATCAAACTGGCACCTTTTTTCTTTTTTTTATAAAAGCAAGACTTTCTTGAAGAAGAAAACACTGACATAGTGAGAAACACTGATAGAATTTCCATGACATAGTGAGAATAACAAACATATTCTAGTTGACAACTGAGATATATTAATATTAATGGAAAAATGAATTGTGATTCATTTGATTCATATTCCTGCCCAAGCTTCTAATCTTGTGTCAGACCTATAACAAGTATTATAGCTCATACCCGTTGCTTTGAGCAGCACTAGCCTTGTGCTCCTCCCCTGCCTGGCAGATTAGAGTGGGAACACATCACGTGTATTTTACATAATGCTATGAAAAACTTTACTTTCTTGAATGTGTAATTTTCTTAAGCTTCAGTTTCTTCATCTATAAAATGGGGCTAATCATGTTTTCTTCACAGAATTGTCATTAGAATGAAAATTTTAATAATGCATGAAAAGTTTTTAGCTCAAGATCTGGTATGTATCAGCACTAAGAGAATGGTGCTTGTGATAACTATTGTAGCTGTACCTATATGCCATATGCCTTTCTAGCAGAATGTAGTAGATAATTATAAAATTTAACACATTTATTTTATGTATGTAATTATAAATATAATTAAAATAAACTATTTAAGTCTACTGAATAAACTTTTGAGAAATCAATGCACAGTTTCTCATGGCAAGATACAGGCTTTGGGAGATATGAGCAGGTTCTATCAAGACTTAAAGGTATCTTAGTAAAGAAGGAGACCCTGCCCCCTGGGACAACATGGATGGACTTGGAACACATTATGAGAAGTGAAATAAGCCAGCCGTAGAAGGACAAATGCTGCGTAATTCCACTTACATGAGGTATGTAAAATAGTCAAACACATAAAAACAGAGAATAGAATGGTGGTTGCCAGGGGCTGGGGTGGAGGGGACAATTGTGTCTCCATTGTTAACATAGTTAATAACACTGTATTGTGCACTTAAAAATTTGTTCACAGGATAGATCTCATGTTAAGTGTTCTTAACACACTTTTTTTAAAAAGGTGCATATAACTTTATAGGCAATTTTATGCAGTACTTTAAGTTCAAAATCGGTGAAACTGTATTATGCATTGTAGAAATTCTAAGGTTAATTTTAAAATGATTAATAAGATAAACATATGTCCAATATTCCTGTGTCTGAGATTGCTGGTGATCATTGTGTCTCAGACATTTGCTGTATACAGACCAAACATACTATTTATAAAGCAGACATTGTGTAAAGCCTCTCAGTGTGACCAGACTGGTTATTATATAGGAAGTTGATATTCATTCATCAAATATTTATTGAGCACCTGTTCTGTGCCTGGCACTGTTCTAGGACATGGGAATGCAGCAATGAATAAAAGAGCCCAAATTCCTGCCCTCATGGAGCTACAGTCTTATCATTTTTGTATCTGCAATGGTTTATTGTGACCACAACAGTCCTTCTGCTCAGACTCAGTGGCACCTCTGGGCCTCCATGTGTCCGGAAGGTTTAGTCTGGATAGGTGAGGTTTGGGCCATGCCTTTGCACTGCTACAGGACTTGATTCTAGGCCTGGATGAAGGGTCCTCTTTGGCTGAGGAACTGTGGCCTGCAGTGGTCACTGAAGGAGTGAGGCTCAGGCTTTGCCAGGCTCTCTCGGGCTCTGGCTCCTCGCCTGCCTAGGTTCAGCTGCTCAGCCCGACCCAGAACAGCCCCTCATAGTTGTGCCATCATTGAGAAGCCTCTGGCCGCTGCGGCACCCATGTCTGCCTTTGTCCTTCAGTTTCCTTTTCTATTCATTCATAGAAAAACAGTGTGATGGGCAATTTATGTGTCAGCTTGATTGGCCTAAGGGATTCCCAGGTAGCTCATAAACGTTATTTTGGGGTCTATCTGCAAGGGAGTTCTGGAAGAGAATAGCATTGGAACTGGTAGACTGAGTAACGATCTGTCCTCACCAATGTGAATGAGAATCAGCAGCCATTGAGGAATGGAATAGAGCAAAAAGGGGGAGAAAGGGCAGATTTGTTCTTGCTGCTTGAGTTGGGACATTCATCTTCCCCTGACCTCAGACATCAGACTTCCTGGTTCCTGGGCCTTTGGACGTGGACCAGGACTTACACCATTGGCCCCAGTTCTTGGGCTTTTGAGTTTGAACTAGAACTACACCACCAGCTTTCCTGGGCCTCCAGCTTGCAGACAGGTCTTGGAACTTCTCAGTTTCCATATTTGTGTAAGTCAGTGTCTCTTAAAAATTTTCTTTCTATATATCTCTGTATATCCCATGGTTCTGTTTCTCTGGAAAACCTTGACCAATTTGAACAGAATGCCATGTGATTTAGGCATTACTTAAAGTGATTTGTTTATGCATTGGAGCAATAACAGCAGGCCAGAAACTTGCAAGTCAAATTTTTTTTTCCTAATAAAATTAAAAAAAAATCCTTCCTGTGAGCATTTCTAGACCACACTGTCCCTCTTAAATGTATACAATATACTCGTGGATATAAATTAAGTACTTTAGGTGCTGTTTAATTTCATGCAGCCATAATTAGCTATTTATGATTACCATTATGTGCACTGGCTCCTGACCAGTATAGAAATCTTGCTTGGCTCCACAGAGCAGTGGTTTGACTATGTATTGAGCCCATCATTTAGACAAAACTAATTATTATGTAAAAGGAAAGATTACTTTCTTTGCTAAAAACAGAATTTCTTTTTTAACCCAATGAAATCTCTTGAATTTTAAAATTTATTTATATGAAATCCTCTATGAAATGAAATCTGGAGAGATATATGTATATATATTATCTCCATTTTTACAATTTAGAAAATTGTTATATGTGCACATACATATGATATTTATTCCTCCTTGCATATTACAGAGTCTGGAACTATTAAAAACTTTATTTTACAAGTCAACTGTAAATCAAATGCTAGGATTTAAGAAACTTTTAATCAAATGTTAGGATGCAAGAAACTTTTAATTTCTATTTTTTTTAATACTTAAAACACACTGTTTTGAAGAAATGTAAAAAAAAATTTTGAAATTATTTTCTATATTTTTGCTTTTTGAACTGAAAGATTTTGAACTGTAGATTCCATCTTTGCTAGTTTCCTTTTCTATCATTATTGAAACATATGCCATGTCTTCAGAATTTAAGTCTCCTCAAAGAAGATGTACAAGTATCTGTGGCTTGTATCAAAAAGCATGAAAAAATTAGTATTAATGTCGACATCTTTGGTGACAATTCATGGAAACAAAATAAGTAGAATGTTGTCAGATAGAACATTAACGTAATAATAAATAATCTAATAATTTAATTTCAGAATTATGTAATGCTTGATTAAATGTCATAAGCAAGATAGCAGAGAGATAACAAAAAGAATGAAGTATCTGTTTTTTCATTGGCAATTACATAAAATCAAAATCAATGAGGTCTTAAATAAGGAGGTGAAGGAAACAGGCTGATTAGAATTTTAAGATATCTATTGGACCTTCTTCTACCTGCACACTTCTAAGAGCTCAGATCCACTAAATTTTAATGTTTCGTTACTACTAAACAAAAACATAAAGGAAATAGGAAGTTATTTATAGTTCCTACTAAGGACTCTTTGACACCTAAAACTAGAGTCTAAGCTCAAATGCCAGCCCCTGGCTGGAGCCTTAGGTCACTTCATGCATTTGAGAATTTCTGCACAGGTGTGTGTTCTAGCATCACTATAGAAACGTATGGCACTCAAGGAAACCATGACATGCATGAAGACAGTTGCTTTATGGTGTGTTCAAGCATAAACAGGGGCAGAATGAGTCAGCACTGGATGATGAGTGACTGAAGGCCATTTGGAGGATAGAGTGAGAATGTGAATCATCTGTGGGTGTCTTGGAAAAGGCAAAACACATTATATGAGCTTCTAATTTTGAGACCTGGGATTTTACCATTGCAGGTGTTGGTATCTTTTAGCATTCACAGTGGACCAACGCAAATCAGGATTCATTTTAGTCATCAGTTTTAAGTCCTGAGATTTGTTCTCCAGAACACAGGATTTATACTCTTTCACTGGGTCCTAGGTCCCTTCTTCTTTCCGCTTCTGGAAAGTGCAGAGGAAAATCTGAAAATTGTTGGAGCACTGCTAGCAATATAGCAACAAATACGGGAGATCAACAATCCCTAAACATAATGCTACAACATACTGGTCTAGCCAGATCGGTTGTAGAGTGTATCACAAAATAATGATACAGGTAAGTGTCATAGCAATTACTTACCTATATTTAAATAATTACCATGGTAATTACATTAATATGACACCTCTATTAGTACTAGAGCTAAGTGTCATAGTAATCCCACTTATGGGTGCAAATAAGGGTATTATTATTTATATTTCATGGTTTGTGACCCATCTGCTCCTCCCACCCCCAAGTTCAACTGCAGACATTTACCTCCACATCACAGCCACCGCTAGCCACATTTTCCCTGTTGTTCCTGGCATCTCTGGAGTAACTCACATATGTTCCAAACCAGTAACCTCCTACACTCCTCTCATGAACACTCCTCCCTCTGCCTGAAGAACTTTCCCCCACGCTCCCACTGCCCAGGTGCTGAATAAGGTGCTATCCTATTGTCTTCCCTCTGTCCCTGGAGCTGTCTTGCATTTGATTCTGAATTAGGAGAGCGCCTTCCCACAAGCGGGTGTTCAGCTTGGTCCCCAAGTTCCAGAGCTGCAGGGCTCAGGCCCCAGGTCTCCTGTGGACCCCCTTAGCTTCTGCTTTCTGCCATCTCTTGGGCATCAGACCTGGTGGGGACCAGGACACCCCACTGTCCTCTCCAAGGGCCTGGCTTCCCCATCTATTACCTGCAATATATATAATAATGACAGATTTTACCCAGAGACCCTCTTACCTCGTGCTAATCAAATGAAACCAAGTTGGGCCTGGATTATGTCCAACCGTCAGTCTAGCATAGTAAGGTGATGCTGCTGAGCTTATACCAAGATGTAAAAATCCATAGAGCCATTTGGGCAAGTAAACTTTCAGGTGGTTGGGGATTAGGCAAGTGTGGAATGAGTGAGGAAAGAAGAATGACAAAACATGGGACAAGAAAATTAATTATTTTGGATCCAAACCATTTAGGCCCTTGAATATCACACTGTTTGAATATTATTTGTAGATAAATGAAATTATTAAAATTACAGGAGAGTAACATGGTTAGTTTTTACTTTTATTTTTAAAAGATGTTCTTGGCAGCAATGCAAGATAGATTAACCTGGGTTCATGCAGTGAAACTAACGCAAAGACTAATACAATATTCAGAGTAAGAAATGATGACAACCTGATAAAAGACACACATCTGTGTTAATAAGAATGCTAATATTTATTGTTTACTACACGGCAGGTACCAAACTGAAACCTAGAGAGGAAAAAAAAGTTATTAAAAGCATGAACACGTCAGTCAGAGTGTCTAGGTTTGAATCCTGATGAATATTTACTATCCGTGTGACCTTGGATGAATGATTAAATCTCTCTGTTTCTCAATTTTTTCATCTATAAAATGGGAGCAATAGAAGGACTTCTCTGATAGGTTGTTGTGATAATTAAATGAGTTGATATATGTAAAGTACTTAGAATAGTGCCTGGCTATAGACTTATTCCTATTCTTGTTCTTATTATCATTATTTTCCAAGATATCATATAGCTAAAAAAAAATGGAGCTAGAATTTAAATTTTGATTGTCTGACCTCAAAGTCCACACTCTTAACTGCTCTGAGAATACTAGAGAAGAACATATTGGAGTGAGAATTAGAGAGATAACACAAATAGAATATAAAGAATAAGGGAGAGAAAAATGTCCAGAATGACTTTGGAGGTTTCTTATTTGGGTACCTATCAAGGAGAGAGGGGAAAATAGAAAATTAAGAGAAGAAACCTTCTTAAAGAAGGAAGTGATTGATAATGGCCATATGCAGTGGCACATGGCAAGCTCAATTAGTGCAAACAAGTGATTGGATTTCCAAAAGGGATACATGAAAGAATAAATCCATATTCTTGATCAAAGGATTATACTCAACTCAGAAGTTAAAATTTCTTGGCAGAATGTAGCATTGGTCAGGTAGGGAGGGAATTCTTACCTAGCAAATGGAATGAAACATTGTGATCCCAATGATAAATAGCAGAGGTCGTTAACTGCTATTCTCTTTGCTTTTGGAGGGATATACTTATATTAAACTGTGAATTTTAATTTTGTGATTACAAATTTCCTTTCTAGAAGCCCAATATTTTTGCATGCTTGTCATATTTCCATATGATTAAGTGGACCTGAGAAAAATATTGACCAAGATGAATTTGATGGATTTGTTTATAAGATTTTTTCAAATGAGCTTTAAAATCAATAGTATACTGATGCAAAACTAGAGTTTCATTCTCTCTCTGTTAAAATAAATTTTTCTTTGAATATTTGTCTTCTCTTTGATTATTGGTCAATGAAAAGTTGTAAAAGATTTTTCTTTATCTTTTGAATAATTCACCTATAAGGCACAGATTCTGTGTTTCATCAGGATAATTTCCTTTGCTTTATGTTGAAATTACTCTGTTCTTGATTATCCAGGAGTTCCAAGATTTATCGCTTTTGAAAGGGCTAAGCATTTATACAATCACATCACTGCCTATCTTTACTTTTGAAACCTTTTATCATAATTTTGATTAAATAGGTAGTCCTCAGTGACTCATGATCCTTTTAAAGCAAGTGTTCAAACCTCCTGACAATTTTTGTCTTATCTAAATAAAATTCTAAATAAAATCTTCTTGATCTTTAATGGACTTTGAGGGCTCCCGGAAAATCACAAAGGCTCTTTCATCTTGTAAAAAGACAGGTGCAAAAATAATTTGATTTATTTGATATGTTGAGTTGCATGAGAAACATTGTCAAATAAGAAATGCTTAACCTTTCCAAAGTTAAATTTGTATGGATAAAACATTATTAATATAAATGTATGAGGTTACTAGAAATTTGTCAATGTCTCGCTGTACTTATGTCTTGTTGCCACTTTGCTTGAAATTAAACAACACTATAGTGTTATGTCATAATTCCAGCAAAGCCATTACATGTAGCCAAAATGTTTGTACACCCATAATATTCTGAAATAAAAAAATGAAAATAAAATAAAATCATATATTCTAAAAAAAATTAGGAAAAAGAGAGGCTGCAAGCTCTTGTTATTTCCATTTAACATTGTAATGGAGGTTCTTACCAGGATTATTTGGCAAGGAAATGAAATAAAAGGCATGCAAATTAAAAAAAAAATTGTAAAAACAGCTAAATACAAAAAAAGTAATTTCCTTGCTAATTGAATTTTTTAAAATAAATTCCTCATCAGATCTTTAACCAAGACCACTTCAAGTCTTTCATCATCCACAGATAGTTTTTTGTTACTCTAAAAGGTCACTAAAAATACTTGCAATAAGCTAGACCCCAGAATGCTTTATTTTCAAAAAAAGAGAATGTTTACGCGATCTGTGGAAAGCACTATAGCAGATACGTTGAGATACAAGTGTCTGATGGCATTATTTAAATAATTTTGAGACTGTGTCCTTGGACTGAATCAGAATTTCTATAAATCTAGTGGAGAAACTGATGGGTTCATGAGACAGCTAACCCATGATGAGGCAGAAAAGAATTAATTTCATAGGACAAAATGAACTAATGAAGGATGATTATCGGTCTTGTTTGGAGTGTTGGTCATGTTTTTAATATTCTATTTTATGGGCATAAGGAATTCTTTCTCTTTTCTCTTAAGCTATCTATAAATTATAGCAACTTAATATATTATACTTTTGTAAACAGAAATTAAACATTTTTTACTCCCTGCCTAATCCATCCAGAATTCAAAAACTCTTAATGAATATTCTTATTTTCATGACATAGGTTCATCTGCATAGGTTCAATAAGAATCTGTTCTCTTTGTAACATGATATAATTGGAAACATATATATAACCAAGGCTTCAACTGGAATTTCATATTTGAGAATGATGCATAGACTCAGATCTGACCAGACAGTTTTAAGAAAATCATGTTGACTTTGCGGAGCTGGTGTTTACAAATCCCACTTGGAAAAATTGGCCTGGTACCTGGCTTACAGAGTTCCCACCCTTACAGATGAGTAACGGGGGTCACTTTCTGGCAGACTCAAGAATCTTGGGATATTTGGGTGACCTAAGAAAGAGTGTTCACCTAAATCTATAGGTACTGCAGTGAAATCCTGTGATGAACAATTGGATTGGCTTCCTAGCCAACAGGCTTTTAAAACTCCAGTTTTAGATTATTTCTGAAAACTTCCAGCAAGTTTCGTGGTCAATTACCATTCCTGCTTCACCTATATAAATAAATAAGCCAAATTTAATGAGAACAGAATTATTTTGTGATTGAGAATAATCTTAGTTTGATTATCTTTGATCAAAAGAAGGCAGACTGCAGAAAGAAATTTTGTATTTTAATAAAAAAATTATACCTTTGTGGGTTATTACATTGTTTTATTTATTGTCTTTGAGCTATTTTTCACCTATTTGTACACTGCATAGATTTGTTACTCACCTATATGTTACACTCCGTCCTATCATCTTGCACACTTGCCAAACCCTTTCAAATTTTAAATTTTTGAAGTTTCCTTCACTATCTGGTTATAAGTCTTCAAAGTAACAATTTTTCTCACACCCTCCTGACTTGACATCACTGAGAACTAAAACCTGACTGTGCAGATTCTTCTTGGGACTCTAGGTTGTTTCATGACTGGCCTTTTCCACCAGGCTCTGAAGAAGCCGCTGAGTGGAAGCTGGATGACTCGAAGTTGATGTCGCAGAAGATCATGTATGGGCAAACTTTGTGCCTGGAGCTGCTGCTTTGTGGGCCACCTAGGAAACTTTTTGGAACTCCTGCATCCTCCATACTCTGTTACTGGAAATAACCATGCCTGTGGGCAATCCTTCTGAAACCTCTCTGATTCCATGTCATCATCAAAAAACGTTCAGCCTGCAAAGTAGGAAATCTATTGGATTGCCACTGCCATCTTCACTCCACCATTGAAATATACTTCAAGCTCAATGTCTAGGGCACCTGGCTGCCCTCTGGTCTCAGAAACTATGCTGAAAGTCTGCTCCAGCCATCAATCTTTTCTTTTCTTTTTTTTTTTTTTGTCAATTTCTATAGGAACTCCCCACACTAAATGACTGATTGCTTGCACTATCCAGCGAATATTTTCTAATGCCAAGTCTCAGCTGATGGGTCAACTAGTCCTTCAACAATAGAAACCTGCTAAAATAAACTATATGGACTAATTTCCCTAAGTTATTTAATGGACAACTTGGTTTACCTTGAACAAAAGGGGGAATTAACCAAGACAGCCTTAACATTTCCCTTAGCTTGACTCAACTTTAGGCTGGGTTCTCTCTGTCTTGAGGTCCCTGATCTTTTTCCTTAGAGCATTTACTTTAGAAAACTTGTAATTGTAAAATAGTTTTCTATGCACCTTTCTGAGATGTACATCTTTTTTTTTTTTTTTTTTTTTTTAAGCTTCTTGTCAGTTTTATAACCCAGAACTGTCTTTCTCAAAAGCCTGGGAGCAATCTCTTTGACATGCTATCATCAATGAAAATAGAGCTCCTCATCTAGTTTCTGTATGGTAGGAGCCTAACTTAAGTGGGTGCCTTAATCCAAGTTGGAACACTTCTTCCTGTCACAAAGATAGGAGAAAGTTTATTTTTCCTTTGTGTAAAGCCAGTTAGCAAACACAGATGGCCTGTGTTCTCTGCTCACCCCAGCATTTAAAAACACTCCTCTTTGTTTCAGTGGAGTTGAATTCAGACTGTATTCTAGTCTCCCTCCCCTATTGGTGGTACACTTAAAGTGTTCCCTGTTTGTTTGACGTTGTCAATTTTTGCTTTGACAATATAAAAGCCACAAAAACCTTTCAATTGACCTCATGTATCCTCAGATATCATATTAAATATATAAATTATTTTGGATCCACAAATTTAGAGTTTAAAATTAAGCACTCTATGAGCAATAAACCTCTTTAACCCAGATTAAAAATAAGTCTCACAATACAAGTAAATACTTTAAAATTTACGTGGGGCTTCATATTACCAAATGGATTGTTGTTCTTTTTCAATCCAAGCAGGATTCTTAGCAATTTGGCCAAAAATAATAATGGTTTATTTGTATTCCTTTATCCCCCTGATGTGATGAAGTTAGGATTCCTAAAAAAACCCTGAATGCTGCTTTCTCCTATAAACATTAGCACCTGCCTAAGTTCCTGAAAGTCTTATTAAAGCTAGAGCTGGGATCACAGACCTGGACTCCTGCCTTGGCTAGCTGCAAAGGCATACGCATGAGCCCTAAGGTTTCCTTGTACTCTTTATTTTAATGCTTAACCTGGAGGCAAACTCATGAAGTCTGTTTCATGGTTTAGCATCAACTATATATATATGGAAGAGGGCAGGTGGAATGATGCAAGAGAGAGCAGCAGGAAGACATATACCCTGGAGAAGAGCATGTTTGCATCAGCTCAGTTCAATTGATAGTTCTTGTCCACTTTCCAATAATAGTTTTATGCCCCCTTCCCTGAACGCCTATAGGCATAATTTCTTTTCCTTAGTGGTAAAGCTTCGGCTGTATAGAATGTGTCATGAATAAAACTTGAACAATTTTCCATGAGAAATTTCTTCTGACTTCCATAATAATAACATTCATTTGCTGTTTTTAGTGTTTTCTGCTGTTCTTCAGTGTTTAATTTTCTACTCTAACTCAAAACCTCTTATTTATTTTTTTTTTACTTGTTCTTGGCCATCTCCTGAGTGTAAGATTTTCCACTTTTCTTTAGTTACATTAATTGAATCCTGAAATTCAAAATGCATTTTTCTTAAATGTTATCTAGTGTAAATGTAAATTTAGTATTCCCACAGGTTTTAAAAGGAAAGATCACACGTTCAATGCTTTATACATGAATTTCAGCATAAGCAGACTCTAAAAGTAATTCTAATAAGACAGAAAGTTAGCCACAGTGTTTCATTCCCCTGAGGCTGGAAGTCTTCACAGAATTCAACAATTGCAGTAAGAGAATCCTGAGAGCTCTGGTTTTGTTTTCTTTGTGGTTTTATTTCTTAAACTGTGCAGACTATGTAAGCAATTATTCGTTGCTTCATTGCAGCCATTTCTTTCTTTCTTCTTCTTTTTTTTTTCTTTCAGCTTATCATGGGGGTACAAAAGTTCAGGTTATATATATTGCCCATGTCCTACCCATCCCCCCGAGTCAGAGCTTCAAGCGTGTCCATTCCTCAGACAGTGCACATCACACTCATCATGTAGGTATGCACCCATCGCCTCCCCCCACCCTCCACCCCCTACCCCTGTCCGAAACCCAATTGGTGTTATTCCCAAATGTGCACTTAGATGATGATCAGGGAAACCAATTTGCTGGTGAGTACATGTGGTGCTTGTTTTTCCATTCTTGGGATGCTTCACTTAATAGAATGGGTTCCAACTCTCTCCAGGAGAACAAAAGGGATTCTATATCACCGTTTTTTCTTATAGCTGAGTAATACTCCATGGTATACCTATACCACATTTTATTAATCCCCTCATGAATTGATGGGCATTTGGGTCGTTTCCACATCTTTGCAATTGTGAATTGTGTTGCTATAAACATTCGGGTACAGGTGTCTTTTTCATAGAATGACTTTTGTTCTTTTGGGTAGATGCCCAATAATGGGATTGCTGGATCGAATAGTAGGTCTACTTGAATCTGTTTAAGGTATCTCCATAATGCTTTCCACAGGGGTTGCACTAGTTTGCAGTCCCACCAGCAGTGTATGAGTGTTCCTGTCTCTCCGCATCCACGCCAACATGTATTGTTTTGGGACTTTTTGATAAAGGCCATTCTCACTGGAGTTAAGTGATATCTCTTTGTGGTTTTGATTTGCACTTCCCTGATGATTCAAGATGTTAAGCATTTTTTCATTTCTTTCTTTATTACCAATTGACCTATCCAATAATTTCATTAGTCACTGTACTTTAATGACTATTTATGGCTTATAAACTAAAAAGTAAAATTACATTTATCCACCTTGATATAATGGATCTGCTTTGAGAAATCCATAAAGGAAAAAGAAAAACTAAATAATTTTTCATTGATGAACATACTGTGTTTTTATAAAATTATTTGTTTGTTAGGTAAATCTCACCTTATCTTCCTTATTTTCATGTAACATCCATTTATACCCTGAAGTGATAGTATTCTAAAGAACACACTTCTGGAAATATTGAATTAGATAGACTCAGCCAAAAAATGAAATGGCTTCAGGTACCTTTTTTCATTAGGATTGTTTTGTTCAAAATATACAATTTAAGTTCAAAATTATATACCACATGACAGTATTACAGCAGAAGTAATAAAGAAAAAGAAATACACACTGCATTTATCCTTATACTATGGTTGAATTTATTGGATCCAAAATCGGATCTTCAGCTTTGCATGTTCAGTGGTTTGATTTTATCAGTTGTGGTCATGTGCTGTAAAAATGAGTCATGTGACCAAATTCATGAGATTTACTTCAATTTACTAAATGACTTATTTATTCATAATTGATGATACATCTTTCTAGTTAACAGAAGTATCTTATATAATGTAAGATTTTCCAAAACATTTATTTTATCTGTGATAAAAGAATTTCTTTGTTGAAGGTCCTGTCAGCAATTTTATTTCATTAACTGCATTGTGATTTTTCCAAGAGGAAAATAGAGTCTATAACTTGAGAGACTGAATATCAAAATGGACAATGGCCAGATCATATATGAAAATGGAATTCAGACACACAACCTCTACAGCAACCAGCCTGGAAAGGCAAACCATAACCTCTATAGTAATAGACCTGATACTCTTATGGATAAAAGAGGAAAAAGATGAAACTATAGGAGGATTTTGTGGATAGTCTAGAAAATACCTTCTGACAACATTTGAGAGTTAAATAAGGTACCGCTGTAATAGCAGACCTTTATTCTCACTTTGTCAATGGAATTAAACCTGAAATCAGAGAACTAATTAGAAAACAGAAATTAGAATGGAACATAACCTTTTATATGAATTACAAACCTGCAAGAACATTTTTAAATGTCTGTAGAACACAAATACAAGAAAGACCCTTAAATACATTTATGGTCCTACAGGGTAAAATAGTAGGTGGCTCACTTCCTAACAGACCACCTATTAACAAGGACACTTGTAGATATTATAAATAAAATGAACTCCAGATTAAAAGATTGATCCATTCATAAAAGAAACCCAAGACAAAGAAAAATCCCTCAAATCAGATCAGTGAGGGTGCTCTGAGAATAGAAAAAGCACTTAAACGTTCAAGGTGAATTAACTATAAATGTAGATGATCAATTTCATCAATTTCTGGTGGATACTTGCACTACTCTTTCTACATCAAATCCCGCCAACATTGCTCAATTTCTTCCTTGAAGTAAACATACCTCACAGGTATTATGTATTTCGAGTAACCCACAGACTTTCCCTTTTTCTTAGTCCTTAACTGTAACCCTTGAGTCCTTGACCAAAGTACATTTTCCTGCTGTGACGCCACTCCTGGAAATCTAATAGGGATGGACTTACTTTGCAAATGGAACTGTAACATTAAATGTACACTAAAGGGATTTTTCTTTTGGTTTCAAAGGATGCTTCTATTCATAATCAAGTATGCCTGCTCTGGATATACCTTTGACTTCTCCATTGTATTTGGTCCCTGGTTGTCTATCCATAATGGCTCTATTTATCTTTTTTTTTTCCTCTTTATGATAATTGTTAGGTCAAAACAAACACATTCTAATATCATTCTTAGATTACTGCAAATAGTAGCTACTGTTCTCAGCCTTAGAGACTGCTGTATATGCCTTCTGTCCCCAGACCCCCATGATAAAAACCTCTGTGTGATTCTGGTCTCATCAAACAAGACCATATGGAATTATAGCCAGTGACGTTTGCACTTGCACCTACACAGATAAATAACCTTGAACTTAATGTGTGACATTGATAATTCCCTTTTCTTTCAGAAAAGAACTAATTATTACAATAGATGAACCAGAGTAATTTAAATTTGAATTCAACAACCTTCGTTGGTTGATGGGCCAAAAATTTCCCACCTAAAAGTGACTAATACAGATGCAAATATGTAACCAAACTAATGTAAGGCCTTGATGCTGATCTCTTGCCATGAATAACTCCTTTCTTCTTGTGCTGGCAGTAACTCCTTACTGGTTACTACTTCCTTTATGCCAGAAGGTCTGGTCTGTTTCTCTTGGACTCACATCCAGTGCAATTTAGGAATACTATTCTGAAACCTAACTCTATAGATTACCAAGGCTGGAATTTCCCACTTAGAGATGACCTCCAAAATGAGGCTAGCCTTGATTATTTAGATACTTTATCTGGAAGGATTACTGATCAGTCTTTATAAAAACAATCAGAGCAGTGTTCCCAAGGTTGGAATCTTACAAATAGAAAAGACTGAAAGAAACTTATCACTAATTCTGGCAGAAGTTAATAATAATACCACCCCTTCCTTAAATGAACTACAGAGCATTCTCAACTTGTTGGCATGAGTAGCTCTAGATATCACATTGGCTAGTCATAGCCATGGCATCTGTGTCATTGCTAATATTTCTTGCTGTACTTGGATCAAGGAAACAGATGAGATATAGTAGGCTATTCCTCACCCTAAGGAAAAAGCTACTTGGCTTTCTAAGGCTGATTTATTTTTTAGGCATAGGTTGGACAATTGGGCTCACTAGATCCAAAGTGTTTTGCAAGGATTATTAATTGTTCTTATTTTTGTCATAGTTTTGTCTTGTTTATGTCTATCCTGAGTCATAAATGCTTCTGTGCGGCCAGTCTCTCATCAGATGATCTCCATGATGATATAACAACAAAAGGGCCAAGAAGCTCTCACAATTCAGCTGACTATGGAGGCAACTGGCTAACCTCCGAGTGATATTTTAGCAGCTAACTTGATTAGACTCAGACTGCAAACAATTTTTTATCTATAGTGGGTGCCAGCTCACATCTCACTTCAGCTCTTCTTAGCTGAGTTGCTCATAATCTACCCTGTGTATTCAAGGGTCAACTAGTTAGGCAGAGTTTCTACAAGGTGCTTGGGTTACCTTCTCAGGAGCTCTCCTTAGTGGAATTCCCCTCTCACTTTATGTAGGCTGTGGTTGCTCTAGATGCTATCCTCTCAATGTTCATGGCAGAAAATGTTTTTCCTATCAGAGTTTTAGCAGTTCTATGGCCTATCGGGCCTGTGCCCTGCCCTCAACCTAGAAATGTACTGAATTCCAGCCCTTTCTTCCAGGATTCAACCCTTTCAAAAATCTGCCAGCTTTTTTTTCACTCTCCAGAAGCTTCAGGTAGTTGCTTTATATTTTCCTTTTTTTCCCCAGAGTTTATTGCTATTATCTTTGAGAGTCAGTCTGTTAGGAGCTTACTTTGCTATACCAAAGGAAGAAAATCCTGGAATAGATATGTATCATGTGGATTGAGGAAGTCTAGATTTATTATTTTTCTATAGGGTTGTCAGTTAGATATCTTAAATGTGGAGAAAAGATCATTCTTTCCTCACTGCATTGGAATGACACTACATGTAGAATGGCTCTGTGTGTGTGTCTGAATTTTGGTTCTTTATTCAATTACTTATTCTGTTCCATGGGTCTATTTGTCAACCCTTGTTTAATACCACACTGTCATCATCTTTGCAAGAATCTTGATATTTGAAAGTTTTGACATCTCAAGCTTTATAATTCTTACCTAGGGTTATCCTTGCTATTTTTTTCCCTTTTCATTTCCATATAAGTTTTAGAATGAGCTGGTCACCTTCTAAAAAGAAATTTCTACTTTGAGTTTGATTGGGATTATGTTGGATATATAAATTGATTATGGGATTATTGGCATCTTTTCATTATTCTCTCAGTTCATGGTATTCATCTAAGACTTCTGAAGTTTTTTTTTTTTTAACTACACAATTTCTGTCTCCAAATGTTGATTTTATTTTCCTTTTTGTTGACTGATTTTTGTATCTATCTCCCATTGATAGTTTAAAAAGCTGATGAAAAGTTCTCAACAAATGGATTAAATTGTTGACTTTAACCTATTCTGGTAGAGTAATCAGGTAGGTTTTTTGAAGAACTCTAATATCCAGTATCTTTAGATATTTTCTTTTGGCTGATCACTTTTCTTAAATATATTCTCTTTGAAGGGTTAAATTCTGTCTGTCAGAGTTCTGGGAAGTAAGTAAGAGAAAGAAGTTGGGGATCTCAGTATACAATCTGCATAAGGTCATTTAACCCACCTTTTTTTGGCTACTGTACCAATGGCCTTAGCTTTTCCTTGCATTCTCCAGGCTAGATACCTTGTTATTTTATTCTTTTCAGTCCTGAACTGTTATTGTTAGGGTAGAATCAGTTGCTCAGAAACATACGATAGTGAGGGGGTTTAGAAAAATCCTTTCATATAATTTTCATTATGTTGGTGTTATTTAGCATTCCCGTTGTCCTTCATTCCAGGAGCATTTGGTACTGCCAGTTTCCAAGACTTTGAACACCTGCAGTAAAAATTAGGTTGCTCTCAGTTTTCACCCTTACTGGCTTAGTGTTCAGCTCTGTGCTTTGCTAAGTTGCTCAACATTTATCCACCTCCTTTCCAGATTCCAAAAGTTTGTGTTATGTTGAATCTTTTTCTGTTCTCACTGTCTTATGGGTTATCTTTTTAAATCTCTTTTTAAAATCCCTTACTATAGCTTTAGTTGCATTTGGGAAGGAGTAAAATATGCTGCTTTTGTTTAACCGGCCATCTTAATTTGGAATGTGATATGTCCATTATCAGGGATGTTCCTCAGACTCCTTACTGAGGATGTATTTGTTAAAAATACCATAGTTATCCCACCATTATGCTTACAAATAGACATTTAAGTTGGCTCTGTTCTAAAAAATGTGTTACACAACCATCCATCTTATAATGATTCTTACGCTACATTGAAAAGGAAAATTTCTGATCTTTTTCTAAAATTTTAGCTATATAATGATTAGATTATATTTCCCTCAGCTCTGTCTACACACACACACACCCTACCATATGGATTGCATTTTTTGGTTTTAATTTATGATATTAGAATTGTTCAGGACTACATAAAATCCATTTCAGAAGTCACCTAAGTTTCAACAGTACTACAAACAGCATTATTTTTAAAGTAAACAAGCAACTGATCAAATTCTTGTGGGAACCTGCAGCCTCAAGGTTACATGTGGCCCTCCAGATTCCCAAGTGCAGAAGGATTTGTTCTGCAAAGTTTGGATTTAGTCAAAAGGCTGTACTCAAGGATCCAGAAGGCCACATGTGGCCCAAAAGCTGCATTTGCCCCCATCCCTTAAGAATTTGATCAATTGCTTGTTTACTTCAAAAATAATGCTGTTTTTGATACTGTTGAAACTTAAGTGACCTCTGAAATGGTTTTTATGTAATCCCAAACAGTTACTGTCATTGAGCTATAATTGTTCTCATGGTGATAGTCTTATTTTATAAGGTAATTTTATTTTTGCTCTAATTTCAAAATTGATATTATATTTAAATACATAGGATCCTCTTATGCTTTAATTGATAGTTCTCTATCTATATTCCTCATGCCACTCTTCTGCTTAAAACAATCAAATATCAGAGTTATGAAAGCTTTTTAAAGAAATGATGATATAGAGGTCCACATAGGGGATATGACTTGAGCCAGGTTAAATGTTTATTTGCCGAGTAGCAGGGAACCTTGAATTTTCTATCCCAGTTCAGGACTTTTTTTCATTGCACAAAAATCACCTCCTCTAAGTCAGTCTCATGAAAGTTTTGTACACTTAATTTTAAGGTCCTGTCTCTATGGGGCAGGAAGCTTTTGCCTGTCTGAGAAACAACTTATTTATTCAAGAAGTCATTCATTCACATCAATTATTTGTTTGCTTTGGTAATGAGGCAATAGCAATGCACAAGACAGCCAAGATTCCTGTTTTTCTCATGTGTACATACTACTTATATAGTCAGAAAGCAAGCATATAAGTAACAAATAGGTAAGGTAATTTTAGTTAGAGATAAGATATGGGGTTTACCAAATTTAGGGGGGTCATGACAGCCTCTCTGAGGAGATGAGGAAAGGCTTATTACAGAGCATCACCTATATCTCCCCTGTTAGGGCTGAAGCATTCATCTCCTAGCTTCTGGGAGCCGTCCCTACCAACATCCCTCAGAGAAAGTCCACATTTGAAAAGGATTGTCTCCCCCAAAATTGCAGCCTGCATCCAGTGGCTGATTGATATGGGAGTTTAGTAACTAAGCCACCTTGCCCCAATTCAGGGCCATCCTTACTCCAGAGCTCTTTATAGGATTGTTTGAGGCCTTTGTTGCAACTTCATTGTAGTTCAACTTCACTTTCTGTCTAATCCTGCTTCTGTTACTCCCTGCACAGGTATTGGTGCCACATATTCCCAATATACATCATGCACACATAACTCCATCTCAGAGTCAGTTCACCAGGAAACCTGACCTCCGCAGATGGTGAATCATTCTTCTATGAATAAAGAAAAAAAGCACTGTCCAAAGTAACAGTGAGTATTGAGGCCCTTAAGATGGGGTGGCTGGAGCATGATATGTGAGGGTTACAATGGTATGTGTTGAGGCCAGAGACAGAGGCAGGAACTAGAACATAGGGCCATGCAGGCCAAGGTATTGAGTCTTGATTTTATTTTAAATACAGAGAGAAGTATTTGAAGGGTTTTAAGAAAAACATGTGTAATGATTAAAAGATTTAAAATTACGCTTTTTGTGTGGAGAATGAATTATATCAAGGGTAGGGTGTAGGGTGGAAATAAAATCAGAAGACCAGTCAGGTAGATTTTATAAAGATTTGGAAGAAAAATGATATTGCATGGATTATGATGGCAGTTTTGGACACAGAGAAGAGGACAAATTCAAGAATTATTTTGGAAGTGGGCCCCGTAGGATTTGCTGATGAATTAAATGCATAGAGTGATACATAGAATAAAACATGATTTCTAGCTTTTAGTTCTTGCAATTGGGTGGACAGTGCTGCCATTTGTTAAGAAGGAACAGACTGGAAAAGGGAAAACAGGGAAGCGAATAAACAAATAATCTGTTTTCAACATATAATATTTGAGGTGCATTTTAGACATTTGGATGAATGAATATAGGTCTTAGAGGAAAGACATTATATATATATAAGATATATAAATAGTGTATACATATTTAAGTGTAAATATGTTATATAAAATATATATTCTACATAGTGTATGCACACTATATATTATCTCTATGTACGGTATTGTATGCATACACTATATATAGTATCTATATTACTTCCCTCCATATATAATCTCTGTCTATATATTTAGATCTATCTCTCTCTCCATATATATGAGAATTTAGAGTTATTGGTTGGGATGAGGTTACCTAGGGAGATCAACATAATGAACAAAGTTAAACTTGAACCTATGCTTAAGACACTCCAACATCTACACATTAGTCTGAGGCAGAAGAACCAACAACAAGACTAAGAAAGAGAAAATAATGTAGGAAAAAATCTGGGAGGAAGTAGTTTTCAGAATCCCAGACACCTCAAAAAAATTTGAAAAAAAGTGAGTTATCGTCTGTGTTGAATGTTGCTTATAAACTCAAGTTAGATGAGAAAAGAAAAATAACTAATGTGATTTTAATGACAAGGAGGTCTTTGATGATCATGGAATAAAGGGGATGAAAATACAGTTGGAATGAGTTGAGAAAAAATGGGAGAAGACTTGGAGAAAGTGACCATAGACTTTTAAGAATTTTTTTTTTTTTTTTTTTTTTTTTTTTGAGACAGAGTCTCACTCTGTTGCCCAGGCTAGAGTGAGTGCCGTGGCGTCAGCCTAGCTCACAGCAACCTCAAACTCCTGAACTCAAGCGATCCTCCTGTCTCAGCCTCCCGAGTAGCTGGGATTACAGGCATGCGCCACCATGCCCGGCTAATTTTTTCTATATATATTTTTAGCTGTCCATATAATTTCTTTCTATTTTTAGTAGAGATGGGGTCTCGCTCTTGCTCAGGCTGGTCTCGAACTCCTGAGCTCAAACGATCCGCCCACCTCGGCCTCCCAGAGTGCTAGGATTACAGGCGTGAGCCACCGCGCCCGGCCGACTTTTAAGAATTTTTGTCATGAAAAAGAGTCAGAAAAAATGATCCATAGGTAGAAGAAAGATGCTACAGCTATGTACTGAGAATGCTAAATAGAGCAGAGAAACTTGGGAGGTAGGACTAGAAGGTACAGTTGTGGAAATTAGGTTCTTGAGAACGGATTCAAAGTACTCGTGGTATTATTAGGAAGCAAAGGCAGAGGGTGTGGGTACAGATGCAGAATGGATGATACATCTGTTGGTTGTAAGGTGAGGGAGCTCCCATTTGATTCTTTCTGTTCACTCTTAGGTATTAAAGTGATTAGCTGAGTTGAGTAAAGAGTGGATCTTGTAAGTCTGAGTAGAGAATATGGTGGAATTACTTACTAGTATTTAAACTTGTGGTCCTAAATCTACCATGAAACCAGTAAGCAGGTTTGTGTAATTTTCTCCACATTAATCATCAATCAGATGTATGAATTGAGAAGACAGATTGTTGGGTGCAATCAGGACCTAGAGGGTATAAGATAAAAAAGGTAAGGAGAGAGGGAGACGGAGCTAAGATTAAGGTATTTGGAAATATCCTTTAAATTAGTGGACTTTGAAATCCAGGCTAGTTAAGGACAAAAGTCAGGACATGAAGTTATGAATTGTACAAAAGTAACAGGATCAGTTGAAATCTTGGTGAGAAAAAAAAGTTGATGTATTTGGGTTAGTTAAATAATGGAACTAGAAGGATAAGAAATAGAAAATGGGATAAAGTTGTTGATAAAGCAAAGAGATGAACATAGAAATGCATGGCTGAGGTGTGAAGCAAGAAGGAAAAGAGCATTGATTGAGAAGGAATTAAAGGACAAAGAGATTAGATGATGGAGGGGTCATCTTTGAGAATACTGAATTTACCAAATAGAAAGACCAGATAGGATAAACAGAAAGAATAAGCCAGAAGCTAAAGTTATCACTGATTGAAGAGAATGAGTAAAGAGGTCAGTAGAGAGCAGCAGTAATAGCATTAGCTTGTGACAAAGAACTATGCAATAAGCTTCAAATGAATGATGCATTTGAAGTGTGTAGGAGGACAAATGGTTTGGACATGGCAAGTAGACCAAGACATATAACTACCTTAGCTTCACACTCTTAAAACTGTAGTATGAGGAAAAGCAAATCCCATTTGAGAGAGATGAAAGGTCATGTCCTCAGAGAACACTCTGGTTATAATTAGCTCGATAATGAATGTGCCATTAGGGGAGAGTGAGATCACTCAGGTTAAGATTGCCTGAGGATGCATTCTGAGTTACAGAAAGACAGAGAAAGATTTGGAAAGATGGGCATTTGGAGACTGGGCTCCAGTGAGAGATGTGTAGAGCTGTGCAGAGATGAAGATTTGTCTGGATGCTGTTGGATAACCTGGAATACTTAAATAGATGCAAATGGTTCTCCATATGATGGTTTAACACCAGGAAATGTTATACAGTGCAATTAAAGTAGAGATTGTGGAAAATTATTGGATAAAAAGGAGGCTTAAAGAATTAATCACAGGGAGAAAAATATACTTTTTCAAGTGTCTTGGGCACAGTATGGATTACACATTTAATTGGGATTGCAAATGGTAGTTTGCCCTCTTAAGAACTACTGTATTTATAAAATGCTTTCTTTTTAATACTTTTTCCTTTCTGTCATTCTCTTCCTGTCTTTTTACATGCTTATTTTCCCTTGATAGTAAATTAGCCTCCTGGAGAATGCATAGCAATCAATGCGTTCCATTAGAGTGGAAGGCAGGGCTTGAAACAGATCCACTAGAAATCCTAAGGGTTATAAACATATTGGGAAGAATTCGTTGAAGAGAAACTGGTCTCCCTGTGTGTTTTTTGTTTTGTTTTTGTTAAAAAAAAAAAAGAAAAAAACACAGTTTAAGAGAAGCCCTAACAACCAAGTGTGAAAAAGGATGTCTAGGATAAGGAGCAGCAAATTTTATCGCTGTATGTAGAGGCACACTAGGAGAAATTGTCCCTAAATAAATCAGAGGCTGCTTTTTGTAGTTACATTTACTAGTATAATAATTCATCAGAGAATTTAGGGTCCATAACTCCAACTAGGTATGCTATCTGTTTTATAGAGCATTTTTATACCTCAGACACAGATCCAGAATCTGTAAACACAAAGTAGGAATGTGTACATTCATTTAGAATATTAGAAACTTATAAAATATTAGGTTAATCTTATAAATTATCACTATTTATAAACTTATTTGGTAGAGTAATGGATGAAGTCTATTCCTCGTTTAACTTCTTTAAAGATTCCTGTTTATTTATTTATTTTTATTTTTATTTTATTTTATTTTATTTTTTTCAGCTCATTATGGTGGTACAAAAGTTCAGGTTATATATATTGCCCATGCCTCCCCATCCCCCCGAGTCTGAGCTTCAAGTGTGTCCATTCCCTAGACAGTGCACATCACACTCATCATGTAGGTGTGCACCCATCTGCTCCCCCCACCCCCACCCCCCCCAGTCAGAACTTCAAGCATGTCCATTCCCCAGGCAGTGCACATCGCACTCATCAAGTAGGTATACACCCATCCCTTCCCCCAGCCCCCACCTCTGTCCGATACCCAATTGGTGTTATTCCCAAATGTGCACTCAGGGAAACCAGTTTGCTGGTGAGTACATGTGGTGCTTACTTTTCCGTTCTTGGGATACTTCATTTAATAGAATGGGTTCCAGCTCTCTCCAGGAGAACCAAAGAGATACCATATCACCATTATTTCTAATAGCTGAGTAATATTCCATGGTATACATATACCACATTTTGCTAACCCATTCATGAATTGATGGGCATTTGGGTTGTTTCCACATCTTTGCGATTGTGAATTGTGCTGCTATAAACATTTGGGTACAGGTGTCTTTTTTATAGAATGACTTTTGTTCTTCTGGGTAGATGCCCAATAATGGGATTGCTGGATCGAATGGTAGGTCTACTTGAATCTGTTTAAGGTATCTCCACATTGCTTTCCACAGGGGCTGCACTAGTTTACAGTCCCACCAGCAGTGTATGAGTGTTCCTGTCTCTCCCCATCCATGCCAATATGTATTGTTGTTTTGGGACTTTTTGATAAAGGCCATTCTCACTGGAGTTAAGTGATATCTCATTGTGGTTTTGATTTGCATTTCCCTGATGATTAGAGATGTTGAGCATTTTTCATGTTTGTTGGCCATTCTTCTGTCTTCTTTTGAAAAATTTCTATTCATGTCCTTTGCCCACTTTTTGACAGGATTGTTTGATTTTTTCTTACTGATTTTCCTGAGTTCTAAATAGATTCTTGTTATCAGTCCTTTATCTGATGTGTAGTATGTGAAAATTTTTTCCCATTCTGTAGGTTGTCTGTTACTCTTGTGACTGTTTCTTTGGCTGTGAAGAAGCTTTTTAATTTGATCAAGTCCCATTTATTTATTTTTGTTGTTGCTATGATTGCCTTAGGGGTCTTCCTCATAAATTCTTTGCCTAGGCCAATGTCTGTAAGAGTCTTTCCTATGTTTTCTTCTAGAATTCTTATAGTTTCCGACCTAAGGTTTAGGTCTGTTATCCATTGTGATTTGATTTTTGTGAGAGGTGAAAACTGGATAGCCACGTGTAGAAGATTCCTGTTTATTTAACCAAAGAATATTTATTGAGTCCTACTAATAGCTAACAGTAAAAATATGCTTTTATGGTGGGATTTTTTCTCCATACTCTTTTCTCATATCACTAAGTAATGCGAAGTATTAGTCAAATGCCAGTTAATAAAGGTATTGGGCTTTGAGATATTGCAGTGTGTGCCTTCATCTGCTCAAATTCTTTTCAGGGAGAAGAAAAAATCCAGCTAACAGTTACTAAGTCTTTATGCCAGGCACTCATTACCTCATTTAATCTTTGCTCTATGAGGTAAAGATTATTATATCATTCCCATTTACATATAAAGCTAGAATATTTTGAAGGAGTCTATCAAAATTTTAGAATGTGTGCTTGTGCTTGATTTTATACAATTCAGGCAGATACCATGAAGCCTCTCAAGAGTTCCCTACTTATCCAATACAATGCAGTTGTGGAATAAATATAACTGCACATTTTGTGGAATTCATAGGCTGTTTCATCAATTTTTATTGCAGCAAGCATAATTATCACTAATTAGTGTCAGTAAAAGATATGGCCAGAAATATTCTGAATTATTTCAAAATTGAATACGTGATATAAATCCACATTGTGAGTATTTCCTACAAAATGTATGCTTTTTTGCTCTATTCTGAAGCACTCTGGATTCATATTGTACTTAAAGTAATGCCCTTCTGTGCTAACCATGTAGCAAAACTATTTCCCATTCTCAAAGACACTTTTCTTTTCCAAAGGAATTGAGCTAGCTGCCCTAGGAGTGAGAAATCTAGCTGTATCCAGTTTTATTTTATAATATGGAATTCAAGTCACATCAGCAGTTTTGACATTTGGCTTCCCAAGTGTCCACCACTGTGGTAAATGCATTTCCTCAGTCATGAAGACATTCAGGAAGGCTTAAAAAAGTCTATTTTTCTTACTGACATTTTACTTTTTTGGATTGTTTGGAGCAACCAATAAACAGAGATGAATTTATTATTTTATGAACTGTCTTTAATAAATCTTCCTAAAAAATTACTGATAAAAATAAAGAAAAAATAGCTATGGTGTTTTAGAGATCATTGTGATAAAAAAGCTGACTGTTTCAACAGAGGAAAAAATATAATTATTTTAGTTGTTTTTTTACTGTGTTATAAATACGCTTAATTTAAGGTAAGATTCCTAAAGATTACAAATGTTACCTTAAACTTCTAATGTTAAAGTGTTGAAATTTTGAAATTTATGTTTTAGATAAAGGAGTGGATTTGAATTTCTTCCATCACTAACAGAACATTTAAAGTATTTAGAAAAGTATTATCAATGTTCTGGAAATTGTGTGAAGAAACTATACTATTGATATGGATGTGAAATAATTCTAATGTAAAATATTTCTTTTCTAGAATTCTGCCAAAATAACACTTTAGTTATACTTGGAAAGGTGAAATACAACTTGATTTTGCTTTGAAATTTAAAATATAGGGTTTAAATTAAGCCAGCGTTTTCTGCATTATTTAACCTGTGCATTAGTCTTACTTTTTTAAAAAAAATAATGTTATACCACTTCAAAATTTCATCTAAATGAATAATGAGGTAAATAAAATTAATTTTAAGAATCTTTAGTTTACAGCAATACGTCAAAGTTTTAGAGAAAAAATTTTAGATAAAAAATATTATAGATTTTTTCTTCATAGAAAATGAAACATATCTCAAATTTAATAATTTTTCATTTAAAACTGTATCACTTGGCAGAACACTCACAAAATGCTGATAGCAAAGCAAGTTTCAGAAAAAGAAATTTGCTATGAATTAAAAAAAACAACTTAAGAGTTGCTGTGAGTTGTTCTAGTTTCAAAGAAGTAGCATTCCAATTTTTGGTAAGCAATATGGCATGTGCCCGGTAAAGAGGGCCTTTGGGATTTAAAAAAATCAGCACATTCAGAAGTATTTAGGAATTGCTATTCATGATTTCATTTACAATATATGATATGTTGGCTATTTGTTAAACATATGGTTCAGAGCATTACTCCCGCTCACATATGAAAAATCCACTGACATATGTTTTACATGGAATGCTAAGTCAGCATTTTAATAATCCTACTAAAGATGTTAACGGCTGAAAGCAACACCTTGGGAAAGAGTAACATATGTACGTATGTTTTAAAGGAGCCAACTCAAGTCTGTACAGTTCAGTCATGGTGTTCTCAGCTTACTATCAGGTCACATGTGTATCATTTTCAATTGAATGGGTGGAAAATAAAGGTTAGCTATCTAAAAGTTAGAAAACTACCTTATGAACCTGTTTATTAAATCTCCTTTTTTCTCCTTTGGGATCTATTGAGAAATTTCCAGAAAACAGTTTAAGAAGGGCCATGGACAGGCCCAGGTAGGTACGATGAATTGATTCCTTAAGAATTAGTTTCAGTGATGTCTCTACTTCAAGGTTCTCATAAAAATATACTTATACTTTTCTCTATTTTTCCATTATATATTATAATTGTTTTTCTGATTATACCAGAAATATATCCTATAAGTAGAAAATTTGTAAATTAAAGAAAATATAAATACCATAAATGTATACTAATTAGTATACTAATAAAATATGTTAATTAAAGGAAGCTAAGGAAATGTAATAAATATAACATAGCTGATCATCATTCTTTAACACAGATATAGCATGAAATTTTTGTTTATTAAAATTCCTTGTTTAAAAGTCACTGCTTTGGAACATTTTAATGGCAAGCTTATTCTCCTACTTTTTCTGGTGTAATCTCAGGTGAATGGGAGAAGCCGACGGCAAAAGAGAGGCCCAATCCCATTGAAAATGTTACCCAGCATGAAACTAGTTACAGGTGACACGTCACAAAATCAAAAGGAAAATTCCATGTTTCCTTCCCAGTCTGTATATGCATGCCAACTAAATTGGAAAGATGTATTTTCTCCAAATGCTTTTGGATTTTTTTATTCCTTCTTCAATAAAACTTGAATCCCATGGGCATTTCTTTCATGGTCCATATATATTGCCTCATATTTGTGTGGAAACACTGAGTATTCCGATTATGTTTCAGTGAAATGCTTTGGCCCGAAGATGATGTCTTGTGTGACCCTCCAACTTTCAAAAGAAATTTCATATTAATGAAATTTATAGAAAAGTGAAGAGGAAGTTAAAGGATTACATTTTTAAAAATTTAGTGTAACTTAAAATTTTACATGGACAGAAAAAATTTTATATATTACTGTGTACAACATGAAATTTTGAAGCATTAATATATATACATTTTAGATTGACTAAATCTGGCTAATTATTACCTCACATACTTATTATTTTTGTGGTGAGAACACTTTACATCACTTTAATTGTTAGCATTTTTCAAGAATACAATATATTATTAACTATAATCACCATATTATATGCTAGATCTCTTGAATTTATTCTTCCTATCTAAATGAAATTTTGTATTTGTTGACCAACATCTCCTCAATCCATGTCCCCCAAATACCTCAGCTCCAGGTAACCACCATTCAACTCTCTACTTCTATGAGATCAACTTTTTAAGATTTTACTTGAGAACTTGTCAAATTTGTTTTTCTGTGCCCGGCTTATTTCACTTAATATAATGTCCTCCAGGTTCATCACTGTTGTTCTAAATGACAAGATTTGGTTCTTTTTAAAATTTTTTTTATTGATACATAATAATTGTACATATTCATGGAGTACATGTTATATTTTGATACAAGCATATAACATATAATGATCAAATCAGGGTAATTGGGACATGATTCACCTGAAACATTTGTCATTGCTTTATATTGGGAACATTTGAAAACTTCTAGCTATTCTGAAATATCATAAATTATTGTTAACTATAGTTGCCCTATTGCACTATTGAACACTGGAACTTTTTCATTCTATTTAACAGAATTACCCCTTCACCAACACCTCTTCATTACCCCTTCCCACCACCTTTACCAATCTCTAGTAGCCACCATTCTATTCACTACCTCCTTGAGATCAATTTTTTTTAGGTCCCATATATGAGTGTGAAAGTGCAATATTTGCCTTTCTGTGCCTGGTTTATTTCACTTAAAATAATGTCCTCCAGATCCATCCATGTTTCTGCAAATGACAAAATTTCCTGCTTTTTCATGGCTAAATAATATTCCATTGTGTACATACACCACATCTTTTTTATTCACTAGTCCCTTGATAAACACTTAAGCTGATTCCACATTTTAGCCATTGTGAATAATGCTGCAATAAACAATGAAGTGCAAATATCTTCTGGTTACATTTTATGTCTTTGCCTCACCCAGTCAAGGATTAGAGGCATGCCCTTCCCCTCTACAATGCTCAATGTGTCCATTAGTTGTGAATTTACGCCCCCCAACCCCCTAATCCCTGGAGAATATTACTACCGTGTGAGCACCATAGTGTTGATCAGTCAGTGCCAATTTGACAGCGAGTACATGTGGAGGCTGTTCCTCCGAATTTGTGATACCTCACTGAAGATCATGGGCTCAAGCTCAATCCAGGAAAATATAAGAGGTGCTAGATCACTGTCATTTCTTATAATTGAGTAATATTCCATTGCATACATATACCAAATTTTAGTAATCCACTCATGAATTGATGGACACTTGTGTTGTTTCCACATCCTTGCAATAGTGAATTGTGCTGCCAGAAACATTCGGGTGCAGATGTCTTTATTACAAAATGTCTTTTGCTCTTTTGGGTAGATGCCTAATAGTGCTATTGCTGAATTGAAGGGTATTTCTATTTTTAGCTCTTTAAGGTAAGATTTGTTTCTTTTTAATGGATGAATGGTATTCCTTTGTGTATACATATCACATTTTTTTTGTCCTTTCATCCATTGATGTACACTTAGGTTTATTCTATATCTTGGCTATTATGAATAATGCTGCAATATAAACATGGGAGTGTACACATCTCTTTGACATAGTGATTTCATTTTCTTTAGTTATATATCCATTAGTTGGATTGTTGGATCACATGGTAGCTCTATTTTTAATTTTTTGAAGAAGCTCCATACTGTTTTCCAAATAGCTACACTAACTTACATTTTCAATAACAGTGTGCAAGGGTTCTCTTTTCTCCACATCTTTGCACTTATCTTTAGTTTTTTGGTAATAGCCATTCTAACAGGGGTGAAGTGGTTTTAATTTGCATTTCTCTGAAGATTAGTGATGTCAAATATTTTTTAAAACATACCTCTTGGCCATTTGTATGTCTTCTTTTGAGAAATGTCCATTTAGATCCTTTGCCCAATTTGGAGTCAAATTGTTTGCTTTCTTGCTATTGAGTTGAGTCCCATAAATACTTTTTATATTAACCCTTTATCAGATGTATAGTTTGGAAATATTTTCTCCCATTCTGTAGATTATCTCTTTATTCTGTTCATTGTTTCCTTTCCTGTGCAGAAGCTTTTTAGTTTGTTGTAATCTCATTTGTCTGTTTTTGCTTTTGGCACTATGCTTTTGGGATCATATCCAAAATGGCATTGCCCAGACCAATTTCATGGAGATTTTTTCCTATGTTTTCTTCCAGTAGTTTCATAGTTTTGGGTCTTACATTTAAGTCTTTAATCCATTTTAAGTTGATTTTTGTATATGGCATGAGATAAGGATCTAATTTCATTCTTCTGCATTTGGATCTCCAGTTTTCCTAACATAAGTTATTGAAGAGACTGTCCTTTTCCCATTGTATGTTATTGCCTCCTTTAGTGAAAATCAGTTGGTTATAAATGTATCAATTTATTTCTGGGTTTTCCCTTTTGTTCCATCAGTCTATGTGTCTGTTTTCTACCAATACCCTGCTGTTTTGTTTACTGTAGTTTTGAAATATATTTTGAAGTTAGGTAACATGATGCTGCCAGCTTTGTTCTTTTTGCTCATGATTGCTTTGGCTATGTGGGGTCTTTTGTGGTTCCGTAGGAAGTACAGTATTGTTTTTTCTATTTCTGTGAAGAATATCATTGATATTTTGATAGGGATTTGTGTTGAATCTATAGATCACTTTAGAGAGTGTGGGCATTTTAACAATATTAATTATCCTAGTCCATAAACATGGGATATCCTTCCATTTATTTGTGTCTCCTTCAATTTCTTCCATCAGTGCTTTCTACTTTTCAGTGTAGAGATCAATTTATTCCTAAGTATTTTATTTTATATTTTATAGCTATTGTGAGTGGGTTTTTTAAAATTTGCTTTTCAGAGAGTTTGCTATTGGTGTTTAGAAATGCTACTGATTTTTGTAAGCTAGTTATGAATCCTGCAACTTTACTGGATTTGTTCATTAGTCCTAACAGTTTTTTTTTTTTTGACTGATATATATTTTCATATTGTTTGTAAACAAAGACTTTTAAAATTCTTTCTTTCAAATTTGGATACTTTATATATTTTTTCTCTTGCCTAATTGCTTTGGCTAGGATTTTCACTACTATATTGAATAGAAGTGGTGAAAGTGGGCATTGTTGTCTTGTTCCAGATCTTGAAAGGCTTTCAACTTTTCCTCATTGTGTATGATGTTAACTATGGATTTTTCATATATAGTCTTTACTGTGTTGCGGTACATTAATTCTATAGTCAATTTGTTTAAAGTTTTTTATCATGAAATTGTGTTGACTTTTTTCAAAAGATTTTTTTGCATGTATTGATATGATAATATAATTTTTTCTTTCATTCTGTTAATGTAATATATCATATTTATTTTATTTTTTTATTTATTTTTTTTCTCTCTTTTTTTTTTTTTTATTTCATCTTGTTATGGGGGATACAGAATTGCAGGTTACTTATGTTGCTCCTGTACCACCTTTCCCCCCAAGTCAGAGCTCCAGGCGTGTCTATTCCCCAGGTCGTGTGCATTGCACCCATCATGTAGGTATATATCCCTCCCTTCCCCACCCCCCCTCCCGAGTCAGCACCTTCAAGTGTTACCACTCCCCAAATGGTGCGCAATGCACTCATTGTGTAGGCATACCCCCATCCCCTCCCTCACCCCCCACCTCAGTCTGATATCCAATTGGTGTCGTTCCCAGATTTGTATTTAGGTGATGATCAGGGAAACCCATTTTCTGATGAGTACATGTGATGCTTGTTTTTCCATTCTTGGGATACTTCACTTAATATAATGGGTTCCAATTCTCTCCAGGAGAACCATAGAGATGTCGTATCTTCATCATTCCTTATAGCTGAGTAATATTCCATGGTATACATATACCACAGCTTACTAATCCAATCATGTATTGATGGGCATTAGGGTTGTTTCCACATCTTTGCGATTGTGAATTGTGCTGCTATAAACATTCGGGTACATGTGTCTTTGTTAAAGAATGACCTTTTTTCCTTTGGGTATATGCCCAGTAATGGGATTGCTGGGTCAAATGGCAGGTCTACTTGAATCTGTTTAAGATGCCTCCATAATGCTTTCCACAGGGGTTGGACTAGTTTGCAGTCCCACCAGCAGTGTATGAGTGTTCCTATCTCTCCACACCCACGCCAACGTGTTGTTTTGGGTTTTTTTGATAAAGGCCATTCTCACTGGGGTTAAGTGATATCTCATTGTAGTTTTGATTTGCATTTCTCTGATGATTAGGGATGTTGAGCATTTTTTCATATGTTTGTTAGCCATTCTTATATCTTCTTCCGAGAAGTTTCTATTCATGTCATTTGCCCACTTTTTGATAGGGTTGCTTGATGTTTTCTTGCTGATTTTCCTGAGTTCTAAATAGATTCTTGTTATCAGTCCTTTATCTGATGTGTACTATGCAAAATATTTTTCCCATTCTGTAGGTGGTCTGTTTATTCTCAGGACTGTTTCTTTGGCTGTGCAGAAGCTTTTTAATTTAATCATGTCCCATTCATTTATTTTTGTTGCTGCTGTGATTGCCTTGGGGGTCTTCTTCATAAATTCTTTGCCTAGGACAATGTCTGTAAGAGTCTTTCCTACATTTTCTTCTAGAATGCTGATTGTATCACGCCTAAGGTTTAAGTCTGTTATCCACCGTGATTTGATTTTTGTGAGAGGTGAAAGCTGTGGGTCCTGTTTCAGTCTTCTACAAGTGGCTAACCAATTCTCCCAGCACCATTTATTGAATAGGGATTCTTGTCCCCAGAGTATATTCTTTCCTGCTTTGTCAAAAATTAGGTGACTATATGAGGATGGTTCTATATTTGGATTTTCTGTTGTGTTCCACTGGTCTGTGTCCCTGCACTTATGCCAGTACCAGGCTGTTTTAAGAACCACGGCCTTGTAGTATAGTTTGAGGTCTGGCAAATTAATACCTCCCATTTTGTTTTTGTTGCTTAAAATTGCTTTTGCTATATGGGGTCTTCTCTGGTTCCATACAAAGTGTATAATTATTTTCTCTACCTCTGTGAAGAATGATGTTGGTAATTTAATAGGGATTGCATTGAATCTGTAGATCACTTTGGGTAGTATAGACATTTTAACAATGTTGATTCTTCCGATCCACGAGCATGGTATATTTTTCCATCTATTTGCAAGTTCTGCTATTTCTTTTCTCAGTGTTTCATAGTTTTCCTTATAGAGGTCCTTTACCTCTTTAGTTAGGTATATACCTAGATATTTTATTTTCTTTGTTGCTATTTTGAAGGGTATTGAGTCCTTAATTTGGTTTTCCAATTGACTGTTATTGGCATATATAAATGCCTCTGATTTGTGTATGTTAATTTTGTAGCCAGAGACTTTGCTATATTCGTTAATCAATTCCAGGAGTCTCATGGTTGAATCCTGGGGTTTTTCCAGATATAGCATCATATCATCAGCAAAAAGTGAGAGTTTGATCTCTTCCTTCCCTATTTGGACTCCCTTGATTTTGCTCTCTTGCCTGATAGCTCTCGCAAGGACTTCCAATACTATGTTGAAAAGTAATGGGGACAGTGGGCAGCCCTGTCTGGTTCCAGTTCTAAGTGGGAGTGCTTTCAATTTTTCCCCATTCAGAATGATGTTGGCTGTGGGTCTGTCATATATGGCTCGTATCATTTTTAGGTAGGTTCCATCTACGCCTATTTTGTTAAGCGTTTTTATCATAAAAGAGTGTTGAATTTTGATTTATGTGTGTTGAACCACCAACTTTCATTTGTAGAATAAGTCCCACATGATCATGATATATGATTTTTTTAATGTGCTGTTGAGTTCTACTTGCTAGTATTTTTTGAGGATTTTTTTTTCATCTATGATATTGGCCTTTTCCTTTTATTGTAATGTCTTTTCTGGTTTTGATATCAGGGTGTTGCTGGTCTCAGTAAGTGAGTTTACAAGTATTACTTCCCCTTCAACTTTCTAGAAGAGTTTGAGAAGAATTAATATTAGCTCTCCTTTAAATATTTGATAGATTTCAGCAGTGAAACTATCAGATCTTAGACTTTTCTTTGATGGAAGATTTTTTTATTACTGATTCACTTACTCATTCTTGGTCTGTTAAAATTTTATATTTCTTCATAATTCAGTCTTGGTAGGTTATATGCATCAAGGAATTTATGCATTTAATGTAGGTTGTCCATTTTGTTGGTATTTTATGATGCTTGCCATAATGGTCTCTTATAATCCTTGGCCTTTCTGTTGTATCAGTTATAATGTCTCCTTTTTCATTTCTCATTTTATTCATTTGAGTCTTTTCCATTTTTTGGTAGCTAAGCTAGCTAAAGATGTGTTGATTTTATTTCTTTTTCAAGAACACTTCTTTAAGTTTTGTTTATCTTTCCTATTGTTTTTCTGGTCTCTATTTCATTTATCTCTTCTCTGGTCCCTATTATATTCTTTCTTCTACCAACTTTGGACTTAATTTGTTCTTGTTTTTCCTGTTCCTTGAGGTGCAATGTTGTTTATTTTAGATCTTTCTTACTTTTTTGGTATAGGCATTTATTACTATCAACTTCTCTCTTAGAACTGCTTTACTCTATCCCACAGGCTTTTGCATGTTATGTTTCCATTTTCCTTTGTCTCAATAAATTTTTAAATTACTCTAATTTTTGGCCCAGTGGTTATTCAAAAGCACTTATTAATTTTCCATGTATTGCTGAATTTTAAAAAGTTTCTCCTGTTATTGTTTTCTGGTTTTTATATCATTGTGGTCAGGAAATATACTTGACATAATTTCAATCTTCTTAAATTTGTTAAGAATTGTTTTATGGCCTAATATATAAGATATTATGGAGAATGTACCACATGCAATTGAGAAGAATGTATTTTCTATAGCTGTGCAATGGAATATTCTGTATATGTCTGTTGATCTAGAGTGTAGTTTAAGTCTGATGTTCCTTTGTTGATTTTCTTTCAGGATGATCTGTCTGTCCATTGGGGAAAGTGGGTGTTGCCTTCCCTTACAATTATTATATTTCAGTCTTTCTTTCTCTTCACATATAATTAAAAATATTTGCACTTATATTTAGGTGTACCAGTGTTTGGTGCATATATATTTATAATTGTTTTATCCTTTTGCTGAATTGACCCCTTTGTCATTACATAATTTCCTTCTTTTTCTCTTCTTACAGTTTTTGACTTAAAGTCTATTTTATATAAGTTTAGCTACGCCTCTTCTCTTTTGGTTTTCATTTGCAGGGAATATTTTTTCCCACCCCTTCACTTTCAGTCTGTGTGTGTCCTTACAGGTGAAATGAGTCTTTATAGGCAACATGTATTTGAGACTTGTTTTTTATCCATTGAGCCACTCTATGTCTTTTGATTAGAGAATTTAATCAATTTGCATTCAAGGAAATTATTAATCAGTAAGAACTTATTAGTGCCATTTTGTCAACAGTTTTCTAATTGTTTTGTAGAACTTTTATTTCTTTCTTCCTTTCTTGCTGTCTTCTTGTGTGGCTAAGTGATGTTATCTTATGGTATGTTTTGATTTCTTGATTTTTACAACATTTTTTTTGTGTTTAAGTTTTGCTTTTTTTTTTTGTTACTCTGAGTTTTACAGAAAATACAGTTACAATAGGTTATTTTAAGCTGATGACAGTTAACCTTTGATCACAAAAATGTAAACCTCTATACTTTACTCCATTTCTCTCCCTGTCTTTTGAATTTTTGATGTCACAATTTACATCTTTTTGGCATATCCTTTGACAAATTATTGTAGCTATTATTATTTTAATAGTTTTTTTCTCTTAACCTTCATACTACAGATATAAGAAATTTACATACCACTATTATAGTATTAGAGTACTCTGAATTTGACCATGTACTTATACTTACTAGTGAGTTTCATATCCTCAGCTGTTTTTGTGTTATTCTTTAGCATCCTTTTCTTTCAGCTTGAAGAACTCCCTTTAGCATTTCTTGTAAGACAGCTTTGGGGGTGATGAACTCCCTCAACATTATTTTCAGTTTGAAAAGTCTATCTCTTCTTCATTTCTGAAAGATAGATTTGCTGGGCTCAGTATTCTTGGCTGACAGGTTTTTAAACCCTTCAGCACTTTGAATACATTATCCCACTCTATCCTGGTCTGTAAAGTTTCTACAGAGAAGTCTGCTACTATTTGTATTGGAATTCCCTCATATGTTATTTGCTTCTTTTGCTGCTTTCAGAATCATCTCTCTGTCATTGATATTTGACAATTTAATTATAGTATGTCTTGGTGCAGTCTTATTTAGGTTGAGTTTGACTGTAGTATTTTGGCTGTCTTGTACCTGGATATTATATCTTTCTCCAGGTTTGAAAAGTTTTCTGCTACTTTTCTTTATATAAGCTTTCTACGTTATTATCATTCTCTTTTCCTTCTTAAACTCCTATTACTCATATTTTTGCTTTTTTGATGATATCCCATAAATTCTGTAAGCTTTGTTCATTCCTTTTTATTCTTTTTTCTATTTTATCTGACTGTATGTTTTCAAATAGTCTGTCTTCAAGTTCACAGATTCTTTCTTCTGCTTGATCAATTATGCTGTTGATGTTCTCTATTGCACTTATTATTTTTTCAGCTCCTGGATTTTTGTTTGATTTTTTAAATTATTTTAATGTCTCTATAAAATTTCTTATGCCAATAACATATTGTTTTCCTCATTTCATTGAACTGTTTGCTTGCATTTTCCTAAAGTTTGCTGAGGTACCTTAAAACAGTTATTTTGAATTCTCTTTATGTCAATTCATACATCTCCATATCTTTAGGGTCAGTCACTGGCAGCTTATTTTGTCTATTAGTAATCTCATAGTTCCCTGATTGTTCTTGATCCTTGTGGTTGTGTGTTGATGTCTGTACATTTCAAGAAGTAGGTACTATGAACATAGGAACCTAGTCTAGGCTGTAGCCATTTTCATTCTTGTCAAGATAAGAAAAGCTTTATTATACTTTTGAATCAGAGAAATAGGCTAGACAAATGACTACAGCTCTAATTCTTATAGTATGTGAAGAGTCCCAGAGGGCTAGAGCTTTTTAGAAGAACACTGAGAAACTGAGGGCAATTTTATTTCCCCACAGGGACCTATTAGTAAGGCTATGAGGCCTCTCACTCTTCTGAATGACTTTGCTTTTCCCCTACACTTTATCAATGGAAGCTAGTTCTTTGAAAAGGGCTTATAGATTTTCACTTACCTATCACTTTACACATTAGAACTACTTGTTTGAGGTGTATCTCTGTCAAGTGCACTTTTATCATAAAAACAGTCCACAAACTTTTTGCACATTTGTCACTTAATATTTTTCTTATTAATTAAGATGATTCATAATCATATATCTAAAGTGGCTTTCAGATCTATAACTACATGTGTTAATCCCATTTTGTAAATAATAGCAATAACTTATATACCACTTACTATGTGCCAGGCACTGTTCTGTTTTACATAAATTGTAATTTAATGTTAACAATCTCATAAAAATCTTGTGAGTAATATCCACAAATAGGTAAGCTGAAATATAGAAAGTTTATGTGACTTGCCCAACATAAAACACCTGGGAAGTTGCAGAGCCGGGATTTGAACCCAGGTAGTCTGGCTTTGGGTTTCATGATCCTATGTCCATCCCCCAAGATTTCTGGAAGACTGAAGCTGTTCTAGCTGTCTTCATTTCAAGAAGGAATAAGGCCCAGGAACTTGGAGGCAATCTCTAGCTTCTGAAGAGATTTTCTTTTTACATATCAAAGAGCTGGAGTAAGAAAGAAACTCTCTCAGGAGGTGAGGGGACAGCTGCCTACTTCCCCTGCATAAGCATAAAAAAAATCATTTTTCTCCTTCCTTACCTGTGAATAAATCTGTCTAATTTTGTAAGACAATTGATTTGGATCTCATTGTGTCACCCTAGGGATAAGGAGTAGGGCAAAGAGAGACTGATGCATTATTTACTGTGAGATATTTGATAAGAATTCTAGCTGTGGGCCGGGCGCGGTGGCTCACGCCTGTAATCCTAGCACTCTGGGAGGCCGAGGTGGGCGGATCGTTTGAGCTCAGGAGTTCGAGACCAGCCTGAGCAAGAGCGAGACCCCATCTCTACTAAAAATAGAAAGAAATTATATGGACAGCTAAAAATATATATAGAAAAAATTAGCCGGGCATGGTGGTGCATGCCTGTAGTCCCAGCTACTCGGGAGGCTGAGGCAGGAGGATCGCTTGAGCCCAGGAGTTTGAAGTTGCTGTGAGCTAGGCTGACGCCACGGCACTCACTCTAGCCTGGGCAACAGAGTGAGACTCTGTCTCAAAAAAAAAAAAAAAAAAAAAAAAAAAAAAGAATTCTAGCTGTGATCCAGAATACCTCATGTATGCATACAGGATAAAATTAATGCATATGAATATTAAAAACCCAATAGTAGAGAAAAAAATTTCCATTTTTTTTTAGATGAATAAAGAAGTTAGGTCCCCTTTACAGTAAATTTAGTTTTTGTTTTCTCTAATAAAAGAAACAAATGTTGTAAATACTCAAAAATTCTCTTCAAATTGGGAAGAGTTTTAATCACAGTGTTTAAAACCGCAGACTACAGCATTAGACTTGGGTTGAGTTGCTCATTGTGCCTTAGTCTTGTTATCTGTGATACAGGCACATTAATAGTATTTCTCTAGTAGAGTCATTGGAGGATTAAATTAGATACCTCCAGCAATGTAAATCAGATAGTAGCAGATCCTCCAGTCTTCAAATGACAGCAACTTTGGCTGGAGCTTTATTCTAACCTTAAGAAAGGTCCTGAGCTAGAACAACCCAGTTAAATGGTTCCCAAACCCATGACTCTCAGAAAGTGTAAAAGACAATACATGTTCATGGCTTTAAGCTGCTAAAATTTGGGAGTAACTTGTAATGTAGAAATAAACACAGTTTTCATAATGCTTGGAATATATCTCAATTAGTACTGGCCAGTAGCAGCAGCAGGTGTGCCTAGAGGGAAGGAATGTGAGTGCATAGCCGAGTGCTCATGCATGTGGAGATAGGAGATGTTTGTATTTCAAAACTTAAAGTCATTCTAACAACTACGTTGAACCCAAAGATAATATTCTCAGCATTGTTATGTCTGTCTTGATGTTCCCTGGTCCTCTGTTTCCAGTGTCAGGAATGAGTACTGGTACCTAATCAAGCCGATGATGGAGTGATCACAAATACAAAGCCATCTCACATATGTTGCAAAGTGAAAGTACGATGGGCCAGTCCCACGAGTAGAGAAGACCCCAAAGACAGCACACACTGTCTTTTATATGCTCACTAGTTTGTCCCACCTCTCTCCTGGGTGGAATTGGTTGTAGTTTCCCTTCTTTGGGTGATTGACAGGCTGGGGTTATATGACAGGTTATGTGACAGGTTGGTGTTATTTCACAGTTTTCTTTTTGTCCATGCCTCTCCCAGAATCCTTCATGTAAACCCTACTGTGGTGGGGGGTGGGTGGTCGTCAAAACCATAATGCTAATTAGATGCTAATAAGCCCCAGTTTAGTTACGATCACTAGGAGCTCCTCACTGCTCATGCTTCCTCTAGGGAAGTCTCTAGCCGCAAATATCTGATATTGCAGTTTCTTTTCTGCATTCTGATTGGTTCCCACTCTCCACCTTTAGCCACTTCCTCTATCTGCCTTGCCACCTATTTGCTCTCCACCCACACCTAACAGCATGACAGTAATTCATTCTCTATAAGCACAGAAATATGCAGATACAGTCCCTTGCTCCAAAGGCAAGGAGAATGCACCAACTTTCACCTGGTTCTCATTCAGAAAATCTCTTCTCTCAAGTACGTGGTACTACTAACCCACCCTTGAAACGTCAACACAAAGAGAGAGAGAGAGAAAGCAAGAGAGAGAGCGAGAGTGAGAGAGAGAGATAGAGACCTTCCTGGGGGAAAAGGACAAGGATTTATAAGACCAAAGGGTATAAAAACTGACATACTTTCTGCTGTGACAGTAATAAAAGCAACAATGTGTTTCATAAAGGCACTCATATATGGTATATGCCAAATTTGTACAGAGGAGAATCTGTGTTTCAGTCTCATAATTTAATAAGAAGATCGAATGGCATTTTATGAGATAATAAATTTATATTTCCATTTATATATGGGATAGTAAGGGGAAGGGGGACAGAGGACAGAGACCAAACTGCCATTGGAAAATAATAATTCATGCCCCCAAGATAATTCTTTATAGCTGAGCAGCATAGTCAAATGAAGTACTCATTAATCATTAACTGGCTAGAAATCCAAATTAGTAAAAGTGACCAGGATAGATGAGCAATGCTTGTACATATGTCAATTTATTTCACAGTGGACACTATCCTTGTGATAGATCATCGGTCTCAATGAATTTGCAGTTTGATAATGAATGGAATGTTACCATGCCTGTCAGTAGAACCATGAATGATAATCACTCCCCCACCATTTACTCACTTTACAAATCATCTAATGTATTGTGATCAGTCATCTCCAATAGCCCAAAACAATATTCAACAAATCATAGACTTGACCCGCCTAAAATATTATAATGCCTGATATTTATTCATTTTTAGAAAGAAATATCTGTGAGACATTTTATATATATATATATATATATATCCTTCTTAGGCTGGAATTTAAGAGCTTCTAAAAATTAGTCCCAACCTTTATTTCCTGACATTCTTACTAGCACACCTTCTTATACATCTTATATTCTAGGTTAATGGAAATATTTGCCCTCATACACTGCTCTGTCTGACTTGAGGCCCTTCATTTCAAGTCTGCATATTTAAAGATAACCAATATTTCAAGACTGTCACATTCCATCTCTGAATTGCCATAGCATTTTTTTTTAAATCTAACAGACCACAGGATTGGTATGCAGAAAATCCATTAGAATTGGCCAAAAGAGCTACTGAAATTAATGAAGGATTTAGTAAAGGTTGCAGGATACAAGATCAATGTGCAAAGCCAATTGCATTTATGTATTTTAAAAACAATCAGAAATTAAAATCAAAAAATCATTTACAATAGCATCAAAAATATGAAACACAGTAGTATAAATCTGATGAAAGAAGTTCACAATCTGTACACTAAGAAATATAAAACATTGGTATATCACATTCTGGGTTTTGAAGACTTGGTATTGTTAAATATACATTCTTTTAAAATTTATTCGGAAATTGAAAAAGATGGCGGAGTGGTGGTGACGGCCTGAATCTGCGCTCCCGGGAAGGAAGGCATCGATCCGGACCTGCCACAACGCTAGAAGACCGCTCCCACACAGGAACAGCGGTGTGAATCCACGGAGAATCAGCGTGGGACAAACAGAGCGAGTGAGGTCTGAGGTGAACGAAAATTGGGAACCTGGGACAGACACTAGCCAGCGGAGCGCGGGTCGGATACACCCACCCCCAGCCGGGGCGGGTGCAGCCTCTCGGGAAAGCGGCTAGCCCTCCGCTCCCAATTGAATAGAGCCCTGACCCAGGCCAGCGCAGAATCACTGAGGGATACATGGCGCATTGCAGACAGGAGGCTTTTTTGCAAAATTACCTTAGAACCTGGGGGATCTCAGCTGAGACAGCGCTTGGCAAGGAGGGACGGATCTGCCCCAGGGCGGAAAAACACAAAAGACTCCCGGACAGCAAATAGCGTCGTACCCCGTGCTGCCTCTTTCGGCAGTTCTCCAGCCGGTCACCCCCGGTGCGTGTCCTTGCTGGCCAGCCCCTGGGCAGTGGCGGTATCTGCCTCCCGGGGAGCCGGTCCCCTCCAGCCCCGGAGCTCGGCAGGCGCCATCTTGAAAGCAAGGGCGAAACGGCTCGGGAGCCAAAAAGTGCCCAGCGGCTCTTTCTGCCGGTGCTTCCTTTTTTGGCAGTTCTCCAGCCGGTCACCCCTGGTGCGTGTCCTTGCTGGCCAGCCCCCGGGCAGTGGCGGTCTCTGCCTGCCGCGGAGCCGGTCCCCTCCAGCCCCGGAGCTCGGCAGGCGCCATCTTGAAAGCGAAGGCAAAACGGCTCGGGAGCCAAAAAGTGCCCAGCGGCTCTTTCTGCCCGTGCTGCCTTTTTCGGCGGTTCTCCAGCAGGTGACCCCCAGTGCGCATCCTTGCTCGCCAGCCCCCGGGCAGTGGCGGTCCCTGCCTGCCGGGGAGCCGGTCTCCTCCAGCCCCGGAGCTCTGCAGGCGCCATCTGGAAAGCGAGGGCGAAACCGCTCGGGAGCCATAAAGTGCCAAGCGGCTCTCTCTGCCCGGCGCCCTCCGCTGGTCTCTGAACCAACGCCAGGAGTGCGGGATATGCCGGGGCCGCGCTCGGGGTGAAGGGGCAGAGCTGCGCTAAGGCAAAAAAAAAAAAAAAAAAACACGAACAAGAAGAATAGGCTCGCCGAACTGTATATTTTATTCTTGGTAAATTTCTTCTGGGTTTTGTTTGTTTGTGTTTGTGTTTGTGTTTGTTTTTTTTGGTTTTGTTTTTTTTTTTTTTTTTTTTTTTTCCCTTTTCTTTTCTTTTTCTTTTTTTTTCCGGCGGCTCACGAGCCGGACAGCCCCGGCGGGCACCTTTGCCCTCTGGGCCTCTGGCTGCCGCGCCTTTTTGAGCGCGGAGGTTGGATCCCCACCACCCTCGGTGCTGTGCGGGCGCGCAGACGCCATCTTGAAATCCACTGCAAAACCACCCGGGACCCAGCCAGGTGGGCATGAAGGGGCGGAGCTGTGCTAAGGCGTAAAAACAAAAACATCTAATGGCCGCTCCGGACCCAGCCGAGCGGAAGTGAAGGGGTGGAGCTGTGCTAAGGCGTAAAACAAACAAACAAACAAAAAAACATTGAGTCGCTGAATTATATACTTCAGATTTGTGTATCTTTCTGCCTTGCGGTGTGGTGAGGTGCTATGTAGTTTGTTTTTGTTCATTTTTGTTGGCGTTTTTGGTGTTTTTTGGTTTGGCTTTTTGCGTTTTTCTTTTTTTTCTTTTTTCTTTTTTTTTTCTCTTTTTCTTTCTTTCTTTTTCTTTCTTTTCTCTTTCGTTTTCTCCTCTTTCTTTTCTTTCTTTCCTTTTCTTTCTTTCTTTTTTTTTCTTCTCTTTCTCCTCTCTTTTCGCCTTCTAACTGGGGACCCACGGTGAGCTTCGGAACGGGCCAGGTCCCTGGCTCTGGTACATACCGGATCCTGAGCAGTCACCCCCAGGGCCGGAGATCTGCGGGCATGCAATCGCCACTCTAGGGCCCACAGCCAAGTCACTGCGGAGCAATAGGGTACCAAGAGGCTCCCTGGACAGCCCTCTCCCCTGGTCCACGGACCTTATATAGGATCCCCGCCGAAGTGTAAACACTGAATACTTCTCCAAAAGCGAGAGTGTGGAACCTGATCCCTGGGGACATTGGGCCAAGATAGACTTTTGCCCGTGGGAACTACAGCAACTGGGGCGCTGAGCAAGCGAGGTCACCGTCCTCTCCCCATAGCTAGTATCTTGCCTGCAGATAGAGTCAGAAACCTCCCCTATAGAGGAAGAACCAAAGGGAAACAAACAAACAAAGAGAATTTCGGTCTACTCTTAGTGTGGACCCCGCCTGCCTTCTGAAAGACCACAACACAGTGTTCTAACTCACCAAAGCGGTCTTGGATCACTCCAATCCTCTAGGATTGGACCCATCGGAAGCAGTCCCCCAACGGAAACAGAAAAATCTCTAAACAATACACAACAGTCTCCCCCTCTTGCCAAAAGAAGCAACATACCTAGACTGTTTCACAGCCTAAGAATAGAGCACAAAGAGTCCTGTTAACCAGACTAAATCTATAAGTAAGGATCCAACGATAAATCTAGATGGGAAGGGCCCAGCGAAAAAACACGGAGAGCACAAAGAATCAAATGGAAAGCTCATCCCCAAAGAGAAATACCAGCTCCCAACCATTTGACACAAACCAGACTCAAAACACCAACATGTCACAGGAAGAATTCCAATTATGGATTATAAACAAGCTGAATAATATACAAGAATCAATGGATAAACAACACAAGGAAAACACACAAAAAATACAGGATTTGGAGGAAAAATTCACTAAAGAAATTGAAATATTGAAGAAAAACCAAACTGAACTCCTAGAAGTGAAGAATTCACTCAGAGAGCTACAAAACACTGTGGAAAGTCTCAAGAGCAGGGTAGATCAAACAGAGGAAAGAATCTCAGAAATTGAAGATAACTCCTTCCAACTAAATAAGTCAGTCACAGAGATAGATCGAAAAAGTAAGAGAAATGATCTGAGTCTTCAAGAAATGTGGGATTATGTGAAGAAACCTAACTTGAGAGTCATTGGCATTCCTGAGGGTGAAGAAGATAATAAGCAAGGGTTGGACAAGCTATTTGAAGACATAATCGAGGAAAATTTTCCAGGCCTTGCCAATACTCTAGACATACAGATTCAAGAAGCTCAAAGGACCCCTGGGAGATTCATAGCAAATAGGAAAACACCACGCCACGTAGTCATCAGGCTGACCAAAATATCCACTAAAGACTCACTTCTCTGAGCTGTAAGGAGAAAGAAACAAGTAACTTACAAAGGAAAACCCATCAGAATTACGCCAGATTTCTCAGCTGAAACCTTACAAGCAAGAAGAGGTTGGGGCCCCATTTTCACACTTCTGAAACAGAATAATGCCCAGCCTAGAATCTTGTACCCAGCTAAGCTAAGTTTTCTATACGAAGGAGAAATCAAGACATTCTCAGATAAACAAAGATTGAGGGAATTCACCAAGACAAGACCAGCCCTCCAAGAAGTACTCCAAAGAGAATTACACACGGATCAGCACAAGAAAGATCCACAAATGTAAAACTACTCAAGAGCTAAAGATCAAATTCCAGATACCACAATGGCCCAGGAGAGAAAACATCACAATGAAGTTCTACCCAACAAGCTGAACAAAAAACTGTCTCACTTATCAGTTTTCTCAATAAATGTGAATGGCTTGAACTCCCCGCTCAAGAGACATAGACTGGTCCAATGGATAAAAAAATACAATCCAAGTATCTGCTGTCTTCAAGAAACTCACCTAACCTGCAAAGATGCATTTAGACTGAAAATAAAAGGATGGAAATCGATATTTCAAGCAAATGGTAACCAAAAGGAAGCTGGTGTGGCAATCTTAATTTCCAATAACTTAGCTTTCAAACCAACAAAAATAATAAAAGACAAAGATGGCTACTACATACTGATTAAAGGCACAATTCATCAAGAAGCCATGACTATACTCAATAATATGCACCCAACCTAGGTGCACCTAGATTCATAAAGCAAACCCTACTAGATCTCAACCAAATGATAGATAACAATACTGTAATAGCTGGAGACTTTAACACCCCACTGACAGTACAGGACAGATCCTCTAAACAGAAAATAAACAAAGACATAATGGACCTAAATAGAATGCTAGAACAAATGGGCATGGCTGACATCTATAGGACATTCTACCCAAAGTCCACAGAATATACATTCTTCTCATCAGCTCACGGGACATTCTCTAAGATTGACCATGTCCTAGGACATAAATCATGTCTTCAAAAATTCAAAAAAATAGAAATTATACCATGCATCTTCTCAGATCACAGCGGAATAAAAGTAACAATGATCACAAACAGAAACCCTCACTCTTACTCAAAGTCATGGAAGCTAAATAACCTTCTCCTGAATAATTATTCTATAAAAGAAGAAATCAAGAAGGAAATCAAAAATTTCTTTGAATTAAATGACAATGGAGATACAACTTATCAAAATCTATGGGATGCAGCTAAAGTAGTCCTGAGAGGAAAATTCATATCCATAAATGCCTATATCAAAAAGACAGAAAACATGCAAATAGACAACCTAATGAATAGACTCAAAGAGCTGGAGAAAGAAGAACAGAACGATCCCAAACCCAGCAGAAGGCGAGAAATTACTAAGATCAAATCAGAACTAAATGAAAAGGACAACAAAGAAACTATAAGGGAAATTAATAAAACAAAAAGTTGGTTCTTTGAAAAGATAAACAAAATAGACACACCTCTGGCTAGACTAACCAAGAGCACAAAAGTAAAATCTCTAATAACCTCCATTAGGAACATGAAAGGAGAAATCACAACCGATGCTACAGAGATACAAGATATCATCTATGAATTCTACAAAAATCTTTATGCACACAAACTGGAGAACGTGGAGGAAATGGACAAATTTTTAGAAACACATAGTCTTCCCAGGCTCAACCAGGAAGAAATAGAGTACCTGAACAGACCAATATCAAGAACTGAAATCGAAACAGCAATAAAAAACCTTCCCAAAAAGAAAAGCCCTGGTCCAGATGGGTTCACACCTGAATTTTACCATACATACAAAGAAGAACTGGTGCCCATCCTACATAAACTATTCTCCAATATTGAGAAGGATGGAGTTCTCCCCAACACGTTCTACCAAGCCAATATAACATTAATACCAAAACCTGGAAAGGACACAACAAAAATAGAGAACTACAGACCAATTTCCCTCATGAATATAGATGCAAAAATTTTCAATAAAATACTAGCAAATCGAATCCAAGTACTTATCAAAAAAGTAATCCACCACGACCAAGTGGGCTTCATCCCCGAGATGCAGGGGTGGTTCAACATACGTAAATCTATAAATGTAATTCACCACATAAATAGAAGCAAAAACAAAAACCATATGATACTCTCATTAGATGCAGAAAAAGCATTTGACAAAATTCAACACCCTTTTATGATAAAAACGCTTAACAAAATAGGCATTGATGGAACCTACCTAAAAATGATACAAGCCATATATGACAAACCCACAGCCAACATCATACTGAATGGGGAAAAACTGAAAGCACTCCCACTTAGAACTGGAACCAGACAGGGCTGCCCATTGTCTCCATTACTTTTCAACATAGTATTGGAAGTCCTTGCGAGAGCTATCAGGCAAGAGAGCAGAATCAAGGGAGTCCAAATAGGGAAGGAAGAGATCAAACTCTCACTTTTTGCTGATGATATGATGTTATATCTGGAAAACCCCCAGGATTCAACCAAGAGACTCCTGGAATTGATTAACGAATACAGCAAAGTCTCAGGCTACAAAATTAATATACACAAATCAGAGGCATTTATATATGCCAAGAACAGTCAATTGGAAAACCAAATTAAAGACACAATACCCTTCAAAATAGCAACAAAGAAAATAAAATATCTAGGTATATATCTAACTAAAGAGGTAAAGGACCTCTATAAGGAAAACTATGAAACACTGAGAAAAGAAATAGCAGAACTTGCAAATAGATGGAAAAATATACCATGCTCGTGGATCGGAAGAATCAACATTGTTAAAATGTCTATACTACCCAAAGTGATCTACAGATTCAATGCAATCCCTATTAAATTACCAACATCATTCTTTACAGACATAGAGAAAATAATTATACACTTTGTATGGAATCAAAGAAGACCCCGTATAGCAAAAGCAATTTTAAGCAACAAAAACAAAATGGGAGGTATTAATTTGCCAGACCTCAAACAATACTACAAGGCCGTGGTTCTTCAAACAGCCTGGTATTGGCACAAGTGCAGGGACACAGACCAGTGGAACACAACAGAAAATCCAAATATAGAACCATCCTCATATAGTCACCTAATTTTTGACAAAGCGGGAAAGAATATACCCTGGGGACAAGAATCCCTATTCAACAAATGGTGCTGCGAGAATTGGTTAGCCACTTGTAGAAGACTGAAACAGGACCCACAGCTTTCACCTCTCACAAAAATCAAATCACGGTGGATAACAGATTTAAACCTTAGGCGTGATACAATCAGAATTCTAGAAGAAAATGTAGGAAAGACTCTTACAGACATTGTCCTAGGCAAAGAATTTATGAAGAAGACCCCCAAGGCAATCACAGCAGCAACAAAAATAAATGAATGGGACATGATTAAATTAAAAAGCTTCTGCACAGCCAAAGAAACAGTCCAGAGAATAAACAGACCACCTACAGAATGGGAAAAAATTTTTGCATACTACACATCAGATAAAGGACTGATAACAAGAATCTATTTAGAACTCAGGAAAATCAGCAAGAAAACATCAAGCAACCCTATCAAAAAGTGGGCAAAGGACATGAATAGAAATTTTTCAAAAGAAGATATAAAAATGGCTAACAAACATATGAAAAAGTGTTCAACATCTCTAATCATCAGGGAAATGCAAATCAAAACCACAATGAGATATCACTTAACCCCAGTGAGAAGGGCCTTTATCAAAAAAACCCAAAACAACACATGTTGGCGTGGGTGTGGAGAGACAGGAACACTAATACACTGCTGGTGGGACTGCAAACTAGTGCAACCCCTGTGGAAAGCATTATGGAGGTATCTTAAACAGATTCAAGTAGACCTGCCATTTGACCCAGCAATCCCATTACTGGGCATATACCCAAAGGAAAAAAGGTCATTCTATAACAAAGGCACATGTACCCAAATGTTTATAGCAGCACAATTCACAATAGCAAAGATGTGGAAACAACCCAAATGCCCATCAATACATGATTGGATTAGTAAGCTGTGGTATATGTATACCATGGAATATTACTCAGCTATAAGGAATGATGAAGATACGACATCTCTATGGTTCTCCTGGAGAGAGTTGGAACCCATTATATTAAGTGAAGTATCCCAAGAATGGAAAAACAAGCATCACATGTACTCACCAGAAAATTGGTTTCCCTGATCATCACCTAAATACAAATCTGGGAACGACACCAATTGGACATCAGACTGAGGTGGGGAGTGGGGGAGGGGATGGGGGTATGCCTACACAATGAGTGCATTGCGCACCGTTTGGGGAGTGGTAACACTTGAAGGTGCTGACTCGGGAAAGGGGGGGTGGGGAAAAAATATGAAACTATTGTTTTTAACTTGAAAAAAAAAAATTTATTCGGAAATTCTAGGGAGAGACAAGGTGGTGGACGAGAAACACCTCCAGCCAGAGTGTCTCTGCAAGAAGGAAAGATTTTAGATGAAAGTGAAGAAAACAAACAGGCAAACATAGATTGGATGAGGGTCCGAAGGAAGGGTGTCTGAACCTATAGGAGACACCACAGGAAGAGGTTGCAGAGCAGAACTGAAAGGAGAAAGGCATCAGCAGGGTCTAAACCCCAAGGGTAGGTGGAGCCATTAAATTCCACCCCCCTGCATCTTAGACTGCTGGTGGGCTCCTGAGTGGTTGGAGAGACCTGCTAACACCAGCCCAGAGACGGCTGCCACCAGTGAGTGGTGAGCCTCTTGCGGACAGGGCACCAGGCTCCCAGCTTCCTGGGGTTACCTCCTGCCCCACAGACCAGAGTCAATTGGCAGGCACCATATTGCTTCATTCTCCCCTTCTCCTCCCCTACCCATGGCTTCTGAAAGAGACATTTTAGCCACCACCAGAAGGCATCCACAGGGAATGGGACCTTTCCTTTTGGAGACCTGTAGGGAACTGAGGGGTACTCAGACTGTGAGCTCCCTACCCACCAGCCCTCTCTGGTACTGCTTGCCTGGTGACTCCAGCAAAGCGGGTCAAACCTCAGGACAGAGAGACATTGATCCAGCTTGGGCACCCCATGGGTGACTTGAGACCAGCATTCTTCTCCCTGGCAGGGTCAGGGATTGATCTTCAGGGCTGGGGGACAGGCCTGCAGGCCAGATCTCTTACACCCAGGCCTCAACTGAATTATGGTGGGACACAGAAGGGATATTTGTAAACTAACTAGTCTACAGAGATGTGTGTGCCTTCAGGGACAGATCAGAGTGGGTCCTAGCTGCAGTGTGGTCCCTATGGAGCACAGGCCATGATCCTGGGTAGGGAACCTCCCAACTCCCATTACAATCAGGGGAGCTCCTCTGGCTTGAGGTCCTGCCTACCAGCAAAGGCCTGGGAAACATCACAGAATAGGAGAGGGTGGAAAGGAGTGAGGCCTGCACCAGACTACCAGACTGCGGGTCTCAGCCTCACCTCCACACACAGACTGTTTGGCTGAGTGGGTCCATTTCAGCCCCTTCCTGGCAGCTTTGCCCAGAAACAGAGAACAGACATTTGATCCCAGCTAACAGCATTTGTGGAGCCTGAAAGAGGGCTCAACCAACCCAGCCCCACCCAGCCTCACTCCCCCACTTTCCCCCACTAAGGTGGAGAATAAGGACACACTTGGAAGTCCCAGGGCCCCACTGACTACCTGAGTCATTAGAGTGCCTCTCTAGCGGAATGAGAGCTGGTTACAAGACCAAAAAATAACACTGCAGCTTTCTTCTCCCAGCAAGCACCACCTACTGACAAGGAGGTCAATTTGCATGCCCTTTTACTGAATTTACTGACTCATGATACAAGTTGTAGTAGATTCCCACTCACAAGGGTGTGGTCCAATTTCACCCACAAGTACCATTTACTGTCTCAGAGACTAAACTATGTGTGTCATTATCTAAATGAAAATCCAAAGGTAAGAAGCAACAGCTGATCCAGATGGGAAGGAATCAGCAAAAGAACTCTAGAACTAGGAAGAATCAAATGGAAAGCACACTTCCAAAGGGGAACACCAGCTCTCTAGAAATAGATATCAACCAAATTCACAACACTAAAATGACAAGAAGAAGAATTTCGAACATGGATTATAAGAAAACTCAAGGATATGCAAGAAAAAAAATGGATATCCAACCCAAAGAAATTACACACACACACACACACACACACACACCCCCAGGACTTGGAAGAAAAATTCACTAAAGAAATTGAAATAATAAAGAAAAATCAAAAGAACTTCTGGGGATGAAGAATTTATTCAAGGAATTACAAAATACAGTGGAAAGCCTCAAGAATAGGGTAGATCAAACAGAACAAATAATCTCAGGGATTCATGATAACACCTTCCAATTAATCAAGTCAGTTTCAGAGATAGAGCAGAAAAATAAGAGAAAAGAACAAAGACGACAAGAGATGTGGAATTATGTGAAGAGGCCTAACGTGAGAATTATAGGCATCCCTGAGAATACATTATTTGAGGATATAACAGCAGAAAATTTCCCTGGTCTTGCTAGAAATCTAGATATCTAGATACAAGAAGCTCAGAGGACTCCTGGGAGATTCATTGCAAATAGGAAGGCATCATGGCACATTGCCATCAGACTGGCCAAAATAACCACCAAAGAGGCCCTTTTATGAGGTGTAAGGTGAAAGAAGCAGGTAACCTACAAAAGAAAACCCCTCATACTTACTGCAGATTTCTCAAATGAGACCTTACAAACCAGAAGAGACTGGGGCCCCATTCTCACGCTTCTCAAACAGAATAATGCCCAGCCTAGAATTTTGTATCCTACAAAACTAACTTTCTTATATGAAGGAGAAATAACGACCTTCTTCTTTACAAGCAAAGACTGAGGGAATTCATCAAGACAAGACCTGCCCTCCAGAAAGTACTCAGAACAACGTTTCACAGACAACCACAATAAACACTCACCAGTATAAAAATCATAAAAAAGCTAAAGGTCAAAGGCCAGATAACACAATGGCTCAAGAGAGAAAACAAAGCAAGAAAGTTCAACTCAATAGGATGAACAGAAATCTGCCCCACTTATCAATTCTTTCGATAAATGTGAATGGTTTGAACTGCCCACTAAAGAGACATAGGCTGGCCAAATGAATAAATATACACAAGCCAAGTATCTGCTGTCTTCAGGAAACACATCTAATCCACAAGGATGCATTCAGACTCAAGATGAAGGGATGGAAAACAATATTCCATGCAAATGGAAGTCAAAAGAAAGCTGGCAATGCAGTTCTGATTTCAGATAATGTAGCATTCAATAGTGGAAAACCAAACTGTGCTCATGGGTTGGCAGAATCAACATTGTTAAGATGTCTATACTACCCAAAGTGATCTCCAGATTCAATGCAATCCCTATTAAAATACCAATGTCACTTTTCACAAATCTGAAAGAAAGAATGCTTTGCTTTGTGTGGAACCAGAGAAGACCCCATATAGCAAAAGCAATCTTGAGTAAAAGGAACAAATTGGGAAGAATCAATTTACTAGACTTCAAGCTATACTACAAGGCTATAGTAACTAAAACAGCATGGTACTGGTATAAGAATGGAACATAGACCAATGGAACAGAACTGAGAATCCAGATATAAAACCATCCTCATATAGGCATCTAATCTTTGACAAAGCAGACAAAAACATACACTAGGGAAAAGAATCCTTATTCAATAAATGGTGTTGAGAAAATTGGATAGCCAGATGTACAAGATTGAAAGGGGATTTGCACCTTTCACCTTTCACAAAAATCAAATCATGATGGATAACAGACTTAAACCTGAGGCATGAAACTGTAAGAATTCTAGAGGAAAATATTGGGAAAACTCTCATAGACATTGGCCTAGGGAAAGAATTTATGAGGAAGACCCCAAAGACAATCACAGCATCAAGAAAAATAAATAAATAGGACCTGATCACATAAAAAAGCTTCTGCACAGCCAATGAAACTATCAGAAGAGCAAACAGACAACCTACAGAATGGGAGAAAATGATCCCATGTTACACATCCAATAAAGGGCTGATAACTAGAATCTATACAGAACTCAGAAAAATCAGCAAAAAAAAAAAAAAAAAAAAAAAAAAAATGAAACAACCCCCCCAAAAGTGGGCAAAGGACATGAACAGAAACTTTTCAAAAGTAGGCAGATTAATGGCCAAGAAACATGAAAAAATGCTCAATATCTCTAATCATCAGGGAAATGCGAATCAAAACCACAATGAGCTATCACTTAACTCTAGTGAGTTTGACCTTTATCAAAATTCCCAAAACAATAAAAGGCGTGGATACAGAGAGATAGGAACACTCAAACACTGCTGGTGGGACTGCACACTAGTACAATCTCTGGGGAAAGTAATATGGAGATACCTCAAAGAGCTACAAGTAGAACTACCATTGGATCCAGCAATCTCCCTGACATTCTATAAAAAAGACATCTGCACTAGAATGTTTATAGCAGCACAATTCACAATTGCAAAGATGTGGAAACAACCCAAATGTCCATCGGTACATGAGTGGATTAATAAAATATGATATATGTATACCATGGAGTTCTACTCAGTCACAAAAAAACAATGGTGATCTAGCACCTCTTGTATTATCCTGGATAGAGCTGGAGCCCATTCTACCAAGTGAAGTATAGCAAGAATGGAAAAACAAGTACCACATGTACTCACCATTAAATTGGTATTAACTGATCAACACTTATGGGCACACATAGTAGTAACATTCACTGGGTATTGGTCAGGTGTGATGGGGTTGGGGGGGATAGGTATATACCCACCTACTGGGTGCAGTGAGCACCTTTTGGAGGATGGACACACTTGAAGCTTTGACTTGGGTGGGACAAAGGCCATATATGTAGTGTGAACAATTGTACCCCTTTAGTATGCTGAAATAAAAATAAAAATACAAAAGGTAGAAGTGAGGGTGACAATGGGGAAAAATATGGGACAAAACTTAAGAAAAAAGGGGTTCAGTGAAAAATTCTACTGGTGTGATCTAATGACCCGTATCAAGTTATTTTTTGCTTCCATAACTGCACACCTCCTCCATCTCCCCAGCCTTCATGAATGATCAGTATGGTTTTTAGACAGACACGGTAGTGTGCACCTGTAGTCCTAGGTACCTGGGAGGCTGAGGCAGGAGGATCACTTGAGAATACGAATTCGAATCCAGCCTGGACAACATAGGGAGACCTGGTTTTTGTTGTGGTGATATTGAGGGAAATAAAAGAAAGGAGCATTAATAAACAAGAGTGGTTTATCTTTTCATTTATTTAGGCCTTCTTTGACTTCTTTCATTAGTGTTTTGCATACAAATCCTATGCATATTTTATAAGATGTATGCCAAATACATCCTTTGTGGTGGGACTGTAAATGATATTCTTAAAAATTTCAAATTTCCATTGTTCATTATAATTAACTTTTGTACATTGTCATTGTATTCTGTGACCTTGCTAAACTCCCCTATTAATTCCAAAAGTTTTTTTGTGGATTCTTTGGGATTGTCTACATACATAATCATATCATCTGCAAACAAACATTATTTTATTTCTTCCTTTCAAATCTAAAAAAATAAATAAATAAAATTTATTCAGAAAGTCAATGTAATACCAATAAAAATTTCAATAAGCCATTTTTAGAATTTGGCAAGATGATTTTAAAATTCATCTATGTATTCAAAGGACCTATAATTAGTCAAAACAATTTTCAAGAGAACAAAGTTGAAAGATTAGCTCTGCCTGATTTCAAGACATATTATAAAACTATAGTGATGTAGACAAAGTGGTATTTGTGTCAAGATGGACAAAATTATCAATGGATATGAATAAGGTCTCCAAAAATAGACCCACACATAGATGAAAAACTAATTTTTTTAAAGAAGTGCAAAGGAAATTCAATAGAGAAAGGATCACATTTTAAGGTATGGTGCTGGATTTATTGGCTCTCTATATGCAATGAATTTAAATCCATATCTTGCACTGTATACAAAAACCCACTCAAAATGGATCATAGATCTAAATGTAAAACCTAGAAGAAAACCACAGAAAATCCTTATCACCTGGTTCTGGCAAAGATTTCTTGGATATGACACCAAGAACACAATTCATAAAAGAAAAAAGAAGATAAAATGGACTTGATCAAATTTAAAAACATTTGCTTTTGAAAAACTGCTATGTGAATTAAAAGACAGGCCAGAGACTTAGGAGAAAATATTTTCAAGTCATATGTATGATAAAGGATTCTGTTTAGAATAAATAAAAAGTCACAAAACTCAATAATAGAAAAAGACCACTGGTACTCTCATACCTTCTGGTTGGAATGTAAATAGTATGACCAATTTGGAAATAGGTTTGGCAGTTCCTTAAAAAGTTAAATATATAACTACAATAGGACCCAGCCACTCTGTTCCTATTTATTTTGCCAAAAGAAATGAATCACATGTCCACACTAAGACTTGTGGATGGATATTCATAGAAACTTTATTTGTTATAGCTCTGACTTGGAAACAACTTAAATGTCTCTCAATAGGTGAATGCACAAATACATTGTCATAGAACCATAAAATAGATGTCTCTCAAAATGACACAACTTGTATGAGTCTCAAAATCTGAATAAAGAAGCCAGACAAAAGAAAGTACATAGGATATGGTTTCTTTTATACGAAATTCCAAGAAATTCAAGCTAATTTTACAGACAGAAAACAAATCAGAGTTTGCCTAACGATCAAGCCAAAGGAAGAATGGATTATAGAGGGACAGAAGGAAACTTTTGTATGGTAGAAATGTTCATTATCTTGGTCATGTTGCATGCACATGTCCAAATTCACAGGGTTGTACACTTTGGATATGTGCAATATGTTGTTCAGCAAGTATACCTCAATAAAGTTGTAAAAGCAAAAAGGACAAAGATTTTCAGGATGTATGAAAGATAACCCAACTATATGCTGTTTATAAAAGATATATACAAAACATAAAGAAACAAAAAGTTTGAAAGTAAGAAAGAATAGAAAAATATACCTTGTAAATAATAACACAAAAAAGTTGTGTAACCATATTAGTATAAGGCAAGTCAACTTTAAGGCAAAAATCAATACCAGAGGAAAACAGATAAGCTTCATATTTCTTTAAAAAGATATATAAATTTAAGTTTGCTTATATGTAAATAATAAGTCTAGAATTGTAAACCTATGGGAGAAACAGACTAATCAATAATCATAGCAGGAGACTCTAACTTTAATTCCTAGTCATTGATAGGAAAAACAAACGTCAGTAAAGATGTAGAAAGTTTGAAATATTACTTTGAATTCCTTGAAGAATGGTGCTCTAATTTAACTCTTCAAAGCATATCTTTAACAATTTTATTCACTCAGTTTTGTTTATTAATCCTTTCTGCAGCAATTAAATAATAAATTCCATCCCCTGGATTGAATAAAATGTTTGTCTTTTGTCTCATATTTTCTTTTTTATTCTTTCTGCTTTATGTTCTACCACATTTCATTGCATTTTCCTTCCACATTTTAAATTTTATTATCATGCTTTATATTTCCAATAATCCCTTCTTATTTTTCTAAATTGTTTCTTTTTTAAAAAGAATCCTAATCCTTTTTATAGATGTAGTATTTTCTTGAAACTTCCTGAGGGTAATAATTAAATGTATTTAAAGTTATTTTCTGTTCCTTGAAACATCTCTGCTTCCTCTGGGGTCCACTCTTTTGTGTTTATCACACTGTTTCTTTTTTTTCTTTAACTGCAGGCTTTCCTCAAATATCTAGTAATTACTAATTTTCCAATCATTCATATATATATATATATATATATTTTTTTTTTTTCTTTCTTTAAGGACAAATCAGGTGTTGACTGGTCCTTAGAAAGAGGAGGCTTTTGCTTTGGGTTAGCAAGTCACATTTCTCTGACTTCAGAAAGTGTATTCAATATTAACATAGAAGAACACGCTTCTTGGAATTGTTTTCATTGTTTGCTTGGCAGTAAAGCCCTAGATAGTAAACACACTATGCACATATTTGTAGAAGCTGTCATATCTATGGGAAGGGGTTTGAATGATTTTTATGTGTATAGATTTAACACAACAATACCTTTATTTTCAGTCATACTTATTTCTAATAATCATAATATTTGCCTCTTTCCTATTGGACTCTCTTTAGATTTCTACCAGACAGGTTTCCTCCCACTAGTCTGATCTCTCCCCCCATAAGAACATTCTAGATGGTGGCCTCTTACAGTTTGCTTTGTATGTGTCATTATCCACAAATTTGTTGATACCACTCATTTACTGATGCTTCTATCTTCCTTTGTGGTTGTATGATTATAGTTTTAATAACAGCTACAAATTCAGAAGAAGGTGAATATAAATGTTTCCTTTGTAGGTGTCTACTAAATGGAATATAATTAACACTTGAAATTGGTCAGGATGTCAGATTTTGTAAAAAGCAATAATTGAGAAATTATTCAATGTTGGTCATTATAACATTGGTCCATTGCTAATTTCTTGTATTTCTTCCCCAAACCTCAATATGAAAACTGAGTCCCGATGTGTTTCTATTACTTATAATATTTCCTTCACATTGTGGGCAGGAAAAGTGAATGTAGTTTAAGTCATCATTTTCGTGGATTACATTCACTCTGAGTCTTATATAGGTCTCTGACAATCTATAATCAGCGTGTTATCAGAGAGTATATGGGCCATCATAAAAATCATATACACACACAGATGGCAACTTGAAATGAAAAACTGTACAGAGAAGGGAGTGACAGCAGGCCAGCACATAGGGAATGAGTTTAAGAGCACAAGTGCTAATTAGTCACAAATGGTAAGTAATTAGTTTAAAGTGAAGCAAAGAAAACATAATTGAAATATTAAAAATCCATTAAACTATAAGAATACTTCTGCAAGGTGAGACTGTCAGAAGAGAGGCTATAGAATCTTCAATCTCCAGAGTTATTCTAGGCTGAGAGGTGACACCTGTCTACTCAGGGAAGTAATTAAAAAGTAATGGCATCAGTGCTGCTCATCCACTGTGTAAGATGAGGCTGCTGAGAAATGAGTCTATATTTATTCACAACTGTCACCTTTCTTCCACTGTGGAGAATCCCTCTCATTGGCTAAGCCCCATCAGATCAAATCAGCTCTTGACTGACAAGTGCCTGTGGTGCTGCTTGTGTTTCTGGAGATGGCTGAGAAATGACTCGGCAGGAAGTGCTAGTCTCTGGGTACAGAGAGAGCTGAGTGAGGTGTTCTACTTTTCCAAAGTGAAAGCTATTGAGCAGGATGTTTCTATTTCTTTTTCTTTGTTTAACCCTCTCTCTTTCTCAACTACTAACATCGTAACTGTGACTGAAAGGAGTCTGAATGACATTTTTCTGGCATCCATTTTAAATGAAATTATCATTTGACTTTAGTAACTCATCTTCAAGTATAAACATGTATTAGTAATTGTCAAATTTTCTTTAGTAGTATATGGTTCTGTATCAAAATGACAGTCCCGTGGTAGTGAAAAGAAACATCACTACCTAGTATTCAAAACAAGCATGTGAATTGAGTAACCCAAACATGTCTGTGAAAAAAATTTTTAAGTTTATTAACTAGTTTTTAATTAACTATCTAAATTCCTTTAAAATAAGTGTTTAAACAATATCTCAGATCCACATGGTGATGCTCTATGGTCCAAATTTCCTAATATTTTGAGGGACTGGGGTTTCAGATAGCTCTCATACAACATGTTAGCACTGTGACGTGAACACACAAGATAATAAACAACACTGGAATCCCAGAGGTTAGGATCAGGAGAACGGGGTACAAAATGAGAAAGACAAACTGTTAAAGAGAACTTGGAAGGAAATGTTGACAGCTTTACAAATTGTGATATAAGTAATTCAACTATATAAGCAGCAGCATTGTTCGCAATCACCACAGCACCACCCGAGTGCACATCAACAGATGAAAGAATGAACAAAGTACAAAGCATACATGCAACGTAATATTATTCAGCTTTATAAAGGAAGCAAATTCTGACATGTTACAACATGAATGAACTTTGTGGACATTATGTTAAATGAAATAAGCTAATCACAAAGTGAGACATACTCTATTGTTCCACTGACATGAGGTATCTAGAGCAGTCACATTCATAGAGACAGAAAGTAGAATGAATGTTACCACAGGGCTGGAGAAAATGAGGATGAGAAATTATTGTTTAATGGAAACAGAATTTCAGTTTTGCAAAATGAGGAGAGCTGGAGATGGATGGTGGTGATGGCTGTATAATAAATAATGTGAATGTGCTTAATGTCACTGAACTGTACATTTAAAAATAATTAAGATGATACATTTTATGTGTATTTTACCACAATTAAACATAATTTAAAAAAAAAAACTAGAAATCTAATTTCTGCACTAAAACCTGAATGATTTATCAGATGAGAGTAAGGACCCCTGGGAAGGACTGCACCAATCATTCGGAAAGAGACCCTCACTGGGCCTTTGCATTTGATCTCATGAATGACATTTCATTCCTCACCCAGTAGAGGAAGCCTCATTCAGGGTGTAGTGGGGCCCATTTTTTTGATCATGAAGGGGTGTTTCTTCCTAATCTAAGGGGTTTAGACAATTCAGCCTTAACAGTCTCACATCTCCACAGAGATGTTTTTCTTGGTAGGTCCTTCTTTGGTGGGTGGTACCTACTGGTAACTCCATTGCATAATTCACGGGGATAGCTGGTGCCCCATCCCACCTCTGCCAAATTGCTCTCTGCAATGGCTTTGTGGTGTGCCCACTTAACTAGATTAAACCACCAGCATAGTACTGGATAGGGTGGGCTACAAGAGATAATCTCTTGTGAGAGTTGGAAAGTGAGGGGAAGCAGCAGCCATTTGGTAGCATATACAAATGTCTCCCAGTTATTCAAATCTAGGTGCTGCTGTGAAGGGCTTTTGCAAAGGTGAAGTCCTAACTAGTTGACTTTAAGGAGATTATCCTGGGTGGATCTGACCTAATCAGTTAGAAGGCCTTAAAAGAAGGCATGGAGCTTCTTTGGGGAAGGAGGGAGGAAAAGGAAGGGAGAAGAGAGAGAGAAAGAGACAGAGAGAGAGAGGAGTGGAGGAGGGAGTGTGAACCTGCTGGTGCCTATGGGTTCTGGCCTGCTTTTAATCTCCCTTTCTGGACCACCTGTGGACTACAAGCTTCTGTCTGTGCCCTTGAGGGTCCAGCCTGTTTATGATCTTTTCCTAACTGCTTGGCCTGCAGACTTTGGACTTGCTTGGCTAGCCCCACAATTGTGTACTCAGACAGGAGAGATATCTATATATCTGTATATATCTCATACTGGTTCTGCTTTACTGGGCTGGCCATGGTGGCTCAAGTGTATAATCCCAGAACTTTGGGAGACTGAGGTGGGAGGATTGCTTGAGACCAGTAGTTCAAGACCAGCCTGGGCAACATAGAGAGACCTCCAACTCTACCAAGAAAAAAAAAATTAGCTGGGCATGGTCACAGACATCTGTAGTCCTGGCTACTTGGAAGGCTGAGGCAGGAGGATCACTTAAGCGTGGGAGTTTGAGGTTATAGTTAGCTATGATCATGCCACTGCATCCCAGCCTGGGTGACAGAATGAGACCCTGTCCCTAAAAAAAAAAAAAAAAGATCAGGAAACAGGTAAGTCCTTTCCTAAGTAGTTGCTGCCTTGCTAGCCTTCCCCAGTTCCCCAGATGGACACAGGCTGTATGATGATGGAGATAAAGTCACTCCTCCCAGAATATAATGGTGTGGGAGAACCAGGGGCTGTGCCTTTACAGCTTTGCCTTTGTACCACCAGGGGCTGGAGGCCTGACAGGCTTGGGCCTTCAGTTGGAAGGTATCACACACAAATACGCCTGTTTTGCCAAGCCATCCTTCTTCTCACTCTGTCTTCTCACTCCAATCCTTGGGCCTCTTTTCACAACCCTCTTTTAAGGCACCCCCCCCAGGTGTGTTTGTTATTCCTCCCCACAGGAGGGAATAGTTCAGATTCTTCCATCACTTACTCGGCTGTATAAATTCCTATTTCAGCTGGATGCTGATACACAGACATGCTCTGCTCTCTACCCAAGCTTTCACTGTGAAGAGGATAAAATGTTATCTGCTCATCTGAATGGAGAAAACAGACTGGCTCTGATTCCATTTGAGGCTCCTCACCTGTCAGATCAGTGGGTGATTTCTTCATTCGTTGCCTAAGAAGCAAACCAATCTCACCTAGAAAGCACATGCAGTAGCCTGAGCTCACAGGACCATAGCACATTTCTCTGTTCATAAACTCTTCCTGTAAACCCTGTTGACATTACAAAGCCCGCCCCAAAGAGTGGCTCTGAGACTTTCAGGAAGCTTGGTACAAATTCCAGTTATTAATAGATTTTTTCTGATGCCTGGATCACACCCGGAGTTGGAAGGTGGATGGAAATCTTAGTCCATTATATCTTATCACTTCTACCCAGAATGATATAGATTTGAGCCAGATTCTGGTCCAGGAAGTTCCCTGAACCTCTGGAAAAAATATATATATAGCCAGTTCATGATATTTATTTGTAATTTAGTTAAAATTAAATGTAAAATTTTTGTTAAATCTGGACTGCCATAAATAAAGGAATTATCTTTCTGCAGGAATAAGTGAGAAAATGTTGTGAACCAAGGTTTGTGAAGTCAAAGAGCATATCTTATTTCTATGTAATTAATGGTGGTGATGTAAAGTTAACTGAAGGCAAATATTATAGTAGGAAAAATCTTATAAGGAGGCTTCCCACAAGTGAAGTCATCATGATGTCAGTGAAGAAAGTGCTGGGGCACTCTGAGATTGATGGTGATGACACAAGTGGAAAAGAGCGCTGTAAACTGATGGAATGGATGTCAAAGTTCCGACAGGTGAGTGAACAACGAACACAAGACTTAGAGTCAAAAAATCACTTTGGTGTCTAAACACTAGCTTCATCACCTTAAGCGAGTCATATAATTCTTTGAAACTCAGATTCTTGAACAATCATAACGTGTGGCAAATGGTATCTGTACTGCTCACCTCACAAAATATAGGTAAAGGTGACCTCCACCCTGATTCTATGGGAGACAGATTTTTTTGTTGTTGTTGCTGTTTCATTCAGACCATGGCAAACATTCCTAATTAAAGATCTATGGAATTGAAATTTTAAAAGTACTGGGTACAGGCAATTAGTAATCACCATTAGCTTCCTACATGCAGATACCCAGGTATGTGGTAGAACTATGTTTGCTCTGGCAAGACTACCTCTTTTACAACCTTGCTCAAGCTTTTAATTACTTTCTCCAGGGTATGGCCCAACTTAATCCTATACCTGGATTTCTGTGTATATCTGTATGTGCATCAGGGACCTGTGATACAATTTCCTAATAACTAAACTGCAGCTTCACAAGCTCAGCAGTGCACACCAGTTGAGTGAATTTATGTGTGCCTCATCCAGTTACATGACCAATGAAAAGGGCTAAAGCGAAAACATATTATAAGAAGGAAGTGACAATTGGAACCATCATTTTTGTAGAGTTTCTTCTCTTCCTGGTCCTAAAAGACATCTAGCCTTTATTTGGATAAGTTAGGGCACTGTCTGGATGGCAGACACCAAATAATTTTCTTAATGCTTATTAGTGTGACACTTGCCATATACACTGAATTCCTTTTGAATCAGATCCATTATTGTGTCGCAGCAGCTGGTATCCTTCATGAGCTACAGAAGGCTGTGGATGCTGCCTCAGTGGTGGTTTGGTCTACCTCAGGGGAATGTCAGTCCTTCTGTAAAGACACACACACACACACACACACACACACACACAAACTCATGCATACACCCACCTGTGGTTTAAACTGACCTTGGGCAAAATGCATAAGGAAATGAATTTCAAACTTCGTAGCTTCATAGATGGGAAGCAGGAGAATGTTTTTACTTTATCTAGGGTGCCGAGCAGATCAGGCCTAAATGAGAAGAAAATATAAGCGACAGACTGCCCATCTGAAAAGAAAATTATTTGGGGTTATATGACAAATCAGATATACAGATATTAAATCTATTCTTCATTTTCTTAACAGCTCATTCTGAACCAATTAGTAGATCTAAAAACAACTCTCAGCTCTCAAAATTACGATGTTTTCTTTTATACTTTAGGGTACCTGATATACAAAATAAATTGGAATCTTTTTTAAGAGTGAAAATCTCACTATGCAGTGTTTTCATTCCTCTGAAATTAGTATTTTTTTAAAAAGCTTTTCACCACTAATCTGGATAGAATTACCACCAATTGGAAAAAAAATAATTTTGAAATTATGTTCAGGAGAAGCATCAAAGTCATAAACAGTATTTCATAACACTGGCAATGAATTTATCAAACTTATTACCAAAAATAAGGAGGGAACATGAAATATGGTTAAAGAAGAATCAGTAGTCTGAACTCTCTTGCTCTAAATCATCTTTAGTCCCTTGCAGATGCTTTTAATCACCAAAATCCTTTGGTGGTATTAGTAAGATTGTAGGCTGAAACTTCTAAGCAGTAAAGCCTGAAATAAATGGCAAAAGGTCTGACTTGGATTCTCATGATACCTATGCTACCATTTATCACACCTTTGCGGAAACCCAACAGTTTATCTTCTCTTGATGGTATCTATAAATATAAGATGTTAATAGACTCTTAGGGAGCATGTTTATGAGAGAAAATAAATGGTTTGCAAAAACATCCCACATACATTATTTTAATTGCACACTTTTTTCTCTAGAATGACTTTATTCTGCTTAAAGGATACCCATGCCTTCATGTTCATTTACATGAATGGACACAAGTGGGGAGGAAGCCAGGATATAAAAGCTGGCATTAAATTGCTGTCTTCAGGTTATACACACTGCTGTGCTCATTGGAAGAACTCAGTACAATTTTACCTGCTTTTGCAAGTCAGCCGCTCATCTTTGAGGTCTAGAAAACTTTTGGGCTCATTATCACTTATGTCCATATTCAGGAGAAAATTACTTGATGAGAGTTTCTGTGAGAGTCAAAGTAAAGTTACTTGACACAATTTTAGACATACAATAATAATAAAATATTGTGTAGCCCCCTAAAATATTGAAGTTGGCCTTTAATGTGTCTATATTCTTGCAAATATCTACGACTTATTTTGATCAAGAATTTATAGAAAAATGACACAGTTTTTTTTTTTAATTTAATTTTATTTTTGCTGTTGGCTTTGGTTTGCTAGTATTTTAATTGAGGATTTTTGCATCTATATTCATAAAGGATATTGGTCTGTAGTTTTCTTTTTCTGTTGTGTCCTTTCCTGGCTTTGGTATCAAGGTGTTACTGGCTTTGTAGAATGAGTTAGGGAGGATCCCTACCTTCTTGATGATATGAATAATTTCTACAGTATGACTACCAGCTCTTCATTGTAGGTCTGGTAAAATTTGGCTGTGAATTTATCTGGTCTGAGAATTTTTTCACTGGGAGATTTTTTTTATTACTGTTTGAACCTCTTTGCTCATTGTTGGTCTGTTGAGGAGTTCTGTTCCTTCCTGACTGAGTCATGGGAAGTTGTGTGTTTCCAGGAATTTGTCCATTTCCTCTACCTTTTGGAGTTTATGTGTGTAGAGATTTTCATACTATTCACAGATGATATTTTGTATTTCTGTAGTATCAGTTGTAATATCCTCTTTTTCATTTCTGATTGAGCTTATTTGGGTCCTTTCTCTTCTATTCCTGGTTAATCTAGCAAGAGATCTATCAATTTTGCTTATCTTTTCAAAGAACCAATTTTTTTTTTAATTTCAACATATTACGGGGATGCAAAAGTTTAGGTTACGTATATTGCCCTTGTCCCCCTCCCTCCAGAGTCAGAGCTTCAAGTGTGTCCATCCCCCAGACGGTGCGCATTGCACTCATTATGTATGTATACACCCATCCCCTCCTTGACCCTCCCATCTGCCTGACACCCAATTAATGTTATTCCTATATGTGCTCTTAGGTGTTGATCAGTGAAACCAATTTGATGGTGAGTACATGTGGTGCTTATTTTTCCATTCTTGGGATACTTCACTTAGTAGAATGGGTTCCAGCTCTATCCAGGAAAATACAAGACGTGCTATATCACCGTTGATTCTTATAGCTGAGTAGTACTCCATGGTATACATATACCACATTTTATTAATCCACTTGTGTATTGATGGGCACTTGGGTTGTTTCCACATCTTTGCAATTGTGAATTGTGCTGCTATAAACATTTGAGTATGGGTGTCTTTTTTATAGAATGCCTTCTTTTCTTTTGGGTAAATGCCCAGTAATGGGATTGCTGGATCAAATGGTAGGTCTACTTTTGTTTCATTGAGCCTTTGTATTATTTTGTTGTTTGTCATTTTGTTTAGTTCTGCTTTGTTTTTAGTTATTTCTTTTCTTCCACTGGTTTTGGGTTTGGTTTGCTCTTCCTTTTCTAGTTCTATGAGATGATTCATTAAATTGTTAATTTGAATCTTTCTGTCTTTTTGATGTAGGCATTTAAGGCTATGAATTTTCTCCTTAGGATTGCTTTTGCTGAATCCCATAGATTTTGATAGCTTGCATCCCTTTGTTGTTCAGTTTAAGGAATCTTTTGATTTCCATCTTAATTTCATTATTGACCCAATAATCGTGCAGCAGCAGTGTTAATTTTTATGACTTTGTGTAGAATTGAATGTTTCTCTTGGAGTTGATTGGTAATTTTATTCCCCTGTGGTCTGAGAAGATACATGGTTTAATTTCTATTTTCTTTTTACGTTTATTGAGACATGCTTTGTGGCCTAAGATATAATCAAAATTGGGGGATGTTCTGTGTGCTGATGAGAAGAATGTATATTCAGTAGTTTGGGGGTAAAATGTTCTATAAATGTCTGTTAGGCCCATTTGTTCCAGAGTCCCGTTTAAGTCCAGGGTTTCTTTATTTTTTTTTTCTGTTTGAATGATCTGTCCAGTTCTGTCAGTGAAGTGTTAAAGTCTCCAGCAATTACAGTCTCTTTGCTTAGATATAGTAGGGTTTTCTTTATGAATCTGGGCACTCCTGTGCATAAATATTTAGGATTGTTATGTCTTCTCATTGTATTGCTCCCTTTCCCGCTATATAATGGCCATCTTTGGCTTTCTTTACTATTGTTGATTTAAAGTCAATTTTATTTGATATGAGAATCACTATACCTGCTTTCTTTTGGTTTCCATTTGCATGGAACATTTTTTCCCATCCCTTCACCTTGATCCTTTATGTGTTCTTGTGGGTTAGATATGTTTCCTGGAGACAGCAGGTACTTAGGGTTCTATTTTTTCATCCATTCAGCCAGCTAATGTCTCTTGTGTGGGGCAGTCACACTGATTGATATGTGGGATGCTGTTCTCCTCATCCTGTTGGGTAGAGTATTATTGCTTTGTTTTACCTCTTGTTCTGTTATTTTATATGAGCTTTGAGCTTTAGCTTTTGGGTGGTTTTACACTGGTGAGTGTCTGTTGTGCTGATCCACATATAATACAGTTTTGAGTATTTCCTGCAGGTCAGGTCTGGTCTTGACAAATTCTCTCGGTGTTTGCTTGTCTGGAAAAGTCTTTATTTCTTCTTCATATATGAAATTTAGTTTTGCAGGATACAAAATTCTAGGCTGGCAGCTGTTCTGTTTAAGAAGACTAAAGATGGAACCCCAATCCTTTCTGGCTTGTAAGGTCTCCATTGGGAAATCTGCAGTTAGCCTGATGGGTTTTCCTTTGTAAGTTACTTGATGTTTTCATCTCATGGCTTGAAGGAGTTCCTCCTTTGTGTTGACTTTGGCTGGTCTGATGACCATGTGTCTTGGTGATTGTGTCTTTGCAATGAATCCCTCAGGTGTTCTTTGAGCTTCTTGTCCCTGGGTGTCTAAATCTCTAGCAAAACCAGGGAAGTCTTCCTAACTCATTCCCTCAAATAGGTTTTCCAACCCTTGTGAGTTTTCGTCTTCACTCTCAGGGATGCTTACGAGCCTTATATTTGGCTGTTTTACATAATCCCATATTTCTTGCAGGCTTTGTTCATTCCTCTTAATTCTTTGTTTTTTATTTTTGGTTCACTGAGTTAATTCAAAAGAGTTGTCTTTAAGCTCTGACATTCTTTCTTCTGCCTGGTCTAGTCTATTCTTAAAACTTTCCACCAAGTTTTGTATTTCCTTAAATAAATTTTTCATTTCCAGAAGTTCTGTTTGGTTTTTTTAATATGTCAATCTCCTCAGCGAATTTTTGATTCACTTCCTGAATTGTTTTTCTGGTTTCTTTGTGTGTGTGTGTGTGTGTGTGTGTGTGTGTGTTGTAAATTTTCATTACTTTTTTTAAATTTCAGCATATTACAGGGGTACAAATGTTTAGGTTATGTACATTGACTTTGCCCCACCTGAGTGAGGGCTTCAAGCATGTCCATCCCCCAGATTGCTTAAACCTAAACATTTGTACCCCTGTAATATGCTGAAATTAAAAAAAAAGTTAAAAAAAGGATTGGAAAAAAAAAATCATAAGGAAGGGAAAAAAATAATCTTACGTATTTTTTGACTTTGTTGCCATTTTGAATGATGCTTTTTAAAATAATATGTTTGAATTGTGGCTGATTTATAGAAATGTAATATCCAAATTGCTAAAATATAGTAATTATATATATATTCCTTTAGGCTTTCTATGTGGACAATTATATATATGAAAATGATAGAATTGTATTTTCTTCTTTTAAATTTTTATACTTTAAATATTTTTACTGTTTTATTGCATTAACTAAGACCTTTGAGAAAAATAGTAAGCACATGTTACAATAGTCGACATTCTGTTTTTGTTCATAATATGGTAAACTTTTATTTAAGCTTTTATTTTGAATGGATTTAACATAAAAGTTGGAGAATATAAGAAAGTCCTATATATATGTATATGTGTGTGATTATATAGTCCTGTGTGTTTATGTGCATACATGTATATGTATAAAATTTTCCTTCTAATAATTTTTTGGCAAACCGTTTGAGAATAAGTTGCAGATATCATAACTTTGCACTCTTAAAAACTTTGGCATAATACTCCTGAGAAAAGGAGATTCTCTTAAATAATCAAGATAAAATGCTCAAATTGAGGAATTCAATATTGATATAATACTATTATCTAATATACATTCCATATTCAAAACATTCTCATTGTTATTACAGTATCCTTTATAAATTTTTTACTGAAATAAAATCTCCTCCAGAATTAAACATGGCATGTGGTGTTTATCTATCTTTAGTTTCCTGAGATCTGGAGCACTATCTCTACCTTTCTTTTTCTTTTATGACATTGACATTTTTCAAGTTACTAAGTTACTGTTTTGTTTTTATAATGTCTTTCAATTTGTGTTATCTGATATATCTTCATGTTTAGGTTAAGGTTATGCATTTTTAGAAGGAATTCTCCACAAGTAACATTGTGTCCTTCACAGTATATACTATTAGCAGGCATCTGATGTTGATTAGTCCCATTATCAGTAATGTTATTTCTAGTTCCCACACTCTCTGTGATTAAGCAATTTCATTACTTTGTGATTTATCTTTGTTATTTATCTATTTAAAAAAAAATACATTGGATCCTACCTGACCTCATATACGTAAACAAAGTCCAGGTAGATAAGACTTACAAACTTAATAAATAAAACCATATCATATTGATAATAAACATAACTGAATTACTATACCCTGAATGTAGGAAATCTCACTAATTTGTGATACTAAATCCAGATTCACTCATGCAAAAGATAAATGAGACATAAAATTAAAATTTTTCATAAGAAAAAACACTAGGCTGGGCGTGGTGGCTCATGCCTGTAATCCTAGCACTCTGGGAAGCCGAGGTGGGCGGACCGTTTGAGCTCAGGAGTTCGAGACCAGACTGAGCAAGAGCGAGACCCCATCTCTACTAAAAATAGAAAGAAATTATATGGACAGCTAAAAATATATATAGAAAAAATTAGCCGGGCATGGTGGTGCATGCCTGTAGTCCCAACTACTCGGGAGGCTGAGACAGGAGGATCCCTTGAGCTCAGGAGTTTGAGGTTGCTGTGAGCTAGGCTGATGCCACGGCACTCACTCTAGCCTGGGCAACAAAGTGAGACTCTGTCTCAAAAAAAAAAAACAAAAAAAAAAAAACAAAAAAAAAGAAAAAGAAAAAAAAAAAAGAAAAAACACTAAAGACAGATCAAATAAATTTGGAAAAAAAAATTTTTATATGGCTATTATCTGTATATGAAGAACTGTTAAAAATAAAAGGAAAATGACCAAAAATCCAATAGAAAATGGACTCCCTAAAAAATCCTAAACAAAAATCTAATTTCAAAACTGAGAAAAAGGACACAGACAATTCACCAAAAAATATTGAAATGTTCTATAAACATGTGAATAGATTTTTCAGTGGTAATCCTAACAATAGTTTGCAATCCTAACAATACAAATGAAAACTAAAACACTGAGATATCATTTCTCAGCTATCAGAATGAAAAAAACACTAACAACTTGACAGCACATTCTGTTGGCAAATTTGTGGGAAAACAAATAGTCTCATATATTGCTGGTGGGAATGTAAAATATTTCAAATGCTATGGAGAGGAAAAAAACCCTCAATTTACATTTATCTTTTAACTTCACTTTTAGGGATTTACATTTAAATTACATCTCCAACAATATAAGTAGACTATACATTGTAGTATTATTTATACTTGTAAACTATAATATAGAAATAATCTAAAGGCCCATACATAGAAATGAATTATGGTACATGTACAAAATAGGCTATTCTGAAGCTATAAAAAAGAATGAGAAAACTTTATGAACTAATATGAAGTGATTTCCAGGTTATATTGTGAAGTGAGAAAAAACAAAATGCAGAGAGTATAAGTTGAATGCTACCCTTTGTGTAAAAAAAAAAAAGGAGGGAAAACACACACACACACTTTTGTAAAACAAAACTCAAAAAAGGTACAAGATTCCTTTTAAAAATAAAAGGAATATTTCTCTTAAAGGAAGAAATAAGATAAATAACTTCATAAGTTTCTGGTTTATCTTTTTTGAGCTATTGTTACTTACATTCCTTTCTAATAATTCTTTCCCTAACTTCTGATAGTTTCCTTATACACATGCACTAATCTATATTCAGCTGAATACTTTAGAGGGTAAAAACATTTAACATGGGATCTACCTTCTTAACAAGGCAGTTTTTTTGGTATGCCAATTAAATCTCAATAAAGCTTGAAAAACTACACTAGAGAGGAAATTTTCTGATGCCTGAAGTTCTCTTTCTCCTTTTATCCAATGGAGATCTATTTTTCTTTGTCCCTCTCTTCTTGCCTTCCTTTAGATTGACTAATATTTATTATAATTTCTTCTTTGTCATTCTGTTTATTTGGAAATGTGCCTTGTTCCTATATTTTCCTGGGAATTAAACATGTATATTTACTTATCAATATCTGAATTGATCAAAAGTTCAAAATATAAAAGGTAATAACTAATAGTATCAGAATCTCAGGGCATAGAGCCTAGAAATATGTATTTTAAACAAGGATCCTGGATAACTTTTATTCATGATAAACTGGAGAACTAGATTAGGAAACAATTACACCAGAAAAATAGCCTAAATTAGGCTAAGGCAATTAAGCTTAAATTTTATCTTTTTGTTGCTTGACAGTCAAAGCAAAATGGAAGCAGACATTACTGAATTCTCGTTAGCTAGCAAAAGAAAATATAGCAGAGGATAAGGAGAAACATATTTTGTATGAACAATGAATGTGAAGACTAATTTTCACTGTCAAATTTTAAATATGCTTTCAAATAAGTTTTTAAGTAAGAACATTGATCAACATAATGAACTGTGTCATCAGGAGCTTTTCTACTAAAGATAAAGAAAGGCATTTCATGTCATCTATTGCTTAAAGCCAAAACCATTATATTTAAATCATATATCTGCAAAGAATTGTTTTTTTACAGTGCTAAAGTAATTGTTCATCCATGTTCTTTTCTGAACATGCACAAATGCAGAAGATGACAGAGGAACTCATGCTTTTAACGTTACTAACATAAGGAACAATTTCAGGATTTACTCTGTGCTCAACACATCTATGCAATGAACATACAGAAATGGCTAAGATATGGGCTCTGTCCTCAAGGAATTATAGTCTAGAGGGAGAGACAGATCAATATACAAAATAGTACACTGTGCTGTGATAAATGTTCACTTAAATTTGTTTCATAGATATATCAGGATAACAAGTAGGGAAGGCATCATATCGGGGGTGATACTCATTGGTCTTTGAAAGATGTTTGCATAGAGTAGACACATGTTTTGCCTATTCATTCTTATTTTCCCTCTTTCTTATAGATGAATGTATCTATTTCTTCTGAGAACTGTTCCTCTTCCACCTGGTTAGACAATCACTGAATCTTGCCTCCCTGCCACAGGAGTCATCACGAGACCACCGCTTCTATGAGAGTGCCCTGTCTCCATGCATCAGTCCAGAAGTGGGCACAACCCAGGTAAAGCCAATTCAAGTTTTTTGTCTAGGAATTATTTTGAATGTATCAGAAAGTAAAGGTAGCTCTCTTTATGAGAGTTCAAGAGTACTAAAAAGAGATTGTTCTCTGGAACTGTCTAGTGCTATCTTTGCTGCTATTTGGGGAGATCCTGCCTGAGTAGAATGATGCAAATTATCTGGAACCAAGTTCCTAGGTTCAAGTCTGACAAAGATGAGGAGAAATACCATGCCAGAAAAATATAACACTCTATGTATGACTATGTGTCAAAATAACTTGAGAATTTTGTTTTAGCTGAGAATAATTTTTAGAGATGAAATTGGAAAATTTCAAAGGAAAGTCTTGCTATGCCAAACAGGGAAGTGTGAACTTTTTCTTCTCCGTGATGAGAAACAATCTGGATGAAAAAAAAATAAAATGGTGATCATATTTTCTAGATTATCTCTACTGAAGACCAGTTGTTTCAAGGAGATTTTTATAGGAACCATATAAAGACAATTGAATGTTGAGATCTTTGCTCAGTGTTGAAGTGTAGACATTGTACATTGTTTAATTGCTTTGTATGCTTTAAGTAGAAGGTGTTCAGAGAGCAAAGACAAACTTCTTAAAAATTAATCAAAAAAGACAAATTTGTCTTACCGAGGTAGAAGGTAACATCCTCGTGGGGATGGGCTGCAGGAGTGCCTACAGACAAGGTCAAAACTTTTCTTAACATTCCTGTATCCTCAACAGGGGTTCAATTGAAGGTCCATAATCTTACAATACAAATTATTTTTAAAGTCCATACCTGAAGAAATTCAAGAACAGATGTTGCAATTTCCACCAAAAAATATTTTCTGTGCTTTTGATAAATTTAGTTTTTGAGGACTATATGTTGATAGGACAAGCAAAATGATAGTTCCAGAAAATAATCTACAAATAATCAGAGAAAGTTGTGGAAGGCAGTTGTTTAGTATTACCCATTTGGAATTCAAAGGATGAAAGCAACAAATAATGGATTACGTTTTGCATAATTTATATAAGAGCATTTCTATAAAAATTAGCTATGTGTAGCATGAGCTGTGTCAACATATGATATAAAGCTTGTGCTGTATTCACTCCATCAGGATAGTATGTGGAAAGTTTAACTAAAGTTGTATAAAATATTCAGACAGAGACTGAAAAATAAATAGATTTGAGATGATTTATGTCAGATAATGATATGCAATACACAGATAATTGTAATATAATGGAGGATATATTTGACTGTTAATTTGTGTTTAGTCCATTTTGTTGCTTGCAACAGAATACTTGAAATTGGGTAATTTATAAACAAAAGGTATTTTTTGCAGTTATGGAGGCTGAGAAGGCCAAAGTTGCAGGGCTGCATCTTGTGAGGGCCTTCTTGCTGGTAAGGATTCTCTGCAGGGTCCCAGGGCAGTGCAGGGCATCACATGGTGAGGGGGTGAGTGTGTTAGCTCAGGTCTTTCTTTCTTCTCTCACAAAGCCACTAAAGCCACTTTTGTGATAACCCATTACCTCTTAAAGGCCCCACCTCTCCACACTGCATACATTGGAGATTAAGTTTCAACATGAGTTTAGGAAGGAATAAATATTCAAACCACAGCAACTGGTAAAATTTCTCTGGTTTTGAAACACAAATATGATTATTATTGTTATTTATACTCTTTTCCTCATGTCTAAAATGAATATATTTAAATTTACCCCATAGGTTTATTGTGAAGTTTAAAAATGGATGCTATTAAATTCTATTGTAAAGTATAAATTGCTATAAAGCATCAATATTTTTCCTAACGTGCAACTATACAATTCTACATATTTTAATAGAGAATTGACAACAATGAATAAAAATTCATTGTCTTCCCTTAAAATTCAAAATTAGTAATTTCGGCCGGGCGCGGTGGCTCACGCCTGTAATCCTAGCACTCTGGGAGGCCGAGGCGGGTGGATTGCTCAAGGTCAGGAGTTCGATACCAGCCTGAGCGAGACCCCGTCTCTACTAAAAATAGAAAGACATTATATGGACAACTAAAAATCTATATAGAAAAAATTAGCCGGGCATGGTGGCGCATGCCTGTAGTCCCAGCTACTCGGGAGGCTGAGGCAGTAGGATCACTTAAGCCGAGGAGTCTGAGGTTGCTGTGAGCTAAGCTGACGCCACGGCACTCACTCTAGCCTGGGCAACAAAGTGAGACTCTGTCTCAACAAAAAAAAAAAAAAAAAAAAAAAAAATTAGTAATTTCATGACATAAGAATATTTACTCCTACTTTGCTTTTTAAAAGTTATCACTGGAAGTTTTAACTTTTTTTTCTTCTTAACATATTAAATCACCAGAGCTTAACTGAGTTATAGTGATAAGTATTTACAAGCAAACTGAATAAAAATTCAAAATTCAGTCAGAGTTCAAACATTTAGATGATTATAGAAATAATATAAAATATGAAATTATATTTGCTGTGGTACTCATTGGTCATTATTGATTTTAGTTAGAAACCGCAGGCCAGTCACAGGCTGGAAGCATTAAGACTCATAAAGCCATTAAATATCAATTTCTTCATAAAGACTTTTTAATGGACCATTCTAAATTCCAATAAAGCTTTGGCCAAAACATTTACATCAATAATTATTAATAATACTAATTCTGAGACTAAATTTTTATGTATAATTTTTGTGAGTATTGTTGAAGCACAAATTCTCATCAATTAATAGGTGATCACTTCTAAACTATATTATTCTGAATTCCATTTCTTGTATGTGTGTTTAAATACAAGATTCATTTGTTTATTATTTAGTATGCATGTGTGTTTAGATCTGAGATTCATCCCTGGATGGAATTTTGGAAAACTTATCATATCTCTTTCCATTAACTATCTTTAAATGAAGAACTTCTGCCATCTGAACTGCCAGGTAATTAAATGGAAGATATGCATCATTCCAAAGGCACTTAATATATTAATGTGTAAGTGTTATATTATTCTGAGTAATAACATCTCAAGGTCAACACAAAGACCTGGGTTGAAGATGTTGTCAGCACTATGAGAAATGATACACAGATGTTTCCAAGCTATCACAACTTTCACTTATTTATCCCTTTCAACAAACTAAATGGCAAATGAGAACAATAATGGAAAGAAATTAGAAGGTATTAACTCCCTGGCCTAGAAATTGTTCAGTTTCTGCTCACCTTGACCCATGTGTCCTATTTGTAATGACCTCTGCTCGTGGATGCTGTAACAAGAAATTGGAATTTCCTTATGGTGAATGTGTTGCAGCCAATAGCCAGCTCAACACATTCTTGAAATATATGCAGAGTAAAAGTTAAAAACCTGCCTTGTTACCTTTGCATTTTACTGTTTATGATTCATGTTTGATTTATATGATTCAATTTCTTAATGCTTTATATTTTCATATTACTCTTTCATCAGTGTTCTGGATATGTTGTACTTTCACAATGAACTATAATCACCTTATCTATATTATTTATTGCTTTAACCTCTAGTACATTGCACATAATATATACATATCGAAGTTGGAGATTTAAGATACATATTAGGAAGCATCATGTTTAATATAGTAGAGTGGCTTCTCCTCTCCACTCTCTGAGACTCTGTTGAAAAGACTTACAGAAATACAAAAAAAGAAAAAGAAAATGAACCTTTAATAGCAGGGATATTGGAAGTAATCACTGAAGCAATGTTAATGTTTTTGAAGAAAATAAATGAATTAAAGTAGGTTTACAGACACAGCCAAGCAGTGGAAGCCAGAGCCATGGTAGAGGTGACAGCAGCTCTTTCAGGCAGAATCCTAGTTGTGAGTATGGGTCCAGGAGTGGGAGGAGGAACAAAAAGTCGACATTAACAGAAGGTCTTTCTGAATGACAGTTTAATCAGTCGGTTTCCACACCTTTTCCTTTCCTTTCTCCCCTTTCCTCTCACCACCATTTACTTACTCCCATCACTAGACTCTCTTGTAGAATGAGTTTTACCCTTATTTGGAAAACCTGAGGATTCTTCTTTAACAGCTTCTAATGTGGACATGGTGCTCTGGCAAAGCCTTCCTCACTCTGCAATTCAGGAAGTGCTCAGTCTGATATTGTGCTACAGGCATATAAACCCTAAAGTGACCTTTCAGTGGGAAAGGCTGCCAGGGACCCAGCTCTATCCACACTAGAGTGGGCAAGGAAATACATCTCCATTTTCTAGAATAATACTACTATGATTTAGAAATAATATGAACAAACAATCAAGAATCACCAGAGAGAAGGAGAATTATCAATGAGAAATAGAAAGACCAGAATAAAAAAAATAACAACTGTAAAAGCAAAATAGGTTATTCAGGAAATACAGAAATTAATATCAGTATGATATTATTAACTGAACTAAAAACTTAACTCAGGCTTCACTGGTCTTTTCCACTATCCTTTCTCTATTTCAGGATCCAATCTAGGATCTCACATTGCATTTAATCGTCAAGTCTCCTTAGTCTACTTCAGTCTGTGATAGTTCCTGAGTCTTTCCTTATTTTTTATGGCCTTGACCCTTTTGAAGAATACTGGTTAGTTATTTTGTAGAATGTCTCTTCATTTTTGTTTGATGTTTCTTCATGGTTAGATTGAAGTCATGTATCTTGGACGAGAATGCTACAGAAGTTAAGGTCTTAAAACAAACTCACACATATATGGTCACTTGATTTATTGCAAAGGTGTCACTGTAGTGCTGTGGGGAAAGGAGAATCTTTGGGTCAACTCCATAACTAATTGGGTAAAAATAAACTTTATTTCTTTATACTGTACACATCAATCAATTTCAGATGGATTATTCATTTAAATATAAAAGGTAAAATAGTAACACATTTGGAAGGAAATATAGGATGCCTTTGGGATCTATTTTTTAAATATAGGACACAAAAAGATCTACGAAGGTAGGAAAAATAACTTGAACTACATTAAAATTAAGAACCCCAATTTTTAAAGAATTTGATGGTATTAAAACATACTCTTAAAAGGGCGAAAAGGCAAATCACAGAGTGGAAAAAGATGTTTGACTTACTTATCATATCCAGAATATATGTATCATATCCAGAATATGTAAAAATGATGGCAAATTGATAAGTCAAACAACCCAATAGGCAAAAGTTTTGAGCAGACATTTTATAAAAGGACAAATTCACATAGCAATAACCACATGGAAAGTGTTCAGTGTCATCAGTTATTAGTCAAATGCAAGTTTAAATCACAGTATGATACAAATACCCACCAGTATGCCTAAAGTGCAAAAGACACATAATACCAAGTTTTGGGGAAGAAAAATGGCCTATAAAGATGAATTGTCTCTTCTGTGCCATGCTTTCCTTCCATTAATATTTACCACGGTTATCTTATGTACAAGAGTCAGATTAATTAGGAATTTGGGAGTTGAACTTTAGAAAATGAATAACTCCTTCCAACTTGGAAGCATAAATTAGAATCTATAATTTGGGGGTCATAAGCAGTTGATGTCAACCCTATAGCTATGCTTACTTGACTAAGCAGAGTATGGGTTAGGCTGATTCACCCTAAATCCCTACAGTGGTTATCAGGGTTGTTACTGTACCTATGACAAAGGACATTAGAGATGATACATTAGATTAAGTTATAAATTTTAGGTTCTGTTGAACCAGTTTAAGGATCTTGACTTCAGAATTGTGAGCTAAGCATACAGTAACATATGGGAAATAAGGGGGTCAAAAACATTAAAAGAAATGTCTTTCTGCAGATTTTTTTCTTTTATGAACAGAAAATATACTAATTAGTACCTTGGACATCAGGAATCATGGAACCAGGTGGGGGAAAAAATCAAATCACATCTTCGCCACAAACATGTTCTTCCCCCATAGTTTCGTATCTTAGTTAAACTCAGCTCTGTCCCTTAACACCTTTGTGAATGTGGACAAGGATGCTAAACTCTGTATTTCAGTGTCTTCACTTGAAAGGGAAGAAACAATTGTATTTACCTCATAAGACTGCTGGGAGAGTTAAATCAAAGAATGGAATTGATAGTGCATATAAAGCACATAGAAAAATGTTTGGGCTATTTTGAATGCCTGTAGATACTTACAAGATAACACAGTCATGCACCACACAACATTTCAGTCCGCAATGGATAATGCAACAGTGGTCAAATAAGATCATAATGCCATAGTTTTACTCTACCTTTTCTGTGTTTAGGTATATTTAGATACACAATACTCACCACTGCATTATGATTGTGCGCAGTGTGCACCGCAGTGACATGCTGTGCAGGCTTGTAGCCCGGGACCAGTAGGCTGTGCCATCTGGCTTAGGTGTGCCGTAGCTCTGCCATCTGGGTTTGTGCAAGTGCTCTCTATGATGTCCCCACAATGACAGAATTGCCCAATGTTCCTGTCATTAAGTGATGACACACGGTTGTAGTTTAAATAACAAGAAGAAAGGAGGGGAGAGGAGGAGGGAAAATAATAGGAGAGAAGAGGAGCAGAGATATGTGTTTTACTGGGGGAAGGATACACATTTTGTTAGATTGCCTGCAAAGAGGGACAGTGAAGGAAACTTACATGGTTTGATGATAAGATGAAAGAATCGAGATGAGGCAGGGCCAAAAATCAAGGGAAAAGTAATTTCTGCAGCATTGCTGGTGGTTGTACTAGTCGTCTCCACACAGCTCCTCACAGCTGCTTGAGTCACTGAGTAGGAGTCTTAGTATAAGTGACAGAGTTTGTAAGCTGGTCTCATAGAGCAGCAGAACCCATTTCCTGCGGCTCAATGAAAGTGATTCTCTGTCCTGCAAGATCCATTTTTCCATTGCTTTCACTTACTATGTTTTATAGTGAACATGTAATATATTTTGATGCTAATTTGAGGACATGAGGGTACCCACCATTTCATAGATGAACATTTGAATCACACTTGAGGATTTTGTATTTTACAAGCCCTCCTCCCAAATAATATGCTATAATTAGTTTAATGATTTTCTACAGTTCGGAATAAAGATAAGGTCAAAAATTAACAGTCATAATAAGACTTTATGTTGCATAGGCATGGCTGATAATACAGCTTTAAATTTTTTTGTATATAGTCAAATGTTCAAACTACAAAACTTAAAAATTAGAAGTAAAGATAAAGCACTCATGGTCCCATCACCATCAGGTAAATGTAGTTAGCAGTTAGGCATATTTGCTTTTAACTTTTCATTTGCAATTATTTATTAATATATACTTAAGATAATGCTGCATTTACTATTTTTCACTTTTAATATTATAAGCATTTTCCCTATATTTTAAAAAATCCTGTCCTTAACCATTTTAATATCATTTTAATGACTATGTAATATTTAATTGGGCTTTGTATACATTTTTCAATTATTTATTAAATGCACGTTATAGGTTATTGACATGATGCTTGCTCCATCCTCAAGTTAACATTATAGCATATTTATTTTCTCTTTTGTTAATTGTTCATATTCTTTGCCCTTTTATTTTTGTGGTGTTTTTATTATGAATATCACAGTTTCTCTCTGCCTTGTTAGTGTTTTATCTTTTACAGCTACCATCAATTTATCTTTTCTCTTTTTTTCTTAAGTTTAACAAAACTTAATTTTATTTACATTTTTCTGAAAAGATGATTTTGGCTTTATTTAATGATTTCTAGTTTCCTTCTTTGGTGTTTTTGGAGTTGCTTCTTTTTTTAAATTAAGTCATGAATTCAATAATTTAGTTTTTATTTTTTAACATTAAAATGGTATAAAGATTTCAAGATCGTAAAGATACAGACAATTTTATAATGAAGTTTCAAGGACTAACCATCCCTATTTAACAAAACTAGATATTTTGTCATATTTTCTGCAGATACATTATTTACTTTTTTTTATTTCAGCTTATTATGGGGGTACAAAGGTTCAGGTTATATATATTGCCCATGTACTGCCCATCCCCCCGAGTCAGAGCTTCAAGCATGTCCATTCCCCAGACAGTGCTCATTGCACTCATCATTATTTACTTTTTAAAAAATAAATAACTAAATACCACTAACATTACTCTCCCACCTTCCCAAAGTAAACCATTACTAATGTCTATGTGTCATTTCCATGACTATTTTTAAAACATTACAACAAATACATGATTATGCTATTGATTTACTTGTTTCTGAAAATTGTATATATTATCTATATTTTTACTATTAGTCCTTGTACTTAATATTATGCTTTTGTGATATAGTCATGTTGATACATATAAATATAGTTTATTCATTTAAACCAGTTTCTCAAGTTTAGGATTATTGACATTTTAGGTCAGATAATTCTTTGTTTTATGTGTAGGGGGGTGTTCTGTGCATTGTGGGCTGTTTAGCAACATTCCTAGCCTCTGTCCACTGAAGATACTTGAAAAGATGCTCACCCTTACCTTACTCGTAACCAAAGTGAGGGAGCATTCTTTGCACCCACTCTCCAGTGGTAAGAACCAAAATGCCCCCAGACATTGCCAAATGATCCCTAGAGGACAAAAATCACCCCTGTTTGAGAACTTCTTATTTAAACTAATGTATAGTATAAAAGTAGACACATAGATTAATGGAACAGAAAGAGAACCCAGAAATAAAGCCAAATACCTACAACCAACTGATCTTCAACAAAGCAGACAAAAACATACACTAGGGAAAGGACACCTTATTCAATAAATTGTTCTGGGAAAATTGGATAGCCACACACAGAAGAATCAAACTGGATCCCTATCTCTCACCATATGCAAAAATTAACTCAAGATGGATCAAATAGTTAAATATAAAACCTGAAACAATAAAAATTCCAGAAGGACACCCAGAAAAAACCCTTCTGGTCATTGGCCTAGCTAAAGAATTTATGAGCAAGACCCCAAAAGCAAATTCAACAAAAACAAAAATAAATACATGGGACTTAAACTAAAATGCTTCTGCACAGAAAAAAAATAATCAACTGAGTAAACAGACAACCTACAGAATGGGAAGAAATCCTCACAAACTATACATCTAACAAAGGACTAATATCCAGAATCTATAAGGAACTCAAATCGGCAAGAGAAAATATCTCATTAAAAAGTGGGCAAGGTACGAACAGGCATTTTTCCAAAGAAGATATACAAATGGCAAAAAAAATATTTAAAAATGGTCAACGTCACTAATCATCAGGGAAATGCAAATTAAAACCACAGTGAGATACTACCTTATCCCTGTCAGAATGGCCATTATTAAAAAGTCAAAAAAAAAAAACAAAAACAACAATCAAATTGGTACAGATGCAGTGGAAAGGGAATGCTTATACATTATTAGTGGGAATGTAAGTTAGTACAATCTTTATAGGAAACAGTATGGAGATTTCTCAGAGAACTAAAATAGATCTACCATTCAATCTAGCAATCCTACTACTGGGTATCCACTCAGGGGAAAAGAAGTCACTATATCAAACACACGCCTGCACTCATTTGTTTATCACAGCACAATTTACAATAAACAATACAGGAATGGAAATCCAAATGCCACATGTTCTCACTTATAAGTGGGAGCTAAACTACAGGTACTCAGGGGAATATAGAGTGGGACAATGGACATTGGAGACTCAGAAGGAGGGATTTTGAGAGGGGAGTGAGGGAAGAAAAACTACCTATCAGGTGCAACATACACCATTAGTATGATGGGTATACTGTAAACCCATCCGTCACCACTGTACAATTGATCTATGTAACCAAAACCACTCTACCTCTAAATCTATCAAAATGTAAGTTAAAAAAAGAGAAATGTTTACTAAATCCTATTTGGTGAATAATTAGGCTATTTAAAATTTTTGATATTACAAAAAAATACTGCAAACAACAATAAAGCACGTGTCTCCTGTGCTCTTATGCTAGAATTTTCCTAGGGTACATAACCTAATAGTGGATTTGCTGGGTTATAGGAATGTGCATCTTCAAATTTAAAAGATACATCAATAACTTGAAAATAGTTAAAAAATTTAAACAATCACCAGCAATGTGTATGTTTCATGTTGTTCCACATCTTTGCCAATATTTTATTTTATCAGAGTTTTAAAATTTTTATCAGATCTTATGTACAAATATTAATAGCAATTCATGATAATTTTATTTCCATTGATATGGTTACTAGTGAGGGTTAGCATCTTTTCAGTGTTTTATTAAACACTTTTTTTTAAATTTCAGCTTATTATGGGAGTACAAAAGTTCAGGTTATATATATTGCCCATGTCCCACCCATCCCCCCGTCAGAACTTCAAGAGTGACCATTCACCAGATGGTGAGCAATGCACTCATCATGCAGTTATAACCCCATCCCCTCCCCCCATCCCCCATCCCCCCAAGTCAGAACATTCAAGCGTGACCATTCCCCAGACGGTGCGCAACGCACCCATCATGTAAGTATACACCCATTCCCTCTCCCCACCCCCCACCTCAGTCCGATACCCAATTGGTGTTATTCCCAAATGTGCACTTAGGTGATAATCAGGGAACTATTACACACTTTTGATTCCTGTTCTGTAAATTGTTTATTCATATCCTGTTCCCATTTTCAAATTAAATTTTTATTTATTTATTTATTCTCTATTTTTTCAAATTTATTTTTAACTGACATAAAATTTATTATGTACAACATGATATCTTAAACTATATATACACTGTATTATAGAATGGTTAAATCTAGCTATTATTTTCACAATTCATTGTAATAGTTCTTTGTCTTAGAAATAAGCTTTCTGTTTTCTCAGTCTGTGCCTTAGTTTATTATGACTTCTGTTCAGCAATTAAAAATAATATAGTCAAAATTTCCAGCTTTCACATTTATAATGGTACTTAGTGTATTTATTTAAAATACCCTAAACCACAAAAATATCTTTGTTTATTTAAATGTTAAAAATTTGATGTTTCTACATTTTGGTCTTTCATTCAATTAAATTTATTTAATAGATTATTGAGACATAATTGACAATGTAAAATAAACTGCTTGTATTTAAGGTGTATAATTTGTAATCTTTGTTAAGTATATAGCCTGTGAAACCATCACAGCATTTAAGATAATGAACATCACTTTCATTCCCAAATGTAACCTTGGTGTTTGTTTTTTTTAATTCAGGATATTATGGGGGTACAAACATTTTGATTACATGAAATGCATTTGCCTCGCTCAAGCCAGAGCTACAAGGATGTCCTTCCCCAATAGAGTGTGCCCCGTTTCCATTAGCTGTGGACTTATCCCCCCACTCTCTTTACCCCACACCCTCCCAACCCTCCCACCTGACCAGCACTCAGTGAATATTACTACCATGTGACCATCTTAGTATTGATCAATTAGTAGCAGTTTGATGATGAATACATGCGGTGCTTGTTTTTCCATCCTTGTGATACCTCTCTTCGAAGAATGGGCTCAATCTCTATCCAGAATAATACAAGAAGTGCTAGATCACCATTGTTTTTTGTGGCTGAGCAGTATTCCATGGTATACATATACCAAATTTTATTAATCCACTCGTGTATTGATGGGCATTTGGGTTGTTTCCACATCTTTGAAATTGTGAATTGTGATGCTATAAACATTCGAGTGCTGATGTCTTTATTATAGAATGTCTTTTTTTCCTTTGGATAGATGCCTAGGAGTGGGATTGCTGGATCAAATGGCATTTCTATTTTTAGCTCTTTGAGGTATCTACAAATTACTTTCCACAGGGGTTGTACCAATTTGCAGTCCCACAAGCAGTATAAGAGTGGTCTGATCTCTCCACATCCACACCAGTATTTGTTATTTTGGGACTTTTTGATAGAGGCCATTCTCACTAGAGTTAGGTGATATCTCATTGTAGTTTTGATTTGCATTTCCCTGATGATTAGAGATGTTGAGCACTTTTTTTATATGTTTGATGGCCATTATTTTGTCTTCTTTTGAAAAGTTTCTGTTCATGTCCTTTGCACACTTATTGATGGAGTTGTTTGATTTTTTCTTGTTGATTTTCTTAAGTCCTCTATAGATTCTTGTTACCAGCCTCTATTGGATGTGTAGAAAGCAAATATTTTCTCCCATTCTGTAGGTTGTCTATTCTCTCTAAAGACAGTTTTCTTGGCTGTGCAGAAGACTTTTAATTTGATCAGGTCCCATTTGTTTATTTTTGTTGCTGCTGTGATTGCTTTGGGGGTTTTCTTCATAAATTCTTTGCCTAGGCTGATGTCTAAAAGAGTCTTCCCCACATTTTCTTCCAGAATTCTTAAGGTTTTTCCCCTTAGGTTTAAGTCTGTTATCCAACATGAGTTAATTTTTGTGAGAAGTCAGAGGTTGGGATCCATTTTCAATCTTCTGCATGTGGATATCCAGTTTTCCCACACCACTTATTGAATAGAGATTATTTTGCCCAATGTATACTTCTGTCTGCTTTGTTGAAGATTAGATGACAATATGAGGATACTTTCATAACTGGGATCTCCATCCTATTCCAAAGGTCTATATCTCTGTTCTTGTACCAGTACCATGCTGTTTTGGTTACTATACGCTTGTAGTAAAAATTGAGGTCTGGCAGACTGATGCCTCCCAATTTGTTCCTTTTGCTTAAGATTGCTTTGGATATATGAGGTTTTTCCTGGTTCCAGATGAAGCGTAGAATTATTTTTTCTAAATCTATAAAGAATGATGGTGGACATTTAGTAGGGATTGCATTAATTCTGTAGATCACTTTAGGTAGAATGGGCGTTTTAACAATATTGATTCTACCAATCCATGAGCATAGTAGGGATTTCCATCTGTGCACATCTTCTACAATTTGTTTTCTCAGTGTTTCTTAGTTCTCCCTATAAATACCTCTCACCTCCTTTGTTAAATATATTCAAAAATACTTAATTTTCTTTGATGCTATTGTGAAAGGTGTTGCATCTTTGATTTGATTTTTGGCTTGACTGGTGTATATGAATGCCACTGATTTGTGTGCATTAATTTTGTATCCTGAGATTTTATTGAATTTGTTTATCAATTCCAGGAGTCTCTTGGTTGAGTCCTTGGGATTTTCTAGATACAATAGCATATCATCAGCAAAGAGTGAGAGTTTGACATCTCTGCCCCCATTTGGACGCCCTTAATTCCCTTCTCTTGTCTGATTGCTCTGGCAAGAACTTCCAGCACTACGTTGAATATAAGTGGGGATAGTGGACAACTTTGTCTGGTTCCAGATATAAGCAGGAATGCTTTCAATTTTTTCCCATTCAATATGATATTGGCTGTGGGTTTGCCATATATGGTCTTTATAATTTGAAGGAATGTTCCATCTATGCATATTTTATTGAGGGTTTTTATCATAAAAGTGTGCTGGATTTTATCAAATGATTTTTCTGCATCTTTTGAGAGAATCATATGGTCTTTGTTTTTATTTTTATTTATGTAGTGAATTACATTTGTAGAGTTGCGTATGTTGAACTAGCCTTGCATCCCCGGGATAAAGTCCACCTGGTCATGATGAATTATTTTTTTGATGTTCTGTTGGATTCAGTTTGTTAAAATTTTGTTGAGGATTTTTGCATCTATATTCATGAGGGATATTGGTCTGTAGTTTTCTTTTTTTGCTACATCCTTTCCTGGCTTTGGTATCAAGGTGACATTGGCTTTGTAGAATGAGTTGGGGAGGATATCATCCTTCTCAATGTTTTTGAATAATTTCTGCAGTATAGGTATGAGTTCTTATTTGTATGTTTGGTAAAATTCAGGTGTGAACCCATCTGGTCCAGGACTTTCTTTTTTTTTTTTTTGAAAGTTTTTTTATTGCTGCTCCAATTTCTGCACTTGATATTGGTCTGTTCAGGAGTTCTAGTTCTTCCTGATTGAGCTTAGAGAGGTTGTGTGTTTCCAAGAATTTGTCCTTTTCTTCCACATCTTGTAGTTTTTTGGGCATATAGATTTTTATGGTATTCCAAGAATGTTTTGTATTTCCATCGTGTCCATAGTGACCTCTCCTTTTTCACTTCTGATTGAATTTATTAAAATCCTTTTTTAAATTAATTAATTTGTTAATTTATTTTTATTTTTTGTTTGTTTTTCAGCTCATTAAGGGGGTACAAAAGATCAGGCTATATACATTGCCCATGCCTCCCCATCCCCCGAGTCTGAACTTCAATTGTGTCCATTCCCTAGACAGTGCACATCACACTCATCATGTAGGTGTGCACCCCTTCCCTCCCCCCACCGCATTCCCCCCAGTCAGAACTTCAATCGTGTCTATTCCCCAGGCAGTGCGCATCGCACTCATCAAGTAGGTATACACCCATCCCTTCCACCCAGCCCCGACCTCTGTCCGATTCCCAATTGGTGTTAATCCCAAATGTGCACTCAGGGAAACCAGTTTGCTGGTGAGTACATGTGATGTTTATTTTTCCATTCTTGGGATATTTCACTTAATAGAATGGGTTCCAGCTCTCTCCAGGAGAACCAAAGAGATGCCATATCGCCATTATTTCTAATAGCTGAGTAATATTCCATGGTATACATATACCACATTTTGCTAATCCATTCATGAATCGATGGTCATTTGGGTTGTTTCCACATCTTTGCGATTGTGAATTGTGCTGCTATAAACATTTGGGTGCAGGTGTCTTTTTTATAGAATGACTTTTGTTCTTCTGGGTAGATGCCCAGTAATGGGATTGCTGGATCGAATGGTAGGTCTACTTGAATCTGTTTAAGGTATCTCCACATTGCTTTCCACAGGGGCTGCACTAGTTTACAGTCCCACCAGCAGTGTATGAGTGTACCTATCTCTCCACACCCACGCCAACATGTATAGTTTTGGGACTTTTTGATAAAGGCCGTTCTCACTGGAGTTAAGTGATATCTCATTGTGGTTTTGATTTGCATTTCCCTGATGATTAGAGATGTTGAACACTTTTTCATATGTTTCTTAGCCATTTTTATATAAAATCCTTTTGTTTCTAGTTCCTGTCAATCTAGCAAGAGGGCTACCAATTTTGTTTATTTTTTTGAAAAACCAACTTTTGGTTTTATTGATCTTCTGTATAGTTTTTTTATTATTGCTCTCAATTTCATTTAATTCTGTCTGATCTTAGTTATTTCCTTTCTTCTGCTAGGTTTAGAATTAACTTGCTCTTCCTTTTCCAATTCCTTGAGATGGCTTTTAGTTTGTTGATTTGTGAGCTTTCTGTCTTTTGGATGTGAGCATTTAATCCTATTAGTTTTCCTCTCAGGAATGCTTTTGCTGTACCACACAGATTTTGATAGCTTGTGTCCCTGTTATTTAATGATGTTAGTTTTCCTCTCAGGAATGCTTTTGCTGTACCACACAGATTTTGATAGCTTGTGTCCCCATTATCATTTAATTCAAAGAATCTTTTGATCTCCTCTGAATCTCTTTCTTCACCCAGCAGTCATTCAGCAATAGATTGTTTAATTTCCATGACTTTGTGAAGCCATGAGCATTTCTGTTGGAATTGATCTCTAGTTTTATACCACTATGGTCTGAGAAGATACATGGTGCAAATTTTTTAAAATTTATTGTGGTCTGATTTGTGGCCTAGGATGTGGTCGATTTTGGAGAAAGTTCCATGAGCGGAGGAGAAGAATGTATATTTGGCTTTATTTGAGTGGAATGTTGTGTAGATGTCTGTTAGACCCATTTGTTCTAGAGCTCTGTTTAAGTATATTATTTCTTTGCTTATTTTTGTTTGGAAGATCTGTCCACTTCAGTCAGTGGGGTGTTAAATCTCCTGCTACTATGGCATTACTGTTTATCATGATATTTAGTTCAAACATGGTTTGCTTTATATATCTGGGTGCTCCTGTGTTGGGTGCATAGATATTAAGAATTGTTAAGTCTTCTTGTTGGATTTTTCCTTTCACCATTATATAGTGATCATCTTTGCCTTTATTTACTTTTACCATTTTAAAATTTATGCTGACTGAAATCAGAATAGCTACCCTCACTCTCTTTTGGTTTCCACTTGCCTGGAAGTTTGTTTTCCAACCCTTGACCTTGAGTCTGAAGCATCTTTGTGGGTTAGATACATTTCCTGGAGACAGCAGATACTTGGATTATAATTTTTTATCCACTCAGCCAGTCTATGTCTCTTCAAAGGACAATTCAAGCTACTCACATTTATTGAGAAAAATGATATTTGGGGTAGATTTGTGTACATATTGTTGGGTAAATTCTTATTGTTTCGTTTTACCTCCCAAGCCATTGTGGAAACTGGGTTCTGGACTTTAACTCTTGAATGTATTCAATTTGGTGGGTGTCTATTGTGCTGTTCAGTGCATAATGCAGGTCTGAGTACTTCTGCAGAACAGGTCTGGTCTTCATAAATTCCATCAGTGATTACTTGTCTGGGACAGTCTTTGTTTCTCCCTTGTAGATGAAGCTCAATTTTGCCAGGTAAAGAATTCTATGTTGGCCATTATTCTGTTTAAGAAGACTGAGGCTGGGTCCCCAATCCCTTTTGGTTTGAAGGGTTTCATTTGAAAAGTCTGCAGTTAGTCTGATAGGTTTTCCTTTGTAGGTTATCTGTTGTTTTTGTCTGTTTGAAGGATTTCCTTTTTCATGTTTACTTTGGCCAGTCTGATGATTATGTGATGTGGTGTTTGCCTCTTCATGCTAAGTCTCCCAGGAGTTCTGTGTGCTTCTTATATCTTGATATCTAGGTTTCTGGCCAGGCATATTTTCCTCCATTATTCCAAGAAATAGATTTTCCAGCCCTTGTGTGTTTTCTTCTTCTGTCTCTGGGATGCCTATAATTCTTATATTTGGTTTATTTACACAATTCAACATTTCTTGTATGTTGTGCTCTTGTCTCTTGCTTCTGTGTTCTTTTTCTTCATCTGGTTTGTTTAGCACATATGCATCATCTTCAAGCTCTGAGATTATCTCCTCTGTGTGATCCATTCTATTTTTAACTCTTTCCACTGTGTTTTGAAGTTCCTTGAATACCTCCTTCATTTCCAGGATTTCTGTTTGTTTGTTTGTTTTTTGTAATATTTCATTTTCTTTAGAGAATTTTTTATTAATTTCCTGTATTATTGTCATGGTTTCTTTGTGTTGGGTTTCTATTTTCTGTTCAATTCCATTGAGTTTCCTTACAATCCATATTTGGAATTCTTCCTCCATCAATTTAATCATTTCATTTAAATTAGTATCCAATTTTGAGGGTCTCATGATTTCATTTTGGGGTGACTTTTCTCTCTGCTCTTTCATATTCCCTGTGTTCTTTCTCTGTTTTTTTCTCATCAGGGTAATTGACTGAGAACTGGGAGTGCTAGGACTGGTTTGTGCCCTTAACTTCAAACCCTCAAAGGACATTGCTTAACAGCGGTGGGAGGAGGCGTGCTGGTCTTGTATTGCCTTAGAGGTATTTTGGCAAGTTGGGTTACCTCTGACCTATTGTCTCCCCTCTTGCCAGTGGAGATTAGTGTGTTTGGTCCCCCAGCTTAAGCTTCCATGTGATGAATCACATCTGTGTGTATAACTCCACTGCCCTCTAATAGCTTGAGATGGAGGGCACTGTGTTGAGCTATTGGGTTACCCTCTCTGCCATTGGTTGTAGATTGTGTGGAGGAGCCAGTTATCAAAGTAATATGATGCTTCTGTGTTGGTTTCTGGTCCCCAGGTGAGGAATACTAATGCTCCGATCTTTAGGAAGGATCTTGCCACTCCTGAGGGTTACTTGGACCCTATTCCCCCTTTAAAGTGGTGGTAGGAGCAAGGCATATTGCAGCTGCTGCCTACGAGCTGGGATACATATGCTTCCATGGTTGCTTGATCTGCCACTAAGGGGAGCCACTAATATGTTATTCAGGGTTTTTCCACCACACTTGGGAGGCTGCTCCTGATGGGAGGGGTTACTTTGTGCACCTGCTGTGGCCTCTGGCCAGTATTTTCCTTTTCTGATCATGAACCCCACTGTTGGCAGCCACGGGACATGGAGAGCAGGCCCCAGAGTTATGATCCTTCTAGATGACCTAAGCCAGTCTGACAGGCTGAATCACTGGGCTGTCAACTGTTGATCTGCACCAAGGCCCAGGAGGTTCATGCCAGTCACACAGGGAAAGTGGCTTTTCTTGCATCTCCCTATCTCCGGGAGTGGAGCCCACCACTCTTGGCACGTACATCGCTGCAGTAGGGGGAGGGGTGATGCCCGAGACTTCCCAGTGCCCCAGCACCTGGGAATACTGCAGGTGGTAGCTTCCCACAACTGGAGAATTAGCGTTTTGGAGAAGCAATCAAAATTCGCCCATCAAAACAGGCCTGGCTAGCAGACAATAGGTTGTGGATGGTGGAGCCTGTCAGGCCCAGCCACGAAAGTCGCCGAGCTGGAGGAAGAGTGCTGCCCCAAACTGTAGCACACCACAGTGTCTGCTCTGTGAACCCCCAAAATGGCAGGCACCCATCCACAGAACTCTAGCCCTGTGGGCAACCGTTTAGGAGTTGGCAGATGCCAGATTGGGGAGTTGAGTCAACAGGATGCCCACTTTCTCTTGTGTGTCCCTGTCCCACAATCTCATGCCTGTCTGGCAGGAGGTCTTGCTCTTTCTGACCTGCCCTGAGCCATCCGAATTGTCAACGATTTCTAGGGTAGAGTACCTGTTTAAGTGTTCACCTTGGTTGTTCTGGTCCTGCTGACTGCCAGAGGCGAGGTGCCTGTCTCCTAACTCCCTTGAGTGGTAGCTCAGACCAGTCCCTCCCTCAGCCAGGTCAGTCCTAGCACAGAGCACCGGGGAGTTCAAGATGCTTCTTGCTATTGTCTCCTCTCCGCAGTGGCTGCCATCTCATGGTGCAATTTTGCACCAACTTCAGGCAGGTCCCTGTCTGAGTGGATGTGGAGGCCAGTAGGGGAGCAGGACATTCTCCTGTGGCTCAGATCCCACTGCACTCACAGGCTGGGCAGACACAGTTGTCTCACACTCTATTCTCTACTATTGTCTATCTCGCGCTCTCCCAACTTTGGGATAAAATCTCCCATTCACCTTTTTTTTTTTTCCCCTTGTGTGTCCCACACTGTTTCTCTGCAGTTTCCCAATGGTATTCTTGCAGGGGAGCAATCCACTCCTGCGTAGCAGTCCCAGTTCTTCACTTCTTTCTCTGGAAGCAGAGAGCCAGGAGGTCACCTTTACTCTGCTATTTTTCAACCCCACCCTTATGTCTTTTTTAAGTCTGTTCTCCCCTCTCTTCCTTGACACCCATCCCTTCCATCTCCAGGCAACCCCTAATCTGCTTTCTGTCATTAAAGATTAATTTGTAGTTTATGGAATCTTATATGAAATGAAATCATACATTGTGTATTGATTTTTGCTTGGCTTCTTTCATAAAGCATACTTATTTTGAGATTCAACTATGTTCTTGCATATGTTAACAGTTCATTCTCCTTTAAAGTATATTTCCTTTTTATGGATATATCACAATTTGCTTATCCATTCACCTGATAATGGATATTTGGATTATTTGCAGATCTTAGCTATTAAAAATAAAGTTGATAGAAACACGTACAAGTATTTGTATGAATATATCCTTTCATTTCTCTAGGAGGGAAATGGCTGAGTCATGTGGTAGATGTACATATAATTTTGTAAAAAACTACCAAATCATTTCCAACTGGTTGGACCATTTTACAAGCCTACCAAGAGAGAATTCCAATTGCTTCCAAATTTTCACCAACCATTGGTTTACTCAGTGTTTTAAATTTAAGCTATTTTATAGAGAGATCTTTATAAAGACTCAGTTTGTATTTTTCCATCTTTCTAATTTTCTGATATATATGGTAAAAATTGTATTTGGTCATATGTTGCTGTGTCCTCAGGGTTAACATATATCCACATGTTATGTTGATATGTGTCTATTTAGCTCTCATAATCCTTTAAATTTTCTCCAATTTCATGTTAAGCAAAAAGGACAATGTTAAAGTAATATATTTGTTTTAACATTTAAAGATAGTCAAGTATACAGATGTTCTCACTAATCTGAATTCATTATAGAGGTGAAAACTCAGAGAAACATTGTAGGAAAAGCATTATATCCATCTTAGGAAATGTGAATTATATTTCCAAGTTTTCCATTTGCTTGTAACATTAGATAGTTGTCTGGCCTCTTTGGATCTTTCTGAAAATTAAGGTTATAAAATTTTTTCTTTATACTTTTATATATTCACTGAAATCAAGTTTATTTTATTTTTCAAAGTAAGTTCTTATTTAAACACAGGTTTAGCAAATGTAAAGTACAGTATTCATTTTATCTAAATTAGTTCCAATTATCAATTAAGGGATGCAAATTACTGAGGCTTTACTGCTCTGATAATTTAGAATTATAAGATATTTATATAGTTCACAATTCTACTGTGGAGGAGTGTAAAATTATTCTAGTTTCCTTGAAAGAATAAGTTGACAAAATTTTAAAGCAAATGAAAAATATTCTTATTAATATCGACTGCTTCACAAGTGTAAACATTAATGGTTCCATTTTCTTTAAATTACCTGAACTATGATGTATTATGAAATATAATCTTGGGAAATATTAATACCAAGAAACCAAAAAACTAAACAGGGGCCAAAATGTTGACAATATTGTAAACTAGAGAGTAAAAGTGCTTTCCTGTGCTTTAGTTTGCATGTAGGTCATGTGTTATATTTGCAAAGCAAGTGTTCACTGGAGCACAGTTCAATCAAAAATAATTCTAAAAACCTGAACACACATACATACATATCTATTTATCTAGATCTACATATAAATATATTCCATGAGGAAAACAATGAACCTTATTGTGCTTTTATATTACACATAGACAATTATACTTTATTTATTAAATGACAAAATTACAGCTATTTTTAGAGAGACAATTTATTTTTTTATATTTAAAAATTTAAATTTTACCTTGTGAGTATGCAAATTTACAGAGATAGTAACATAATTAATGTAGAGAGCTGTGAAAGAAAGTTATGTGAATTAAATTGTATGCTGTTATTGTTAGTAGATTCAGAGTATGCTATTACAATATGGTTACCCAACCTGTCTTTTATTTTTCCTTTTTTTCCCACAGAATAGCCTCAAGGAACCATGGTGACAGTGGTTTCTTCTTTTGAGGCATTCCTACAGAAGGAGTCATAGGAAGGAAGGAGTAAAGGCAAAAGAGGCTCTTCCAAGCTTAGCGAGTTACCTTTAAAGAACTTTTCTCTAAATACCTGCTTATAATTCAATATCTGCTTTTATCTCATTGGCTACCTCTATTTAAAAAGAAAGCTGGGAAATGTATGTTTTAAATGAGGGTACATTTTGAAACAAAGGGTTCTAATACCAAGGAGGAAGTAGAAGAAATATTCACTTAGCAACTAGTGGTCTCTGGCACAATAAAATAGAAGACTGTTAGGGTGGATAATTTATGGAATATGTGCCATATGAAATGTTAATGTATGATTGTCCTAAAATTGGAATTTGATGCAAATGTCATGAGGCAAATTTTAATTTCTTTGCTTTCCAAGTGAATGGTCTATAAAAAGAGAGAACTATTTACTTACCACGTTTAACTTAACCCAACTATAGCATGAATAGAAAAACATTGTTAGTAAAAGAATTTGAGTTAGATTCCCCCAAACTTTCTTTTTGAAATTAAATCTGATTATTTAGAAAGGTGGATGACAAACCAGTGTTGTCTTCTTCTGTTACCTCCTCTTTAAAATTCTTGTTTGATATCCAAGACTCACCTGACTTTCAGCTATTCCACTTTCTCATCTTACCTACCTCTTTTAGGGACCTGAAGACATCAGTAAGTGACAACCAGTAAAATAAAATGCCCAGTAGCAAAATCTAGCAGTATACTTGAAAAATGAATCATGGTCTAACAAAAGTATGGTATGTAATTTATGATTTTACAAATGGACATGGTTTTCATAGTAGTCAAAGATGATATTTTGTATCAGTTGCAATGTCTCCTTTTCCATTTCTGATTGAGCTTATTTGAGTCCTTTCTCTTCTATTTCTGGTTAATCTAGCTAGTGGTCTATAGATTATTTTTTTATCTTTTCAAAGAACAAACTTTTTGTTTCTTTGATCATTTGTATTTTTTTTGGTTTCCATTTCATTTAGTTCTGCTCTAAGGTTTGTTAATTTCTTTTCTTTTGCTAGCTTGAGGTTTGGTTTGTTCTTCTTTTTCTGCTTCTTTGAAGTGTGATATTAGATTGTTAATTTATGATATTTCTGTCTTTTTGATGTAAGTATTTAAGGTTATGAACTTCCCCCTTAGCACTGCTTTTTTCTGTATCCCAGAGATTTTGGAAGCTTGTGTCATCTTTGTTGTTCAGTTCAAAAATTCTTTTGATTTCCATCTTAATTTCATCATTAACCCAAGTTCAATAGCAGGTTGTTTAATTTCCATGACTTTGTGTAGATTTGAGGTTTCTTCTTGGAATTGATTTCTAGTTTTATTCCACTATGATCTTAGAAGATATTTAATACATGGTATATACCTCGGGAGGCTGAGGCAGAAGGATTGCTTGAACCCAGGAGTTTGAGGTTGCTGTGAGCTAGGCTGACACCACGGCACTCTAGCCTGGGCAACAGAGCAAGACTCTGTCAAAAAAAAAAAAAAAGAGAAAAATACATGGTATAATTTCAATTTTTCTGAATTTACTGAGACTTGTTTTGTGGCCCAACATATGATCTATCTTGAAAACTGCCCCATATGCTGTTAAGTGGAATGTATATTCTGTAGTTTTGGGGTAGAATGTTCTGTAAATGTCTGTTAGGTTCATTTGTTCTAGTGTCTCATCTAAGTCCAGTGTTTCTTTGTTGATTTTCTGCCAGTTCTATGAGTGGAGTGTTGAAGTCCCTAACAATTATGATGCTGTTGTTTATTTCCTTGCTTAGATTTAGAAGAATTTGTTTCATGAATCTGGGAGCTCCTGTGTTAGGTGTATATATATTTAGGATTGTTATATCTTCTTGCTGAATTGCTCCTTTTATCATGATATAATGACTGTTTTTGTCATTTTTCACCATTGTCGATTTTAAGTCTATTTTATCTGATATAAGAAGCTGATATACAAGCTTCTGCCTGCTTTTGGTTTCCATTTGCATGGAATATTTTTTTCCCATCCCCTTTTCCTTAAGACTGAGAATCCTTGCAAGTTAGATGGGTTTCTTGGGACAGCATATATTTGGGTTGTGTTTTTTCATCCATTCAGCCAATTTATGTCTTTCAAGCAGAGCATTAGGACCATTTACATTCAATGTTAGTATTGATATATGAGATACTTTTCTTCCCATCATGTTGAATGAATATGAATTAATCATGTACAATATGACAATTTAAAAATTATTCAGTTGATTGTGGCATGCAATTTGGTTGTCTTTAGTGATTTAGTAATAAAATTACCTCATTCTTTGAATTCTTAAATCCAAAACTAACAACCATGGTAGGATTAGGAGGCTGCAATTAAACATATAAAGGTTAAAATTATTCCCCTAGTTGTTCAAAAAGAAAAAAAACCCAGAAAATGACAAACATGAAAATATTTTATATAAAAATATGGCATGTAGATAAATCCAAGGATATACTTATAAGCAAATTAATTAGTCAACTATTTTTATTACTTAAAAGACAATTAAAATGAATATAATTATGCTTGATGTTATTCTGGAGTACTTTAAAGCAGAACAACACTCCTACTAAGAATGACTAAAAAAGCCAGGTAAAATGCAAAATTATCTTCTTAAAGGTATTTGAAAGCTGCGATAGTAACTGGGACTAAAAAGGACAAAATTCAGGAGGCAAAACTACAAGTAAGTTCTTCTGTATTGCCTACTGAAGTTAAACATTGACATATTCTAAACACAAGAAAAGTCACACAGACCAATGAAACAGAATAGAGAACCCAGAAAGAAACCCAAGCATATATGGTCAATTAATTTTTGGTAGGAGGACAAAGAATACACAACAGGGATAGGATAGTCTCTTCAATAAATGGTGTTGGAAAAAACAGGATATCAACATTCAAAATAATGAAATTAGAACTTTATCTCACACCATACACAAAACATCAACTAAAATAGATTAAAGACTTAAGTGTAAGATTTGAAACAGTAAAACTCCTAGAAGAGAACATAGGGGAACATTGGCCTTGCCAATGACTTTTCTTGGATATGATAGCAAAAGCTCAGACAACAAAAGTAAAAATAAACAAGTGAGAATACTTGTGCAGACCCAAAAGCTTCTGCACAGTAAAGAAAACAATCAACACAATGAAAAGGTAGCTTATGGATTGGAGAAAGTATTTTCAAACCATATATCTGATAAGTAGTTAATATCCAAAATATATAAGGAATTCATAAAACTGAATAGCATAAAAACAAATAACCTAATTTAATAATAGGCAAAGGACATGGATAGGCATTTTTACAAAGACATATGAATAGCTAATAGGTATATGAAAAGTTTTTCAACATCACTAATCATCAGGGAAATGCAAATCAAAACCACAATGAGATAACAAGTGTTGACAAGGTTGTGGAGAAAAGGGAACAGTTGTACATTGTTGGTGGGAATGTAAATTGGTACAGCCATTACAGAAAACAGTATGGAGGTTCCTCAAAAAATTAAAAAACAGAAAACTACCATATGACCCAGCAATATCTCTTCTGTGTACACACCAACATAAATGAAACCAGTACCTCACAGAGATATCTGCACTCTGATGTTCATTGCAGCATTATGCACAGCAGGCAAGATATGAAAAAAAATAAGGGTCTGTTAACAGGTTAATGGGTAAAGAAATTTTGTGATATATGTAACGGAATATTATTGAGCCTTAGAAAAGGAGATCTTGCTATTTATGACGACATGGATAAACTTATTGGACATTATGCTAAGTGAAATAATACAGGCACAGAAAGACAAATACTGCACGATCTCACTTATATGTGAAATCTAAAAAAGTCAAATACATAGAAGCAGAGAGTAGAACTGTGGTTACCAGGCAGTCAAGATTTGAAGTGAGAATTTTACATTGGTCCATATTTTTACTCAAACAATAAAGTAGCAAGGAAAAAAATAATGTATACTTGAAATTTGCTAAGAGAGTAGAACTTAAGTATTCTCACCACAAAAAGTTACCATGTGAGGTGACGGATATGTTAACTAGATTGATTGTGGTAATCACTTCACAATGTATACATCTATCAGAACATCATATTATACATCTAGAATATACATAATTTTTATTTGTCATTTGTACCTCAGTAAAGCTGAAATAAAAACACTGGTATATTGTATGACTTAGCAATTTTACTCCCACATGTCTAGTCAACAGATTCACATATACATGGGTACCAAGTACATGAGTGTTCAAAGCAGATTTATTTATTATAGGCACAAAGTGGAAATATTCTACAGATAACTAAATTGAGGTATATTCACACATGGAATACTACATAACAACAAAAATAAATCATTATATAAGTAATATCAAGGACAAATCTCAAAAACATAACATTGAGAAAAATATCAGGCATAAGAGAATACAGACAGTATGATTCCATTTACAAAAAAAAAAAAATCACAAGTCTAATCTGTGATGTTAGAAGTAGGATAGTGGATACACTTTACGAGGTAGAATGGAGTGATTGCGAGGAGCCATGACAGGGATTTTCAGTTGTTAAAAATGTTCTATTTCTCACCTAAGTGCTGGGTACATGGGTGCATTTATTTTGTGATAATTCCTGAGCTGTACCTTTATTATTTTGTACCTTTCCATATGTGTGTCACACTTTAATAAAAAATGACAATACAGTTATATTTTATTTATTTATAATAAATTTTATTTGTATTTAAGGTATACAACATGATGTTATGAGATACATATAGATAGCAGATAGTGAAAAGTTACTATAGTGAAGCAAATTAATGCATCCATCATCTCAGATAGTTACCCTTTTTTGGTTTGTGGCAAGAGCAGCTAAAATCTACTCATTTAGAATAAATCCTATATACAGTAACAATTTTATTACCTCTAGCGCTCATGTTGTACATTAGATCTCTAGATTTGCTCATCCTATGTATCTGCTACTTTATATAAAGTAGTATTTTAAAATAAAAAATAAATTTGAATTTAGAATTTTATATTTGGCCATATTTTCACTCAAATGTTAGTGCATAATAAAAATATTTACAGGTATATAAAAACCCACATTGAAAGCCATTTTGGAGGAAGTTCATACTAGAAGAGAAACAGATCCTAGAGGTACTAAGAGAAATTATGAGTAACAAAATGTCTTGGTAAACTTTATTATTCTATAAAACAAACAAGTTAACAAGAAAGTATTAATAAATAAAACTGAGACTAAAAAAAAGAAATAAAGAGAAAATAAATTCCTAGTAATCTGATACTATAATTGTAGATATTATAAACACAAAGCTTCTAAAACCAAAAAGCCATCAGAGTGAGGAAAGGATATTTCTTGTTAGGGAGAAAATATAGGGTTTTATAATTTTAAGAAATTGATATGAGTAAATATGATTATGCATTTGTGTTAAGACAGCCAACATAAAAGAAATTAGTATATATAAATTTTAAATCAAAATATATCTATCCAATAGAAAGTAGAAAAGGAGAAAAAATGTATTGGAAGTACATAAAATATAAAATAAGATCATACAATGGTACCAATATCACACTATTAAAATACATGTAAAAAGTTAAACTTACCAATTATTATAAAATATTCATCCTCTGAATGGATAACATGAAACTCCAACAATATGGTTTCTACATGACACACAGGAAGTCTGAAAATAAGGCAATCTTTGTGACGCAAAATATAGGTATTGCAAGCATAAATAATAAAGAACATATAGACTGTCAGAATAGGCAAACAAGCTGATAGATCAAAAATAGACACAATTAGCAGAGATGAATGTACTATATAGTATATATAAAAGGTAAAATCAGGACCATAAAGCTCCTAGAAGACAGGAGAATATTTTCATGAACTAAGGGCAGGCAAGATTTCTTAGACAGTTTTAACAAAAAGCATTAACTATAAAAGGGAAAAATTGATAAATTTGGACTTCATCAACATTAAAATTTTTTTCTTCAAAGGACACCATTTATAAAATAAAAAGGTAAGTCAAAGATTGGAAAAAAATTTCCAAATTCTCAAAAAGAATTGTATCTATAATATGTAAAGAACTCCTGCAATTCAATTTTAAAAAAAACAAAAACCCTTTTTTCAGCCAAACATGGGACCTAAAAAAAAAAAAATGATCTCAAGGAAGCAGTGAATAGAATGGTGGCTACTAGAGATTGGTCAGGGTGGTGGGATGGGGTAATGAAGAGATGTTGGTGAAGGGGTAATTCTGTTTAATAGAAGGAAGAAGTTCTGATGTTCAGTGGTACAATGGGGCAACTATAGTTGATGATAGTTTACTGTATTTCAGAATAGCTAGAAGTTTTCAAATGCTCCCAACATAAAGCAATGATGAATGTTTCAGGTGAATCTTGTCCCAGTTACTCTGATTTGATCATTGTATGTTGTGTGCTTGTTTCAAGATGTAACATGTAATCCATGAATATGTACAATTATTATGTATCAATAAAAAAATAAAATAAAAGAAACTCTATTAAGGGAAAAAAAAACAAAAAACAAAAACCCAAAATGAATAAAATATTTAAATAGATGTTTCATAAAATAAAATATACAAATTATCAATAAGCACTGGAAAAGGCATTCATCATCAGGAAACTGCAAATTAAAATCACAGTGGCACTGTCTTCTCTTTCACAACCTCCATTCCTGCCTCCATCCACTGCAGTCAGGATTCCATCCCCACCACCCACTGAAAATGCTCATCATTATAATCAATGTTTCCAATCCAGTGCTTATTTCTCTGTACTCACACTTTACCTTTTACCAGAATTCCATGGAGTTGTTTACTCCTTCCAACTCGAAACATTTTCTTCTCTTAGCTCTTCTTTTTATAACACCAGCTCAAACTTCCTCACTAAGTGAGAAATCTTGTAGTCAAACTGCTTACTCAACACATCCACTTAGATGCCTTGGAGGCAGCCCACACAGAAATGGCCCAAAAGAAAGCCTGATGCTCTCCTCCATGGCCAACTTTCCTCTCTGTTGATAAGCCAACTCTCCATCTGGTTGCTCAAGCAGAAAATCAAGAGTAACCCTTGATTCTCTATTTTTAAATCATTCCCTATATACCCTAGTCATCAGCAAATTCTATAGTTTAGGCCTTCAAAAAAGAAAGCATATTAAATCTGATTGGTCTTCAGTTTTCCCTAAAAGCCTCCTAGTTCCAGGCACAGTTATTTTTGTCTGGGCAATTAAAATATCTTCCCAACTATCTCCTTGCTGCCTCTTTTTCTCCTCCATGGTCCACTCTCCAAGCAGTAATTGGGAGGGGTCATTATAAATCTGAATTAATTCCTGTCACTCTTCTCCTTGAACCCCTCTCCCTCCTGACCACATATGACATTGTACAGGTCTTGGAATAAAGCCAAAGCTCTTTATTATAACATGTAAGCTTGAAAATAATTTGGTCCCTAAATATCTTAAACCTCCATTCTCTCTCAACTCTTATCCTTTCATGGTTACCTATACTATGTGTCAGGGTTGATTCGGGGAGAGAGCTGTCCTGGTTGTTTGGCTCCTTGCCTGGAAGAATCACAAGCAGGGCTGGTGTAACAGAGTGACGCCAGACACGAAGCACTTCCACATATGCAGCCTTTATTTGGAAAGTGAAAGTACCTTCCATAGAGAGAGGAACATGTTTGTCCCTGCAAGTGGCAAAGACGCTGAGTTTAAAGACAAGAGTATGGAAAATATAGTATAATCTCAAAGTCAGTAGAAAGCAGACTGCTTCAATAAGGAACAGCATCATCCCAGGGTTAGGGTCTGTCCTTTATGCTAATCCCTAATAATATGTTAAATTGGGGGTAGAATATTCACGTCTTTTCAGGGAAGTGGGTGGAGATTTCCAGAATTATGTACCCTCCCACTTTCTGCCCTTGTATGTCTCACTCCAGAACTGTCATGGCACTAGAGGGTGGGATTTTTACTATGCTAATGGGGAAAGGTTACCTGCAGACAGGTTCTCTATTTCTCTGTGTAAGCCCCAGCACAGGCAAAGTCCCTACACTACCATTTCCCACTGTCGTGGTCTCTACTCTTTATCCTCACTGGTCTGTGCCGCCTACATACCCTAACCCTCTTGAACATCATGTTCTGGCTATCCTCATCTTTTTTCATTCTATTTCTAAAATACGTAAATAGTGTTCTAAACTTAGAAATGGTTTACTTGTTTTCTCTCTATCTGGAATTCTCTAATCATACCATTTGATGCATCAGTGATTTCTTCTAGCATTTTGGGTCTGAGCCTTTCTAATCAACCAATATAGTAGTCCTCACACTCTCTTTATCACAGATTCAAATGTATTTTCTTCAGATCACTTCTCTGTAATCTGTACTATTCATTTTTTTTTTATTTTTAATGTTTACCCCTCTACCCCTGAAGGCATGAAAATGTAAGTAAAATGAGAGTGAAGATTTTGGTATCTTTATTTACTAGTGTATCCCCAGCATCTAAAAAAGATTTAGTAAATAGTAAGTAAATTAATACACAGAAATTATCTTTGAAACTGTTGTTCCAAATATAACATTTTCTTTGTTTAGCCACTTCTCTACAACCAAGCGTGAGCAAGAACATAAATGAAGAATGAAGACTGTAGTGCAAAACGATAAATTAAAACCTGACCACATGAAATTAAATTAGTTTAGATTTAACACAAGGAAGATGGGAATGAAACTAATGACATTTTAGTTTATTTGGGAAGAGTTGAAATAGAAATGCAATTTTACCTCTAATGTTTTAATGTTTTTATTCTACAGCTTTGGTCTGCATTTTGTCTAATTAGTTGTATTAACAGGAGACTACATATTGGAAGACAATTCTAAAATTTGTACTTGAGGGGGATAAATTAAGTTTGGGCAATAAGTCAAGCTGCTGAAGGAAAGCAATTTGCAAGCACATCATTTAGGTTTTCGAATTTAGAAAATAATAAATCTTAGTTCACAGTCAGGATCTAGGGGAGAACATCCAAAAGGATATTTTTAAAAAGAACTCCTTTTCTATTTAGCTGCAAGTTATAGGACTGAAAAATATGTCTGTCCTTTACAATATTTATTGGGAGGCCTAATATTTAACAAAAGAAGGCCATTTATTCAGGCAAACGGAGGAACCATGGAGTTATGGGTTAGTCTATAGGTTTAAAAGAATTCAGAAATGTAATTATTGATATATAATAATTGAGAATATATTTTTTACTCATTTAAAATTCTGAATATCTTTTTCTAAAAAGTATTGAGCTTCTTATACTGTTAGTTTGAAATTTATAGGCAGGTCTTGAGAGGTTATAAATTCTTGGAAAAGATCTATTTGTTCCTGACATTTTAGCTATTTTATGGAAATATGAAAGTCTCCATTGTAGTATCCATAGCTTCAGAGGAAAGAGAGCAGCTTCTATTTAGCTTTAATTGTCTTGCTGTCTCATCTGTAGCACTTGTAACAACATTCCTGGTGCCCTAAGGAACATCATATCACCATTTGCTGTCTGATACCTCACCTAGAATATGAGCTGACAATGGGAAAAACTCATGCGAATAATACAAAGCACTTGAAAGACTTGGAGAGAATTGTAAAGATTTAATAACCATTTAACATTAGAATTAAAGTCATCATATAAGACACACCAACAGCTGAAAAAGAATAACAAAAGCATGGTGTATATTACAAATGAAGAATTAGTCTAAACACCACGATGAGTCATGTCTCTGCTTTGTTATTCTTCCCATTTGGAAAAAAAACCCACAACAACCCTACTTTTCTTAATTCTTCTTGTGCAGGTACTTTGCATAATTAGTAGTACCTGCTAATGGTTGGTGGATGGTTCTCATTGAAATCCTGTTTTTTCGTTTATTTGTTTTTAGCTTGATTTTCTTTACTGAGGTCTACTTTTGTGTGTGTTAATTTTCTGCTCCCTCAATTGAGTGGTCAGTACAGATCTTTTAGGCATGACATTTTCTGCTTAGAATACAGCACTCCACTAGGGTGAACAGCCTTTCTGATTTGCTCCAGACTGAGAGGTTGTCTGGGATACTAGACTTTTAGTACTAAATTTTGAACAGTCTGGGACAGTTGGCCACCTTAGCACTGAAAAAGAGGAAGAATATGGAAATATCTTTGAAAACAGGAGATCAAGCAGGAGAAATTAGGGTGCCCTTAGAAGTTTGTGCCTGTTTAACTGTAAGTTCATCTGTCAGCTCATTTTTGATATAAGAATGTCATCTAAATTTTAGGACACTTCTGAGTTAAAATGGGCAGGTGTGTGAAATGTTTTCAACCCCAGAGCAATGAGGAATGTCGGGATGGAAAAATGTTCTGCTAGAAGTGGAAAACTATCAGGACGAATGGGTAGCCTTAGTGCGCTATTAAATATAAATAATTTGTTTAAACTTTAAGTTCACAATTTTCAAATTGTTTTGGAGGCATACTGAATTCAGCCACACCATCTTTGTGGTCAATATTCCTCTACTTGCCATCCTTCCCTTGAATTTTGTTGCATTTATAATTTATTAAAGAGTTAATTTCACATATTATCAGTTCTAAGGGATGGGCTCATGTAGCTTGAGAATGAGGGACTTAACTAATACATCTTTGAAAGATGCATCTCTAACTTTCCTTTTAATCTTTTTTAACAGCTTTATTGAGATATAATGCACACATACAATTCACCCATTTAAGTTGTACAATCCATTGCTTCTTAGTATATTCACAGAGCCGTGCAACCATCATCCAATAAAGAAACTCCATAACCATTAGTAGTCATTCTTCATTTCCTTCTGTAAACCCTCCTATCCCCTCCCCCCACCCCTGGCCCCAGGTAATCATCTGTCTAGTTTCTGTTCCTATATGTTTGCCTATTCTAGTTAAATATCTAACTGTGCTTGTATAGTTATACAATTTATCCCCATTCTCCGTCCTCCCTAACCACTCAAGCCTGGCAGAACCATCACTCCACTCTCTCCTATGAGATCAGGTTTCTTAGATTCCATGTATGAGTGAGATCATGCAGTATTTGTCTTTCTGTGTAGGGCTTATTCTTTGAAGTCATTTCCTCTAGATTTTTTCACACCACATTTGCCCCCTTTCCTTTGAGCTTTCAAATGTATCTTTCTGGAATTCCTTCTCAAGCCACTAGAATGCCACTTAAATATTGGGATTTCCCAAAACTCTATCCTTCCCCCTGTTCCCTTTTGCTCCATTCTCTTCCCTTTCCTTCCCTTATGCTACCTTTCCTTGTCTTTCCCTATCCTTCTTTGCTTTTCTTAGAGAAGGGGATCTTAGATGACACTTAGGAGGAGATCTCTTCTATACTGATGGTTTCGATTGTGACTCTCAAGTTTATGTCTCCACCCCAGATTTCTCTTCTGAGATTCAGACTTACATACAATTGCTACAGCCCTATGCAACCAGGCCTCATGTGCTGTTCAATATCAACACATCAAATGCTAAACTCATCATTATTCAACTGTCCTTGTCCTAATCAGTTCTTCTTCCTTATTTTCCAATTCAAAGCATGGTACAACCTTTTCCCAAAGCCTAGAAATTGGGGCTTATCCTTACTGTCATATTCATCCAGTCAATAATTCTAATCAATTCTAAATTTTCTAAGCTGTATGTGTCTCTCCGTATCCTTTGGTACAGACCATCATCTTTGTTCACCTGGATTACTGTAACAAGTTATAATTTTTCTTCCTATCGATGAATGGCCTTATCCTTTCTTCAAATTAATTCTATCAATGACAGCCAGTTGGCTTTCTAAACTATGAATCTTACAATGTCATTCCCAAACTAGAAATTCTTCAAGGACAAAATCCAAACTTCTTATCAGGAATTACCCAGACTCTCATGATCTGTCACCCACTTACCTGTCCACTCTCATCCCTGAATACTAATCACCACCTTTCCCCACCCTGCCCGACCCTCATTTGTCTGATTCAGCCAGAGTAAGCTGCTTGTAGGTCTTTGAGCAAGTATTTGGTTTTACCATCCCTCTTCCAGGAGTACCTTCCCTGCCTGGTTAATACTTTTCATCCTTCAAGATTCATCTCAGGCAGCACATTTTCAGGGAAGTGTGTTAGTTGCTGCTACAATGTAATAAAGTAACTGTGCAAACCTCCTACATAAGCATTCATCTCAGTTTATTATCATTTTTGTTTAGTTATTTGTCTTTCTCAATAAACTGTAAGCTCCTTTCCTACTAGGAACCACGCATTATTTATCTTTCTGCTTTCAGCTTCCAGAACTCAAGGTGGCGCATAGTAGGTAACTGGCAACTGTTAAGTCAATATCTGGAATGAGAGTGATAAGAGCAAAGATTCAACATGACTTTCTAAATCTGGCTATTATAAATTTAAGGCATGTCTATGCAATATTAAACAACAGGGGGACAATTCTTTTACCTGCTTCTTCTCATGCTGGTAAGAACCAAGAAAATATCTATATGTTTGAATCTCTCTGTTTCTTTCTCTTTCTCTCTCTTGAATTTCCTCAAAATAAATATTTTTTCTATTATAACTCAGTGTCACACATCTATTAGTTATGTTTTAAAGCGACTGCTCAGATAAGAGTGATGGTAGAATAAAACTAAAATTCTGGTTTCTTAAGTCAAACTGATAAGGTTTTGAACTCAGGTTCTGCAACTTGTTAGTCTATAATCCTGCACACATAATTTGTCTTCTTTTATCGAAAGTGATAAAATGGTCATAATACAACTTTTCTTACAGGGCTGCTAAAAACATGAGAAACAATGCATGCCAAATAACACACAGCAGACGCTCAATAAATTGTTGTAACTGTGGTAGCAGCAGCAACAGTTCAGTGTCCCAGTCACAGGAGCAGCTGTGACTCTACCACAAAACTGCATTCTTGTGCTTTTAAATAGAATCTGCAAGGGAGCATAACAAATACGGAACTCCCGGAGTGCAAGTGGGGTCACATTTTTAAATTTACATTTTTATAACAGTTCCAAGCTTTAAGTAGTCTTCATTTTGATTTTTCATATCCATAAATTTGTGAATTCAATGCATTTATTGAAGTTCAAGTCAAGTATTTTACTAAGCATTATGGGAAGATGCAGAAGAATTAAGACACTGCCCTATCATAAATCAGTTTAAAAATCATTCAGTAACCTAGGAAAAGAGAAGGAAAAACACTGGAAAATAAAAAGTAATTTTTTACTGAATATATTATTATAATTAATTAGCAAATATTATTAACTTTGAATGAATATCCAGAGTATCACTTTATATGAAATAATAACTGAAATTTCTGATAACTAAACAATATCAATTAATAATCCCAGAAGTGTATATTACATTTACTTTCTTTATGACCCTATCTAATATTTTGCTTTTAAATGCCATTTTTGCTCTATTTCCAAATTCCTATTTCTAGTGTGAACTTCCCCCCTGAACTCCAGACTCACATATCCAACTCTTTACTTAACATCTCTATTTGGATGTATCATACATGACTAAAACTTAAAATGTCTAACATTGAACACTGACTTTTCTACCTTAAACATGGTCTTCTCCAAGTCAGTAAATAGAAAGTCCTCCATTTAACCAGTTTCTCAGGCCAAAATCTGTAGTTCCGTAGTGTCATCCTTTTTTTTTTTTTTTTTTTTGAGACAAAGTCTCGCTCTGTTGCCTGTTGCTTGGGCTAGAGTACCGTGGCGTTAGCCTAGCTCACAGCAGCCTCAAACTCCTGGGCTTAAGCAATCCTCCTGCCTCCCTGCCTCAGCCTGGCAGTAGCTGGCACAACAGGCATGCCTGGCTATGCCTGGCTAATTTATTCTATATATATTTAGTCATCCAGCTAATTTCTTTTCTTTTTTTTTTTTTTTAAGTAGAGACAGGGTTTCACTCTTGCTCATGCTGGTCTTGAACTCCTGACCTTGAGTGATCCTCCCGCTTCAGCCTCCCAGAGTGCTAGGATTACAGGTGTGAGCCACCACGCCTGGCCCTTAGTGTCATCCTTGATACCTTCCTTTCTGTTACCCATCCCCAACACTGAATCTGTCAGCAAATCCTGTTGGCCCTGCCATTAGAATATATCCAGAATCCAAAGACTTCTCACCACCTTGACTCTTAGTCTAACCTAGGACTTTATAGCTGTAATATAGGTTACTGACATGGCCTCTTCCCTGGTCTCTCTGTTCCTCTATAATCTATTCTCTACACCATACTAGCCAGAGATACTATTTAAACATAAGTCAGATGCTATATGCTCTTGCTCAAAGCCCTCTATTGACTTCCTATCTAGTTCAGAGTAAAAGCCACATCTCCTGCAATGGCCAACAAGGTTCTGTGTGATCTGGCCCCACTGCCTTTATAACTTCATTTGCTCTTATACATTGTGTTCTAGCCACACCTGACTCCCTTTATGATTCTTGAATTCATTAAGGACTCAGGGCATTTGTCCTTACTGTTTTTTCTGCTTGAAACATTCTTGCCTGATAGTTGCATGGCTTACTTCCTCACATACTTCAGGTCTTTGTTCAAATTTCACCTTATCAGAGAGGCTCACCTTGTCTGTAGTCTATAAAATGACACCTACCCCTGGCAGTCTCTCTCCTCCTTACTCCATCCATGACACTTATCCCCACCTACTATATTGTATATGGATATAAAACATTTTTCTTTCCCTCCTTGCTGGAATGTAAACCAAAAGTGGGCAGTGAATTTTCTCTAATTCTTTGCTTTACCTACAATGCTAAACTAGAACAATGCCTGGCACATAAAAGCATTTAATAAATATAAATTGAATAAATTATTGAATAAGTCTTATTTAGTTGCTAGGAGCATGAAACAAAAGCAAACAGCAAGTATGACTATCGCAATACATTTTAATGGTATGTTAGCTCCAATACCAATGAAACCATTTACTTATCATTAATTAATCATCTTGCTGCTGAGTTCTATACTCTTAATTTGCAATTGCTGAGCTTGCCCAGAACTGTGGGTTGTACTTGGAACATCTTGATGCTTTCTTCAATTAACTGATGTTTTTGGAAAATACAGCTTTCAATTTTACTTTGTAAATATGCACATTATCTTTGTACTATTCTTCTGAGTTTCTGAAAAATAGCTTCTCTTCTCAGTTTCAAAATTAGTCTTAAAGTAGTATTTACCTTCTTGTTATCTATAAAGCATTAAGCTGTCATCATGCTTTCTAAAAGCACAACTTTTTTAAAAGCTCAACACTTCCTGCAGAAGGCAGCAAATGTTAAGGAAGTTCACTAAATTTCCATATGCTGCTCTGAAAGTCTCCCTACATGTTGGGAAAAGCTACAGGAACTTCTTATAGTGATACCCTTTAAAAATTACTAGTTTTAAATCATGTCCTTATTGTAATAGTTATATGTGTGTTTTGGGCGTATGTGTGGGAATGATGGAGAGAAAAAGTAGGAGTACAGGAAGGATTTTTATAGATTTTATTAAATTATTTTTAGTGGTTTTAGATACCATGCGGTGAAATATGGCTCACACATTCATGATTTACCTGTCTACCAGGAGGTGCGTATTTTTTACTCCTGATGTTTGGTGTTTACTTACACTTTTAGTCTATAGAACTACCACATTGTGGTAATAATTATGAACATTTATTTTGATTGGCAGCATTCTACAATTCTTCAAAAGAAAGTCCAATGGAGTTGGCTAACCTGGGTTTTTATTGCCTACTCCACCTCTTTGTAGCTCTTTGATAACTGGCAAGTTATTTAACATTTTTCAGCTATAATTTCAACATTGATAAATAGGAGTGATAATAGATATTTCACAGAGTTACTGTGAAGCTCAAATAAAAATATACTTGCAAAGTACTTACTTAGCAAGGAAGCTGATGAATATCTATTGGGTGAAAAATAAAATGAATGGTATTACTGGCTACCAAAATGGCATCATCAGGCAGCAACCACACCTGACAGAGAGACCCTGACACCCAGGTGTCAGGTCACAAGTCCTACCTAGAGCTCTAGAAGTTCAAATGTGTAACAATTTTGACTGCATGAGTGGTCCAGGAAATTGTGCTAGGATGGTATGACTTCAGGAGGCATGTTTGAGAATTCCTTACTAATACTGCTGCTGCTTTTTGCCTCACATTTTAGTGGAAATATAAAGAGGTCCTCCAAATTTCCCTGTAAATAATTCTTTGCAGGCCAACGCTGGGCTCAATAATAAACAGATTCATTCATGTGAGTTGCCAGGCTCTCCTGCTAACATTGACCCCTGACAACATTCTGAATTGATTCATACTCCCTAATTATTACATTCTTATAACCACTGTTATGAGAATGGTCCACCTTTCATATAACTTAGTAATTACTTGAATGTATGGACTAATTTCTAAGTCTAGATGATATGCAAGTGAACATTTTATAGTAATTTGAGAATGTTTGAATGGTAGCATTCTCTTCTATAGGTGCTAAGCATTTCAGTGGATGTCAATAACTTCCTTTATGAATAGACTGTGTATCTATTCATTTTCAGATTTAGTTATCTATTCAAATATATATATATATACACACACATGTACACTATATGCATTATGCAAGACATTTATCTAGCCCTCTCCCATAGTCCACCATTCAACAACCAGAATTATCTTTCCTAAATCAAAATTTTATTATTTACCTACCAGCCTAAAAAAGTCTCCATAGTTCATTATTACCATCAGGGAAAATTTTCAAATGCACCATTATGACATAAAAGATGTATTCCCCTATTGTTTGCAACATAAACTACATTTACCATACTTAAGTCTTCACTAGTACCAGCAAATAACATGCCTCTTTATTTCCACTAGTGCAAATGTTGTTACTTTTGCCTAGAATTTGCCTTATATTTCATAATCTTTCTTTAAGACATAACTCACAATGTACTTCCTCAATCCCTTGCTCAGAAATAGTTTCCTTGCCCACCGTGGTCACATAGCCATGCTTTTACCTGAGCTCCTTCCATGCTATCTTATATTTTATCTTAAAGTGATAAAAGTGAAATATAAGAATGAAGGAAGGAAAAGGAGACAAGGATAGAGTGATAGGCTGCAGTAGGCAAGAAAGAAGGGGGGGAAGAAAGATAAAGAGATAAAGAGAAAAGACTCTTCTACGCATCTTGGCGTCCAAAAGGATGGTAACCACATACTCCATCTCAAAGCAGAGTACACATACTGCCATGGCTACACTGAAGTGCAAAGAGAATGATAATTCACAGGATTGTTACTAGTTCCTGGAATGTCAATTTTCCTTGAAAACTCGAGTAAAATATTTTATAGGTAATCATACCATTATATATCACACAGGAGAATATCAAATATGAAGGAATCATTATGATATTCAAATTAGTTTTACGCTTGCCCAGGTTTTTACAAGCTAAGCTCAGCGATGGCTTTTCAAACCTTGCGTTAAAGTCTGCCTCCAGAAGACAAGGTGGACTCCGTGTGGCCGAGGTGCTCAAAGTTAAAACAGGTCCAGGAGGCTATGGCCGGGGGCCGAGCAGTCAGATACTCTGTGCTCTCAGAAAGATGTTATAAAAGTATCACAGAACCTTCCTTCCTACTGTCAAGCCAAATGAGTTCCTCTTGTGGGCGCCAAGATAACCCGTAGCGGGAAAACCTCACGGCTATTTGAAACATCTGAACAAAACTTCCGGTTTGGGGCTTGGAAATCATCCAATCAGGGTTCGACTATTTCAACCAATCAGAACTGAACAAGTTTGGCTCCTTCATTTGCATAAATATACATGATTGAGAACTGGTTAAGAATTTTCCCTATTTAAACCAGACCCTCTTTGATCTTTGGAGAACACACTTTGACTTGACCGAAGCCTGTGCTTCTCTAATCTGCAGACAGTTTTTTAGAAAATAAAGTTCTCCTTTTGCCTCTGCAAATCTCTCTTATTGACACTTGGCCTGTGTGTTCACCCTCTTCTTCTGATAAGGACAGTTGTGGGGCAATGATTGCAAACAGTGGATTATTTTACTTTAGTATTCAATGACGACATATACATAAATTCTTTTAAAATCATGGTACCAAAGTTTTATAAACAACACATCAGTACAAAAAACCATAAAGCTTGTAGCTTATCCTTTAAAACCAGAATAGCTAACTGAAACATTGGAAATTGAACTACTATGCTTTTCTTCTTTCTGGAAATGTAACATACATTTTTTCTGGTAAGTAATATTCTATCAAACATTGTACTAAACCAAAGCAGACAGACAGTCAGTAAAGCTGTTTACTACCTCCTACTTATGCTGTGCTAGACTCAGTGGAATACCATCTTGGCAGGAGAAATTTTGATAGGAAGAAGAAATTACAGAGTCACCTACCCCAACAGAAAATCTAACAAACTGGTTGACACAGAAGAGATTTGAAGCAAACATGCACAAACACACTTAACAATCTTTGAGAACAGGATACCTTTTAGTCTATTCCCAGCACACACCATACATTCATTGCTGTTCAGTAAAATATGAATGAGCACCAATGTAGAAAGCATTTTTGCCTTTTATAGGACTAACAACTAAAAAACACACAGTATATGATACTTTGATCTTTAAGTGGGTAATCGTGGAAGTTCCAAAATCATATCTACTAGGTTATATTAAGTATTCATCTATAAAAATATTTTTTCAAAAATAATGCTTAAAAGAGACTTCTAGAAACAGTGGGACTACATCAGGCCAGCAAAAGACAGAGTAATGCAACGACTGCAAATAAGAGACTAGGAGCTGATTTTCACATGTAGCCTTTTGGTAAAGGACATCTCATTCAGGTGACTCCTACAAGCCAAGACAAACCGTGATCATAGAAATTCAGAAATCTTGAGTCAGGCAGCTGGCTTGTGTAACACCCTAGGTAAATAATCCCCCAAATTCAAAAACCTCACTGAGATGAAGAGCTGAAACTCTGACCCATGTAAAAAAGAGCTGTGAGTGCGCAAAAAGACGCAAGGTCTCCCGGGACAAAGTGAGTTGATGATAGTGAGTATTTCACACTGTTGACACGCCAGCACGTATGCTGGGTAAGGAGCCCCGCAGGCGGAGGGCTTGGCATGGCTCGCTCCAGAGGAGTCCGACTCAGAAGCACCTAAGAAATGTGTCTCCTTGGAGAGGAGAGGGGCCGAGGGTTACTGAGTACAAGAAGGTGTTTCAGGAGAAACAGGTCTCAGAGAGTCAGGTCATTTTGTTTTTTCACCCATCAATACTTAACATGAATGAAGAGTTACAGAACAGAGCCAGCCTTTCCAAGATGTATTATTCCGTCATCTTCAGCCAAGCCTATCAGTTTATTGGGCTGGTGACATCCGGAATGACCCCATTCATTGCCTTGACGTAGAACCTAGTGTGGCAGATGGTTCTGGGAAGCTGGCGTAGCAGATATTTGTACAGTGAAGTCACCACTAAACCACTGCTTAACTCCAGTCCCCGGCCTTCTTTATCTGCTTTGTAGTCCAGGGACATTTCTTTAAAAGCCAGAAGATCCGTAAATGTTAGCGGCATGCCGAACGTGTCCCCAGCCGCTTGATGTCGGTGACGCTGTGAAGTTACTGTGAAAGCAGCCATGCTGAATCCAGGGGTCCGCTCCACCAGCTAGTCTTCAATACGCTTCTTTACCAAAGAAATATATCCGGGAAAAATAGGTGCGTAGGCCGGGTGTGATGGCTCATGCCTGTAGTGCCAGCACTCTGGGAGGGGAGGCAGGAGGATCCCTGAGACCACATACGGAGACTAGCAGCATAGTGAGACGACCTCTCTCTCTCAAAAAAAAAAAAAAAAAAAAAAAAAAAAAAAAAAAAAAATGTAGCCAGCCCTGGTGGAGGCACAGGCAGTCCCAGCTACTCAGGATGGCTTGAGGCCAAGAGTTCGAGGCTGCAGTGAGCTGTGATCACACCGCTGCACTCCAGCTGGGCGAAGGAGGGACACATTGTCTCTGGGGGGGGGGGGGAGGTGTGTAGGGGAGTTTATTCTCTTCCACATCTTTTGTGTCTTCCTGTGTCTTCCAACTCCTCGTAGTACTTGTCCATAAAATTTCTCTGTAATAATTCTGCATCAGAACACCACGAAGTTGCCTATCTTTAAGGCGCTCATCGTGGCCGCCCCGCCTTCGCCAGCGGGTGGTCCCGCCCCGGCCCTGCCCGGCCTCGCTCCACGCCCGACCCGGCCTCGCTCCATGCCCGGAAGCGGCGGGTCACGGGCGGCCCGGAGGAGGCCGCTCAGCTGGGCCGGGGTGCGTGTGTCAGTTCCGGTCACCCACATGGGACTGTGCGTGCTCGACACGTGTTAGGGAAACGCTTACGGAGAATAAACGGCAAAGGTGCAGCGGTCGACAGGGAGAGCGACAGAGCGAGATGCAGTCTGTCCCTTGTGGGAGGAGGGAGGGCAGGAAGGGTCGGGTGTGCACCGCCCCAGACTGCCACGCAGTTCCCAGAAGTCTCGGGCAGGAGGGGGGTTCCCCAAATCAAGGCTGCCTAGTTGGGGAACGCGGCGCAGGACTGCTGGGCCGCGCCCGACCTCTGTGGTGCGGGCCCCCTGGAGGGATGTGCGGGGGGTGGGGGGGAGGGGGGGGCCGCCTCCTGCCCCTCCCGCCCCTCCCACCTCCTGCCTCCAGCGGCGGTTTCCCCGAAGACACCGGAGCCGCACGTGCCGCGGCTGCTTCAGGGACGAAAGGTGGTCAGAGAAACTGCGAGAGTCTACGACAGCGGCGACATCAGATGGTGTGGAATGGAATGTGCAGAAGACGCAGTGGTGGAAAGAAATTACAAGGGTAGCCCAAGACTAAAACTTGAGCAATCTTGACTAATAAAATGGGGAGTTTATATTGAACAATCTTTCATACAAGTTTAATTTTTTAAATAGAAGGATAATGCCTCACATTGTCTTGCAGAAGAATACTGCAGAAATTTACAGCATTGATTTTAGGTAGGAGGGAGACTGCAGTTCTAGGTTCATGTCTAGAGCTCAGGTCCTGGAGAAGGGAATTTAAATTACCCATTCCAGAGCCAGAGTGAAAGTTGTGAAACTGAAGGACGTTGCTTATGGTGAGCTCAGAGAGGGGAAAATTATCAATAAGATATCCTTACATGAATTGCTTTTGTACAGTTTAAGTCAAGTTTTAAGTGTGCCATTTTAAGAAAGATTTTTTAAAATAGTTTCTGAAAAATACAACTTTAAAGGTCCATTTATATTATAAAATCAATTTGTCAGCCAATATATAAAAATTTCCAGAAAAAAAAAAAAAAAGAAAAAAAGAAAATATGCTTGGAGAATGTGTTTAACTATGAGAATTTTTTTTAATCTTAAAATCTTTTTTTTTTTTAATTTCAGCTTATTATGGGGGTACAAAAGTTCAGGTTACTTTTGTTGCCCATGTACCGCCTATCCCCCTGAGTCAGAGCTCCAAGCGTGCCCATTCCCCAGACAGTGCGCATTGCACTCATCATGTAGGTATACACCCATCCCCTCCTCCCCCCGCACCGCCCTCCCGCCCTGAGTCAGCACCTTCAAGCATGACCATTCCCCAGACAGTGCACAAAGCACTCATTATGTAGGCATACACCCATCCCCTCCCCCCACCCCCCACCTCAGTCTGATTTCCAATTGGTATCATTCCCAAATGTGCGTTTAGGTGATGATCAGGGAAACCAGTTTTCTGGTGAGTACATGCGATGCTTGTTTTTCCATTCTTGGGATACTTCACTTAAAATAATGGATTCCAACTCTCTCCAGGAGAACCAAAGAGATGTCTTATCACTGTTACTTCTTATAGCTGAGTAATAATCCATGGTATCCATATACCATAATTTACTAATCCATTCATGAATTGATGGGCATTTGGGTTGTTTCCACATCTTTGCAATTGTGAATTGTGCTGCTATAAACATTCGGGTACAGGTGTCTTTGTAATAGAATGACTTTTGTTCCTTTGGGTAGATGCCCAATAATGGGATTGCTGGATCAAATGGTAGGGCTATTTGAATCTGTTTAAGATATCTCCATAATGCTTTCCACAGGGGTTGCACTAGTTTGCAATCCCACCAGAAGTGTATGAGTGTTCCTGTCTCTCCCCATCCACGCCAACATGTGCTGTTTTGGGACTTATTGATAAAGGCCATTCTCACTGGAGATAAGTGATATCTCATTGTGGTTTTTATTTGCATTTCTCTGATGATTAGAGATGTTGAGCATTTTTTCATATGTTTGTTAGCCATTCTTATATCTTCTTTTGAAAAATTTCTATTCATGTCCTTTGACCACTTTTTGATAGGGTTGTTCGATTTTTTTCTTGCTGATTTTCCTGAGTTCTAAATAGATTCTTGTTATCAGTCCTTTATCTGATGTGTAGTATGCGAAAATTTTTTCCCATTCTGTAGGTGGTCTGTTTATTCTCATGACTGTTTCTTTGGCTGTGCAGAAGCTTTTTAATTTGATCAGGTCCCATTCATTTATTTTTGTTGTTACTGTGGTTGCCTTAGGGGTCTTCTTCATAAATTCTTTGCCTAGGCCAATGTCTACAAGAGTCTTTCCTACATTTTCTTCTAGACTTCTAATCGTTTCACACCTAAGGTTTTAAGTCTGTTATCCACCGTGATTTGATTTTTGTGAGACGTGAAAGTTGTGCATCTTGTTTCAATCTTCTACATGTGGCTATCCAATTTTCCCAGCACGATTTATTAAATAGGGATTCTTGTCCCCAGAGTATGCTTTTGTCTGCTTTGTCAAAGATTAAATGTTTATATAAGGATGGTTTTATATTTGGATTTTCTGTTCTGTTCCACTGGTCTGTGTCCCTGCACTTGTGCCGATACCAGGCAGTTTTAAGAACCATAGCATTGTAGTATAGTTTGAAGTCTGGCAAATTAATACCTCCCATTTTGTTTTTATTGCTTAAAATTGCTTTTGCTATACGGCATCTTCTCTGATTCCATACAAAGTGTATAATTATTTTTTCTATATCTGTGAAAAATGATGTTGGTAATTTAATAGGGATTGCATTGAATCTGTAGATCACTTTGGGCAGTATAGACATTTTGACAATGTTGATTCTTCCGATCCACGAGCATGGTATGGTTTTCCACCTATTTACATATTCTGCTATTTCCTTCCTCAGTGTTTCATAGTTCTCCCTATAGAGGTCCTTTACCTCTTTAGTTAAATATATTCCTAGATACTTTATTTTCTTTGTTGCTATTTGGAAGGGTATTGAGTCTTTAATTTGGTTCTCTGATTGACTGTTATTGGCATATATGAATGCCTCTGATTTGTGTGTATTGATTTTGTAACCTGAGACTTTACTGTATTCATTAATCAATTCCAGGAGTCTCTTAGTTGAATCCTTGGGGTTTTCCAGATTTAACATCATATCATCAGCAAAGAGTGAGAGTTTGATCTCTTCTTTCCCTATTTAAACTCCCTTGATTCTGCTCTCTTGCCTGATAGCTCTCGCAAGGACTTCCAATACTATGTTGAAAAGTAATGGGGACAGTGGGCAGCCTTGTCTGGTTCCAGTTCTAAGTGGGAATGTTTTCAATTTTTCCCCATTCAGTATGATGTTGGCTGTGGGTTTGTCATATATGGCTTGTATCATTTTTAGGTAGGTTCCATCTATGCCTATTTTGTTAAGCGTTCTTATCATAAAAGGGTGTTGAATTTTGTCAAATGCTTTTTCTGCATCTATTGAGAGGATCATGTGGTTTTTATTTTTACTTCTATTTATGTGGTGAATTACATTTATAGATTTATGTATGTTGAACCACCCCTGCATCTCTGGGATGAAGCCCACTTGGTCGTGATGGATTATTTTTTTTGATAAGCACTTGGATACGATTTGATAGGATTTTATTGAGAGTTTTTGCATTTATATTCATAAGAGAAATTGGTCTGTAGTTCTCTTTTTTGTTGCATCCTTTCCTGGTTGTGGTATCAATGTTATGTTGGCTTGGTAAAACGTGTTAGGGAGAATTCCATGCTTCTCGATATTGGAGAATAGTTTATGTAGGATGGGCAACAGTTCTTCTTTGTATGTGTGGTAAAATTTGGGTGTGAACCCATCTGGATCAGGGCTTTTCTTTTTGGGAAGTTTTTTTATTGCTGTTTTGATTTCAGTTCTTGATATTAGTCTATTCAGGAATTCTATTTCTTCCTGGTTGAGCCTGGGAAGGCTATGTGTTTCTAAAAATTTGTCCATTTCCTCCACATTTTCCAATTTGTGTGCATAAAGATTCTTGTAGAATTCATAGACGATATCATGTATCTCTGTGGCATCAGTCGTTATTTCTCCTTTCATGTTCCTGATGGAGGTTATTAGAGATTTTTCTTTTCTGCTCTTGGTTAGTCTAGCCAGAGGTGTGTCTATTTTGTTTATCTTTTCAAAGAACCAACTTTTTGTTTTATTAATTTCCCTTATGGTTTCTTTGTTGTCCTTTTCATTTAATTCTGATTTGATCTTAGCAATTTCTTGCCTTCTGCAGGGTTTGGGGTGGGTCTGTTCTTCCTTCTCCTGCTCTTTGAGACTATTCATTAGGTTGTCTATTGTAAGTTTTCTGTCTTTTTGATATAGGCATTTATGGAAATGAATTTTCCTCTCAGGATTGCTTTTGCTGTGTCTCATAGATTTTGATAAGTTGTGTCTCCTTTGTCATTTAATTCAAAGAATCTTTTGATTTCCATCTTGATTTCTTCCTTTATAAAATAATTGTTGAGGAGAAAGTTGTTTAGCCTCCATGACTCTGAGTAGGAATGAGAGTTTATGTTAGGGTTCATTATTACTTTTATTCCGCTGTGATCTGAGAAGATGCATGGTATAATTTCTATTTTTTAAAATTTTTTAAGACATACTTTATGACCTAGGATATGGTCAATCTTAGAGAATGTCCCATGAGCTGATGAGAAGAATGTATATTCAGTGGATTTTGGGTAGAATGTCCTGTAGATGTCAGTCAGGCCCATTTGTTCTAGCATTCTATTTAAGTCCATTATTTCTTTGTTTAATTTCTGTTGGGAGGATCTGTCCTGTACTGTCAGTGGGATGTTAAAGTCTCCAGCTATTACAGTATTTTTATCTATCACTTGGTTCAGATCAAGTAGGGTTTGCTTTATGAATCTGGGAGCATCTAAGTTGGGTGCTTATATATTAAGTATAGTCCTGTCTTCTTGTTGAACTGTGCCTTTCACCAGTATATAGTAACCATCTTTGTCTTTTATTACTTTTGTTGGTTTAAAAACTAAGTTATTAGAAATTAAGACTGCCACACCAGCTTTCTTTTGGCTACCGTTTGCTTGAAATATCAATTTCCATCCTTTTATTTTCAGTCTAAATGCATCTTTGCAGGTTAGGTGAGTTTCCTGAAGACAGCAGATACTTGGTTTGTGTTTTTTTATCCATTGGTCCAGTCTATGTCTCTTGATTGGGGAATTCAGGCCATTCACATTTATTGAGAGAACTGATAAGTGGGACAGATTTCTGTTCAGCTTGTTGGGTAGAACTTCATTGCTATGTTTTCTCTCTTGAGCCATTGTATTAGCTGGAATTTGATCTTTATCTCTAGAGTAGTTTTACATTTGTGAGTCTTTGTTGTGCTGGTCTGTGTGTAACTCTCTTTTTGAACTTCTTGGAGGGCTGGTCTTATCTTGGTGAATTCCCTCAGTCCTTGTTTATCTGGTATGTCTTAATTTCTGCTTCGTATAGAAAACTTAGCTTAGCTGGGTACAAGATTCTAGGCTGGGCATTAATCTGTTTCAGAAGAGTGAGAATGGGGCCCCAACCTCTTCTTGCTCGTAAGGTTTCAGCTGAGAAATCTGGCGTAATTCTCATGGGCTTTCCTTTGTATGTTACTTGTTTCTTTCTCCTTACAGCTCAAAGAAGGGTCACTTTAGTGGATATTTTGGTCAGTCTGATGACTATGTGGCGTGGTGTTTTCCTATTTGCTATGAATCTCCCAGGGGTTCTTTGAGCTTCTTGAACCTATATATTTAGAGTTTTAACAAGGCCTGGAAAATTTTCCTCAATTATGTCTTTGAATAGCTTATCCAACCATTGCTTATTATCTTCTTCACCCTCAGGAATGCCGATAACTCTCACATTAGGCTTCTTCACATAATCCCACATTTCTTGTAGACTCTGATCATTTCTCTTATTTCTTTGTTCTATCTCTGTGACTGACTTATTTAATTGGAAAGAGTTATCTTCAATCTCTGAGATTCCTTCCTCTGTTTGATCTACCCTGCTCTTGAGACTTTCCACTGTGTTTTGTACCTCTCTGAATAAATTTTCATTTTTAGGAGTTCAGTTTGGTTTTTCTTCAATATTTCAATTTCTTTAGTGAATTTTTCTTCCAAATCCTGGATTTTTTTTATGGTTTCTTTGTGTTGGTTATCCATTTTTTCTTGTATATTATTCAGGTTGTTTATAATACATAATTGAAATTCTTCCTGTTACATGTTGGTATTTTGAGTCTGGTTTGTGTCAATTGGTTGAGAGCTGATATTTCTCTTTGGGGGTGAGATTTCCATTTGATTCTTTGTGCTCCCTGTGTTTTTTCGATGAGCCCTTCCCATCTGGATCTATCGTTAGATCTTTTCTTACAGCTTTAGTTTGGTTAGCAGCACACTTTGTACTCTGTTCTTAGGGTGTGAAGCAATCTAGGTATGTTGCTTCCTTTGTCAAGAGGGGGAGACTGTTGTGTACTGTTTAGAGTTTTTTTCTACCTCAGTTGAGGGGCTACTTCTGATGGGTCCAACCCTCAGAGTGTTGGAATCACCTAAGACCATTGTGGCTAGTTAAGTCACTGTGTTGTGGACTTTCAGTTAGCAGGCAAGATCTACTCTAGTTGCAGGCAGAAAGTCTCTTTGTTTTTGTTTGTTTGTTTGTTTGTTTTTGGTTCTTCCTCTAGAGGGGTGGTTTCTGCCTCTTTCCGCAGGAAAGACACTAGCTACGGGGAGTGGGCATTGCCCTCGCTTGCTCAGCGCCCCAGCTACTGCAGCTCCCACGGGCAAAGGTCTGCCGTGGCCCAATGTCCCCAAGGACCAGGCTCCACACTCTCGCGTGTGGGGAAGTACTCAGGGGGGCTCCTATAGAAGGTCCATGGACTAGGGGAGGGAGCTGCCCAGGGAGCTGCATGGCACCCTACAGCTCCACAGCGGCTAGGCTGTGGACCCCAAGATGGAGACCACACACCTGCAGATCGCCGGTGCTGGGGGTGAATTTTCAGGGTCCGGTAGGCACCAGAGCCAGGGGCCTGGCGAGCACAGAAGCCCACAGTGTCTCCCCAGCTAGAGGGTCCCTGAAAGAAAAAAGATTTGTAATTCAGTGACCCTTCGCTAACTTTTGCCTTAGTGCAGCTCTGCCCCTCCCCGCTAAGCGCTGTCTTGGCGGAGATCCCCTAGAGTCTAAACTGTTTCCCCTTGATGTCTCCTGTCCACAGAGTTCATGCAAAGCCCAAGCTCTTGGCGTGGATTCACGGACTAGGGGAGCGAGCCACCCAGGGAGCCGCCTGGCACCCTATGGCTCCCCAGCGACTAGGCTGTGGACCCCAAGATGGCAACTGCACACCCACAGATCGCTGGTGCTGGGGGTGAATGTTCAGGGTCTGGCAGGCACCAGAGCCGGGGGCCTGGTGAGCATAGAGGCCCACAGGGGCTCCCCGGCTAGGGGGCCACTGAAAAAAGCAAAAAAATACAAAAAAATCTGTGGTTTGGCGACCCTTCACTGCTTTTCGCCTTGGCGCAGCTCCGTCCCTCCCCACTAAGTGCCACCTTGGCGGAGATCCCTCAGAGTCTAAGCTGTTTCCCGTTGATATCTCCTGTCCACTGGGCCCCACATCTCCCACGGTGATTCTGCACCAACTTCAGGCAGGTCCCTAATTAAGTGGGTGTGGAGGTCAGTGGGG